>NC_091061.1:165793576-166465243 GCF_000393655.2 Nicotiana sylvestris | reverse complement strand
TTAGTTTAATTTCCATAAATAAAGCATAGTTATAGCTCAAGACAGTAGAAATCAAACTTGAATAGGACTACAACCAACGTATATGACGTCCTGGTTAACTTCAGCAAAATTCGTCCAACAAATAACCAGTAGGCATTGAGCAGATGGCTTTTCTTCCATCCGACACAGGATCATTGGTTTTCCACTTATATACAATATTTGAAGATTATATTGCTAGTCTGCATTTATTGCAAGAAAAGGGAATATATGGCTCCAACTAGGGGTGGCAAAATGGTTAAAAGAAAATATTTAACCACCCATATTATCCACTAAAGATTGGGTTGGATAATGAACTTTTTAAAAACAGGTCAAATATGGATAAGAACCATATTATCCATTTAGAAAATAGTAACCAATGGGTATGGATAACCAATGGGTCTAACTTTTACATTTGTAAAGCCTCAAACTGGGGTTCCTCAAGTCAGGGAGACTAAGAGTTCTCCCAAAAGTGATCATATGCAAGAAGTCATGGATAATATGGTTATCCATATTATCCGCCGGTTAACCCGTTTTTTATCCGTATTAAATATGGATCGGGTCGGATAATTTATCCGTTTTTTCATTACCCGTTTTCGAACCGAACCATATCCAACCCGCCCATTTGCCACTCCTAGCTCCAACTTATAGTAGGGAATCCAGTTGCCTAAAAGGTTATCCCATGAATGGGGGAAAAATGATCCGCGAGGGATGTTTTCTAATAAGACATTACACATGTTTGCTATCCCCTTTTTGTTTACCTCGACCTGTGTCCGTTTATTTGGCAAACCAAACATCAATACATCCGCCACAAGAAACTTTGATCGACTGTATTTTAAACAATAGTGGAGGAAAAAAAACTAGAAAAACGAGCCTAAGAGGAGTACCTTTTTTGTGAGATCTTTAAAACACAGCTGCACATTTTCTCTTGTCCTAGCACTACATTCAAGAAATAAACAATTGTGCTCCTTCGCAAATGCCAGGCCTTCTTCTCTAGTTACAGCCCTTTCACTATCCTGGAAATAGGATATGTTAGTAACATGAGCAAATTCATCGCAAGTGAACTTGACCCCTTCTTTTGTGCATATATCTTAAAGATGAGACTACTTGAGCATGACTGAAGAAGAAAATTATTAAACGACGACCATAAATGGCTTTAGCAATATTTTTGGACGTCGAAAGCGAAGTGTGAAATACTTCAACTTCAAAAGGTTTGACCAATTTATTTAAGTGAAGAGGTGAGTTGCAACATGCATTTCTAGATTAGGTTCACAGACAGTTACTTAAGAATGATCATCAAACCCTTCCTGAATATTGCAGATATGCCGGATATCACTCTTTTAATAGCTCATTGCAAGTCAAAAATAAGAATTTTTTTAAAATTCAAATTATGAACCAATAACTTTCCCATCTTGCTCCTCATCCTAGGTAAATTCAAACAAAATGAATGGATTAGCTAACATTTGACTTCATGATGATACGAAAGGAAAAGCCACACTTACCCTATCGACTTTGTTCCCGACTAGCATCTTGATACACTCGGGATTCGTGGAGTAAAACTTTATATCCTTCGCCCAAGTTTCTGATAAGCTTGTAAAGGTCTCTCGCCTTGTTACATCATACACTAGGATTAAAAAAGATCGATATTAGTTATCATAATAGCAAGCAACTAGCACCTCCACAAAAAGAATAAGTGCAAGGAACAGTGTTTAGCAGATAACTCTTGCAGCAATATCATAAACTATCCCCCCCCCCCGGCGCGCACAACATATTCTGTCAAAAGGATTTGAAATTTCACTTGCAGTTGCTTTCCTCATAAACGGGGAAAAATAAGAATTGAAAAGTACATGATCAACTTGAGGTAGGTAATCGCATATCATCGACAATGAAAGAAATGATTTAACAGGCAGCTCTGATGATCCTCACAAAGCAAGGGAAATTAAGTCTGATGGCTTACCTAGTATAATTCCGTGAGCTCCTCTATAATATGAGCTTGTTAATGCGCCAAACCTCTCTTGTCCAGCTGCAGGGAGATAATTTATACTCAGAAACCCAACCTTACTTTGAAATTGTAAATAGGAAGAGTACTAACACCTCTCTTTACTGCTTTTATTTAACTGTTTTATTTTTCCACAAGTTGGTATAGTTTCCCAAAAATAATAGCATAACCTCAAAATTATGCTTTATTACCTGTATCCCAAATTGTTAATTTCAACCTCTTGCCACCAACTGTTAGCATCCTGATCTTGAAGTCCACACCTTAATATTTCAAAGAAAAATGTGAGGGATCTTTTTACTCCATTTCGTTAGCTAATCAAAGTAATATATTGGAAGGCATTTATCCCTCTCAATTAGGGAAAACTCGATACGTATGTTCACTTTTTCATGTGTCAATTTCTGTAATGAACTGATATCAAAAGCAGAACCAAGTAAATGAAAAGAAGATTGGTTGCAAAGTAAAATAGAACAAGGTAAGAATGGTTGCTGAGTATTGAGAGCTACTGCTTCATAGGAAACAAAAACATGGTGATAAACACTCTCACTTCAATCTCCGCAGACAGTTAGCTTTCAATGACCAAAAAGACGATGGTTATAAGATTTTGTCCTTGTGATAGCATATAGGACTATGCTTATGGGGCTCGACATGGTGAAACTCAATGACGACAACGTTAAGTTGGAAGCAGATTACAAGTTTAACGACTACATAACGAGCTTCAAGTTGTCAAATGTTGTAGAAATGAAATTTTTATCAAGTCTCAGTTTACAGGTGCAGAGCAAATTCTAATTTGATACCAGGAAATTACAATTCGTAATAATCGCCATTTGTCTTGTCCCGTGGAGTCAAAACCTAAAGTAAGTACATCTTATCATTAAACTCCAGGGAGAAAACCTTCCATTAAATTGAAGCAATTGATACTCTCTGTAAACAGTACCATTCATAGTAAATTTAAGCTCCACCTCCCACAAATTGAACTATTTCCTTTTCATAAGCTTCTTCGACTACCTGCGTACAGTCATGCCAATGAGAAAAGCTAGTCTTACTTGTCTATGCGTCACTCATCGTAATCCTAGTATACAACAACAACAAACCCAGTATAACCCCACAAGTGTAATCTGGAGAGGATAGTGAGTACGCAGGCCTTACTCCTACCGTGAATATAGAGAAGTGGTTTCCAATAGACCCTCGGCACGAGGAAAGAGGAAAATAAAGCAGTATAGAAATGTATAAAAAGGAAAAGAAATGAAAATTATCAAAGTGCAATAGATACACATTTATTCCTTTCCCATAAATAAGCAATCGCATCAACTTCCAGAGATATGCCAGGGCTAATTGACTACTAGCTCTAGTTCATATTACCTGTCTTTTAAGGTTTTGGTACACCCCTTAATTAAGATATTTAATAGTTCTCAAATGTTTCACTTAATTAACACACTACTAATTGAAGTAGTAAGGGTGTATTTGGAAAAAATTAGGTACTCCTATAAATACTCCTTAGTTTCCTAAAAGGTCAAATCTTTAAAAACAAATCCAAGTCTGTCAAAACGACTAATATTTGTGTGATTCCCATGACAGAGTACAGACTAATGACGGCGGCTCAAGCAGGACTGGCAGGCTTGACTAGGCTATCAAGCTTCCGAAGGAGGGGTGTACATTAGCCGAATCGCACATTGGAATGGGGAGGAAAGTGTAGAGTTTTTATAAGGAATGACAAAATTCACATGGTACGCGCGCTTTTGGGGCTCGATATTGCATAGCCCGAAAGAAACAATTTGGGACCATAGAACATAATACAGGTCAGTTCCCAGGTAACCTGAAGAACACCATAGTGGAAATAAGTTGAATCAACCTCAACCAAACAACACCAGAAAAAATACAAAGCACAAGTATGGCATATATCTAACAAAGATAAAAAAGAATTCCAATTCTAGGTACTCAGAAGCTGACCCTGTATACAGGGCTGAGCTAGTTCAAGAAATAACAGCCAAAAACAAACAAAACCCATAAACAAGAACAACTAGTGACACAAAATTAAACTCAAGCAAAATGGATTAAAACTATAAAAAGGGTGTTTAATTTTTATACCAATAGTAGGAGAAAGATCCTGAGGAGGATGCTGTGAAATAAAACTGAGAAGAAGACTGCTTTTTCCAACTCCAGAATCTCCAACTAGCAGAATCTTGAATGAATAATCATAACTACTGCTTCCACCATTTTGATTTTTCCTCATATCCATTATCATTAAATCTTAAAATCAAAATTAATTCCACATACTTAACACTTCTTAATTATTCTATGCTTCTACAAAATCTCTCTCTATTTTTTTTTTCCTCAATCTCAGTATTTTCAGAGTTTTTCGTTGAAAACAAGGAAGATAAACCAATTAATTATTTTGAAAAATGAACAGTTGATAGATAGTGAAATTTTTTGAATTAATAAAAATTTAGGAATTATGAAAGAGTATATTAAGAGGCTATGGAGTTGGCGGGTGAAATAGTAGGACAAATGTTGTCTTTTCATAGAGACATTTGTGAGGAAGATTTGTACACGCGCCAGCACTAGGAAGTAGCTGATCTCATTTAAGGGACCCACTGTGCCGTGCTGTCACGCGCCTGCAGTTTGGTTTGGTATTTTTCGTTTGTCTTCTTCTGTTTGAAAGTTTTCCACGTTTCGTATATTCATAGGATTTATTTTATATATATTAAAGTCTTTTTAGCAAATTGACTTATACTTATGTAAAATACAAAATATTGAAAAAATGGTTGAATTTTTGGGTGTCAATCATGCAGCGAAAGTTGAATATTTTTATACGTTTCAACTAGAAAACTAATAAGACATGTTGGTCAATCTTTTATCCGTTAAAAATAAATTTGATATCAAAAAAAGTAATTTAATTTTTTTTAATATTTAAGACTTTAAAATTAACTAAAAAAAATTAAGTGAAATGTTAGATCAATTTTTTATTATCCTTTGAACATAGATTTTTTATTTGATAGAAATATTGTTATAGTTAAACGTTAAAAACTTGGAATGAGCAACTAATTTGTTAAAGAATCAAATTCAATTCTTTTACTAACTTATCATATAAGTAATTGCAAAACTCTTAGCGTACACAAATTTATTTCCATTATAACAGCATTGAATATGAAAGAGAAAAATAGAGCAACATTAATTATAATATAGGATTGAGAGTTGGTTACACGCGTAAAGCGGGTACTCTGAAACTAGTAATTGGAAATAAGAAATATTATAAGATATAGTAACAAGTTCAAGTAAATAATAAACTCATGATGATAGAACTACTAATATTAAAGTTAATAAGAATTACGTAAAAAAATTAACGTCTGGCATTAGAGATGATAAATTATACTTAATAAACTTTTACTCGCTTGTTCAACTTTTTTTTCGTACATATGTTTTTTGGTACTATTCTTTTTATGACATAAAAATTCAGGAAATGCTCTAAACTTTACCAAAAGTTGATCTACAGTGACAAATAAAAGTAATTAAATTCTTTATATTATTTGTTCTGAATTTTTGCTAAGTACTTTAACTACTGAATTGAAATAAAAAAGATACAATTGGTCAAATCATGACATGAAAGGGATAATTTACTTCCTTTTGAAAATTTGAATTCGAACAAATGATGATGAATTAAAACTTTTTAGGTTACACAATAACATACAAAACAAATACTAATATCAAAAGCTCGAGTAAACTCAAAACTCTAGAGACAACGGTACTATAAAAATAGTTAGCACACAATTAATTTCTGCTAACTAAATATAGAAATTATTTTCAGATTATAACTATATTTAGACAAAAAGTTGTCTATTCAGATGATCACATTGAATATTTAGTTAACCAACACCGTTAGTAGTAGTTGGCTAATAGTTGGTCGAGATAGTGTCAGAAAATGAACTATAAAAATACAATTACAGAGAACTTTTCATTATTTGGAATATTATGGGAAGTAATTAAGGGCTTTATTTTATTTGATATGATGATGATAAAAATTGAACTTAAATGAAGAAGTGAAAATATATATAGTCGGTCTTAACTTACTTGAGATTGAGACATAGATTAGTGAGATTGAGACATAGATTAGTGTTGTATGAAAAGTAAGGCGCTTTGCAAATGTTTACTATATAAAAAGAGACATGAGAAAATGTGCAAGGAAGAAGGATTTTCCTATTTTTGTGGATATGAGAAGTCAGAGGAGTTTTTAGAAAGAAAGTTGTAATGCAGAAAAGAAAAGAAATTGTGTTATAAATAGAATTCTATTTAAGGTGAATGTCTATATTTAGAGAGATTCTAGGGTTTATTGTTTGGTGGCTAAGCCAATTTCTCCCTATAAATAGAGGGTTCTATTCCATTGTAATTCATCCCAATATCAATAAGAATTTTCTCTCTGCTTTTCTCTACAATACTATTCTTCTTCTTTTATTGTTTCATAACACGTTATCAGCACGAGACTCTAACCAATTGAGTAGAAGATTTGTGATTGAGCATAATGATTATCAATTATTCTATGAACTTCCTTCATGATTAAATTCTGGATTTAAGGTATGTATTTTACTTTTCTCTTTCAAATTCTTGATATTCTATAATTTGATTTTAAATACAAGCAAAGACGATAAATTTTGATTGCAACTCTAATGGAGTTTGAAAGATATTATAACCACCCAAAGTGGTAAAATTTCTATGCCTTGCCATGATCAAATTCATGTATGATTGTGGGCAAAGAATTGAAAACTCGTCCCATTGAATTTGCTCCATTCTCATTCCCTTTAGAGAATGTGATAGCAGTATGTGATAAGTCTGAAAGAAGACAAAAATTATTACTATGAATGTATCAATGGATGTGGACGTGGCAATAGACGAAAAATCGTCATCATTGTGGTAATGAGAACAATAAGGATTCTCAAAATAATCATTCACTTTGTGAAAGTAATATTTGTCATTGAATTGACATGAGATTTTATAAAGCACATATAGATGATTATGGTCCATTCATGATGTGAATATGACAACATCTAATTTATGAATACATATTCATTCTTGGAAGAATATGAACGTGCTAGTGGTAGTGAATATACCACACACACTTCTAGAAGGAGGTTTGAGATGATATAAGAAAATAATGTCATTATTATGGCATGAATGGTCATTGGTCACGTACCTATTGCACACCAAAATATTTTGGTAATGCCATTATTAAAGAATAACATTAATACAAGAAACATATCTTGCATATAATTTTGACCATAACCATAATGTTATAACTTTCTCTTTAAAAGAGATATTCACCATATTGATGTTGATGAATATGTGGTAGTACAAAACTAATTGAGAACTCTGCAAGAGCCAATTATACTATTTTGGAGAAACATAATTGATTACCAATAAGGTATTGTGTTGTAGTAAGTCTCAAAGAAACTTATTCAGTTTCCAAAGTACACGCGAAAGCAGTTGATTATATTGAGACTATAAAAAAGGAAAGATTTAATATCTTCTATTACTATAACTTGTAGCGGGGTAATATGTATGTGAAAAGTTACCCGCTTTATTCTTCAGTTTGTACTACTCAAATAAAAGAATGCCAAAAGTAGAACTTTATTGATATAAAACTCATATCATAATAAACTTGGAGTTTATTGATATTCAGTTGGCATAGCTGGTTTAGTCATATCAATTTAAGTATGATGTGCAAAAATAAATGAGAATTCAAATGAGTAAACATTAAAGAACTAGAAAGTTCTTTACGAATTCTCCTAGGTTGCTTGTTCTCATTAATTAGTAGACCAACTAAAATTGGGATTGAATCCCATAAACGCTGGAAATATCAAAAGTGAATATGGGTCCATTCACTTGCCATGTATACCACATAAGATGCATCTATGAGATGGTTACATATGCGATTATTATTAACCCGCAATATGATGTTTTGCGAGGTAACTTGCTCAATAATTTAGTTTCGAGCATAATTTCTAGATTTTCTATTCAAGAAGTCCATCTTGATAAGTTGGTTTACATCACAGTTGGTTTAGCAAAATAACTTATTTAGTACCTTCACTTAATAGCTAAACTATTGCTTATAAGAACAAAGTTATCTACATCAGTTTGATATAGGTTATATACGAAAGTATAGTACACTCTCCCCTCACGAGTGGTTCGGGGTCAAGAACCAAATAATTCCATCTTATTATTATTAATGTGTGGTGTATAATTTGTTTAGCACCATGACACACAAAGATGGGCTCTCAAAGTTGAGGAAACAAGTTAGTTTTTCTAACATGAGGGGCAGACATGATAAACACTTGAGAAAAAGTTACGTGGAACAGATTATCATTTGTATATATAGATCCTCGAATATCATAATATGAACTTGAAGTTCATAAAAAGATAATTCGTTTGCAATATATTTCAAAGCATGTCATACGCATTTGTTGACCCAAAGAAAGTAACTATATTCCCATTGCAAATGCTCCTATTAAGTCCTAGAAGGACAAAGTCTGTGGTACGCTTAAACCATATAGACAAATCGGTTTCAAATAAAACTTCTTGATAAAGAAGTTGTGCAAATGATCAAAGTAATCATAATAAGGAGGCAAGTGATCTAGAAGATCACATGACATAACACTTCGTAAAAATCTCATGAGAGATTTAGGTACCTGAAAATATGAATGAAGAGATCTCTATGTTATGTCTTTATGAAAAAATGTTGGAATCGATATAAAATGTTCGTCGATGACATCTATCATAGCGTTAAGTATAGATGAGGACCTTAAGTCTATCGAATATAGACATAAAAATTTTGGCCAAATAGAAGAAACCCAATTCGAATAGAATTGGTTTCATATGAAAGATAAGTATTTGGACTTGCAGTTCAAACACTTGAAAGTATAAAGTCAATGGTGTGTGCAATCACTTTTATTTATCTTATATGTCTAGCATGACATAAAAACTTGATATGCATCTAAAGTCTATTATATGGCTTATATGACAATCCATGAAGGATTTAAGTCGCTTAAAGCATATACAATTCTTGGTCTTGAAGTACCACATCCTAAGTGCAATTTGTGCACATATGTATCTTGCAATAACTATAAGCATGATAATGTGATAGCGAGAATACCTCTATGGAGATATCGAAAAAGTCATTCTACGGAAGTTTATGAAGACATTACATCTCTATCAAGAATGATGATTTCAAGATGCAATATATTCATTCAAGTTAATATGGCTGATTTATTTATCAAATCTCTACCAACGATCTCTTGAAGATGGTGCACAAGATTGGAATGTAAATACTCAAGGATGTGAATTGATGCTCTCATCAGGGGAGTTAATGCGCATTGCACTCATTTTCCCTTACAAGGTTTTGTCCCACTGGATTTTCCTTGCAAGGTTTTTAATGAGGCAACCAAAAAGCGTATTGTTAGATATGTGTACTCTTTTTCCTTTTCTACAATTTTTTCCCCATTGAGTTTTATTTAGTTAAGGTTTTAACGAGGCACATTATCTGTTGAATAGACATTCAAGGAGGAGTGTTATAAATAGAATTCTATTTAAGGTGAATGTCTATATTTAGAGAGATTCTAGGGTTTATTGCTTGGTGGCTAAGCCAATTTCTCCCTATAAATAGAGGGTTCTATTCCATTGTAATTCATCTCAATATCAATAAGAATTCTCTCTCTGCTTTTCTCTTCAATACTATTCTTCTTCTTTTATTGTTTCATAACAGATATTAGTTTTTCTTTCATAAAAATTCTTTTTTCGTAAAATTTAGATCTAACGTATACAAGCCATAAATTATATTCCAAATGTTGCTACTAATATATGCTTGTTTAGGAGAGATTCAGAGAACACCTGGTTTTTGTTCTTTTATATTTTATTTATTTATTTCAGATGTGGTAGCTCAGCCAATATTAACCATACGTATTATTATTATTATTATTATTATTATTATTATTATTATTATTATTATTATCCGAAGAGTCTTCTGGAACAACTGGAAAATTTAAGAGATCCTTACACAAATATATAGCCAATTAAATTTATTGTTTATTTTCTTAATTGGTATACATAGATTATATAATAATTATATTATACACAATTATAGACATATATATATTATATATCCTCAGGCTATTTTTAATTTAAACGGTTGATTGAGCGATCATTCATGCTAATTCTTTAAAACTTAATTTAAATAGCAACTCGCTCAAAAAAATAGCCAGGAGATGTTTAATATTTTTATAGTGTCTAAGGGTTGTAAATCACTTTGGTCGAGCGATCAAATGTGTAACTTTTACATAATTTTTTCTAGCTCCTAACCAGTTTCCTCGCCGTTTAAAATTCCATAAAAATATGCAAAGCTAGTTTTAAACTTCACTTGAAAATGTTACTCCTTTTCCAGATGATTTTGAAGTAATAATAATTCTATTAAATTTCCACATTTTGTGTGTTTTATATATCTAACTTGAGACATAATAGGGGTATAAAGTAATGATACAGCAACAATGAGTCAATGACCATTCAAATATTCTTGTTGCACGAGAAAAAGCTGTACGAACGTAACATTTCTTTTATATACAAAATTTGAATTCTCTTTCTTGAATTATCACGTTAATTTTTATTTTTTTTTGATATACAAGTAATGAGAGAGACTTCAACTCAGCACTTGATATGCATATGTTGAAGAGTGTGATTACTTTATTTAAGAGTTTAAACTAAGAAATGAATTTTATTTACTTACGCAAGATTTGTACAAATTAAACAATTAAGTTTTGAAAACTTTAACGGATAATTTACAAATATTTAGCCGGTTGGTAAAAAATAATTATATTTGCTAGCCAATATACAAAAATTATATATTGATTATATATAAAATATATATTTTGCCGGCTATATATTATTTTTTATAACGATTGTACTGTATAGTTTTTGCAAAACTTTGAAGTTCAAACTACTTTATACAAACAAACGCTCACCATGTGTGGTCACAAAACATAAAACAAATGTTTGTTTTTTATACGTTACTCAAAATAATGGGGTTAATCATTCAGACATTGCCGTGATTTATAACATGTTTAATAGATTGACCAAAAAATATATATGTTTAATGGACAATATATAAAATTCATTCCTTCATTAGTGGAAGATTTCATCTTTGTTCAAAGTTTTGCTGGCAATCTAGCCAATAATATTATTGGCAGATATTTGCATGGTCCATTAGGGGTGTCTCTATCAACTTAGATCCTACTAATAATTGCACTTTACTACCTCTAGTTTCTAATTAGCAAATAGTTTAATAATAAAAGATCATAAGTAAACCTAGTGTTATGAGTTTAAATTCCAACAACCTTAGCTTCTTGTCCGTGTTGTTCAATTAGGTTTTTTTTCTAATTCCGAATTATAAACTACAAATTTAAAATTGTAGCAGGAAACCAAAACTGTCAAGGATTTGGTTTTACAAGTTATTTAATCCATGTTTAATTAAGATTTCCTATTTCTAGTCAAAATAGATTTTATATTATTATAAATAAGGGTATTGCTAGCTTATTATAAATAGGAGTATTCTAACTTAACTCCTAATAACATAAAAACCCTAGAAAGTTTTTCTTCTTTATTCTATTCTTCAACCAAACAATTAGTTGGTCATATCATATTGTATTCAAAGATTGCGAAAACAAGAATTAGAGCAGGGATTGATTTAAGAAGAATGGACGAGCAGCTACAAAGACATTTAGATCGAGTATTTATCAACCCTAAATGCTGTGAAAGTGAAGAACCAAAAGTCCAAGAAATCAAGAAAGAAGAACGGGAATTGAACTGTCAGAATATTAAGGTCAAGAATCTTATTGGTCAGGGAGCATATGGATCAGTTTACAATGGAAAAGAAGTTGCAGTAAAAATACTTGATTTGAGAGATGAAGATAGAAAGGCTAATAGTAACAAAAGCTTTTACACAAGAAGTTTCAATATGGTACAAATTAAATCATCCAAATATTGCTAAGTTAATTGGAGCTTCGAAAAATAACGTGCCCGATATTAAACGACGTCGTCCAACGAAAGATGATCATGGATATTGCATTGTGGTAGAATTTGTTCCTAAAGGTACACTCAAACCAAGTCAAGAAATTACCTCTACGTTGTGTAATTCAACTAGGGTTAGATATTGCAAAAGGGTTGAGTTATCTTCACTCAAAAAAAATTGCACATAGAGATGTGAAGACTGAGAATTTACTACTTGATAAAGAAGGAAGAGTGAAAATAATAGATTTTGGAGTTTCTAGAGTTGAAGCTACTTGTCCTATTGATATGACAGGTCAAAATGGTACAATGGGATATATGGCTCCTGAGGTTTTAGCTTGTTTACCATATGATCATAAATGTGATGTTTACAGTTTTGGTATTTGTTTCTGGGAAATATATTGTTGTTCAATGCCATATCCTGAACAAATTCCAATTTCTAAAACTTCTCCTGATGTTTATAAAGGTAGAAGACCTGAAATACCAAAGTCTTGCCCTAGTGCTTTGGCTGATATAATGAAGAAATGTTGGGATGTAAACCCTAAAAAGAGACCCGAAATGCAAGATGTTGTTTTGATGTTCGAAGCAATTGATATATCTGAATTAGTTGCACAAAATGAGTTTAAGGGTTGTTTTTGTTTGATAAGAGGAAAAGGATTGTAATGTGTAATAGATTGGTTTTGTTTTATGAAGCTTGTATATGTTTTAGGACTATTATTTTAATTTTGTATAAACCATTCTTTCAGCTTTTTTAATACAAGTGTCACAAAAATTGTTACATGAAATCTGTTTAAATGCAAATAAATCAAGACAATTCATGTTGTGGTCTGTCCCGAATTTAATAAAATATGTTGCAAAAAATCGTTTAATTAATTATAGTAATCAATATTGTTGTTCGTCCCCTCTAGTGCTAAGTATATCTCTCATATATAAACCGTAAAAATATGTAGTTTTTAATAATGAAAGGCTTATTTTACAGTAATTAATACTAGTAAACAATAATGTGCTCGTCCCACTAGTTCTCCATCGATTGACACATATGAGAAAAGGTAAAAACAAGTGTCAATGTTGTTCTTTATATGTTATGAATTAAAATATGAAGCACTAATTTTTCAATGGAAAAGTGCTTCCAATTGCTGGTAACATATATTTAATAATCATCTTGATTTATGGTGCAGCGGAGTGATAAAGGTTTTTCCACCCCTAACTGTAAGTTTTAAATTTGAGTCGTGGAAATAGAGTCTCTGTGAAAATAGAGTCCTCTGTGTTGAAATGTTAACACTTCAAAATTAGATTTTATACTAAACGAATTTGAATTAGTTGAACTAATACATCGATTACAAAATAATCATGTTCATTTCAATTGTCGGTTGAGGGTCCTCTCTGCTTTGACCAACTGTATCTTCTTTGATTGGTGTCACAAATGTTATCCCTATATGACCAACCAGCCATTGATTGCCAAATAAATCAATTGACACAAATTTTAGTTGCTTTAATTTAATTAAATTATGACAAACTATGATTAAACAAGATTCATTAGTGCCGTTTAAGTAACGGAATATAATTCCTGATGATGATGCCAAGTCGGAAGATTAATGACCAAAATTATACACTATATGGTATAGGGATTATCCACGTACGCAGGTATAAGAATATATAAACATTTTTTTGTAATCCTATATTCGAGTTAGCTTGTGTATATCTCGACTAACTCCATAGATACTTGCTAGTTATATTGTACAGACTCTCCAAAATGTTATTGCACATACCTGTATCGGATCCTCCAAAAATACACTACTTTTGGAAGATCTGACACGCACCCTACGATATTTTTGTAGAGTCCGAGCAACATAGCCTGCTAGGCTGCAACATCCCACCAACACAGGCACCGAGTCCACCAAGGTTTGGACAGATGAAAAAGTATCTTTACTGAAATTCAAACCTGAGACCTCATAGTTCTCAACTCCCTGCATTGATCGGTGAGCCACACCCTTATATGCATATAAACATTTTTAGAATGTTAATGTTTAACACAAGAAGAAAATCATTTTTACCATAAAATTTTATAATATATGACCATGATTTGCTGTTAGGTTATATTCCACAATCATTCAGAAGTCTCTATGTGTCTAAACTCATATATAGTCTTTGCAGTATATATAGGTTCATCAATATGAGAGAAGTGAGAAATACTTCTATACTGTAATGATGAGAAATGTGTAATTTTCACACTGTTGAATGCTACAGCTAAAATGTCATCTTCAAATAATTAATTTGTGTGACATTAATTTCCTGAAACTTTTATGGAGAAAAAAAATCCAATAAACGCATCTCGTTTGACTTGATACCAAACTTCCTATGTCCGGTGACGGAGCTAGGGGCGGAAGGGTTTATCTGAACTCCCTTCGCCAGCAAATTGCACTGTATATACATTTAAGGTTAAAAAGAATTATCTCTATATATGAAATGTTGAATCTCCTTAACTTCTCCATATATTTTTTATTATTATTTTTTGAAATCCTTTGGTGAAATAACTGGCTCCACCACTGCCTGTATCCCAACCTACTCGACTATCTAGTCATTGATATTTTGGTTTGTTTTAAAGGATGAGAAATCATATGGGAGATAGCTAAAATATTGACTCACTTTGGCGAAGGGTAGTCAGTTGAACACCCTTTGTCAGATATTTTACTTTGTCAGATATTTTATTATGTAGGTAGGCCAAATATTACTTATTATAAATATATATTAAATCTTAACATTCTTAAGAAAATTGTTGACCTCGCCAATGTCAACCGTACACACGATATGTCGGATTGTATTAGAATCTAAAGAGAAAAAGATTCAATAAGTCTCTTTTTAGTTTATAGCCAATCAAAAATTTATTGATTCGACTAATCAGTGTATACAAATTTTAGATAAAGTGAGTTGTCAGCTAGTATGAATCAACATATAGCAACTGAATATAATTAATTTATGCAGACCCGCGGATAGATGAAAATTTATATATGCTTTGTGATATAACATTTTTTTCACACAAGTAACTGGAAAACTACATTATTTTTGAAGTATTAATTTCGAATACTACGAGAAAACAATATTTCGAATACTAGAGCAAAATTCATTTTCACCATAAATTTTCGAGAATATTATTCAAGATTTATTGTGCAACTTGAAGACACTTGGGAAAGCAATCGGCCCACTCATAGGCCCACGTTTTGATTAACAAGTTGACAATCATTTGGGCCTAATGAGAGTTTCCCCCGAAATAACACCAGTTAGTCACTCTAAAGGGTTATTATTAGAAATTAGCCAATGTGTTTTGATTTTAATTTTTCAGCTCAATTTTTCGTGATACAAATATCTTGAATTATCCTGAAATTAAAATTTTTAAGACAAAATAAGTATTGACTAATCCCTAAATAGCAACTCTAAAAATGGCTCTTTATATACTTCTCCCGTTTTTGTCGGGTTTAGGGCAAGCTTAATGGGTACTATGCATCCTATAAGGGGTCGTTTGGTTTGAATACGGCTTATGCCGGGATAAGCTATGCTGGGATTAGTTATGCTGTGATTGTTTTTTATCCATTGTTTGGTATGTTGTATTAAATATGACAATTGCGTAATTTGTAAGAAGAATGCATAAGTTATATCGATGCTAATTACCCCACCCTCTATAAGGTATAAGTTATCCCGGTGTTAATTTTAATTCTGGGATAAGTTATACCTGGTAAGGTGGTATTAAATTTTTATACCAACACTATACCTTCTTATACCCCATACCAAACGACCCCTAAAAGACTTAAAAGGGTTAGAAAACTTGCTCTGAATTTAATTTTATATTTTTAAAAGGAATTTATTTTATCATCAAAATTATGGTGGAATAGATAGGATCCACCTATTCTTAACCAGAGATCTTAGCTTCGAGTCTTGAGTATTAAAAACAATCTTGGTAGGTAGTGCCTTATGCCATACTCAGTGGCACACCCTTGTGTAGGGGTGGCAAAAGGCAGGTCGGGTCGGATATGAGACAGGTCAAAAATGAGTAATAAAAAATGGATAATATCCGACCCATATTTTATACGGATAAAAAATAGATTAACTGACGGATAATATGAATATCCATATTATCCATAGCTTATTGAACATGATCATTTTTGGTAGAATTCATAGTCTTCAAACGTGAGGGGCTCAATTTGAAGCTTTACAAGTGTAAAAATTAAACTCATTAGTCATCCATTGGTTATTTGTTTTCTAAATGAATAATATAGTTCTTATTCATATGCAACCTGTTTTAAAAAAGTTCATTATCAACCTATTTTTTAATGGATAATATGAATGGATAGCTGTTTTTGTTTATCCATTTTGCTACCACTACTCTTGTGTAACAGAGTTAGGTGTTATGCTATAAATAAGATATGGCTGAATAAATTGAAGTGAAATATTTAAAAAAAAACAAATTGAATTTTATGATTTTAAATTTTAAAAGAGAATAAACATGTGGGTTCAGAAATTTTAATTTGAAATCTTAAGAGATGCTTGTACCTATATGACTATTACATTTTCCTTCACATGTCATGTGTTGTTTTGTTGGTAATTGTTGACGTTAGGTTTCAGATTCTTTTAAAATTAACAGGAAAAATCTTTAAATCTTTATCTAAATAGATCATTTGTTGCCCAATTTTATTTACAATTGTTGATTTCTCCAAAATAAAAAAAAAGTGTTTGGCAAAGGATATTTCCCATTGTCATAATAATTACACTTAATATATTCTATATTTTAAGGTTGATGTTACTTGAGGGGCATGGCAACCAAATTTGGACCAGTCAAAGGGTAGGAGTGTAATATAATTATTTAATGTGGATCCACAAAATAAATTCCAAATTGAGGGGCAAAAAATAAATACTAAAAATAATAGTCATTGTACCTTTCTCATCTTGTTTGCTTGAGCAAGAAGAGAAGACGTGGACAAGAAAAGTTGCTTATCCAAGATGCTATGTTCTTTACTTTATTATTATTGACTTAACCATGTTCTGCCGAAAAGGACCTCTATTTTTCTATTATGTTTAATCAAACCCCCTTTTATCTCATAAGTTTCCCTTTTGCTCACCTTTCTTGTTTTGCATTTTGCTCCATAATTTTATTGATTCAAGTTATGCACGCTATGACAGTATAATACTTTTTACGCTAATAAGTATCTGAAATTTTACTTGTAAATAGGTGTAGATTCAAAATTTAAATTAATGGATTCAGCTTTTTAATTTTTTTAATATTGGACTCATTATACCGTTAAAATTATTGATTTCAAAGCTAATACTTGTTGAGATTTTAATAGGTTTATAATTCATACTCCGTAACGAGTGTTATGGATTCAGTTGAACCCGTAGTCAAAAGGCATAATTATAAGTAACTTGATTATGTAACTGTTTTATACGCATCACTTAAATTTCCTTATATTTATTGATTAATTTTATTGGAGTATCTATAACGTCACTAGCTTAAGGATTTGTTTGATTGTTTATTCTTTGTGAAGCTTTCGATTTCTTTCTTTTGTTCTTTTCCTTATGTTAGATGCTTCTAGCTTTTAAAATTGTGCTTTCTTGAAAGATTTTGCAAAGTGGTGGGATCCTATATTTTCGTGTTATCACCTTTCAATGAAAATAATTTAGGGAAAATGTCACACCAGAATTATTTTTGGAGAAAGTTGAATTATATTAGCCACCTGAAATACGTCTAGAAATTGCCTTTTTTTTTTCTTCAAAGATTTTAAGGCTTCAGAATTATTACAGGGGAGATTTTGGAGTAACATTAAATTAAAATTGTCGCTATGTGACTTATAGGTCATGAGTTCGAGCCGTAAAATGAGTCATTGATACTTGCATCAAGGTAGGTTGCCTATATCATACCCGTTAAGGGTGCGACCCTTCCCCGGACCTTGCAAGGACGTGTGATACTTTATGCACTAAACTGCCCTTTTAAGACTTTATCTTTTGTTTTCGACATAACTTTTCGTTGCTAGTAAAACATTGAGACACCACCGGTGAATAAATAAAAATCCAAAAAATCATTTATTTATTTGTGTAAAATAGTGAAGTGATGATTTATATTTCAAAAATAATTGTTCCTTATTACCTTTGGGATATAGTTTGAGGATTTGAGATAAACAATTTGTAGGTGTCTCTTTTGGTCAAGATATATTTAAATGACCAATATAAACAGACAAATAAAATCAAATTAACGAGTTTTTTGTTGGAGGCAACAAATAGTTATTAAACAATCAAACTAAAATGAAAAGCTTCAGAACAAATAATAAAAGAACTCAACTTGCTTGTTACGTATTTTTCTTTTCATTTTCCTCTTTAATAACAACAAAATGCGTACGTGAAGCATCCTATTTAGTCTAAATTCGGCTTAATTTTCTTTCTTTTTGTGGAAAATTGACTCCCTTACCAGTTTTATGTATAACAACAAGTTGATTTGGAAAATCATCTCTAACTTGAAAAAAATTTAGTAAAGTTAATTTACTATTCTTACTTCAAAATGACTATAGTCTAAGCGAAGATGCTAATTATTAGGAGCATAAAAAAAATCACATTTCCAGCAATTCTATATCGAGCGTGTACTCACTAGTATATAATAGGAAAATGTTTTTGCTAATTATTGTAACAATTATTTTTATTATTATTATTATTATTATTATTATTATTATTATTATTATTATTATCATTATCATCATCATTATCATCATCATCATCATTATTATTATATTAGATTCGCAAGTTCATTACTCAAATGGTCACTCAACTATCCCAAATTATCTCCTAAAGTCACTTTACTTTCGTTCGTAACAACAAAGTCACTGAACTATGCCTATTGCACTCAGAAGGTCACTCAACTAGATTTTCCAAATTTTGGATTACCAAATACCTATTGTACCCTCTAAATTATAAATATTTATCTTCTTTTTATTTTGTTAAACTTTTTAATATTATGATTTTCCGTATTTAATTTATATTATGAACTTATCTATAGAATAAATAAATATTATTTATAAATTAAAAAAATAAAAATTATTTAAGCATGTACAATGCTGGAATAATAAAATAACGAGCTTAGTAAAAAAAAGTTAATTAGAATAATTTGTTAGTAATAATGATTTAGTATTAACAACAAAACTTCAAAAATTTATTTACACAATTCAGAATGAAAGAAATAAAGGTTGTAAAATATATATTTCATGCACGTAATACAAAAATAATTATTTAAATAAAAATATTTTTATAATATACATTATATATTCTTAAATATGCTCAATTATATTATTATGTTTCTATCAACTTTCCAACGACACAAAGTTATGTCACCGGAAAGTAGGGGGACTATCTGTATAGGGTAAAATATACTATGTTAAATCGTGCATGGAATATATATAATATAATTGAGCATAATTTTCAAGAATATATATATGTATATTATAAAAATACTTTTATTTAAATAATTATTTTTATATTACATGCATGGAATATATATTTTACAACCTTTATTTTCTTTCATTCTGAATTGTGTAAACAAATTTTTAAATTTTTGTTGTTAATACTAAAATTATTATTACGAACAAATTATTCTAATTAATTTTACTATGCTTATTATTTTGTTATTCCAACATTATAGATTATAGATGCTTAAATAATTTTTATTTTTTTAATTTATAAATAATATTTATTTATTCTATAGATAAGTCCATAATATAAATTAAAAAGAGAAAATCATAATATTGAAAAATTAAAAAAAAATAAAAGAAGATAAATATTTATAATTTAGAGAATAAAATAGGTATTTGGCAATCCAAAATTTGAAAAATCTAGTTGAATGATCTTCTGAGTGCAATAGGCATAGTTCAGTGACTTTGTTGTTACAAACGAAAGTAAAGTGACTTTAGGAGATAATTTGGGATAGTTGAGTGACCATTTGAGTAATTGACTCTTAGATTCGCCTATTTTTATTTCTGAATTGAATAAGTAGTAAATTTTATAAAATGATTTTTTTAACTAAACCGGGCTAATGTGTTATTAGATGAAAAGAAGTATACATGACATATGTCTACAAGCCTCTAAGAGTACATAATATCATAAAGGCCGGGAGAGCCCCGACATACCAATCAATACATGTACTAATCATACTGATCAAATAAGCAACTACGAAGCAAATGGAGCGCACCAATACCTTCCGCTGAGCTGATAGCCTACTTGGAGGACTCTCGACCTGTCTATCGGGACCTGCAGACATAAAATGCAGCGTCCCCAGGCAAAAGGGACGTCAGTACAAATAATGTACTGTAGACATGTAATTATTGACCCGCACAATTTTTAAAGTTAGTTTTAGTATTTTATGTTTTAAAATATCTACTTGAGTTATTATGTAATTTTAGCCTATTTTATTTTAATTTCAAATCATAAAATTAAAAAAAGAAAAAGAAAAAAAAAGAAAGAAAAAAAGAAGAAGTTTCAATTAATCTTATTATATATATTTGTTTTTATTTTTATTTATTTAAGTTCATTAGTATTTTTATGGTAGTATTATGCTAAGTTTGCCATGGTTTTTATATTTATATTTTTGTTTTTAGTATAATCCTTGAAAAAATACAAAAAATAATATATATATATATATATATATATATATATATATATATATATAATTTTATGTTTTACCTTATTTCTATTTAATTTAGGTTATTAATATTTATATAGCCATATATTTTGTTTTTACTATGATTTTCACTCTTATTTTTAATTTATATAAAATATGATATATTAAAAAATATATAGTTTTATATTATCATATAGTTTATTTAATTAATTGGAATTAGTTTAGTTTTAGTTTAAAAAATTGAGTTTGTTATTTAATGGACTTTAAGAATTGAAAAGGTACAAATTTGAAGTCCCATTTTTACACAAGAGGAAGCCCAAAATCGGACAACCCACACCAAGCCCAATACCCACCGGCCAACTCATGACCCGCCCCATCCTCTAGTGCAAATCCTAGCCTTTGATTGGATTTAATCCAATGGTCCACATATATCCTCACCATCATATAAAAGCTAAATATTTCTCTAAACCTAAACCTAAAGACCCCAACCCAAACGGCGCCCCTCTTCACACGCCTCTGCCCTCCTCTAAACTCGCCGGAACTCGTCCAAACCCGGCGAGTTCACTTGTTGGTTCCCCCATGGTCCCTCTTCCCCTATCATCTCCTTCTTCCACGTCACACACTCCGTACAAGCCTCATCATATCCATTAGATTCATGCGTTTTCCTTTCTTTTTCATTCGATTTGAAGCAAATCCAAGACCCTTGAATAAATCTTGGAGAAATGGGAACCGTTGGATGAAGGTTTTTGTCCAAAGTCTCCATTTTTCCGATTTTTCTTTGTGAAAAGGGATTTTCGGAATTTATTTGAGGGCAAATTCGGGTTTTGGGGGGTTTTTTGTTGAAGAAGGAGAGAAGTTTCGAGAAAGAGCTATATATTTGAGGTTTTTGGACAGAATTTTTGGGGACATAAAAGATAGAGGAAAATTAGGGTTCTGAGGTTTTCTTCTCTTCTATTTCAGCTTCTTGGAGGACAAAACAACAACAAAAAAAACCATATATTTCAGTATTCTAGTTTTTTCTTTTCAATTTTGATTTTCTTCTAGTTTTGTTATGGAGTACATTTGAATTTCGGAGTTTTGCTTCTTCTGATTTCAATGGAAATCGATTCAATTCTGCTCGTATGGAGCTCGATTGAGTCCGACCTTTGTTTTCAATTTTGCTTTTGAGTTCTACTCGAGATTTAGCTGTGAGGCGTCGTCCGAGGTTTAAGGTCGTGATTCTTGGTCCAGTTTTAGTCCCTGTACCCGCTCGATTTCAACTCATTGGCAGATTTCTTTGTTTGTACATTCAAGGTTGAAGTTATTGAAAATTTTCAATTTAGGTTTCTTTCTGATTCTTTTTCTTTGTTTTGGTACTGATTCGAAGTATGATAAAAGCCCTAGGAGTCAAAATAGGCTTATAACTCTGAATCTAGTTAACATTATTCAGAGATGAACAATGAAATCTGAATACTAGTAGACGTGGTTTTCATATAGTATCACATTTGTATGAATCGTCTTCTACTACATGTGTTCTGCTTTACTCCTGGTATTTAAATGCTCTCTGATTTTTCCTCTGCCTGGCTCTGACATGCTTAGTTGAAGTTTGATCCGATTGCGTGATAATTTGAACTGATTGGTGAAGATTTTTGTATTCTTAAGTTTAAATGAACTCGAAAACATACTGCCTCGCTATTAAGGTTTTCATCTTGTCCTTCTATGCTTGTTGATGATAGCATTAGATTGATTCACCTGAAGTTCTGTTTAATTACTGAACGCTGAAAGTTGATTCATGGTGGTTTAAGTTGATTTTATTCCTATCAGTTTAGGCGTGGGATGAGTATTGAAATTTCTCTGGTCTTGCTTGGGGTTCCCCATTAGTCTTTTAATTGTCTTTGTTAAGAATTGAGTGCTCAATCCATATCCTGGAAGCATTTTGAAATCACTATTTGAAGCTATCTATGTCACTATATTTCATTGTTTGTGCTTGGGTGTAAGTTGTTGAACTCCATTGAAGCATGATAGATTCATTGTCAAGTAGAGTAGGATACTGATTTAAAAATTGGAGACAAGAAGTTCATGTGGTGGTATTGCTTTAACCTTTAAAGTCAGCTTGTAGTTAGTGTCGTGCCTCGATTGATTTTGATAGGAAAAATATTTTGGATTCTTGTCCATTTTTAAAAGTACGACGTTTACGTGCCATAATCTTGAACATTAATCGGATTGATGATTTCTTATGCTTGGCAATACAGTTTTCTTTTGGTTTCAATGCATTGCTATTTCACTATTCGGATTCAAAATATTTGAGTCGAAATCATCTGGATAAGATTAACGTGTTATCTGATTTGCCTTTTCTGAGATTCCAAACTATGGGTTTAAGAATAAGATTAATTGGGTGATATCAGTAAGCTTTAGATGGCTCCTGTCATGCCTTGATCTACCGTTTTTTGACTTATTTGATTTTTCTGTTTTGTTAGATTGTTATTTTTCCCTCCTCCTCTATGTGTTTTCTATGTTGAGTACTATCTTTGTGTGTGTAAATAATTGGAGTAATTCATTTTGAACGATTGATTTATGGGGGGTCGTGTGGTAATGAGTTTAAGAAGTTTAAAAAGAAAATCTGCATGTTGTTAATTCATCCTTACTTAGCTTTCTTTTATCTTATTTTTATTATCCTATTGTTTTGGGTGTTAGGAGCATGTTTTAGGCCGACCACACTTGGGTAGGCAAATCTTTAGGATTTCTGTTAATTTTGAGGCGAGAGGTCATTCCCTTAGTTAAATTTATCTGGGGAATGCCCCGAAGGACTTGTATATATTTTATTCCGGGAAAGCCCCGTAGTACTTGTATTTGGAGCTTGCAATATTTTATTTTTATTTTTATTAGGTGGGTACGACCTCGAGTCTTTTTGTGTGTTTATTTTTCTATGATTGTTTTACCTCAATTCAAACATTCTAAAAGCCAACTAGATCGAGTGTGCAGCTGTACTAGTTACGGGACTTGGGGAGTGCCTAACACCTTCTCCTCGAGTCAAATGAACCCTCTTACCCAAATCTCTAGTGCGGACTTAGTTTTGGAGTCTAAAGTGTTTTAAAAGAAAAATCATTTTTAAGAATGGTGACCTGACACACCGAAACCAATGTCAGGTGGCGACTTTGAGTTATTTCCTTTTGAACACAAATTTTTGTCACTTTCAAAATTAAAAACCCTTTCGAGCTTTGCGAAATCTTTTTATTTATAATAAGAGGGTTAAGTTAAGTGGTTAAAAAAAGGGTGTGACAGCTCTAGCGACTCTGCTGAGGACTTACAGGTTCGAGTTGGTACTTGATCTTGTTGGCTTTTAGGATATTCGGTTGAGGTGTTTGTTTTCTTTATTTGCTTTGTTTGTCTTATTTCCTTGTTTTGTTGGTTATTTGTTTATCGCTTTTCTTAATGTGTTACTATTTTATACACTGTCATCATTTGCATAACCATGGGTCTTCTTTCTGCAACGAGTCTCGGAGTACGCATCGCATGCACGAACTCTTTGTTGAGTCACCCTTAAATAGGAGGGGGGCCGTCGGACGTATGGAGTGGGTGGAAAGCTTAAGCAGCCACCATCGACTATACGCTCCCCCGAATTGCCTTGTTAGTGAACCCCAAACTTAGGTCAGCCTTTAAGTCATTTTTATTTGCATCATGTCATTTAAACCTAGCAGGGTTCGGTCCCAGGCACCGTGTCCCATCGTAGGAGACCTATCCAAATTATGTCAAAATGGTCCCGTAGCCCAAAATGACATTCAATCATCCTATGTACTAAATGTTGCATTTGTGAGGGTAGAAAGGTCATTTGGCGAACCGATTCTTGGGAAAAAAGGGTGAAAGACGAAGCAAGTAGGGCCCAGTTATATTTTTCTTTCACTACTTTTTCAAAAAAAAAAGAGAAAAATAAAAATAAAAAATCCAAAAAGATTTTACACTTTTCCATCATTTTCCAAAAGTTCAAAAATCAAAAAAAAGAAAATCAAATTTTTTTTTTTACATTTTCTATCATTGTTTTTCAAAAAAAGACAAAAATATAGTTTTTTTCTTCAAATTAGATGCATTTTAAAAAAAAATTCTATCCCATATCCAATCTTTCCGAACTACGCGAACCTGATTCTCATCTTTCGGGGCGGGATACGTAGGCAACCTACATTGGGTTCGATCAAATCATTTTGGTTCAAAAAAAAGAAGGAAAAAAGAGAAAAGAGTGATAAGAGGTGTTGGAAAAGAAAGAGAAGGAAGTATTGAAATGAGCAAATTGGGATGATGCCATATGACCCTGCGACCCTCAAAGCTATTTTAGAACCGTTAATTGTTGCTAGGTGCATTGCATGTAATGTGATATTATTATTTGATAAATGCCCTAACGCTAACATGGTGGTTTTGTGTTGTTGTCCTCTATTATTTTTATTTAAATTCAGGAAGGTGGTTAGTTTTTGGCATCCTGGCAAGTCATCCATACAACACCCGATCAAAACATCAAACAGTCATGGCTAGCAAGGAAACATACACTAGAGTTGTAGACCCACCAAGGGAGATTGTTGAGTCGGAATCGGAACTGCAAGAGGAGGTCCGGAGATTGAAGCATCAGATGGCGGAAATGTATCAAGCTTGGATTAAGGGACACCCTCCACCCTCGTTCCCTACCAACTACACAGAAAACCCTACTTCCATTCCACCACTCTCTCAGTCCCAGATGCCCAATACCATTGATCTTTCCCATAACACCACAACTGCCCCGGTACTTCGGCCCAAACGTTTCATGCTCCACCAGCCAAACCAACCTCGTACCCTGCTCTGACATCTGCTCCTATTTTTGTACCCCCTCCACAAGCTACCATCCACCGATCCTCTAGTGAGCCTGCATTCCCCGCTCTAGATACCCACTGCTATGCACCGGATCCCACCTTCAAAGTCCCAGATCCTTACTCTTACACTCCCCAATTTGAGCCTCATGTTGAACTGACAAACCACCCAAGAACGCAGAGCAAGAGGAGATGTTTAGGAAGGTAAAGAGTCTGGAGCAATCATTGAGAAATATGCAAGGGTTGGGAAACCAGGTGAGTGTGGCCTATAAGTATTTGTGTTTGTTTCCCGATGTCCAATTGTCTGCCAGGTTCAAGATGCCCAAGTTTGACTTGTATGACGGACATGGAGATCCTGTAGCTCATCTAAGGGGTTATTGCAATAAAATGATAGGCGCCAGGGGAAAAGACGAATTACTAATGGCATACTTCAGCCAAAGTCTGAGTGGGACAGCTTTAGAATGGTACACCCGCTAGGACGCCAACAGGTGGTACACCTGGGACGATATGGCTCAGGCCTTCGCCCGACACTTCCAATATAATGTAGACATTGTTCTAGACCTCCTATCTCTGACCAAGGTGGAAAAGAAACCCAGTGAAAGCTTTAGAGAATATGGGTTCCGATGGAGGGAGCAAGCTGCACGAGTCAATCCTCCGATGGAAGAAGACGAGATGATTGAATACTTTCTTCAAGCCCCAGAGCCCACTTACTATGGCCATCTGATCTCAACTATTGGTAAGTCTTTTAATGATGTGGTTAAGATGGGAGAAATGGTGGAAGAGGGGCTCAAGTTGAGCAAGATCATTAGCTATTCTACTATAAAAGCAACCACCCAGGCAATCCAGAGTGGTACCGGAAGTTTGCTAGGCAAGAAGAAGAAGGGCGATGTCGCCATGGTTGTCTTTGAACCATGGCATGGCCAAAGGGGGTTCACCTTATTAGTACACCCATCCTCTACCTTGACCTCAAACCTACGCCCAAGCTCCATATAATCCACCCCAACATTACTTTCCCCCGCAAAACCCCCAATACTCAGCCAGGCCACCCCAATACCATGTTCACCACGCCCAGTCATACACTCAACCTCCCTCTTACCCGCAATGGCATGCCCCAGCCCCACAGAATACTTACCCGGTTCCACAAAATACCTACCCACCTCCATAACCCTACCAAAACCCCAATGGCTCAAATTTTCGACCAAGGTCGGAGTATAGAAGAAAGAGGCAGCAACAGAAACAAACTTTTACCCCGCTTGGAGAGTCCTATGCTAGTCTGTTTCAAAGGTTAAGGCAATTGGATGTCTTGAGGTCGATTGAGTTAAAGATACTAAATCCCCCTCCAAAGAACCTCAATTATTCCCTAAGATGTGCCTATTGTTCTGATGCTCCAGGGCATGACATAGAGAAGTGTTGGCGTTTGAATATGGCAATCCAGGAGGTCATTGATATAAACCAAATTGTAGTCCAAAGCCTAGACACGCCAAAAATCAACCAAAACCCTTTGCCAGCCCATGTAGAGATGCATATGATTGAAATAGTTCACAAGGATGGGGAGCCCAAGAAGTCTTCTAAGTCCATCATGATGATTCGGGCCAGTGAAAGTAATTTAGTTAAAGCTCCAGACTCTACCAAAGCAAAGCCCTTGACAGTTGGAGGGGCGACAGAAAAGCCGAGCTCACCCAATTTGAAATCGCCGGTGTTGGTCATGAAAGGGCTGTCGAAAGATATTGGGGCAAGTCCTGAAAGTTCAAAAGTGGTAGTGCCAGGGATTCCAAGTAAGCCTGTCATAGTTGTGAAGGGGGTTCCTATCATCCCTATCATCATTAAACCAGTGACCCAGCTGCCAGTGGTTGATGCCAAAGTTGTTCCGTGGAATTACAAACAAGTGATAGTGACATACAAAGGAAAATAAATAGAGGAAGAAGTTAATGAAACTGGAGGATTGACTCGTTCTGGGAGGTGTTTCACCCTAGAAGAATTAAGGAAAGCCAAGTCATTCAAGGATAGCCAAATGCTAGTAAAACAATCGGTCACCGAAGAAGAGGCTGAAGAGTTCCTAAAAAAGATGAAGGTGCATGATTATTCCATTGTGGAGAAGTTAAGGAAAACACCAGCTCAGATTTCTCTTTTGTCTTTGCTGATACATTCAGATGAACATCGCAGGGTCTTGATGAAGATTTTGAATGAGGCACATGTTCCTGATAAGATCACAGTGAATCACTTAGAAAAGATAGCTAGCAAGATCTTTGAAGTAAACAAGATCACTTTCTCAGATGATGAACTTCCTATGGAGGGTACAAAACACAACCGAGCTCTTTATCTCACGGTGAAGTGCAAAGATTATGTTGTCTCAAGGGTTTTGGTTGACAATGACTCTAGTGCGAATATTTCTCCCATGTCTACTCTGCAAAAATTGAAGATTGGCACCGAAAGAATCCAGATGAACAGTGTGTGTGTTCGAGGCTTTGATAGGGGAGGTAAAGATTCTGTTGGAGATATAATGCTTGAATTGTCGATAGGGCCAGTTGAGTTCACCATGGAATTCCAAGTGTTAGATGTGGTTGTCTCCTACAATCTGTTGTTGGGAAGGCCCTGGATACATGCGGCTAAGGCAGTCCCATCTTCTCTCCACCAAATGGTGAAGTTCTAATGGGACAGGCAGGAAATAGTTGTGCACAGTGATGAGGACGTGTCAGCTTGTAATGACACAATTGTTTCGTTTATCGAAGCTGAAGATGATAAGGAACCTTGGGTCTATCAAACTTTCGAAACAGTGTCTGTTGAGAAGATTCCTGAAGGAAAATGCATTCTGGGTCCTAAGCTATCCTCTAGGTCT
Organism: Nicotiana sylvestris; assembly: GCF_000393655.2. Classification (NCBI taxonomy): domain Eukaryota; kingdom Viridiplantae; phylum Streptophyta; class Magnoliopsida; order Solanales; family Solanaceae; genus Nicotiana; species Nicotiana sylvestris. The sequence goes on along the minus strand of NC_091061.1, from coordinate 166,436,900 downwards.
ATCATGGTAGCGAATGAAATGTTGAAGAACAGTTTTATGCCGGGTAAGGGTCTGGGCTCATCTATGCAGGGTATTGTGCATCTACTGCGCCCCAGTGGGAATCCTGGTACATTTGGTTTGGGATTCATGGCCATAGAGAAGGACGTGAAAAGGGTTAAAAATCTAAAACAGAAGGTATGGTCACTCCCCAAGCCTGTCCCATACATCTCTAAGTTTTTTGTCAAGCCAGGAGCCGAAAAGCCTCCAACCTCGTCGATCCCAAAACCTACGGTCAATGTTTATGAAGAGCTGGTCAAGAGGTTCCAAAGTCTGTTCGATGAGGTCAATATGGTAGAAGTTGGTGAAGGGTCTAGTAAAGCAGATGTGCGGCTCGTTGGCCCAAACGTGAAGCTTAGCAATTGGGAAGCTACTCCTCTCCCCTACAGGAAGGAGTTTTGGTAGTTTTCTTTGTTTTCATTTCTGTTATCTGGGTTATTCCAGGGTTGTAATCCAAATTTTTAGTTTTTGCTTGTTTTGATGTTCAAACCCTTCTCTCCTTTTATTTTTAATGAAATGCAATTTCCCATTTTCCGTTATTCCTAATAGTGTTTTATTTTGTTCTTTTTTTCTTTTGTACAGTTCTTTTTATGCTGGTTGCAATGATATGACATGCATGAAGAATTTTCAGCCGAGTCTTAAAAGCCAATCTAATTCTGAAATAACAATCCAAGAAGTAGAATATGATGAAGAAGCAGCATTCGAGGAAATTAGTAAAGAGCTAAAACAATTTGAAGAAAAACCAAAGCCTAATTTGAGTGAAACTGAAGCAATCAATTTAAGAGACCAGGATAATGTTAGGGAAACCAAGATAAGTGTGCATTTAGAACCGCAAGTTAAGGGGGAAATAATCAAAATATTGTTTGAGTACAAAGATGTCTTTGCATGGTCATATGACGATATGCCGGGGCTAAGCACTGATCTTGTAGTTCATAAATTGCCAACTGATCTAGCATTCCCTCCTGTCAAGCAAAAGTTGTAAATGTTCAAGACTGATATGAGTGTGAAGATTAAAGAAGAAATCACAAAGCAGCTTACTGCAAAGGTCATTCGGGTCACTCGATATCCCACTTGGTTAGCCAATGTTGTGCCAGTACCAAAAAAGGATGGTAAGACCAGGGTATGTGTTGATTACCTTGATCTTAACTAAGCAAGCCCAAATGATGATTTTCCATTGCCGAACATTCACATTCTGATAGATAATTGTGCCAAGCATGAGATTGGGTCTTTTGTGGATTGTTACACGGGATATCACCAGATCTTGATGGATGAGAAAGATTCAGAAAAGACAGCATTCATCACGCCATGGGGAACATATTATTATAGGGTAATGCCATTTGGTTTGAAGAATGCTGGGGCAACTTACATGAGGGCGATGACCACCATATTTCATGACATGATACATAAGGAGATTGAGGTTTATGTAGATGAAGTGATCATAAAGTCAAAGAAGCAGTTTGACAATGTCAAGGACTTGAGGATTTTTTTCCAAAGGCTCTGCAGGTATAACCTCAAGCTCAATCCAGCAAAATGTGCATTTGGTGTCCCATCTATGAAACTGCTGGGATTCGTGGTCAGTCGACGTGGTATTGAGTTGGATCCGTCAAAGATCAAAGCCATCCAAGAGTTACCGCTACCAAAGAACAGAACTGAGGTGATGAGTTTGCTTGGAAGGTTAAATTATATCAGCAGGTTCATTGCTCAGCTCACGACAACCTGTGAACCCATTTTTAAGTTGTTGAAGAAGAATGTTGCAGTCAAGTGGACTGACGAGTGTCAAAAAGCATTTGATAAGATTAAGAGGTACCTGTCGAACCCACCTGTGCTGGTCCCACCAGATCCTGGAAGACCTTTAATTCTCTATTTGACAGTCCTGAATAATTCTTTTGGTTATGTATTGGGTCAACATGACATCACGGGAAAGAAGGAGCAAGCAATCTATTATCTCAGTAAGAAGTTCACTCCCTATGAGGTTAAGTACACTTTAGTTGAGAGGACATGTTGCGCCCTGACTTGGGTAGCACAAAAGTTGAAGCATTATCTTTCGTCCTACACTACTTACCTCATTTCTCGCATGGTTCCCCTGAAGTATATCTTTTAGAAGCCTATGCCCACGGGAAGACTTGCAAAGTGGCAGATTTTACTTACAGAGTTTGACATCATCTATGTGACCCGGACCGCAATGAAAGCCCAAGCCTTGGCTGACCAGTTGGCTGAGATTCCGGTGGATGATGAATATGAGCCACTGAAGACTTATTTTCCTGATGAAGAGGTCATATGTGTTGATGAGGTTGACCGTGATGAAAAGCCAGGTTGGAAACTCTTCTTTGATGGAGCTGCTAACATGAAAGGTGTCAGAATATGGGTTGTACTTAGCTCTGAAACAGGGCAATACTACCCTGTAACAGCCCAGCTTCAATTTTATTACACCAACAACATGGCCGAGTACGAAGCATGCATTCTAGGTTTGAGGTTAGCTGTAGATATAGGAGTCCAGGAAATATTGGTTCTGGGAGATTCAGATTTGTTGGTTCATCAGATTCAAGGAGAATGGGAAACTCGGGACTTGAAGCTTATATCGTACCGACAGTGTCTGCATGATCTTTGTCAACAATTTAGGTCGGTAGAATTTAGACATATTCCCAGGATTGACAATGAGATTGCTGATGTTTTGGCTACTCTGTCATCAATGTTACATCATCCGGACAAGATGTCGACCCTGTACATATCCAAGTTCATGATTAACATTCTTATTGTAATATGGTTGAAGAGGAAATCGATGGCGAGCCTTGGTTCCATGATATCAAGGAATACATCAAGTCGAGGGCATATCTAGTACATGCCACATGTGATCAAAAGAAAACCATTCGACGTCTGGCTAGTGAATTTTTCTTGAGTGGAGGAATCTTGTACAAGAGGACTCCAGATTTAGGACTGCTGAGGTGCATAGATGCTAAAGAAGCTTCAACTATCATGGCCGAAGTGCATTATGGAGTTTGCGGGCTGCATATGAATGTGTATGTCTTGGCAAAGAAGATGCTTCAAGTAGGTTATTATTAGCTCACCATGGAACGAGATTGCATCAGCTTTGTTCGCAAATGTCATCAATGCCAGGTACATGGTGATTTGATTCATTCTCCCCCATCTGAGTTACATACAATGTCTGCACCTTGGCCCTTTGTTGCTTGGGGCATGGACATCATTGGACCGATTGAGCCGGCAGCGTCAAAGAGGCATAAGTTTATTCTGGTGGCCATTGATTACTTTACCAAGTGGGTCGAAGCTGTAACTTTCAAGTCCGTGACCAAGAAGGAAGTGGTAGATTTTGTTCATTCGAATATCATTTGTCGGTTCGGAATTCCCAAGGTGATCATCACAGACAATGCTGCTAATCTCAACAGTCATTTGATGAAAGAGGTATGCCAACGGTTCAAGATTACACATCGGAACTCCACTCTGTATCGCCCCAAGGCAAATGAATCTATTGAGGCTGCCAATAAGAACATAAAGAAGATACTTCGTAAGATGGTTCAAGGTTCTAGGCAGTGGCATGAAAAGTTGCCTTTTGCCTTACTGGGTTATCGCACTACTGTTCACACTTCAGTAGGTGCAACTCCTTATTTGCTGGTATATGGAACTGAGGCAGTTATACCTGCAGAAGTTGAGATTCCATCCCTTCGGATCGTTGCGGAAGCTGAAATTGATGATGATGGGTGGGTCAAAACCCGGATTGAACAGTTAAGTTTGATTGATAAGAAAAGATTGGCTGCAGTATGTCATGGTCAATTGTATCAGAAGAGAATGACAAGAGCATACAACAAAAAAGTGCGTCCTCGAAAATTCGAAGTGGGCCAGATGGTATTGAAACACATCCTTCCTCATCAGGCTGAAGTTAAAGGCAAGTTCGCCCCAAACTGGCAGAGGTCGTTCATAGTGACAAGAGTGTTGCCCAATGGTGCTTTGTATTTAACAGATATAGAAGGCAAATGTGCAGATATGTCTATCAATTCTGATGCGGTCAAGAGGTACTATGTATGAGTTCTTTGCTTATTTTCAGTCGCATTTTGTACTTGTCATGTTCAAAGTTGAAATGACGAAGGCATTTTATTCCGCTACCCAAATACTTTTATCCTTTGTTATCCCTTTTGAGCCTTATTTATTTTCTTTCATACCCCTCTTTTCGAATCAGCAGCAGAATTAGAGAATGAAAAATGATGAATGAAGGAAAAATAAGAAAAATGAAAAAGAAAGAAAAAAAGAGAAAAGAAAGAAATAAAGAAAAAGGAAAAAAGAAAAAAAAAAGAAAAAAAGGAAAAAAGAAAAAGAAAAAAGAAAAGAAAAGAAAAGAAAACAACAAAAACAAACAACTTTCTTTTGAACTACGTTCGACCTGATTCTTTTTAAGGATACGTAGGCAGCTTATGGTTCGCTCCCATCAAAATAAAAATAAAAAATTATCCAGACCTAAAGAAACTGGGGCAGAAGTTTTGGTTTTGAAAAGATCTCATTCCAAAAGTTGTAATTTTGACCCGTTTCATCTTAAATTATTTTGAGCCTTCATACTACCCTTTCTTTCTAACCCTGTCCAAAAGCTTACATTACGGTCCAAAGAAAGACCTTCCGATCAATTTTTGAGGATGCCAAGACAAGCGAGATAGAGGTATGATTTACATCAAGGGTAACACTTCGTTCATGGACACAAAGGAACAATGAATAAAATGAGAGAGTCTTACCAGTGAAAACCCTCACGGGCACCGTAAGACGATGATGAACTGAGAGGAAATTTAAAATGAGATAGTATTATTGGTGAAAACCCTCGTGGGCACCGTAAGGCGATGGTAAGTTGAGAGATGAACAAAGGAGAGAGGCTTGTCGGTGAAAACCCTTCGGGGCACTGCAAGTCGAATGAGGCTCGCGACTTCACAGGGGAATTGGATCAGTGAAAGCTCGGTTTTTGAATGTATGAAGACATGACATGAACTGAAATATGATTGGTTGGGCGGATTAGGCTGATCAATCCGAAATGCATGTCATGATCATTAGAGCTGGCCGCTTCCCTCAGATAAGTCTTCTTTTTCCATTCTTCTTCACATAGTCATCTTTGTTCAAAATTTTCCTTTGTTCCTTGTGTCAAAAATCATTTCCCTTTGCTCTTTGAGTCTATCTTTATGAGTCTCTTTTGAATTAGCCCTTGTCAAACTAGCAGGAAAGGATTTCAAAGCCTACTACCAGCTTCTAAATTGCACAAAGTGGAGTTCGACCAGGCACATCACAATTGGCATGATTTGGAATGAGCACTATGTTGATAATTGAAGTTCTGGCGGTAAGGTGATTCTTGAATTTTGAGAAAATACAAAGATTCAGTAACTTTCAGAATCAAATACAGTGCAACAAGTGAGTGTGAGAGATTCAAGTCATTCAGAGGTTTTGTGGTCCAGTTCCAATCAAAAGGTCAAACAAATCCTTGCTGGCCCGAAGCAGCTAATCAGAATGAAACATGGCAGTGGCAGAAGCATACACTCAACAATGATGCCACAAACTAACCACCACGTTTTCAAACTAACAAAATTTTATTTGTCTGAAATAGGTGCAAGAAAATTTGTTAATCCACAGGGACCCTCCCATGAAGAAGGCATGGTTTAGGGGCAAGAAATTCTGTTCAAAGATCCTCCAAGAAGAGAGCATGGCTCAGGTAAGTTCATTCTCGACTTTTCAGGACCCTCCTGGATAATAGGATTTAATTTTCAAGTTCTCAGGACCCTCCTGAATAATGGGATTCAATTTAAAATTTTCAATACCCTCCTGGATAATTAGATTTAATTTAAAATTTTCAAGACCCTCATGGATAATGAGATTTAATTTTAAAAGTTCTCAGGACCCTCCTGGATAATGAGATTTAATTTAAAATTCTGAGGACCCTCCTAGATAATGGGACCCCGTCAAATTTCAAGACCTTCCTAGATAACAAGATTTAGCGTAAGTTCTACCTTTAGGAAATATAATTTAGCTTTAAAGTTGTCACTCTTAAGATGACATTTACTTTGAAGTTTTCAGGGCCCTCCTGGATAATATGATTTAACTTTTAAATTCTTAGATCTCTTTTAGGTAACATGATTCGATTAACACTCACAGATGTGCCCAGGTTCCAAACTAGGGCAAAAAATTTCTTTCGTTTCATCTGTTTTGTTGTAATGGCAGGCGCCCACCTGGATAACAAGGGAATATAATTCAAGTTTTGGAAATCAGGTGCCCACCTGGATAACAAGGGAATACAATTCAAGTTTTGGAAATCAGGCGCCCACCTGGATAACAAGGGAATACAATTCAAGTTTTTGGCAATCAGGTGCCCACCTGGATAACAAGGGAATACAATTCAAGTTTTTGACAATCAGGCACCCACCTGGATAACGAGGGAATATAATTCAAGTTTTGGAGATCAGGCGCCCACCTGGAGAATAAGAGAATATAATTCAAGTTTTGGAAATCAGGCGCCCACCTTGAGAACAAAGGAATACATTTCAAGTTTTGGCAATCAGGCACTCACCTGGAGAACAAGGGAATTCATTTAAGAGTTACTTTCAATTCGCAAATTCAAGAAGCATCAGGAGCCCACCTGAAGAACAGGGTCCATTTTTCAGTCTCATGTTGAAGATCAAGTAGAGATTCACGGAAGATTCAAGACAAGAAGTAGATAGGGTCTTGTATTTTTCTTTTACTTTTGCTGTAATATTTTCCTTTTATTATCGATGTAATGGCAGGAACCGCGGACCAGAACCTCGACGACACTTCACTCGGCTCTCCACCTCGGTATACTCCATCGCTCTTCTCACTCCGAACTATACGCGGCCTGATTCCTTTATAGCCAAGGATATGTAGGCAGCTCAGATACCAGGGCTCGGTCACATTCTCTTTTCTTTCAGTTTTTGTCTCTCTAAACAAGGGTCGGGTCAAAAAACATGTCTTGTTGTTCTTTGCCTGAAAACACTTCGTGTTTCTCGTCAAAGAGGGGCAACTGTAGACATGTAATTTTTGACCCCCACAGTTTTAAAGTTAGTTTTAGTATTTTATGTTTTAAAATATCTACTTGAGTTATTATGTAATTTTAGCCTATTTTATTTTAATTTCAAATCATAAAACTAAAAAAAAAAGAAAAAAAAGAAGAAGTTTCAATTTATCTTATTATATATGTTTGTTTTTATTTTTATTTATTTAAGTTCATTAGTATTTTTATGGTAGTATTATGCTAAGTTTGCCATGGTTTTTATATTTTTATTTTTATTTTTAGTATAATCCTTGAAAAAATACAAAAAATAATATATATATATATATAGTTTCATGTTTTACCTTATTTCTATTTAGTTTAGGTTATTAATATTTTTATAGCCATATATTTTGTTTTTACTATGATTTTTACTCTTATTTTTAATTTATATAAAAATGGTATATTAAAAAATATATAATTTCATATTATCATATAGTTTATTTAATTAATTGGAATTAGTTTAGTTTTGGTTTAAAAGATTGAGTTTGTTATTTAATGGACTTTAAGAATTGAAAAGGTACAAATTTGAAGCCCCATTTTTACACAAGAGGAAGCCCAAAATCGGACAACCCAAACCAAGCCCAATACCCGCCGGCCAACCGATGACCCGCCCCATCCTCTAGTGCAAACCCTAACCTTTGATTGGATTTAATCCAATGGTCTACATATATCCTCACCATCATATAAAAGCTAAATATTTCTCTAACCCTAAACCTAAAGACCCCAACCCAAACGGCGCCCCCTCTTCACACGCCTCTGCCCGCCTCTAAACTCGCCGAAATTCGTCCAAACCCGGCGAGTTCACTCGTTGGTTCCCCCATGGTCCCCCCTCTCCTCTCATTTCCTTCTTCCACGTCACACACTCCGCACAAGCCTCATCATATCCATTAGATTCACGCATTTTCCTTTCTTTTTCGATCGATTTGAAGCAAATCCGAGATCCTTGAATAAATCTTGGAGAAATGGGAACCGTTGGATGAAGGTTTTTGTCCGAAGTCTCCATTTTTTCTGATTTTCGTTTGTGAAAGGGGATTTTCGGAATTTATTTGAGGGCAAATTCGGGGTTTTGGGGGTTTCTTGTTGAAGAAGGAGAGAAGTTTCGAGAGAGAGCTATATATTTGAGGTTTTTGGACAGAATATTTGGGGACAAAAAAGATAGGGGAAAATTAGGGTTCTGAGGTTTTCTTCTCTTCTATTTCGGCTTCTTGAAGGACAAAACAACAACAAAAAAAACATATATTTCAGTATTCTCGTTTTTTCTTTTCAATTTCGATTTTCTTCTAGTTTTGTTATGGAGTACATTTGAATTTCGGAGTTTTGCTTATTCTGATTTCAATGGAAATCGATTCAATTCTGCTCGTATGGAGCTCGATTGAATCCGACCTTTGTTTTCAATTTGGCTTCTGAGTTCTACTCGAGATTTAGCTGTGAGGTGTCGTCCGAGGTTTAAGGCCGTGATTCTTGGTCCAGTTTTAGTCCCTGTACCCGCTCGATGTCAACTCATTGGCAGATTTCTTTGTTTGTACATTCAAGGTTTAGTTATTGAAAATTTTCAATTCAGGTTCCTTTCTGATTCTTTTTCTTTATTTTGGTACTGATTCGAAGTATGATAAGAGCCTTAGGAGTCAAAATAGGCTTATAACTCTGAATCTAGTTAACATGTTTTAGAGATGAACAATGGAATCTGAATGCTAGTAGACGTGGTTTTCATATAGTATCACATTTGTATGAATCATCTCCTACTACATGTGTTCTACTTTACTCCTGGTATTTAAATGCTCTATGATTTTTCTTCTGCTTAGCTCTGACATGCTTAGTTGAAGTTTGATCCGATTGCGTGATAATTTGAACCGATTGGTGAAGATTTTTGTATCCTTAAGTTTAAATGAACTCGAAAACATACTGCCTCGCTATTAAGGTTTTCATCCTGTCCTTCTATGCTTGTTGATGATAGCATCATATTGATTCACCTGAAGTTCTGTTTTGATTACTGAACGCTGAAAGTTGATTCATGGTGGTTTAAGTTGATTTTATTCCTGTCAGTTTAGGCGTGGGATGAGTACTGAAATTTCTCTGGTCTTGCTTGGGGTTCCCCATTAGTCTTTTAATTGTCTTTGTTAAGAATTGAGTGCTCAATCCATATCCTAGAAGCATGTTCTGAAATCACTGTTTGAAGCTATCTTATGCCACTATGTTTCATTGTTTGTGCTTGGGTGTAAGTTGTTGAACTCATTTGAAGCATGATAGATTCATTGTCAAGTAGAGTAAGATACTGAATTAAAAACTGGAGACAAGAAGTTCATGTGGCGGTATTGCTTTAACCTTTAAAGTCAGCTTGTAGTTAGTGTCGTGCCTCGATTGATTTTGATAGGAAAAATGTTTTGGATTCTTATCCATTTTTAAAAGTACCACGTTTAAGTGCCATAATCTTGAACATTAATCGGATTGATGATTTCTTATGCTTGGCAATACAGTTTTCTTTTGGTTTCAATTCATTGCTATTTCACTATTCAGATTCAAAATATTTGAGTCGAAATCATCTGGATAAGATTAACGTGTTATCTGATTTGCTTTGTCTGAGATTCCAAACTATGGGTTTAAGAATGAGATTAATTGGGTGATATCAGTAAGCTTTAGATGGCTCCTGTCATGCCTTGATCTACCGTTTCTTAACTTATTTGTTTTTTCTGTTTTGTCAGATTGTTATTTTTCCCTCTTCCTCTATGTGTTTTCTATGTTGAGTACTATCTTTGTGTGTGTAAATAATTGGAGTAAGTCATTTTGGATGATTGATTTATGGGGGGTCGTGTGGTAATGAGGTAAACTAAGAAGTTTAAAAGGAAAATCCGCATGCTGTTAATTCATCCTCACTTAGCTTTCTTTTATCTTATTTTTATTATCCTATTGTTTTGGGCGTTAGGAGCATGTTTTAGGCCGACCACACTTGGGTAGGCAAATCTTTAGGATTTCTGTTAATTTTGAGGCGAGAAGTTGTTCCCTTAGTTAAATTTATCTGGGGAATGCCCCGAAGGACTTGTATATATATTATTCTGGGGAATGCCCCGTAGTACTTGTATTTGGAGCTTGCATCATTTTATTTTTCTTTTTATTAGGTGGGGATGACCTCGAGCCTTTTTGTGTGTTTATTTTTCTGTGATTGTTTTACCTCAATTCAAATATTCTAAAAGCCAACTATATCGAGTGTGCAACCGTACTAGTTACGGGACTTGAGGAGTGCCTAACACCTTCTCCCCGAGTCAAATGAACCCCCTTACCCAAATCTCTGGTGCGGACTTAGTTTTGGAGTCCAAAGTATTTTAAAGGGAAAATTATTTTTAAAAACAGTGACCTGGCACACCGAAACCAATGTCAGGTGGCGACTCTGAGTTATTTCCTTTTGAACACAAATTTTTGTCACTTTCAAAATTGAAAAACTCTTTTGAACTTTGCAAAATCTTTTTATTTATAATAAGAGGGTTAAGTGAAGTGGTTAAAAAAGGGGTGTGACATGTACCGTGTTTGTAAGGAATGAAAATCAGTAAACAATAAACATGAGAGAAACATGGAGTAAAAGACTCAACATGTAAGTCTGAATAACTCTGTAAATCATTAACATGTATAATGCAATGCATATGTGTATAAATGTCATACCATGCATAGGTATATGCATACATAATATCATCAAGCCTCTGAGGGCATCCCATCATATCATCTCGGCCACCGTGGGCAAAATTATCAACGTATACCAGCTGATTAGGTGGTGGTGCGTGTATAACGCCGTAGCCTTTTTCCATATCCTTATGTATATATATATATATATAGTGACGACCCAAAGTCCCTCTAAAGGAAGCCTAACATTAACTGAAATAACTATGACAATTACTAACTTCAAATTAAATAATTTTGAATAAATCACAATTTCCCAAAATTGGTGGTACAAGTCATAAGCTTTTCTAAGAGTAGTTATACAAAATAAATACATCATTGTCCTGAAACAAAGGAACAAATGGAAATAAGTACAAATGAAGGTGACTCCGAGGACTGCGAACGCAGCAGTAGGTTTACCTTGAGTCTCCACTGCATCGACCTGCACAACTACTACCGATCAAATATCTGAATCTGTACACAAAAATGTACTGAAGTATAGTATGAGCACACCACGACGATGCCCAGTAAGTATCAATACTAACCTCGGTAGGGTAGTGACGAGGAACAGTCAAGACACCTACTCGTCATACAAATTAAACAGGATATGATAACAATTATCAAGATAAAGGTAACGAAGTAATTTCAACAGCAGGGATAGATCAATCTACAAACAGTCAAAATAGTAAAAGAAAACTCGGATGGAATTGAAAGATAACCAAGTAAATCAACACTAACATAGCTCGAATACAGATAAGTAGAATGAACTCAAGTAAGGAAGGCAGTGTCACCTCAATCAATCATACCGTTTCTAGTGCACAACCCTAGCCATCTCAAAACTCGATGTCTCATATCATAACCTCAACTTCCAAACCTTTAGCATACCCGAAACCTTGTGCCCATATATTTTTGTCTCATTTTGCACAACAATGTTCTCATGTTACTCAGTACATAGGACCCATAACCAATGCAATTAAGATGTTCCGGGAGTCTCATTTACATAACATAAAATATAGTACAGCTTCTAAACCAATTAGGAACTCAGCAAGAAAAGATGAAGTTATTTTTAAAAATTATTTAAATAAAGAAAGTACCATTTTCAATTAAATACAACATCGAATGAATTATTATCTTTGACATAGAATTTAATAAATTACAACTTAGTAGAAATTCCTTTTTAAGTAAAATACATCCTCATATGGTTTAAGGGAATATAATTGAGAAACCAATTGAATTACAAATGTAACAATTGTTGAAGTTTGAAGTATTGAAATAAATATATAGACACGACGAGGTATTGGAAACTCTGTAGGTTCCAACACAAAGGATCACAATAGTAAAGAAATTTAAACGGTTAAAACACTTGAATTGATAACAACAAATAAACACAACAACCAAAAAGTGCACGACATCACCCTTCATGCTTTATCACTCTTCCTCACCATATGCATAAATAGAAATGTGCACGGCATCACCCTTCGTGCTTTTACTCTCAATAATGTGACACGACATCACCCTTCATGCTTTTACTCTCAATAATGTGGCATGACATCATCCTTCATGCTTTTACACTTGCAATATCGGCACAGCGTCACCTTTCGTGCATTAACACTCACAATATCAGCACGAATTCACCCTTCGTGCATTAACACTCACTCACAATATCATGCACGACATCACCCTTCGTGCTTTACACTCTTCCTCACCCAAACAACAGAAACAATAACATTCCGACAAGGGAATCAACAATAGAAACAATAACATCCTAGCAAGAGAATCAACAATAGAAGCAATAACATTCCGGCAAGAGAATCAACAATAGAAACAAGCAACCCAGCAAGGGAATCAACAATAACCAATCTTTTTTCAACAGTTAGCTTCGCAATATAGATCTCAACTTGAGTCAATACTCAACAATTGTCAATCACCAAGAGAATATCATAAGCCTTGTTCAACATGAATGATCGTCAATTTAAGCATGAATAGTACATAATAAGGATCACGAAAAAAATCAAGAAGCACAATAACCTTAACGAAACAACAAGACATAATAAACACGTGATAACTACACCGGTAACCACAATAATTGGGCATGTAACATATTTGCACGAAGTCATAGAGGAACTCACAATCAAGAAGTATCAAAACAATAAGGAAGGCAATCACTTCAATTAAGACAAATAAGGGTCAAGTAACAAGTAAAAGTTAGAGGAAGGCTAACAACATCATATGGAGCATATAGAAGCAAAACAAGCAATTAGGAAACCCAATCATATCGAAAAAATTCTCACTTAATGAATATAAAGACCTAAGAACCCTAAAGGCAAATTTTCCACAAATAAGTCCGAGCACACATTCGTCACCTCACGTGCACGGACTACAATTAGCATAGAAGACTCAAATCCTAAGGGGAAGTCCCCCACACAAGGTTAGGCAAGATACTTACCTCAATCTGGCCAATTCAATACTCAATTTAGCTTTTCCTTTACCAATTCATCAACGCTCGGCTCAATCTAGTCAAAAACGACTTGAATACATCAAACAATGCAAGAGAAAATAATTTCAATTAACAAAACTATGATTCTCATATAATTTGCAAAAAGTCAACAAAAGTCAACCCCCAGGCCCAAACCTCGGAACCTGACAAAATTTACAAAAACCTAATACCCATTCCGATACGAGTTCACCTATACAAAAATTATCCAATTCTGATACCATTTGGTCCTTCAAATCATCATTTTATATTTTTGAAAGATTTTCCAATTTTTTCCAAATTTTCCTTTAGTTTCTCATGAATTTGATGTTAAATCTAAGATATAATCACAAAATATAGTTGGAAATTGATTAGAGACACTTACCCAATGATTTGGTATGAAAATCTTCTCTCAAAATCGCCCACTCTCGGAGTTAGGGTTCAAAGATATGAAAAATAAGCAAAAATTCGAAATACTCAGTTTTTAGCAGGTTGCAGATGTCACATTTGCGACACTGGGTTCACAAATGTGAACTCGCAAATGCGGAGATAGCTTCACAAATGCGGAGCCTGGAATTACCCTGCTAAGGTCGCATTTGCGACACAATCTTCGCAAATGTGATGAAGGACTTTCGCAAATGCGGCAGAGTTCTTCGCAAATGCAAACTCTACCCAGCTGCTCGGACCTCTCAAATGAGATAGTTGCTTCGCAATTGCGCTGTCGCATTTGCGACCAATACATCGCAAATGCGATGATACCAGAACCATAAATGAAAGACTATGAAAAGTTATTCCAAAACCAACCCGGAACTCACCCGAGCCCTCGGGGCTCCAAACCAAATATGTACACAAGTCTAAAAACACCTTACGAACTCACTCGTGCACTCAAATCATCAAAATAACTTCTAAAACCACAAATCGGATGTCAAAATACATGAAAATCACCATGAACTTCAAGAACTTCTAGAATTACAACCAAGCGTCCGAACCTTATCAAATTAACTCCAAACGAGACCAAATTTTGTAGGCAAGTCACAAATGACATAACAGAGTTGTTCCAACTTTTGGAATCACATTCCGACCTCGATAACACAAAAGTCAACTATGGGTCAAATCTCTCCATTTTCCAAACTTCAACTTTTCCAACTTCCGCCGAGATGCCTCCAATTATCCTACGGGCCTCCAAATCCAAATACGAACGCACACCCAAGTCCAAAATCACCATACAAAGCTACTGACATCATCCAAAACTCATTCCGGTCAAACTCTCACCGCTTAAACTTCCAAAACTAGATTCCTTCTTCCAATTTGACTCTGATTCATCTGGAAATAGAATCCAACCACACACGCAAGTTGATACAGATAATATGAAGCTTCTCGTGACCTCAAATTGCCGAACCAAACACAATTGCTCATCATGACCAGTCGGGTCGTTATATATATATATACATACATACATATATATGCATATATAACGCCATCTGGTCATTGACCAATGTACATGTATAATTGAATGCAATGTGTGAGAAGTACGTCAATAAAATCTTTGAAAATGTCATAAGACCATTATATATTTGATTAATATCATGAAGTAATCAATTTACGTATTTTCTGAGACCCACGAACAGATGATATAATAATAGGACACACAGGGAATCAAGAACATAAACATCTCTAGCATTTCTATGAATAGAGTCATTTATGGAAGTTGTGCATTTGCTCGTTTCGTTTGTATCTTATGGATCATGCCAAAAGAAAATAAGGGATAGCCTTAACATACATGAGTCGATTCTCTTGACAATCCCTCTAACACACATCAATTGCAACAACACGTAACAGTGGAGTGAAGTAGGAAAATATCCATATGATGTTCTTGAGAAAGATTGCATCGTACTCCCTTAGAATCGCAATTCTCACATTGCTAAGAATTGTAAAGGATCATATAAATCCTTGAATTCCATCCGTTACTTTGTATCCTTGTATGAATTTGATGAAGTAACTCATGTTGCCATGCCAAAATTTGTATGATACTTGCTGAAGCTTTCTTTCCTCACTTTGTAGATACATAGGAATTCCCTTAAGTAATTTCAAAAGGTTTTTAACCTTAATGGGTGTAGGCCCCAGTTAGGTGATGACCTATCCCCAAAACTCTCTTAAATAAGCCACCTTGCTACTAGTCTTAGACTCCTTTGAGTTCGTTCAGGCTATACTGAGCTTTCTATAACTTAGAGAAATCATCAGCTCTCTCGTTTTCATGGGCTTTAATCCTGAGGACTTATCCATTCTCGTCACCTTCTCACTTGCCATTTCTTTATCCTTACTCCTATCTTCCTAAAACCTTGTCGTTTTACTATACTTTAGCTTGCAACTTACACATATCTATTTATGCTACTTGCAACCTTCCTTCAACTCGCTTGCACCCTAGATTTCCTTATGTCATCCTGAAACATCAAGCGAGATATCACATCATCTCTAAATCATCTTTACTCTTTTAACTAGACCTCTCAGTACCTAGAAACCATGGACTGGAAGACATGCCACTGACGATGCCGCTATCATTCCTGGGTACTGAATCCTCACGCTTCTAGCCTTCTATCCGATGTACGGACTATACACAACCTTCTGCATGTGAGTATCTCATACGTTATTCACCTTTACCTTACTTACCTTAAAATCTCGTATCACATCTTCTATCTCTTTCATGACCTTTCTTCCACATAGGTATAATTCATGTCCACGACTTGAAGCTATATAATAATACTTGCACCTCTAGTGCATACACAATCCGGTGGGAGCTTCGTACTGACTTCTCATGAGGATGATATTCTTCTAACTGGCTTTATCGTAGAGTCGTTATAGAATATGGCTACTGTACTATCTCTCTTATATCTCTGATATTAAGAATGATCCTGCAATATTCTCAATCACGATATCTATAATATTTTGGGTCCAATAATCAGACTCATGATTACTTAATTGATGTAACTCTTTAGTTTCCTCTTTCCTCTAATCAACCTTTATGTAGGCTTAAGCTATCTTCCAATATACGGATCATGGTATTAGTTATTACTTTGCCCATTCGTGGACACTATGGAATATCCATGATACAATCTGCTAACAATTCAATCCTTTGTCTATGACCTAGGCTCAATTATTTCTTTTAACTTATGCCGGAGTCTTCTATGGCTATATGATTGAAAAAAGTGGTATCAGAGCAGTTCTGTCCTAAGGAGTCTACAAACTGTGTCTAGTAGAGTCTTATTTATGGGTATGTTATACACCACACTTATAAGTAGGAGGCTACATGACATTTAGGATTGTCACTCCTTCTTCTTAATTTAGATCGTGTGGTAGAGCTCGATTGTAAGAATTTGAACTCCTAAATTGTATTTTATTCGTAATATGACGATACCTACATCTAGAAAGATAGTTGGTAAGAGGTTGTATGTGATTGTGAAAGAGTTGAGTCAGAGGAACTCGATTTTTCATGATGTTTATGATAAGTAAATGTAAGGTCTTCAGCAGAACGTATGTACTATGACATGTAAGCTTCTTGATAAGGAGCCTTAAGGCAAGAATATATATCCACCCATATGGTGAAAGACAATAAGAGATTCATAAGCTAGATACAAGTTTTAACAAGTAAAGAAGCAAGGTGAAGAAGAGTACGAGGCACCCAGTTAATAAAGATTATCAGTATTTACAATTCAGATAGAGAAATATAAGCATTTTGGGTTACCTTCAACAATAATAAAGGTGCGTACAATTAGCCACACCCATCTCATTTATGCCCTACGAGGGCTAACAAAAGTAGTATAAGATAAGGACGGATATAAGAATCTGTCTAGGGTTAGAGTGACCCAAAATATTAGATAGATTGTTTGCGTTAGTTGACATTTATGAAGGATATTGCAAATGTGCTAATAGATCTCCTTGTGTGACACTCAGATGACGCACTCTAAAATAGTACAGTTAGATATGAGTACTACAAAGATAGGCACTGGAAGACTTGAAGGTATAAATATTACCTTAGTGTGGCTCCCGTCCCCAGTATAGAAAGAATATTAGGAAATTCGAAGAGCCAATGGATAGAGCAAGGGGAGCTAAAAGCAAAAGAATATCTTGTTCGAGTTTTCAGAATAAAGTGATAGACATAGATGTTAGCGGAAAATAAGAAGAGAGTTAATGAAGCATTATGAGTAAGATGTGATACATGGATAACAACGGTAGATCAAAAAGATGACAGTATTACAAAGTCTAGAGTCAAGTGAAGGAAAATACGATAGGTGACAGGCCTTGAGGCAACAAAAGGGTATAGGTCCTAAAGTCATATACTCATTTCGAGAAATAAGTTCGTGACTCTAACATGATTACCAAAAGAAAAAGCTAGACTCAGAGTAATAGAAATTAGTATGGACTGGTGAACAAAATAAACTAAACATGAATTAGGGACTGAGTGATTTGATAATAGTCGGTATCGTGAGAAATCCAGAGATTGCGTTCCAGTGATAATAGAATGCACAACAGAAGAATAACCTTTAAAAGTCATTCAAGAAGACATTTCCTAAAGCAAGCAATGTAAGTAAAGTTAACCTTAAGGGACTATGTGTGCCAGTTATACTAAGTGTCACCCTCGCGAGTAAGGAAATTTGTTATCCTTGGTACAGAAGGATTACCGTAAGGCAAGTAAGGATCATCGTTGATGTGAAAAGATGCCTAATAGGAAGAGGTAAAATATCTATAGGTAGCTCGTCGCGTCTTAGTACTCCCCTAAAGGTGGGAATATGAAGTGATCTAGCATTAGGTCAAAATTAAGTGGTTCTAGTAACTATGGAATGGTAAAAGAAGAATACGATAAAAATGAGAAAGGGATGAGATTGCACTTATCTAAATCCTACAAATATATTACGATTCCAGAACATTATGCAAGCACGACGTTAAGGAAAGGAAGTCAGGGTTCCTGCCTGGGATGTTATTGATCAATAAGGAGCCAGTGCGAAGGTAAGTTAAGACAAAGGAAATAACACAAAAAAAAATTCGCGAGATATTGATATGAGAAGGGGCCGACGAGTAATTAGTAGTTAATTCAGGAAGGGCCTATTTATGGCTAGACAGGAGGATACAGACAAATCAACAGATCGTGCAAGATAAACACAGTAAAACCTAATATAGTAAATTCAGTCTCGCAGTTATGACATCGTGATCCTTGAGAAATATTCATATAGAAGTTGGAGTAGTTAAAGGTATCATATGAGTGTTACGGAAATAAAAGAGAGTGCCACTGGGAAGACAGTCAAAATATCAGTTCAGAAGCAACCCTACAAGCACAAGGGAGTGGAGGTAAGTAACTACGGATAATTATAGGCGAGGAAGAACGTAAAAAATTCTATTGAGTATACGATGTAATAAGCTCGCAGCTTTACAGAAGTCAGAGGGTCTTCCCTAAGTACTATAACAAAAGAGTGGCTGAGGAAATAAGAAAGAAGGCTTCAACCTAAGCACAGTAAACTAAAGAGGAAATGGTCTTGTAACAACAGTCTCACAACAACATTGTATGCACTCCATAAGAAAGTGGCACCTATCGTGGCTAATGAACAAGAAGAAGAAAAAAAATCAAAAGGTGATATTCAAGATCATATGGGTCGTATGGAATTCCAATATGTATGAGAACTAAGATAAGCTAAGTATGCACGCAACAAGGGGACAGAAAGATCAGAAAAAGTAATAGCTTACGTTTAAAGAAAGATGAGAAGGAACGAAATGAATTATTCGATTAATGATCCAGAGTTAATTATGTTATGAACGCACTTAAAATTTCGAAATATTATCCATGCAGCATATATGTTGACAAGGGGTGAACTAGAAAAGCTGCCTATAGAAGGAATTGAATAAGGAGTAATACCTTTTTTTCGTAGAAAATCTTTCATGCTTAATTAAAGGTATACGGTTCAGAGTCTTTATACATAAACAAATCTCGTAAAAAGTCATTTTCCTTTTAATGTATTATGTGAGGGAATACAACTTTTGCCCGAACTTCTAGGGAAAAATATAAATTAGTTGGTCGGTTGAAACAAATTATAATTGCTAGTTAAAAAGTATATAAAATATATATTTTTTTTAATATAATACACATATATACAAAATAATATTTTTTCAACTATTATTTTTGAAGCGATTAAAAATATAAGTTTTTTGAACTTCAATGCAGCTATCAAAAATCAAGAAAAGATGGGTTTGGCATGTGTAACAATTAATGTAACACGAGGCCAAAGGAGAAAGAGAGAGTAATAAAGAAGAAGAGGTTTCTTAACGGACGGGCAAATAGAGATTGCTTTACTTGTACTTCTTTACTTTATTATTATTCACACACACACGTACCAGTGCCCTTCATTTCATTCTTACTCACACTTTACTATCCATTGCATTTATTTTATTCCTATCCCCCAAACATTTTAAAATACACATTTGCATTTATTGTTTTTTAGCTTATGCATCTTTCGGTCCCTTGCATAGTTGCATTCATGCACAAGTCACTTTGACTAAATAGTCCTCCAACCCCCACTTCTACCCTCCCCCAACCCCCCAAAAAAGAGAACTTGCAAAACAATAGATCATGCAAATGTCATTATCAGTCAAGAAATCCAAAATCTCTCTTAAAGTAGAAGTTCTTTTATTTAACTAATGATAAATGGTTTGGATTAAAAGAAAATGAGTATAATAACCAATAATTTATATTATTAGTAGCGTAAGTGAGTAGTCGAACGTAATTCTTTTTTTCGTACATGTATTGTTTATCTGTTTTTGTAATACTAGTGTATTCTCGTTTCTTATTCTTAAATTTCTAATACTACATGTCGTTGATTATTTTTTTTTTGGGGGTGGGGGGTGGGGGGGTGGGGTTCTGATTATTGCTTCTCTTTACATGCATTCTTCTCTTTATATATTTTTTTTAGCCGAGAGTCTTTTGAAAATAACCTCTCTATCTTCACAAAGTAGGGTAAGCTTACCGCACTGGATATGTTGTTATTGTTGTATTAATAGTTTATCTCACCGTCTTATGCTTTGTTTTAGATTTCAATTCCAATTGTATTATGCGTCTAGTTTCAATACTTTTAGGCAAATTACACATTAAAAAATAAGAGCAAAATATTATATATGGCATAAAATAAATGTACACATGGTACACACGTTGTTTTAGCTCAATATGACGTAATCCAATAACAAATTGGTGAAACCATGAAAGTGAACTACAAATTTTTGCTAAATAATGTATTTTTCTTTGAGAGTCCCTCTTAAATCAAAATGATAGGAGAAAGTGTAAACGGTAGCTCGGTGAACAAAAGTATTATATATTCATGTAGGGTTCGATGAAAGGTCGTACCTTAAGGGTTGTGATATACACGAGCTATCTTAGTACAAATATTAGTAATTGATTCCACAATTCGAACTTGTGAACTAATTCATATAAAGTTAGTTTCATCGTTGCTCCAAAACTCTTACAAGAAAGTGTGTGCAACGGAAAAAAAGTAGAAATGAAATCATGTTGCCAGCTGACTGAAAATGGACTATGTGCACCATTGATTATGGTTGGTTATTTTGACAGTGTGAAACAACAAAAGTGGCCGTATTCTCACATGATTTTGAGGTGAATTGGGCCCTCATAACCATTTATTTTTTTGTAATTTATATGGTAGGATTGTCTTGTTTCGGTAAATATCTTTAAAGTACTGCACTCCCCCTATACTACAAAAATCGCTTCTTATTAAAAATAATTTTTGTACTCAAAACTAGAACACAAAATATAAATAAATACTTACTATTCTATCATAACCGTTGATAATTATTGAAAATGTATTGTGTTAGCATAGCTAGTCAAAACTGACAAACCATGTCATTCCTTCAAAAGAAAAAAAATCGTCATACGCACAAAAAAAGATAGCACATGAAAGCCATATATCTATGGGTGTGGGGTACTCATTAAACAAGAATGATGTAATTAGATTTATTATTTTGTTATATCGTTTTAACAACTTGCATGCAAATCTTATACAATCAATCAACTTTATCTAGGTGGTAATGATAGTACTGTGGTGCTGGCTCAAGAAGTTGCTTCTTGACACCCATAAACATATTTTTGTCTGATAATATATCCTCTTTGATTCTGAACAACTTTGGAACCTTTTCAATTTTTAATTTATCCTAGGAAAGCGAGTAGAACATCAATAATAACTTCAATATAATGTCATAAGTAAAGTTTGAGACAATCCTGTGTACGTAGACCTTAGTAAGGTCATCTTACCCCTATCTAGTAAAAATACAAAGACTATTTGATAGACCTTCGGCTCAAAACAAATCCAGTACAAAACAGAGTAAGGGGTGAATTTTCCATTCGGTCAATATATGTTTGATAAATTATTTGAGGGTGCAGCAATGAAAAATAATAGGTATTTGATAGTATAGTACGCTGACTCAAACTCTAATTATTAAAAATAAAGTTTTAATAAGACGCTGCATATATATATCAAATTCAAACATATTGTGAAAGAGTGTAGATATTTACTTATTAGCAGTACTATGTCTATATATTTTATGAGAAAAAGTTGCTTGCTGCTACATAATAAAAGTTCAATACTTCTACTCTTCTAGATATGTTACTTTCTTTTTCATGAAAATCGTTAACCTAACCTACTCCCCTTTTTCTACTTTAAGTTCTCGACAAAAGAGACTTTTTAGAATTTTAGAATATAGCCATTTATTAAGTGAGTGATCGTATATAAAATAATAACTTATATTTTTTTTCAAAATCTAATATAAATGATTTCCTTACATAACTTTTTGTTTGGAAAAGATCCAGAAAAGGCAAAATAATTGGTATGATTTTCCCAAAATTGCACAAAATTGTGTTGTAATCCTAACCTTCTATTTGCACAAAATTGTGGATAGATTTTTACTTCCCAAACTCAACATATTTATTAATTTCTCTTAAAACTCTAAAAAGAGCCCCAACCCAACTCAACAACTATAATAGTAGTAAATACCTTAACCTGTCCCTCTCCCAACCAAAAGAGATGTTTTTTTGTTCTGGGGGGTGTGGGGGTGTGGGGTGGGGTGGGGAGGGGGAGCTTGAAAAATGTCACTTTGTGAAGCCAGCTAGAGGCTTCTTCCAAAAGTAAACAAAACAAAAAAAGAGACAATGGTGGGAAACAAAACAAAAAGAGAAGAAAACCATTAGTAGGAAAAGAAGTGAAAGAGTTGTAAGCCACGTCATCAATGGTTGTGGTGAGATGAAAAAATTGCTTCTAGAAAAAATATTAGATTCGAGTTTTAAGAATGAAAAAAATAATTAATAGAAAGATCTTTCTCGTTAATATATCTTACATGCACGACATAAATCTAGATTAATTAAAGACTCAATATAAATACGAACACCATATAAAAAATAAAAAATAAATAAAAAACGGCAAACAACGATATACTATTTCCATTTATGCTAAGATATTTTCTATTCCCCTATTAGTCATATGATAAAAATTACAACTTCAAGTATGATAATGTTAACATCAAAATTATGTTGTAGTGTAATGTCTATAATTTAATTCCGTATATATCACTTAAGTAAGGTTTCCACTCATCACAATAGTATTGTTATGCTATCTCAACTTTGACAAATTGGATGTATTTTAAAAAAAAAACTTGATGTTTTAGGAAACAAGGAATAATTTTTTCCACATGTTTATTTATTTATTTAAATTTCGTCTTCTTGAGTCGAGGGTCTATTAGAAACAACCTCTCTACCCCGAGATCTACGTACACATTGTCCTTCTCAGATTCCACTTGTGGAATTTTACTGGATTATTGTTGTTGTTTATTTACTTAAATTTGAAGTGTTAATTAAAATACTTAAGTAGGAAAAAAAAACTTTCGACAAATATTTGTTCGATTAGAAGTGTCGAAACTTTTGAGAAAATGCATAATGCCTAAAATCCTGTTAAAGTTATTTAGAAATAATACTAAATTATATCTTTACCGAAAGAAGAATAAACGACAAAAATAGAATTTAGAGGGAGTTAAGGATTTGGGCAAAATTTATTTTTAACCTACGGTCGAAATTATTTATATCCGGCAACTATAAAAGATATTAGCTAAAAAGACATAAGTTCGTTGGTTTTTAAGTATTTTTTAAATGTTTTGTACGAAGGGATGTACAAGAACCTTAAAAGATATAGTATAATATAGATTGAAGCTAATTTCATTTACAGAATCGTCCAAATATAATATAAATAAATATTTTTAATATCGAACTAGCTTATAAGCCTACTTGAAAATTTCCAAATTTGTTTGATGTCTTTCTTATATGGGTGCGAAATAACCTTAAACGATACATTATTCATGAACGCATTCGATATAAGGGAATAACTAGGCTTCAATCTCAGGTAATAATTTTGTTTGTTTGGGCTTGCTCATATTACTAATCTCGAATACGAATAAAGAAGAAAAATTGAAATAGATTGACAATCAACGTAAAATTAATCAATTTTCATGATAAATTGATTAAATTCTCGTAATACAGATTATAAAAGGAAAAAAAAAAAAAGAGAGAAGAAAACAAAACAAAACAAACAGCTAAGCATCAGCTCACTATAAGTCATACTTGCTTTTATGTAGATTAACTCCCCCCCCCCCCCCAACTCCCCCCGCCCGTTTTCTTTACCCCCATGAATGGCTTTTCTTGGATTTTCGATTTCCGTGTCAAGCAAGTATCCATTCCTATCTTCGCTTCCTTAACCGATGGGCAATAGCCTTAGCCCTTCTTCTTAACTTACCCATTTTTTTCACTATTCTCAAGCAAGTTATAAACACACACACCCCACCCCCCAACCCCCACCCCCACTTCTCTCTCTTTTAAGCTTTGCTTCACTTCTAATCTTCTCAAAACCTAACACCCTTTTGCCCCCTTCTTATGTATCTGTTATTTCTGTGGTGGGTTTCTTAAATAGAAACCTTAATTATCATTTTCTTGTGTTTTTTTTGGTTCTTGATTTTCCGGCCAAAAAATGGAGCAAGAAGGAGCACTTGTTGTAGTACCGGCGGCAGTACCTGTTACGACGGCGACGCCGAAGAGGGCAGTGGCTCCGCCGCCGACGTCGTTAGCGCCGGGTTTCAGGTTTCATCCAACAGATGAGGAGTTGGTGAGGTACTACCTAAGGAGAAAAGCTTGTGCGAAGCCATTTCGGTTTCAGGCTGTTTCTGAAATTGATGTTTACAAATCTGAGCCTTGGGAACTTGCAGGTTTATTTTTTTAAATTGATTTTTAATCATGTTTATGAGGTTTTTTAATTAAAAAAAATTGTCATCTCTTGCTCTCTTTTTTTGCTTTTTTTGTTATGTATGTTAAGATTGAGTTTGTTTTTGAGATGTTTGCTTAGTTTTGTAAGTGAAAACATCCAATCTGTTTGTGGTTTATTCTGTGTTTTTCATCGTTTCAATTTATTGGTAAAATGGAGCTTGAAAGCTTAATTCTTTATTTTGATAAGTAAGAAAAATGATATCTTTAAGATTGATTTACCATAAAGATTGAGTTTTAAGTAAGAAAAAAATATTTTTAAGATTGGTTTACCATAAATATTGAATTTTTAGTAAGAAAAATGTGTCTTTATGATTGTTTTTACCATAAATATTGAGTTTTTAGTAAGAAAAATGTGTCTTTATGATTGTTGTACCACAAACATTGAGTTTTTAGTAAGAAAAAATGTGTCTTTAAGATTGTTTTACCATAAATATTAAATTTTTAGTCATCAATGTTCTAAAGAGGAATGGTCTGAGAAGGAATTGCTGACTCATTGTTAAAGGATTTTTTACTCTCTCATAAAGCTTATCTATGTACAGGATTTAAATCTGTAACCCGTTTGAAGACGTCAGAGAGAATTCGAATGTTTCTGCAAAACCCGACAAATAATTTTTTGATTAGAGAAGCAATGTAGTGCTCTTAGTCTTCAGGAAGATTTCTGCATTTCTGTCTTTTGATTGGTGTCCCTAAAAGTCATAATGCTGCTGCATAAGAATTGCATTTCTTCTTTGTCGGTTGTTGTAAAAGCTGTGCTGTATTTGTTTGGATGTGTTATCCGTTTCTCGTTTTTGTAGACACTTTCTTCTCTTGAATTTGGTAGTCATTAATTTTGATGAGTTGCCTTTTGTTTTTTTCTGTACAGAATATTCATCGCTGAAGACCAGAGATCTAGAGTGGTACTTTTTCAGCCCAGTAGATAGGAAGTATGGGAATGGATCTCGTCTTAACCGAGCCACTGGCAAGGGCTATTGGAAAGCTACTGGGAAGGATCGTCCTGTTCGCCACAAGTCTCAGACCATTGGAATGAAGAAAACGCTCGTTTTCCATAGTGGTCGAGCTCCTGATGGTAAGCGAACTAATTGGGTGATGCATGAGTACAGACTTACCGATGAAGAATTGGAAAGGGCTGGAGTTGTGCAGGTGCGAATTTGCATTTGGAAAATGCATAGGTTGTGTTCTATTGAAGTTTCGAATCTTAATATGTTTTTGTTTGTTTGCGAGGAAAAAGGATGCTTTTGTACTTTGTAGAATCTTCCAAAAAAGTGGATTAGGACCTCCGAATGGCGACAGATATGCTCCATTTATTGAGGAGGAATGGGATGATGATACAGCTCTGCTGGTTCCCGGAGGAGAGACAGAGGATGACGTGGCCAATGGTGATGAAGCACGAGTTGAGGGCAATGACCTTGACCAGGTTCATATTTTCCTGATCTCTTCAATATACCGAATCTATGCATTTAATGCAAATCTTTGCATATAGCCGCTTTTTTTGCCGCTGCTATTTATGCGGATAAATGCAACCTACTATTACAAGAAATTATGAATGCTATTGTCGCTACATGTTGATGCAGTGTTTTTAATTGCAAGAATATTTGCTGCTTTTAGTTTGTCTTCTTTCTCCTTGTATGGCTGTTCTTTGGAAACCCAAATTTTTTAGCTTCTTTAAGAATGTCTCCTGTTCTTTTAGTTTCTCGTTATTCTCCTTGTATGACTGTTTGTCGGAAACAAGGGTCTCTGTTAGAACGTGATAGTTGCTTGCTTCATTAAATGTTTTCATCCATCTGATGTTAATGTTTTTGTCGTGATCTAAGTTATTTGTCGTTATCTTTTATTTGTCGAAGTAAAATGTGAAGGCAGCTGGCTTCGCTGAGGTTTCATTTTAGCTTCGTTTTTGTTTGGTGAGAGGCACAAGTCGACAGGGTGGTTTTTTTCATTCTCTATAACCTTTTAGCCTGGCTCCACATAGTCGTGTATTGGAGTCGTCACATTGGCATAGAGACCCTTATATGTCCTCAAGTTACTTGGACGGCGAACAATGTCCGATCTCCCTGCTTCTTTGCCTCGTATAAGTGCGTGTTTTAGGGTATTCAGACTTTGATCTGGTCCAGTTCCAAGGACTTAGGGAGCAATCTACCGACCTGCCAATTTAATGCTGTGAGCGAGACATGAAACCTAGAAGAAGGCTTTTAAATTGTGTCCCTGACGTGGAGTGAATGATGTAGGCTAGTTCCAAACTTCCAATTATCTCTAAATGAAAAGAAGACAATGTAAATAATTTTTAGATTGATTAGTTTCTCATCTTGTTTTCACGCCATAGGGTCAAACTTCTTAAAAGGAATAACTAATTGGCAAATTTATCTTTTCAGATTATGTGAATATCACATTTATTTCTTCAGATTCCATTTATCACAGGTAAGTGCAGTTCTAATGTGGGTAATAATATGGCTACTTGGGGAGTAGAACTAGCCAGTTTCTAGTTTTCAATGCCCTACACCACGGAAGGAAAGAAGATTTTATTGCCTTTCAGGCTAGGGCTACGCTAGATCTATCCATTGAGATCTATCAATTTATGTGTTTTGTTTTCTTTCCTCCTCTTTGTGTTAGGAGAAAATACTCGGTGGATAAAATCCTCTGACTGATTTATTGGACGTGTTGATTTGTTCGTCGTTTCAAATTATGGCGATCATGTATGATTTTAGTTGACTATTTTTAAGTTAGGTAGCATTATTTTGTGTTAAGGGAATGTTGGTCGATTAGCTACTTCACATCTGAATGGGAACGTGGTGTGCATTGATATGCATGGGAAGAGAAAAAGAAGGAAGTAAACTGTAGTATTGAAGGATGAGTACATACATCAAGGGCTTGAATTACCTTTTTTATTTTTTGGGGGACTTGTAGGGTTTTTGCTTTACACTTAGTGAAGTGGCAATGCCATAAGACACAAACGCTTTTCTCTCTTTGTACTTCAGCATTTTTTATGCAACAATGGTGTCGGGGTCAGCCTGCGTGCATCTTAGCGATACCCCTGGTACCTGCTGCTTCCCATTAGCATAGTTACCAGGTAATTCTGCAAACCAAGTCTGAGGCAGATGGGGAGAAATAACCTATCATTTTTTATCACTGTTGAGATTTGAACCCTTTGTCTCCAAGGTTGGCACTCACTTCATTGATCAGAGGGACCCACTCACCAGTGGGTGCTTGAGTGTACTTTATCCCGGCAATCATCACAAATCCTAGTAGATGAACTTCAACTTGGAAAACTATGATGCTTTATTTGCTAATATGGTCACTGGTTGGATGCAAGTTTGTTTGGTGTCGATTGTAATTGTGGGTGGAATGATGGTTTCTTTTGGGAAAGGGAGAATTTTTTTAATGGTTTTAGTATGGGTAGTTGGTTTGATGGAGCTTTGTTTAATTGACATTACATACCTGGAGCCCCGGAAATAAATTATACAAGTAAAACAAAAGGAGTTTGCAATTACTGTCGATGTATCGGTCTCTTAAATTCCATTCAAGAGAATTTTCCTATGTTTTTCCTAGTGATTAGTGCTTGATGATATGTATGAATTCAAATGAGTAGCTTACTTGCTATGGAAAAGTCCTCACAGTGACGAATGTAAGTTAATGACATGGAACTGTTGTTTGGATTTTATTTTTCTGATAAATACTTATATATTATTGGTAAGATCAGATGTCCTATTAACTGTTGGCTGTTCATAACAGGATGCTCGACATAAGGCTCCTCCTCGCCAAAGTGAGAACCTGCTCGAGCCCCAACCTATTCCATTTATTTGCAAGAGAGAGAGATCACCAGAAGATCCAGAACCCCTCTCTTTAGCTCAAAGCAAAAGATCCAAGCGCGAAGATCCTAGCTCTAGCCATGCAAATGGTTCTGAAGATTCAACTACTAGCCAACAGGATCCACCAACAACGATGATGACGACAAATTACTCCCCCCCTTCTCTCTTAGCATTCCCCTTGTTAGAGCCCCTTGAACCTAAAGAAAGCCAACCTTCTAATCCCCCTACTTTCGACTCCTCCAACCTCGAAAAATCTGTCCCACCAGGTTACTTGAAGTTCATTAGCAATTTAGAGAACGAGATACTAAATGTCTCCATGGAGAGGGAAACGTTGAAGATTGAAGTGATGAGAGCTCAGGCAATGATCAACATTCTTCAATCTCGTATCGATCTTTTGAACAAGGAGAATGAGGACTTGAGAAGACTCGTCCGAGGAGGTTAAGCTGGTATAGCAGCATCTCCGTGTATTCTAGTTTTGTAGTTGTCGGCGGAGGCCCCTTGTCCTCCATTCTTGAACTGTCTTCAGTAAAGAGGAAAATGGCTGGCTATGTAATATATTTACGTAGTTTTTTTGCTATAAACCTTGGACCAATGTACAATCTAGCTGTCGACAGAATGTTTGTCTGTCTGTTAAACCGGTTTAAAATAAAGTTAAGCGTCTTCGCTTTAATACTCTTTCAGATCTTATTACCTTTTGTTATCATCTTTTAGACTGTTATAGGGGGACAACATCCACCACAAGAAAGATGAAGGTGAAGTTTGAGATTGTTACATAAATAGTCGGTCATATTCAATGTTACTTTTTTTTTAACCTGCCTACATAGATTATATGCAGTTATACATATAGTATACATGAATTATACATATCTATAACACATATGCCGACTATTTTTAGTTTAAAAAATTAAGTGGGCGGCTATTTGGGTTAATCTTTCATGACTTTTAGGCCATGCGCACCTGAAGCGGCTGCCATTTTCTATTTGTTTTGCTTTATTTGAATTTTGACCATGCAAGGCGCATGGTCAAATAATAGGGATGATTTAGAAGAATTAGTCACTTTTCGGGTTGCTAATTGGTAGCGTTTGTAAAGTAATTGAAAAATATTTACATCTAACAAAGCAGTAGACTCTCAGACCTCACTTATGGAATTATACTGTGTCTGTTGTTGTTTAAAACGGTATACTCAGTTTCACTTATGGAATTACATTGGGTTTGTTGTTGTTTAAAACGGCACACTCTGTAATGTCTCTCTACTTCTTTGCACAGAGAAGAAATCAAGGGAGAACAAAAAAAGAGATTGTGAAGCTCTTTTGGACTTCTTGTACGAAGATGAAGCAGGCAGGAAGATCAATTAATCAAAAAATGAAAGAAAGAAAGAAGATGATAAACTTAGCACTAGGAGGATTAAACATAAAATTGATGAGAATAAGTGTAAAAAGAAAAAACACAACTTTTGAGTTCATTTCAGAAATACTGGCAACAGAAACAAATCATTCTATTTTTTGTGCGAAGTGTGTAGACGTGGTCTCTTGAGAGGACTATGATAGATCCTCAAGCCGTGACTATGCTTTTCCTGAGCCGAGGGTCTATCGGAAACAACCAACCTCTGTATCTTTACAAGGTAGGAGTAAGGTCTTTGTATACACTATTCTTCAGAGACCTCACTTGTTGGATTACATTGGATTTATTACATTAGACTCGAGGACAATTTACTTGTATAAACTTCGAGCTTCAGGTTTTAGAATTTTATTTGTATCTCCCAGAAATAATCCTGGAGTTCACTTGCAATAGTTCGACTTGGTGTTCTATTTGCAGGTTGTAGCAGTTCGAACTCCAAATACTTTCTGAAGTTTATATGAATGTTTTTTTAAAACTATTTTGCCACATTTTAAATTTTGAATATCTTTTTGACTACTTTATTAACGTTTGCTATGACAGGCTATATAAAAATTAACAAGCTGGTATCTTTTTTTAAGAATAGGCCTACTTTCGTTTGCTTTTCTTTCATTTTTGATGATCAAAACTGTCGAGCTTACATGTGAGATTATATGACGAGATGTCTCTGATGGATTGCGTATAGGTGTTCGTAACACGCAACGGAAGACAATAACAATCCTAGGCAGATCTTTTTATGTTTAAAATTTATTTACAAATCAATAGATCGGATCTAAGACGTACCTGGTGAAGAAAGTCTTGTTTCAAATTCTTCGATAGTGCGAAAACTCTATGGGTATCCACACCGAGACCGATCCTTGCTATCAACTCTTTGATTAATGAAACCCGTAAACAAATTGAACGGAAAGCTTGTGCTGAAATTTTTCTCAAAAATCTCAACTCAAAGATAGAAGAACAAGAAACACTTTTCTTGTAATTGTATTTTCTCTCTTGGCTTTTTTTTGCACTCTCACTTTCACAAAGTGTTTTTCTTCTCAAGAATTAATAATAATAATATTATGGCAAATTTTCTCCATCACCCTTTATATAGCATCATCTACAAACCCTTTTCCTATTTGGTTGAGATAATGATTTATTTGGGGTAAAGTTTATTCTTATTTATGGAAAAATCAAATCACGTTTTTTCTGGAAAACGTGACTGCCGAAGGTGTTTTATGGACATTCCATAAATCCAATTCCAAATTAAACACCACAAAGGGTTTCGAATGACAATCATACTGATGGGAATTACGTGTATGTCTTTGTGGACTTTCATCTCCAATTCCAAATTGGTAAGGATGAATTTATTATTATATATATAACCTTTATATAAATCAATATTAATTTATATTATATATATCACATAAATATAATTCAACCAAGAGATATAATTTAATTTTCTATTCCAAATAGAAAACTTCAATTTGTTCACAATATTTATTATATCCTCTGTGCTAGCAAAGAATATAATAATATTTCATTTGGACTAATAACTAAATGTATTTGACTAATTAAATTCCTTAATTTAATTACCAAATAATAAAATAATCAATCCTCTAGCAAAGACCAGAACACTCGTTAGTGTGCGACCCCATAGGTTCAATACTAAGCAGGTAGTAAATTGATCACATCAATGTACTAATCAAGGGTGGCGTCTAGCAACACTCCTTAACGACCGGATAGCATGAAGTATACAATTTACTCTCAAGAACCAGTAGAAGAATAATGTAGTAATTCCTTCTGTCCTTATAGCTCTGGATCACCCTAGGATATGGTTCAACTGTCAAATCCTAATAGGCGACCAACTATGTGTCCATGTCAAATATATTCGACCATTGAATGACCTAAGAAACTCTTTTCTTCTTTCATTCAATTGCCCTGGCCAAGGTCTTAGTTTGGTCGTTTATAATTCATGACAACATGGAGCTTAAACTCATTACCAAGAGTTGACAGATTCCATCTTGATCAATCACTAATTCTACAAGCATTTAATCATACCCAATATCCTTTCAACTATCGCCCTAGGGCCATAGGTGTCTAGTATCAAAGCACAATAAATAACTTGTCAATTACTATGACGATCTCAGGTCAAAGGAAACGGTTACATCACATTCTTCAAGAGAATATCCTATTGACAGTTTATGGTAATTCTAACCATTAGGAATTATCCAATGAGTCGGTTCAATGATCATATCTCTATATGCATCATCTATCTATGTAATTTAGTTAATGAGATCAACTAATCTTTATCCCATAAAGACGATCACATAAATATTGATCTAATCGGATTACTAATGTCCAAATTAATAATCCTACGATCAAGAACAAATTTAGATTAAATTATAAGAAACTTCACTCTCATTATCATGATCTCCATCACAATGTCAAGTCTCAAAATTTAATCAAGGACCTTATCAAATTAATCAAGCAATTAATAACAATGATAAAAGAATATCAAATGCCATATATATTTTATAAAAATATGTTCAAAACATCAAATGTGATATTGGATCTAGGGCATATCTACTATATCCCTAACAGTCTCAGCTCTATGTGATGAAATGAATTTAACCAACATTTTAATTTAGAGAAAATTAATTGTTTTGTTAACCATATATGAAAAAGACAATCTTTACGAATATACAGATTATGTATACTAAGATAAAGGTACATATTGGTCGTTAAAATAGCACGGTCTAGCCAGTTTTCGGACTGGTCATTCAAAAATAGCCACCGTTTGCCAAGTTATTAAAAAATAGCCACTATTTTGCTGCAACAGAGACCAGTCCAACATAATATATTGGAGTTCGGTGCACCTGTGTATGAACTTCCAGCATATTATGCTGGACCGGTATACTTTGCTGGCTCCAGTATAATATACTGGAGACTGGAGCACCGGTGCTCCAAACTCCAGTATATTATGCTGGAGTATTTTTTCGGATTTTGAACAGTATTTTCGTTCAAATTTATCTTTACATGAAAAGTGGCTAAATTTTGATTACTTTTGAAACTGTGACTATTTTTGAATGACCACTTGTAAATCTAGTTATTTTTGAATTTCTCCCATCTTGCTCTTGTTACCCGATCAACCCAAAAGAATTCATTAAATATTATTCATCGCATTTCAATATATCATTCAAGTATTATTATTCATCGCATAACTATTCATGCATTTCTTGATGTTGTTACTGCTTCTTTTTTATGGCTTCTTCACTTCTAAATTTCCTTTTCATTATTGCTAAGTTTATACTTTTCTTGAGCCGAGAGTCTACGGGAAATAACCTTTTTACTTGCACAAGGTAAAAATAATATTTGCATACACGTTATCCTTATCAGACCACACTTGTGGAATTACACTAAGTTTGTTATTGTTGCATAACTATTCATGTATTATAGTGCCGAAGATATTGAAGAAAATGTGTAAATTGTAGAAATGAGGGAAGCCAAGTGAAAGTTAACGAAATTGAGGGGTGCATCTTGATATCAAGTATTCCTAATTGAAAAAGCAAAGTAAGAAAGCACTAAAGCACAAGTAATTGGAAAAGTATGTAAACTTTTAGAAAAGAAAATGAAGGGGTTGATAGGGAATATATGAGTGGAATAAAAGAGACGGTGGCGTGACCAGAAAAAAGTTTAGAGACAAGTCAATACACTTTGAAGGTAAAGCCACGAATTTCCAACAAAAAGGACAAAAAATATGAAGATTAACTATAAGATTAAATCAACTGATGAGTTATTGACGTAATCACATACGTTATAGATGCCTTAACATAGAAGCAATAGACACTCATTACGTAATAAGCACTGATAACTTAAGTTTTCATGGATTATTATTCCCAGGTTTACTTTGTTCTTTTTCAGTGTCAAACGTACTTCACTTTGCTACTTTCATCGTATTCATGATAAGCTATTCTTAAAGGTTGAGCCATTTGGACTTTTGACCAGCAAAAATCTTTTTCAGCGAAATAGTGCAGTGTCACGTGACATTACTTTTGTTGTTCTTGATACTTTATGTATCCCAAGGCTATATAAACTTCACGCTTAGCATATTATATTATCGATGCGAGACGAAAGTCTCATTTATTACAATGGACTATAACAAACTACCACGCTTCCCATCCGTCGTTATCGTCTCCACACTGGGTAGCTTTCACTCCGCCACAAGCCATAAAGGGTGATGGGTGGCTCTGATACTATTGATATAATTGAGGAAAAATGGTAGCTATATTTCAAAGCCTAAATGACAAATGTCTTAATCATTCTAAAAGCCTATGATAAGTGGCAAACGAAGTGTAAAAAGTGGCAAATCCTCTGCCACGTTTTTGCCATGCAAAACAAAGTTTCATGCAAATGAGGCTATAAATTAAAACTGTTAATCGGGCCGGGTTGACCCGTTTTTAGCCCGGTTCGACCCGGGTCAGCCCGGTTCAGCCCGACACTGTAGCATATAGGGCGGGCTGGGACGGGTTGGATGGGGAGCGGGTTTTAGACGAACACATTTTGGATACCAGTGCACCGAAACCCGCTAAGCCCGCTAACCCGTTAATGAGTTGCTAACGGACTGCAACCTGGTTCAGCCCGTTAACGGGTTAAAATTTTTATTTTTTTTTAATTTTTTTTAATTTGTGTACCGTTGCTAACAAAATGTAATTAAAAAAAAAATATTAGCACAGCCCGCCCTAGCCCGTTAAGCCCGAACCCGGACGGGCCCACCAAAATCCGCAAATTCCCAACCCGCTATCAGCCCGCTATCCCCAGCCCGCTAACCAACTCAGTCCGTTAACGAACGGGTTGGGTTTTTTTTTGTTCAGCCCGTCCCAGCCCGCCCGTTAAACACCTCTACTATAAATAGCCAATGTCAACCTCTCCTTTTCATCATTAGCAATTAACAAGACAAAAGAAATACTTCTATCTTCTTTCCTTCATATTTGTTCCTTTTTTTCCCTTTTGATTCCCTTTTCTGTAATATTTAATTAGCATTATACATTAGTTGTTATTTCTCTTCCAACTAGCTGGATTTGTAATTTAATAATTTGCTGATTCTTGTATCCTCTAAATAAAATAGAGGTAAGCTTGTTTAATCCTGAGGAAATATTTCACAATGCTGAAATAGTTTCTTAGGACAGTGCTTAGTACGACTCAAGCCAATTCGTGTATCTGCTTACAACTAATATTATAGCAGTGTTGATAGGTTTTAAGTGTTCTTGCCTTATGTTTTGATGATCTAACAAACTTACTGTTAAGAACCAGATAGGGAACCTAACCTACTCGAACTATACTGCAAGCTTAATGAATTCTAGCTAAAGGTGAACTGCTACAACTTTAGGAGCCGGGAACCCAAACAAGGATCTGATACCCTTGTGGTTCCCTCATCACAGTACAAGTCAATTGGTCACAGTTGGAAATGAAGTGACTGACTGCACTGTTTCTGCGGCACTGCACTGTCTCCAGCGCCCACTCATTCTCTAACCAAATAAAGTGCTCACATCATTTCAAGTGATGCGATCAAGGTGTACCTACAATGAGTTTATACAAAACATCACGTGAAGGTTTCAGTTTCTCATTCAAGCTTCTTGCCAAAAACAGAGAAATCAATCCTCACAAGCTTGAAGAACAAAGTTGAACGCAACTACGGACCAGTACCTAAAAGATAGCTTGTTTTTGTCCTAGTTTAGTTGTAACTTTGTGATTGTACTTATTGTATCTCCTAAACTGCTTAGCTAGAAGCGTTTGATTAGGAATCCTCTTGTAAATCCGTAAACTCCTTGAGTTTATGTTATGACTAGATTTAGTCATAAGCAAAAGTCTTTGTAATTGTAGAGTTACAAAGTGGCTTATGGTGAGAGAATCACAAGTTAGTAAAAGTCTTTGTAACTAGGAAGTCACAAAGTGACTTTGGTAAGAGTACCACAAGTTAGTTGAGTAAATTTTTTGTAACAGAGTCATTGCAAAATGGCTTGTAATAGGTTTTTTTTAACAAGTTAGTGAAGTTAAAAGCCTACAGGTATAGATCATGGTTTTTTGATCCCCTTGTATGGGATTTTTCCACGTAAAAATCCTCTGCCTTATTTACGTACTGTTTTATTAGCATTCTCAGCAGAATCTTGTAGAGGACCAGGTACTCTACTGTTTGGTGGACTCATACAAACTAATAAGTGTTATTATTATTTTTCTGGTGTTATTTTCCCTACAATCTAAGAAACTATGAAAAAAATATTGATGCTGAAAATACTACTGATACTACCAATATTGGCGCTACCTCCACTGCTCTAGTCCCACTTACACTATCATATGTCAGGCCATTTCCGGATGTGTCAAATCTTAAAATTTTAGCTAATAAAAATTTCAAGCGCTGACAATAATGTATTTTCTCAATGCTTAATATCCATGGTGTTGCATATGCACTGCTTCATGCACAACCTAGTGCAGATGCTAATAATAAAATCATGGAATCATGACAATATGCCAACAAGGTATACCGTCATACTATATTGCAAACTATTTCTAATGAACTATTTGACGTATATTGCAGTTATAAGGAAGCAAAAGCTATCTGGGAGGCCTTAATTAAAAATTCACTGCTGAAGATGCTACAAAAAAAAATTGTAGTAGAAAATTTTTATCAGTGGCATGGTCGCGGCCTACTCCGCACTACTAATTATGTAGCGAGAGAGGGTCGGAGCAGCTTTTACCCGATTTTGGGTCGGGATCGATTTCCACAGAGAGCTAGAATTTGAAATCGAGTATCTATCTAGTTTAGGATTGCGTATGTGTTTCAAATTACACTTCTAATCATTTTTGGGGTTTTCTTTTTTGCTTTTACTATTATCAAACTACAAATGGTAAATGCAACTAGATTAAGCTAAGAGTTAATGCTACGGGTTGTTCAAATGATTTAAAAGGCACTAGGGTAGTGACTTCCGCCTAGGTGGTCAATTGACGGGTACTTGAGTCTAAAGCACAATTGATATGATTGGGGAGTATGATATAACCGTTGCACTATTTTACCCACTCTACGCCTCTCAGTGGTTCGAGTGATTTTTCCCGAATTGACTTTCTCAAGACCAATTGAGTATGCAAATTTGCACAAGCAACTAGGGTTCAAGTCGGGTATTACTCTCGCAAGGTTTACCCTTTAATTGGAGCTATCAATCTCTTGAGTACGCCCCAATTCCTTGTTGGACCAATTTCAGAGACTTAGACTCTCTTTCTCAAGAAGAACCCAAGTCAACTAAACACAAACTAGTGTCTGCAACTACTAATTAAAAAATTAACCATGAAATAAGCCCAAATATCAAACACCCATAGTAAATTTAGCCCTAAAATAAAAGACCCATCAATTACCCACACTAGGGTTGAGCCACAACCCTAGCTTATGGGTCTAGCTACTCATAATTAAAGAAGGAAAGTAAGAAATAGATGAAGAACAACTCATATTAAATAATTTCTAAGCTAAATAACAAGATTCAATGATGAAAAGTAGATAAAAGTGCCCAAAATAGCTAAGAATCTCGAACCCACAAGTGCAACTTCTTAATTACAATATCTGATACCTTAAAAATGGAAAAAGAAGCTATTTATACTAAACTGAAAAATCTGGACAAAAATGCCCCTACGGGGTTAGTGTGGACCGCACAAAATGGTGTGCGGCCGCACTAGGGCTCTGAATTTGAAGATCTGACTCTCTGAACTCGGGCAATGCAGACCGCACAGAATGGACTGCGGTCGCGGAGGCTTCTAGTGCGGTCCGCACAGAATGGACTACGAACCACATTGGCTTGAAAGCTCCAAACTGCAACTTCTCTGATTCTTAGCTCTGCGGACCGCACTAAATCGAGTGCGGCCGCATTGCCTTCAGTGCGGACCACACAAAACCTAATGCGACCACATTGCTTCTTTTCCTGGAATTCCACCTCTCTGAATCTCCTATTGTGGTCCACACAAAGTGGTGTGCGGCCGCACTGGGCCTGTTTTTCCTGAGCTTGTCATGTCTTTGGCACTTGTGCAAGTTTCACTCCTTTTGAGTTGATCTTTGACATCTTGTCAGTTTGATGATCAAACCTACAATCAAGCACAACTTGTGACTTTTGGGACTATTTTGTATGAATTTCTAATCAAAGCATAAGCAAGGAGGAGTATGAAATGCGTCAAAATTCCTAGTTATCAACTCCCCCAAACTTAAGCTTTTGCTTGTCCTCAAGCAAATAAAATAAGACCCATCCCTTAAGAGAATATCCAAGAAAATTTCAGCTGTCCTAAAGCAACCTCAACTAGCATCAATTGGGACTAACAATTTCCCTCAATACAAATGAATCATTAACAACATTTACTCTTTTGAAAGACCATGGATTAAGTGCGACACAACAGCATAAAGAGTTAACTCAACACATCAAAGAACTTTTTCTAATACTTTGGTCATTGTGGAACCCAAACTCACACATCCTCAACGCTCCCTAAGCAATCCTCATCTTTAAGATAGTGGCACTCAGAACGAGGAAAATGGAAATTCACTCATCTCTCTCAAGAAAAAGAGTCACAAGTCCGGCTTTAGGTACCATATGCTTGCCCCTTATGTGAGTATCCACTAATGTAAGCGTCATTCAACTCAAGATTATATAGGGCTTTTGTGGAGACATTGCGAAAGCTTTTGGTTCAGGGTAGGAAATATTTTGGTCTAAGTAGATTCCATCTTCCCTTAAGCACTTCTTTTGATTTATTTGGCATACATTCACTTGACTTTTTGAGTAATTTCACTTCTTTCTAAGGGGTTAGAGAGACACACTGTCACTCTTTCTTATGCATTTCAAACCTTTTCTCCTTTTTCAACTTTCCACACCTTTCATTCTTTGCTTTTCTTGAATCACTTTTTATTCTTTTTCACATTGAACACTCTTTTTGTCATTTTGCTTTTCTTTATTTTTCATTGCCTTTTCTTTTCTTCATTTTTGTGCCTTTTTACCACTTTGTTGCAATCCTCGTCTCTCCCCCCAAACTTATACTTTTGACATGTGCTAAAGGAAAGATCGGGTGCCAAGAGAGGGTATCTTTTAGAACGGGTATAGGCTTGTATCATGGTTCTTGAAGGAAAAAGGTCTAAGGCTCAAAGGGGTTAACTAGGGATCTTATCATTGGTAGATTAAGGAAGTGTTCAAGCTATCATTTGGACCAAGGAGAGCCTATAATCATGTCTCAAGTCAAAATTCGCTTAGGATTTTGCCTCAATAAACATTCAGGGCAAGTTCTAGACCAATGGCTCGGGACATGGACTTGCAATACGATTACTCACCACACAAGCTATAGGATTGCTAAAGACACAGAGTCAGGGGCCCGCAACGACCTTAGATAAGGTTTGAGCACATAATGATCCCGAAAAACCACTTGATGACTATCGATCGACACAAGAGTCTCAAGGTCACGACTTTCACCATCCTAAACACAACAAATTGTTTTTGACCAGAAGATCAAAGGCAAAGGTGCTAGGCCCAGGTGAAGCTTTTCTTGAGGTACCCTTAACCACTAACTACTAAAAAAAAAGAAAAACGGACTCAAACCCTTAAGAAGGTTGTCACGCCATCAATCATTGGGAAGAGCTACCCGGTTCACACAACACTCCACCTTTAGAAAGAACCGTGACATTAAGAAAACCAAAGGCTTATTGCAAACTTGAGAAACAAGAAGCTACAAATCACAAATAAGAAGCTAAAAACGAAAAATTTGCGGAAAGTAGAATGAATATATACAAGAGGGGATTTGAATATACAATAGATGGGATGCATATGTAAATAAAAGTGCGATAAATGTACAAAATGTTAAAATTATATACAACCCAAAGGTGAAAAGTCAATAAAGAATAAAAAGTATCAAATATATATACAATCATCCGAATGAATAAAAAGTAGGGCCTACCCCCTCAAATGAATGCTGGCATTGTCCCTAATGCCAATTAAACCAAATAAAGCATCAAAAGAGAAAGGAAAAAGGATATAAGGACTCCCTATGGCCTGTCTGTCTGCATAGGCTCCTGAGTGGTTCCAGGGTCCTCACTATGCTCGGGAACCTCAGACTGGTTCCCGGTGGCCTGCTGCTCTACTGCTGCTAGGACCTGGGCCTGGACAGGCTCCTAAAGTGCATCCTGAGGCTGACTGGAGGAAGCCTCCGATGGGTCGACCAACTGGATGACTGCACCATCCGCTCTAGGAATCATCCTTTTGGGAGGCCTCTGTGACTACTCTGGTTAGGAATGAGCTGCGGGTACTGGGTCCTGGAGTAGTAAGTCTAAAGGCAGCCGATCTGCCTTCAGTCTGTCAACATCAGCTCTCAACGCCTTCACGGACTCCTTGGATGCCCGTGTCTTTCTCACCTTCTTGTGCTCCCGAGAAAGCTCCTTAAGAGCTTTGCTATGTGAATCAATTGCCTCAGTCAGTACCTTTTGAATTTCGAGGATTTTCTTTTGGTTGTCTAAAATCTCTTTTAAAGCATCCTCTATCGACTGGGAAACCTGTGGGGCTGGAGGTGCCGACTGAGCCTCTACCGTGGTAGTTAGGATAGACAACTTGGATGAGGCAGTCTGTATCCAGTTGTTGATACTCAGAAGTGCCTGGCTTAGTAGGTGGGCAGTAATAGGATGGGCCCGGGAAGATAATCTCCGGGTCTGCTAAGGTGGATGGACCAGGAGGGGCAGCAGTGGAAGTAGAGGCAGACTCAGCTGGAGTCACTACCACAACTAGGTCTTCAGACTGGCCAGTTGGAGCAGCAACTGTACTTTTGAAGTTCTTGCTCTTGGGGTTGTCATCCCCCTGCATGCTGTACCAGGAGAAAGGGGCCTTCGCTTTGACTTTGATGTCAAAGGCCCTCTTCTGCACTTTCAAGTCCCGGAAGTACATAGTGAGGAAACTGGGGAACGGGTAGTTTATGTCATGCTCGGTACCCACAATAGTAATAATCCGCAATATCACATTCCCCATATTAATTGGGTACCCCGCCATGATTGAAGCCACTAACATAGCCCGGTGGAGAAGGAGGTAGTTATCATGTGTCGTGTGGTCCAACCTACTACATATAAAGGCCTCCCACTCCATACCTCAAAGTTTAAACTCCGTCTTAAGATTTTGACTCCAGCAGTCAACTAGTCGGGGGTGGTACCTGGGATTGCTAGGTACTGTGCTAACCAGGGAAGAACCTCCTCGCCTATTTCCATATTTGCCATGTACAGGGTCTCATCTTCCTCATTAAACCCAAGATAGTCATTGATTGTCTTGACGTTTTACAATACAGCGGGTTGGGGCTGCTGCGGGTTGAGACAACACGACGGGTTGAGACAGAGGAAGTCCGGCAGGTTGGGGTTGCTGCGGCTGGTTTTGGTTAAGGGGTCTTCTATAGGGTTTTTAGGTTGTAATTAGGTAGATATATATGGGTGGGAATTAGTTTTGACCATTGGATGAAAGAGAGTGAATGACTAGGATTAAATTAAAAAGAGCTGATGGGTTAAAGGGTCTTGGGCTTCATATTTGGGTTTTAAAATTGGACTAAAACAAAAATGTCCAAACCTTAGCTAAATACCTTTTAATATAAGCTAAATATACTACATATTGCAAAAATCTATCTAATTAATTAAACTAAATTATATATAAAATATGAAACTATTTTTTATATTTTTCAAATGTCAAACTAAAATAATAACAAGATTAGATTAAAATCATCGCAAAATTAAGATAATACTACTACCCAAAATACTAATATCCTTGAAAATAAAGTGTAACTTTTTTTGTATTTTTGAATTTTATGTAAGGTAGATAAACTAAAAGTAACACGATAAAATATCAATAACCTAAATAAAAGAAAATATTAAAACTAGGTAAAATAGCGATATTATACCTAAACTAAATATCTAAAAGCTAAAATGAGTAAAAAGTCGGGGAGGGTCAAAAATTACATGTCTACAACTGCCCCTCTTTGATTGGAAACATGAAGAGTTTTCAGACAAAGAATGACAAGATAAATTTTTTGACCCGACCATTATTTAGAGAGACCAAAAACTAAGAGAAAGGAAGAGAATGTGACTGAGCCCTGGTATCTGAGCTGCCTACATATCTTTGGCAATAAAGGAATCATGTCACGTGTAGTTCAGAAGTGAATGAGGTGATGGAGTATACTGAGGTGGAGAGACGATCGAGGTGCCATTCTGTTGAGGTTCCGGTCTGCAGTCCTGTTATTATATCAAAATCAAAAAATGAAAAAGACTAACTAAGCCTGTCAACTATGAGTTACAAGATTCCTATCTATAAGTCTTTTGAAGCTTGATCTTGAGTCATGAATGGTTCTTCATGCAGACTTTAGATTTGAACCTTGACGCTTGCTAGTTGCAGGTGCTAGTTCATTCTTGTTCAGCTTTTCGGATCAAAACCGGACACACCATGCTTGTGAATTTAGTCATGTCTTGAGCAATCCACCTCTTGTCTCAGCTTCTGAATTTTGGATTCACTTCCCTTTTTTTTCTTTTTTTTTTCTTTTTTTTGCGTTTTTTTTAATTCTGGATTGAGATTACTTCTGTTGATCATCTCGGACTGTTGACTCGCATTCTTGTTGCGAGCTTCTGCTACTTCTAACTTGAATTAAATTCTGAAATGACTTCCCTTGTTCTCCAGGTGGGCGCCTGATTGCTAAAACTTGAATTGTATTCCCTTGTTCTCCAGGCGGACGCCTGATTGCCAAAACTTGAATTGTATTCCCTTGTTCTCCAGGTGGGCGCCTGTTGCGAAAACTTGAAATGTATTCCTTTGTTATCCAAGTGGGCGCCTGATTGCCAAAAATTGAACTGTGTTCCCTTGTTCTCCAGGTGGGCGCCTGATTGCCAAAACTTGAAATGCCTGCAATCAAAACAACAAAACAAACAAAATATTCTGCCCTAGTCTGCACTAGGAAGATTTTTGAGTTGTTAGCAAAACTATAAATCACTTATGTTATTGATGCAATGATGAGAGTAAAACAAAAGACTTGACTAGGAGGTGCGTCTCCTGTGAATCAAACCAAGAATATTTGACTAGCAAGTGCGTCTGCTAAGAATAGAACCTGAATGACCCAGACTGGAAGTGCGTCTCCTAGATTTATGATTGATCTTGCGGAAACTATAAACTAAGCTTGACTAAAGTAAAAACTAACCATATTCTCCAGGAGGGACCCCTGATTTCCAGAAAACTAAAAATTAATAACTTAAGAAAAATAAAAATCTATCCTAAGAGAAAATTCATCAGACTAGGTTTTCTATCTTAGGAGAAAAATTCACCAGACTAAGATTTCTATCATAGGAGAAAATTCATGAGACTAGTTTTTTAGTATCTTAGGAGAAAGATTTATCAGACTAAGATTTATGATCCTAGGAGAAAGTTCATCAGACTAGGTCGTCTATCTTAGGAGAAAATTCATCATACTAAGATTTCGATCCTAGGAGAAAATTCATCAGACTAAGTCTCTTATCTTAGGAGAAAGATTCATCATACTAATATTTATATCCTAGGAGAAAGTTCATCGGACTAGGTCTTCTATCTTTGGAGAAAATTCATCAGACTAAGATTTCGATCCTAGGAGAAAATTCATCAGACTAGGTCTCTTATCTTAGAAGAAAGATTCATCAGACTAAGATTTGATCCTAGGAGAAAATTCATCAGACTAGGTTTCTTATCTTAGGAGAAAGATTCATCAGACTAAGATTTTGATCCTAGGAGAAAATTCATCAGACTAGGTTTCTTATCTTAGGATAAAGATTCATCAGACTAAGACTTCGACCCTAGGAGAAAATTCATCAGACTAGGTTTCTTATCTTAGGAGAAAGATTCATCAGACTAGGACTTCTATCCTAGGAGAAAGTTCATCAGACTAGGTCTTCTATCTTAAGAGAAAGATTCATCAGACTAAGATTTGATCCTAAGAGAAAGTTCATCAGACTAGGTTTGCAATCTTAGGAGAAAAATTCATCAGACTAAGACATTGATCCTAGGAGAAAATTCATCGGACTAGGTTTTCTATCTTAGGAGAAAAATTCATCAGACTAAGATTTTATTGGGAGAAAAATCCATCAGACTAGGACTTTT
Source organism: Nicotiana sylvestris (assembly GCF_000393655.2). NCBI lineage: Eukaryota > Viridiplantae > Streptophyta > Magnoliopsida > Solanales > Solanaceae > Nicotiana > Nicotiana sylvestris. The sequence goes on along the minus strand of NC_091061.1, from coordinate 166,393,036 downwards.
ATCCTAGGAGGAAAAATGTGAAGAGCAATGACAACATTTTATGCACACTAGCAAGACAGGTAAGAGAAATGATTTGTGAAACTTCCCTTTGCCGACTCTTCTCTTCTTCTTCTTTTTCCTTTATCTTTCTTTTCTTTTCTTTTTTTCTTCTTCTTGTTTTTGAACCAACTTGTTTGCACTGCTTTGTTCCTATTTCAAACAAAGAAAACTTGTGAGTTTAAATGTTGTGGTTAGTTTGTGGCCTTGACCTTGAGAGTGGCTGCTTCTACACTTGCCAAGATAACTTTGATTTCAACTTGGACGACCTTGACTGTTATCGACTACCCATTTTCTTTCAACCCTTATCACAGAAAATACCTCCGCTCCATTCGATCTCAATATCCTCTATCTGTTGCATATTGCTCATGAATTGACATTTATCGAACCTTTGCATTTCACATGAATGCCAAAACATGTTGATTGTTACCAACTCAGTGTGCATACTGTTCTTTCCTGACTTATGCCACTTTGATGTGCTAGCCAAATTCCGTTTGGTGTAACTAGAAAGTTGGTAGCAAATTTTGAAGTCATTTCTCACTTGTTCTGACCAAACAGACTCAAAAAGGGACTCAAACAAAACAAGAGGAACAAAATAAGGAGAAAAACGAGAAGAGATAGTATCTAACAAGAAAATATTTTTACCCAGGAAAAAGAACAAAGTAGAAACTTGAAGGCCATCTCCACTGACCATGACATGCATTTTGGGTTAAGCAGCCTGACCTGTCAAGCGAATCTAATCTTCAACTCTTGTTATGCCTCTAAGCTATGAAATTGGCTTCAATACTCCAATTGTCCCATTTGATCCAAAATCCTCAGTCAACTTGTAGTGCTCTGAAGGGTTTTAACTATCAAGCCTCTCTTATTTTGCTCCGATAAGACTCTCTCATTTTATCATTTTCTCTCTTTATGTTGAGAACAAAGGTATTACCCATGATGCAAGAAGATACTTTTGCCACACACTTGATTTGACATCCTCAAAGATTGGTTGGAAGATCTTTCTTTGGACCGTAATGTAGGCTTTTGGACAGGGTTAGAAAGAAAGGGTGGCATGAAAGCTCAAAATAATTTAAGATGAAAGGATTCAAAATTACAACTTTTGGAATCAGATCTTTTGGCCAAATTAAAACTTCTACCCCAGTTTCTTGGAGTCTGGGATTTTTTTCTTAATTTTTGCTTTGATGAGATTTCTAAGAAAAACTGCCCCGCTCTTGACTTCGGGGATTATGAAATATTTTTTTTGGTGTGAATAACCATAAGGCTGCCTACGTATCTTGAGGTGACAAGAATCAGGTCGAACGTAGTTCAAACACAAAGTTGGTTTTTTGTTGTTTTTCTTTTCCTTTTTTTTTCTTTTTTTTCTTTTTTTTTCTCCTTTTTCTCTTTTTATTTTCTTTTCTAGTTCCTAACTCTGCTTCTGATTCCAAAAGAGGGGTATGAAATAAAATAAATTAAGGCTCAAAAAGGGGTAGCAAAAGATAAAAGTGTTTGGGGTAGCAGAATAAAATACCTTCGTCATACCAAACTTTAAAAATTCCAAGTACAAACGTGCAATTGAAGATAAACAAAGAAACTATGCACAGTATCTATTGATGGCATCATCACAAACAGAAAGTGCCGACGGGCAATACCTTTGTCCTAATGAATGATCCTTGCCAGTTCAAAACAGACTTGACTCAACCTTATATTGATGTGGAAGAATGCATTTCAGCACTGACTGATTTTCCTCAAACTACTTGAGAGACATTTCCTTATTGTATGCTCTTATCAACCTCTTGATTTTCCAAACTAACTGCCTCAGTTTCACTCAATTCAAGTTTCAGGTTATCTCAGGATGCGTGAATCTTTACTTGTTTCCTCAAATGTCTCCTTTTATTATATTCAAAACCGTGTCATTACTTCATGATTGGACTAACTTTCAAGACCAGGCTGAGAATTATGCATGCATGTCATGTCACTAGAGCCAGCATGAAAAGAACTATAAAAGGAAAAGTGACCTAAACAAAAACTGACTAGGGCTAACAGAAAAAAAGAGATTGCATTAGATAGATGGTGAAAAGGGTTTAAACAAAACAAGCAAAATAGACATGGATTACAACCCTGGAACAATCCTAAATAACACTAGACGAGTTATTACAACTAAACGAACTAGACAAAATAAGAAGAAGAAAGGATTGAGCCACAAGACAATGTCCGAATTACAACCCCGGAATAACCTAGACAACAGAAATGACAACAAAATAAACCACCAAAACTCCTCCCTGGCTAGCCAAGAAAGGAGCGTCTTTCCAATTACCAAGCTCGATATCTTAGCCACTGGGTTGCACATCAAAATTACTGGGACCTTCACCAATTTCAATATCATTAACTTCAGTCAGCAAGTTTCCAAGAGGACTCTCATACTCCCTGCCACCATGTATCCTCCCCACAAAGTGTGCACCATCATGTGCTGGTAAAGAATTCTGTGCGATGTTCTGGGTGTCACTGTCCTGGATCACAATTATCCCTTCTTGAATCATTCTTTCTATTTCTCTTTTCAAATCCCGACAACTTTTGATATTGTGCCTCTAGGCATTGGAATGGTATTCACACCTTTTAGAAGGGTCAAAGCTTCTTGCACGCGGGTCCATATGATTCAGAGGAATAGGTGCAATCAGGTCATAATACTTTAATTTCTCAAACAAGCTTGCATAGGACTCTCCTATCGGTGTAAAATTATCTTTCAACATTTGTTTACCTCTATACCTCTAGCTTGGATGTGGGTTATGGGGTACCTAAAAATTTTGTGGAGGCTGGTGGAGGTTTTGCGGTGCTGGCGCTCGCCTTTTGGGGTGTCTCGGCGGCTGGACAACATATTGGGGTGGAACAACAGAATATTGTGTGTTCTCAGGGGAATCGTCAAAAAACAAACGAGGCTGGTCATGCCTTTGAGATGTTCTTCTAGGACCTCTTCTCTACCTTGATGTCATCATGATTTCTTCAACCTTCTCACTCGTGCCACTAAAATTACCAGATTCAATTTGGACAGCCTGAGTTGCAGCTTTGAGTATTACTTGACTTTTAATTTTGCCTGTCTTAAGGCCATTCTCTACCATTTCTCCCATTTTGATTGCTTTTGAGAATGATTTGCCAACTGCGGACATTATGTTTTAAAAGTAATCAGGCTCTTGATCCTGATGGAAGACAGTGATTAGCTCGTGTTCATCCATGGGTGGCTCAACTCTAGCCGCTTGCTCTCTCCATTTAATGGCATATTCCCTGAAACTTTCAATTGGTTTCTTCTTTAGGTTTGAAAGGGAATTGCGGTCTGGGGCAATGTCGATGTTATATTGGAACTGTTTGACAAGGTCTATGCCATGCCATCCCAGACATACCCGCAAGATGTGTCTTGACCCATAAACCATTCAGAGGCTACACCCGTAAGGCTTTTCCCAAAATAAGCCATCAGTAATTCTTCATTTCCTCCCGCACCTCTTAGTTTATTGCAATACCTTTTCAGGTGGGCTATGGGGTCTCCATGTCCATCATACTTTTCAAATTTGGGAGTTTTGAAACCAAGTGGCAAACGAACATCGGGGAACATACATAGATCCTTGAAGGCAATACTCTTCTGACCTGCCAGCCCTTGCATGTTTTCAACTATTGTTCTAAGCTTTTCAGTCTCTGGGTTATTTCTTCCGATGCTATCTTTGGGCAAGACTTCTCAATCTTTGCAGGAAGATCAAATAGGTAAGAGTGATACTCAGGAGAGTGGTATTGTTCTTGCTAGGTAGCAAATTGTGACTCATGAGTTTTCTTCTGCATCATCGTCGGCTGTGGGATGGTGAAGACAGGCATAACTATAGTGGTTGTCTGATTGGTAGTCAATGACATACTTTGGGAGTGCGCAACAGAAGTTCCAGCTATAGTCGTACAATTAAGATAAATGCTGAACCTAAATGGATATAATTGATCAGACAATAAAACCGGAGTGATAGTAGTCGAGATGGGTGTAAACACTAGGAAAACATAAGAATGGGGTGGTCCTTGACCATTGGCCCATGCTTGACTCATTTCAGACATTTGTTGTTTCAGCCTTTGGACCCCCTCTTTCAATTCAGATTCCGACTCCACAATCTCCCTCGAGGGGCCGACAACTCCTGTATCCAAGTCTTTGCTAGCCATGACTTCCTTGCTTTTTGACCTTGTGTTGTATGGACAAATCACCAAAGTGCCACAAACTAACCACCCTCTGTTATAATGAAAGTAACAAAGAGGAGCAAAACAAAGCCCACATGTTAGCGTTAGGATATTTATCAGATAGAAATATCACATTACGTGCAATGCCCCTAGCAACAATTAATGGTTATAGAATGACTTCGAGGGTCACAAGGTCATTTGGCATCATCCCAATTTTGTTCATTTCAACCTTCTCTTTTCTTTCTTTTCTAGCACTTCTTGGCTTGCTCATTTTTCTTCCTCTCTTTTTCTTTTTAATTTTCACTCTTTTCTTTCCTCTTATTTCTCACATCCACAATTTCATCTATTTTTTTTTTTTTTTTTAGTTTTAAAAAAAAATGATTCGATCGAACCCTATGTAGGTTGCCTACGTATCATGTCCCTCATGAATCAGATCAAACGTAGTTCTGAAAAAAGTAATGGACGAATAAACTAAAAATAAAATTCTTTTTGGATTTTTCATTTATATTTTTTTTTGGTTTTCAAATACATCATAGGAAGTACGATGACAAAAGTCTAAACAAACTCTTAAACCACCTAAAAGACTCAAAAACAGACACAAAATATAAAAAGTCTCCTCAAGTAGCTCCTGAATGCAGTGGTCCTAGGATATCAGTCATGCTCGAGTCCTGGTACATGGATCCACACCTGAATGAGAAAAATAAGACCAAATAGATCAGTGACTCAAGACACTATGCGACACTACAACACCTCCGATTGGACATATGCAAGGCATGATTGAGCTATTTTGCAAAATTAACCTATGTGGCCAAGGATGGCTATTAGTGCAAACTCAACAAAGGTAACCTCAAAGACATGGAAATACCTCACTAAGGCTTATATGGATTCAACTCCCAATAATCATGGCCCAAAATCAATTTGCTGAAATGACCCATTTTGCAAAAATGACCGATATGGCCAGAAATGGCTAAAGATGCAAACTCAATAAGGACGTGCCTTAAAGTAATATGACTCCTAGTTGTGGACTCAAGATCCTAAGATATGGGTAATTGAGCCACTTTATGAAAATGACCCCATTTTGCAAGAATGGTGTGGCTAAAAGTGGCTAGACATGCAAGATTTGGCTAAGACCCCGCAAAACCAAGAACCTAAGACTCACTAGGGAGACCGGACCCTATGTGGGCTGCCTATATATCCCGCCCCGAAAGACGAGAATCATGTATCCGTAGTTCGGGCAGATTGGATATGTGAGAAAGCTTTAAAAATGCAACTAATTTGGAAAAACTATATTTGTCTTTTTGAAAAATGATGAAAAATGCAAAATATTTTTGGATTTTCTTTTTTTTTTTTTTGAAAAATGATGGGAAAGTACAAAATCTTTTTGAATTTTTCATTTTTATTTTTTTTTGTCTTTTTGAAAAAGTGGTGAAAGAAAAATATAACTAGGCCTTACTTGCTTCATTTATATACCCTCAACCATTATTGGTCCACTAAATGACCTTTTTACCTTTAAAGAATGCAGCATATCACACATAGGGATGATTAAATGTCTTTTTTGGGCCATAGGCCCGTTTTGACAAAATTTGGGTAGGCCTCCTAAAAAGGGACACAGTGCCTAGGACGGAGCCCTGCTAAGTGTGAATGACATGATGGAAATAAGCATGACCTAAAAGCTGACTTAAGTTTGAGGGTTCACTAGACAAGGCAATTCGGGGCGTCACGTGGTCGATGACGGCTGCTCTTGCTGTCCGCCTACTTCACGCTCCCACGCTACCCCCTAAAGACACGAGTGACTCACAAAAGGGCCGTGTACGCTCAAACGTACTCTGGAAGACTTGTTGCAGAAAGAAGACCTATGGTTATGCAAATGATGATAGTTATAAAGCAGTAAACACATAAGGAAACGCGATAAACAAATAACCAGCAAAACAGGAAATAAGCCAAAAGAACCAACTAAACAAAACAAATAAATAAAACAAACACCTTAATTGAATATCCTAAAAGCCAACAAGATCAAGTATCAGCTCGAACATGCAATTCCCCAGCAGAGTCGCCAAAGCTGTCGCACCCCTTTTTTACCAACTTACTAACCCTCTTAATAATAAAAAGATTTGTAAAGCTTGAAAAGGGTTTTCCAATTAGAACGTGACAAAAATTGTGTTCAAAAGGACTTTTTAGAGTCGCCACCTGACATTTGATTTCGGTGTGCCGGGTCACCGTTTTTAAAAATGATTTTTCCTTTTTAAACACTTTGAACTCTAAAATTAAGTGTGCACCAAAGATTCAGGTAAAGGGGTTCATTTGACCCGGGGAGAAGGTGTTAGGCATTCCCCGAGCCCCGTAACTAGTACGGTTGCGTACATGATCAAGTTGGCTTTTAAAATATTCGAACTGAGGTAATAAACACAGAAAAAGGAAAGCAAACACAAGAGAGGCTCGAGGTCGTCCCCACCTAATAAAAGAAAATACAAAAGAAAAATAAGGTCCTAAATACTAATATATACCATACTTTTCCACGAAGTTTGTCATAGCCTCCAAATACATGATACCTCGGATAAAAATATATACATATTCTTCGGGGCATTCCCCGGATAAATTTAACTAAGGGAACGACCTATCACCTTAAAACTAACAAAAATCCTAAGGCTTGCCTACCCAAGTGTGGCCGGCCTAAAACATGCTCCTAGCGGTTCTTAATTAAATAAAATAAATTTAAAGGCAATGAAACCGCATCATGAGGCCATCAATTGTTCTTTGTCTTTTAATTAATTTGGTTCATTTCAATTAATTTAAAAGGATAACCCCAATGACCCGCTGAATCTTTCAACAGTGCACAATATCCATTTTTCATTTCAATTATCCACCTAATGACTCCAGTATTCATCCAAACTTATCATGGAATCGAGGTGATGAACTAACTAAACAAATAAGAGAACAACCGCAAACAATCAACACATATCATCAACTAACACATTGAGATGAAATAAAATGAGTATGAGAAATGGACCTTGATATTAAATCTGAAATTCGAATGCTAGGATGACTTTGTCATTCATAAGCGGATAAAATCGCGACCAAAATCGGTACCGAAAATGAAAAGGACAATGAAAACGTCGACTCTCAACCTCGAACGGTACCTCAACTGAACGGACTCAAATAGACTTCAATTTTGATCGAAATTAGTAATTGCGAAATTTACAGCAGCAAATACTGATATTGAAATTCAGAAAGAAGAGGATAACGAGAGGGAAGAAAAGGATGATCATGCCTCAACTTCTGAAATATGTAATCAAGGCCTGACTTCATAGATTTTAAGAGATGTATATTTCTAGAGAAATTTGTCGAGATCTCTGTGAAACAATGTTCTAAATACTCATTGAAGTGCAAAAACACTGCATTCCTGTCCTGCAACCGTCCCAATATGAGGTTTTGCAATTGCTTCAGAGAATCCAAATCCTTGGCATTGATTAGGGTTTTGAAATCCTGAGAAATCTCTTCGGATGCAGATTTGATGGATTCTTTCTCTATTTCCTCTATTCTCTGTGTGTGTGAGGGTGGTCATTTGGGGTGGTGTGAAGAAGAAAAAAATGAAGGGGTAAGGCCACTGGTGGTTGACGGTGAGTTGAAGGCGGCTAGAATTGGAGTTGGGAACGATTCAAGCCATGGCCGCTAGTTTGTGTGGTGCGGCTGGTTTGGAGAGTTTTGGTGCAGCTGGTCCGGCGGCTGTGAGGGTTCAGAGGTAATGAGGGGTCTGCCGCTGTTGGGAGTGGCTGGAGATGAGTGGTTGAAACAGAGGAAGTCCGGCGGGTTGGGGCTGCTGCGGCTGGATTTGGTTAAGGGTCTTCTCTAGGGTTTTTTTAGGTTGTAATTAGGTAAATATATGTGGGTGGGGATTAGTTTTGACCATTGGATGAAAGGGAGTGAATGAATAGGACTAAATTAAAAAGAGCTGATGGGTTAAAGGATCTTGGGCTTCATATTTGGATCTTAAAATTGGACTAAAAGAAAAATGTCCAAATCTTAGTTAAATACCTTTTAATATAAGCTAAATATACTACATATTGCAAAAATCTATCTAATTAATTAAACTAAATTATATATAAAATATGAAACTATTTTTTATATCTTTCAAATGTCAAACTAAAATAATAACAAGATTAGATTAAAATCATCGCAAAATTAAGATAATACTACTACCCAAAACACTAATATCCTTGAAAATAATGTGTAACTATTTTTGTATTTTTGAATTTTATGTAAGGTAGATAAACTAAAAGTAACATGATAAAATATCAATAACCTAAATAAAAGAAAATATTTTTGTAATTTTTATTTTTGTGACAAAATAAAGTAAAATAGTTAAAACTAGGTAAAATAGCGATATTAGGCCTAAACTAAATATCTAAAAGCTAAAATAAGTAAAAACTCGGGGAGGATCAACAATTACATGTCTACATGACTTACAATAAGAATTATTGGTTCAGAGAAATACTATATTTCACTAGTAATTCTGTGAGTCAAACTTTATCGATCTAAGTTTGGGTCATAATACAAAAGACACAAAACCTATTACATTAAGACCATTCAAATCCAGCAAGTTTATTTCAAAATTCTTTGAAATAGTGGGGGATTGTGACTATATTTCAAAGCCAAAATGACAAATGTCTTAACCATTCTTGAAGCCTATGATAAGTGGCAAAAGAAGTGTAAAAAGTGGCAAATCTTCCATGTTCTTGCCATGCGAAATAAAGTTTTATGCAAATGAGGCTATAAATAGCCACTGTCAACTTCTCCTTTTCATCATTAGCAATTAGCAAGACAAAAGAAATACTTCTATCTTCTTTCCTTCTTATTCGTCCCTCTTCTTTCCTTCTAATTCTTTTTTTTTTAATAATATTTAATTAGCATTACACATTAGTTGTTATTTCTCTTCCTACTAAATGAGTTTGTAATTTAATAATTTGCTGATTCCTGTATCCTATAAATAAAACAGAGGTAAGCTTTAATCCCGGGGAAATATTTTACACTGTTGAAATAATTTCTTAGGATAGTGCCCAGTACAACTCAAGTCAATTCGTGTATCTGCTTACAAATAATATTATAGCAGTGTTATTATTATTTTTCTCGTATTATTTTCCTACAAAAAGTACACCCCAAAATCTAGGTATTGAGGTGCGTGGGAGCGTTCAAGGCTATATAAATCCCATATTAATATATTACAATACTGATGTGGACTCACGTCCCTTACCTTGCAGTAGACCATATTAAATTTGCACCGCATGATGCTCACAAAAGGAAAAAGCACCTCTAATAAGGGCAATGCCACTAAAATCTAGCCACTAAAATCTAACGAAAATTTTGGAGATACTCGTTCTGACAAATTGACAATCCTAGAAATTTCATTCTCAATATTCGAACTCAAGATATCTAATTCACAATTCTTGATGGTGACACTACTTGAAATGTTGAGCGTCCGCCACTGTGTTTGAATGGTTATACAGTTATAGTATTTTCTTTAAATTTATAACTGTTCTGCAACTGAAAGATCTATTCGAATATTTATAAATATAACAAAAACATGCGTTATTAAGTAGCTATAAATGATAAGAACTATCGAAGAAACATGCTGTGAGTCTGAAATTCTTAACCTCATGAAACCTAACACTTTAGCGTGTGCAATATTGTCTGCTCAAGTTATAACTGGGAGGTTGAGTTAGAGTTGCCTCTGAGTGAGTCTCAAGATAAGTTCCAACTTTGCTTTTTAAAACTTTTTTTTGCTTATTATTAGCTTTGAAAACTGATTTACGCAAAAGTATTCAAGCTGTAATTAATCACGATTAAAGAAATTAGCAAAAAAAGAAAAAACTTACTAAATCCTGTACAATATATAATTCAAATCAAACAAGTTTTAGATTTGTTGTTTCCACTTGAGAATATTTTGTTTGTTTTTCGATTATTTTGAATTCCATGTAACTTATATTAAAAGTCTGATTATTACTTAGATCTTTGTATTTATCTGAAGGCAATGTGGATATCGAACCATTTAAACCCTCGATTAGTAATTTCAGAATATAAATTGCTTCCATACAAACTTTTATGATCATAACTTATCTATATGGCATAGTGTTTTGACAAATCTTTAATAAATTGCTTTAATAATATTTCCTTCTAGGAAACTATTACTAACTAGTATATTGTTCATTCAAAATTGTTAGTGGAGTTGTTTAAAGTCGTATTACAATTAGCGTTTAAGTTATATACACGGCTTTTTTTTTTTTACCAAATGTTGTTTTTACATGTTGACGTAGCAGGTAATATATCTTATGTTTAAAATTACAAATCCCACATTTGAAAAAAATGCTTATTTGTAAATATCCTTTGGTGACCTAGTATAGATTTTAGAAATGACATCAAGTAAATTTCTTCTACTTTTCGAGATGAATAGTGAAGACTAGTTATACAATCTATTCCATATTTTATTACAAGAACAAAAGTACATTAAACTTTTATTCCATGGCTTCTACTATTCTTTTCTTTCTCGTTTTTTTACCATTACTGTTGTGCTTATAATGCTGTACTACACCGAGGATCTATTGAAATTAAACATCTCTATCTTCACAAGATAGAGGTAAGATCTGTGTACACGCTCATTATGTGAGATTATACTAGGTATGTTGTTGTAGTTATATGCTTGTGGTGTTGCTGACCGTATGCCATCCGCATTAACAGTATCCAAGTTGCTGGACGTGGTCGTTTCTAGAATTTGTCAATCGTTAGCATTTAGGATGATTTAGCAACATAAAAAAAGGGGTACATTTCTGATAATTACCACCTCATAAATGTTCAAGCAATTTTCACATGGTAACCTAAGAATTACTTGAGTAGAGAAAGTTCAGATGGCTAAATCTAAAGTTTGGTCCCTGCGGCTAGGAGGCTAGTTTGATAGTGTTTTGTCTTAGTGTGCTGGGGACTTCAGTTGTGTCCATACTACGCTTCATTAGAGTTGTAGGTTAGATTGTAGGAGGCTAGTTTGATAGTGTTTGAATTTGTCGTTGGATGTTGTTAGTGGTTCTTATTGTGTCCATATTACTCTATTGTGTTTGTGGCACTGTGCCATTGCTACTGCTTATTGTTAATGCTTTTCTTTCTATTTTCTGGTTATTACGTTGCTGGTGTTATCTTTCTGACGTCCTTTGTTGTTACTGCTCCATTGTCTCTTTCCATCTTCTTGAGCTGAGGGTCTATCGAAAACAGATTCTCTATTCCTCTGGAGTACAGATAATGTTTGCGTACACACTACCCTCCCCAGACCCCACTTGTAAAATTTCACTGGGTTATTGTTGTTGGTCCCTTTTGCTTTTCTGCTTCCTCCTTGTTACATTAAAAGGTTTGTCATGACCATAGTCCATATATTGTTAGAGTTTAATTTTATTTTATTTTACAGCATTAGGTCATTTTTACTTGTTGTAGCAGCTTGTTCTTTTTTTTTTTAATATTACAATTTTTCACATTTTAAGGACTTACTTGTTGATATCATTTGAATATTCTGATAGTATTAAAAATTTCTTACACTGACAGATGTATATAAGTTAAGCCCTATTTTTCCCATACTATTCTCAATGTTATTAGTATTATTGCTATTAATTACTCATGTTACTTTTTATTTCACATACAAGAAGTAGAATAGAAAGTGTAAACCGAAAAATTACAGTTTTAACGAACACCCTGAAGGGGCATACTTTATTATGATTAAAAATACAACTTAATTGAAGAATTGTGGAACATGTGTTGTACGTATATCCCCTTTCATTATAGGTATATATATGTTGCATAATAAGATTCACCTTCTAGGGATGTCGGGTTTATAAACCAGTTTCTACTAGTCTACTACTATATGTATTATGTGTTACTACAAAACAAAAAATGAAGTAGATGAAGGAGAACGTATGATGTCTTACCTTCTTATTTCTTACATTATTGTTGAACGTGCTCAAATTTGTATTTAATGACATACTGTATTTAGCAAACGGATATGTTTCCAAATTGTTCCTAACGTGAGAGATACATTGTTTGAGCTACTTCTGTGTTGGGGCGAGAAATCCTCCACGTGTATGGGTGGCAAATGAACGAGTTGGGCTGAATTTGGGCGGGTTAAAATGGGTTAGGTCAATAAACGGGTCATTGCCCAACCCAGCCCAAAGTATACTTGGACTAAGATGGGCTGGGTCAAGATGGGCTAAACAATGGGTCATAACCCAACTCGCTTAACTTGACCCATGTTTTAGAATCATGCTCATCTTGCATAAAAAAAATATTTTACCTTACATGTGTAAGTTGAAAAATATTTTGCGGTTGGGGTGAGTAGGTGGTGCACAAAAACGAAAAAACAGAAAACAGAAAATTAAAAATATAAAAAAAAGTTAAAATTTTTGTTAGGGAGTTTGCCCGGAGGGGGATATAGGGTGTAGGGTGGTGCAGAAAAAAAATTAAAAAAACAATTTTTTTTTGAGGGGTTTGCGCGGGGGGGGGGGGGGGAGGATGTGGTGCAGAAAAATAAAATAAAAAAAAGAAAATTTTAAATACAAAAAAAAGGTAAAACAAATTTTTTGAGGTGGTTTGAGGGGGGGAGGGTGGATTGGTAGTGCAGAAAAAAAGAAACTAAAAATACAAAAAAAAAAGTAAATTTTTTTTGGGGGGGGGATAGGGTGGGTGGGTGATGCAGAAAAACAAAAGAACAAAAATGAAAATATATAAAATAAAATAAAAAAAGTAATATTGGGGCAACTAAGTAAATTTCTAGATAAGGGGTTGAGATCCCTTTGTTGTGGGTGAGTTTCATGAGTTGTATTTGGGCTGCTTAATGAGTCAGAATGAGCTATAAAAAATAATGTGTTAACTTGGGCTCAGATCAAATTGACCCATGAGCTAAAATGTTTGTAGCCCAACCCATTAATTTTTGGGCGAATTGGGCGGGTTTAGGCTTAAATTACCACCCCATATCCACGTGCATCAATATAGTTACACTTTGTTCTACGTATAACAATATATAAAGTTCCAAAAATAAACAATTCTTCGTTATTCTGAATTTGGTTTTCGTATTATGGATGTTGGGTCACGCAGTGGCAGACCTAAGATTTTAACATAATAGGGCACCAGTATTTTGCTCAATAAGTGCCTCTTAAATTTTTTATATTCAACGTGCCAAATTATTTAGATTAATCATTTTCAAATTATACACATATACATATGTTTACTTTTAAAACGGATAACAATTAAATTTTTAAGCGGTTTTTAAGGATATGTGGATAGATTAAACACAAGTAATCAAGAATGTTAGATAAACGAATCGAAGATAAATTAAATAACCAAACTAGTTGTGATGTTGAGTCCGAGCTCGAATAAAGTTGAACAATAGTTTTGCCCTCGACCGGACTCTTGATTTGAAGCCCAACGTATATGAAAGACTATGATTAAAATAAGAACTTTTTAATAGCTAGAAAGCAGAGAAATAAGTTTGTATTGCCTTGATATGCATGTTACAATGTCCCTATTGAATAAGAAACTTCCCTTTTATAAAGTTGAGGAGTTTTACCTCTAGTACAATTCGAAAAAAGATGAAAATCCTCCTTGTACATCAATTATTGATACGCTACCGACATCGGGCGAGATTCACATCGTGATATCTGCCTTGGTGCGAATATCACGACCACCTGTTAGTCGTGTGCAATCGTTTGTAGTGCTTTCCGAGGTCTTGAAACCCGTTCCGAGTTCAGAGGGTGTTGTCTTGTCAGGTCCAGTGGCAAGCACCCCGTTCTAGCCTCGATTCAAAGAGTTCTCAGATTCGATCTATATCTCATACATTCGTATTTCTTACTTCGTTTGATTTACCGGGAACTCGGAGTATATGTTGACCCCGAGTTCACCCGTATACAGATAGTCCCCTCGTTTCTCGGAGAGTAGGTTTGCCGAAATAATGAGAAACAATAGATGAATCCTGGTTCCTTCCTTCGTACGTTTTAATCGAGATGGTGAATAAGTCGAGACGTCCCATCAGTCGCATCGCTCTAACTTCGAACACGTATTGATCATCGGCTGGTCACCTCTGAATGTGAAACGTCGCGTAATAATTACATTTTCTCCTATAAAAGCTTCGACCTTTTGTAATTCTTCCACTTTCTGATCCAAGCTTTTACCTTCGAATTCTCTAGCGGCTATCAACTCTTTCAAATCTTCATCTCTTTACCTTTGATCTTCAAATCTTCATAACTGCTCTTAGGTTTCTACCTTGATCTTCATCCTACCTTCAAACCTTCATACATTTTCCTTCAAATCTCCACACCTTTCCTTCAAATCTTCATATTTTGCAAATCACGATGGCCAAGACTTCAAAATCAGTTCCTCAACAAGCTGCCTCTTCATCTTCCCACCCGACTACAGGTACCGAGGAAACCGTTCCCGAGGTGGTTGCTCTTGAGACGGCTGCTCCCGAGGTGGTTTCTTCTAAAGTGGCTACTACTGAAGTAGCCCTAGAGCCCTCCATGAAAAATTTTATTCCCGAGGGCTATTCAATCGTAAACCACTTCAAAGTCGAGAAGGCCTCATCTAAACAAGACTGAGGTGAAGGGGCATCGAGATATATATGCTCCATTACCGAAGATACCTTTCCCACAGTCCGAGAGGACTGTAAATGGTAAAGTAAGGATGTGGTAGTTCCCGGGCCTGGGGATGATATTACTACTCATGTGGAGGGGTATTTAAGTATTTACACTTACCCCTTCACGCTGTGCTCGGTAGACCTAGTAGTTTTGGCTTTTTGCAAGAGATACGAGGTGTGACTTGGGCAAATCCACCCGACTCTTTGGAGGATCATGATCCTCCTACGTTATTTTGTGAATAACACCGAGTCTCCTCGGTTCACCCTCGACCACCTACTCCGTCTATACAGTCCCCAAATTTTTCAAGGGGGACTAATCAAGCTCCCTTTTCGAGCATCAACGATGATCAAGACTGAGGTTGGCAAGGGCGCTTTGTTCGGGCGAAGATTGAAGATTTGATCCCTCCTGAGTTCCTTCCATTTCCCGAGAAGTGGAATGCATCTCGTAAGTATAGCCTTTCCTTAAGTGTCAAGTCCCCTCTGTTTCCTTTCTCATCGTCAGTATTTGTAGTCGTGCAGCTGTTGCTCGGGTTTCCAATGCGGTCCCTGACTCAAGAAGTAGATCGAAGTCATCTACAAGCAGATGTTATACATACTTCGAGCGCTCGTGGCCCAAACTTTCGAAGGACCGACGGGAGGCCTGTTCTCACAGTAAGGCTCTTCTCAGAATAGTTACTATTACGCCCCAAACTTACGTAACGCTGACCCTCCCCCCTTTTTTCTTTTTTCTTTGCAGGTTTGCCTAAGATCACCGAACTTAGGCCGTTGGAAGGGGATGAGGGTGCGCCCACACCCGTTGATCCCTCCATTACAGGACAACTTGGGGATACCGAGAGGGAGAAGAAAAAGAGGAAAAGAAAGTCTTCGGGCTCCTCGGGTCCTGAGGTGAAGCCAAAAAATAGGGCGGATTCCCGGGCTCGTAAGCCCAAGAAGACTAATAACTCCTAGGTGCCGGATTATGGCTCGCTTTACCGACTCAGGGACGAGTATAAAGAAGACAACATCTTTGTCGCTCACAGATCGATCCATGCCCGGGAGCAGGCGACAATAGAGGAAAAGGGCCATGAAGCCGATCCTCTTCTGACTCGAGAGGCTGAGATGGAGACGGGGGCTGAGACCTCCGAAGAAGACGCTTCTGTCCCAAAGGAGGTGACCGGTGTGATAGACATCATTGAGACACCCTCCTATACTGAGTCCATGCTTGAAGAGGCCTAAGCATGAAAGGAAAATTCAAGTGAAGAAGTTCACAGCGCAGACGATCCTCTCCATTCCTTCTTTGATGGCGTGGACATGTCCACTTTGGAAGACTTTTTTGGGCTAGGAGATCTGGAGATTCTGAAGAAGGACACGCATTCGGAGGCTGGCTGGTCGAGTTCGAGCCCAAAACTGGTGAAGCAGTTTCCTGCTCTGAGTGTGGACCCCGGCCGCAAGAGGAAAGACATTCTTATGGTCCTAGAGGATGCTCGGATTCTATCTGCTCTAGTGGGCATAGCCAACTACCTCCGATGCTTGGTGACCAAGGAGGACCAAGCAAATATGAACGAGGTGGGCACGTTGAGTTTCTTAACGAGGCACAACATGTGCTGAACCGGGTATCAATTCTCCCCCATGAATTCCACTTAGGTTTCAATATCTCTTATTGTTTTTGTTACTTTGTAGGCCTCGGTGCTTCACCACTAGAGCTTCCTCCTGTAACGCTTTGTAATCAACCATCTCAAGTTCGAGCTTAAGGAGCAACAGGACGGAACCGTCAAGGATCTTCAGGCCGAGCTGGACTGGGCCCAGAAGGAAGCTTCGACCCTAAAGGGGGAGTACGCCGACCTGGTCGAAAAGGTAAATGTATTTGAAGTTAAAAATGAGGAACTAGTCATGGTGGCTAACAACACAACCCCTCAGGTCCAACAGAAGATCGACCTGATCGACCAACTCCGAGCCGAGATGAACGAGGTCCAAGCCATGACGGACAGGTGGAAAAGCAAAATGGACATGCTGGCGTCGGAGAAGAAATCCTCTAAGGCGGAGCTAGAATCAGTTGAGAACCAACTCCAGGTGGCGAAGGACAAAGCTGATAAGTGGTCTCAACTGAATGAAGATCTCCGAGCACAACTGAGCTCGGCTATCACGGAGCGGGATACCCTCGAAAGAGAATATGAGGCAATGAATCCAAGTTAGATACAACCTCCGCCGATGCTGAAGAAATGGTGTCCCAACACAAGGCCAATGTAGAGGCAGCCGAGGTCCGCCTGAAGGCAAAGGCCAAATATATGCAGTGGCTATCCCGAAGAGAGACCCTCGAAGAGATCCACATCCAAGGTTTTGACCTGTCGGCTGAGATTGAGGAGGCCAAAAAGTACAAGTCCAAGGTGAAGAATCTTTACGAGCCTAAAGGTGCCGATGGCTCTGAGGGTTTCGACGGCTCGGAGGGACCCGAAGACTCCGACAGTTCTGGCGATGAGTCGGTCCCTGGTGAAGACTAGGCGTAGATGCCTTAGTACTTTTTTGGGTTTTTCCTCATGTGTGTGTGTGTGTATATATATATATATATATATATATATATATATTATCATTTATTTTGAGGCCTTTCTTATGGGGCCTTTGTAAATATATTCCGGAATATATATAAAAATTTTCCTTTCTAGCAATTTCATGTTTTTACTTTTTAAGCATCTTTTCATAATTCGTATTCTTGTAATGTTTCCAATGCCTTAGCATAGCATCAAATGTAGTTACACGGTTTTTATTTTTCATAGGTCCTAACGGAGCCTGACTTCGATACAACTTCATTTGCTCGAGGTTTTGAAAACTCGATGTGACCGGAACTTTTTTTTTTCAAGAAGCTTAAGTGATTTTAGACGATGCTTTTGCTGAGGGTAACCTTTTAGCAGGTTTCGAGTTCTTATAAAGGCCTTAATTTCTGATTACGATCTTCGGACGTTTCCGAGCCATTTTTAGGGTGGCTGTGTCCTTTTGTATTTAGGCACCGCCTAATAGGTTTGGTGCCTCCGGGATTTGGTAGCCCGAGTTGTCCAAACCTTTTTTGGACGACAGTCCCCTAGTAGGGGTAGCCCTTGGGCTCGATAGTCCCTGAATAGGGGTAGCCCGTCGGCTCTTAGGATCCAGAATTTAAGAGGCAAGAAAATGTGTAATAGCAAGGCGGAACTTTCTTTCGTTTCTGTGTGTAAACTACATGATCGAAAGCACGTAAAAGCTTGTATCATTGCTAAAGTAGACTATGTAGGCACGATTCATACAACTGTTTGATCCTTATAATGAATCCTAATCACTAAGCATTAGCTTCTATCATACAAGGTTTTCTTTTTTCCTTGCTAAAAACCATAATCTGAAGGTAATGGCCCCCAGTATTTGAGGTCAAACTTGAGATGGCTCAGATAATGATGATGCAAAATGAATGCCCATTGACTCCGGTTTGAGACCGACCTTCGAATCTAAGTTAGCACATTTTACTATTTCCTTGTTAAAATCCTTGCTGAGACACCCTTTTCTGGACAAAAACGATTTAAGGGAAAAAAGAGTACAATGCGTGCTTTTAGACCTAACATCCATATCCATTCTTGGTCGTTTACCTACAAATGTTAGTCCAATTTGTAACACGATTAAAGAGTGGCTAAGTTCGTACCTTAGCAATAGTACCGCTTTAAGTGTGCCATGTGTCGCGCCCCTTTTTTTCCCTTCTCGGAGAAAGTTCGGGTTTCGACATTACATGGGGGTGTAATAACTCATTTCCTTTTGGGAACTGGGTATTTGAATAGTCGTCACCTAACGAATTAAAGCGCGTTAGGGCACCTAGAGTAATTAACTGTCACGACTCCAAACCGGACCCGGTCGTGATAGCGCCTCTCGTGAAGACAAGGCCAGATGACATAATTCTTAAATTCAGTTTTAACAGTTTAGTAAGTCAATTTAAGTCATTAATAAGGGTAAATCCCCAACAAGTACAGATTTAGCGAAATAAAATAAGTGCGGAAATGAATACAGCCCAACATCGGGGTGTCACAAGTCACGAGCATCTACTAAGTTCTAAAATACAACATAATTTCTATAAATGTACTAAATACAGTCTAATGACACCAAAGGGAGAAAAGCAATGCTGCAGACGTCGGGCAGCTACCTTGCTAAACTCCAAAGACTCTGCCGCTGATCATCAAGCCATCTCGTGGCATCATCACTAGGCTCTCGGCCTCATATCAACAAGCCACCTCGTGGCGTACAAATCTCAGGCCCTCGGCCTCATAATCATAATCAGTGTATCACCGATGCGGCGTGCAACCCGACCCAAAAGTATCCTCACAACACAGGCCCTCTGCCTTACTTAATCAAAATCATATAAGCCACTCGGGCAACAGTAAAACATGATGCTCAACCCAAAATATCATTTAAAATATCATTTAAGTTTTAAAACAAAGTAAACATGGCTGAGTTATGAAACCAGTAGATTATAGCATGACTGAGTACAAGTATAAAGTCAAAACAGTGAGAAAATATCAATAAAAATCCCCTAAGGGTTCAAATAGTTGGCATGAGGCTCAAATATGGCATTCAGCCCAAAACAAGATGATAGCAAACAGTTTTCAATCAAATACACGGTAAAACAATCATTCGGGGTGGACTAGGTCACAATCTCCAACAGTGCACGACCCCACGCTCGTCATCTAGTATGTGCGTCACCTCAATATAGCACAACGATATGCAATCCGGGGTTTCATACCCTCAGAACATCATTTACAATCATTACTCACCTCGATCTAGTCCAAACTCTAGCCCGCGATGCCTTTGCCCTCACGAACCGACCTCCGGATGCTCCAAATCTAGCCACATTCAGTACATAACCATTAAAATATGCTAAGGGAACAAAGGCCACTCAAAAATATCCAATTTACACCAAAAATCCCGAAATTGCTCAAACCCGGCCCCGGGCCCAGATCTCGGAATCCGATAAAAATCACATCAATAAAATCCTAATTCACTCACGAGTGTACCCATATCAAATTCGTCAAAATCCGACCTCAATTGCCCATTCAAATCCCCAAAAGAAATCTCAAACTTTTCTTCCATTTTCCCCCAATTTTCACTCTAATTTCTTAAATTAAATGATGAAATTCAAGACCAAATCATGGAATTAAACCAAATATGAGTGGAAAATACCTGCAACTGAAGCCTGAAAATATGCAACTTTCAAAATATGAAATAGATCCGTTTAACCACCCGAAACTCACTCGAGGCCCTCGGGACCTCTACCAAACATACCAACATATCCCATAACATCATTCAAACTTGTTTTAGCCTTCGGAGCGCTCAAAACAACATCAAAACACCACATTTGCATCAGATTCAAGCCTAAGAACTCCAAGAACTTTCAAATTCCGATTTCGATCAAAAAGTCTACCAAACCTCATCCGAATGACCTAAAATTTTGCACACGTGTCTCAAATAACACAAAGGAATTACTGCAACTTCCAAAATTCCATTCCGGCCCCTATATCAAAATCTCACCTATCCACCGGGAAACGCCAAAATCTCATTTTCGCGAATTCAAGCCTAAACCTTCCACGGACTTCCAAAATGCACTCCGATCATACTACTAAGTTTCAAATCACCTAACGAAGCTAACCAAATCATAAAAATTTCAGTCCAAGATCATATACCAAAATGTCAAATCTTGGTCAAACTTTTCAAACTTCAAGCTTCAAACTGAGAACTATTCTTTCAAATTCATTCTGATTAACCTGAAAACCAAAACCAACGATTTACATAAGTCATAATCCATCACACGGGGCAAGTCATGCCCGAGAACTGTCGAGCAAAGTGCAAAAGCTCAAAACGACCGGTCGAGTCGTTACATCCTCCCCCCTTAAACATCCATCAAATTGCTGTGTAACCTTACCATGCACATACCCGGGGGTGATCCCACGTCACCCTATCTCATATAGGTCTGATAATACAATATAACTGAAATTTCACAATCCAACCTAGCCCATAAACCTTATAACCACATTTCCACTTCCGAAATCATCCACAAGATCATAGTCTCACATCTATACTCTGAATAAGCCCGAACAAGCTATACTAACCCATACTTGTAACCTCAGGTGCAATTACATGATATACCACATAACTCAAACACTTGTAGTGATAACTTCTAATCACAGCAGTTGCACACAACAACCGAATACCGATAGAAAACCTCTTATCAACTAAAGTCTCATTCCAACACTTTGATATACTGCCAATGATAAATGAAACATGCAATAAACCATAACCATTTCTTAGATCAACCATTCATGAAGCCACTTCTCCTTTGATAAGGACCATAACAAATTCCTGAACCGAACCTCGATATTATCCTTATAACACGTTGAAACCGAATCCGTTTGAATTTATTCTAGATCCCAACGACCACATTTAATCCAACACAACTACTCTGGTGACATGACATATCAATACAGGCTAAAGCCACAACTTGTGCAATCCGCACACTGATAAGCAACAATCCGAACATACCTAAATCATGAAACTGACTCAATGAAAGAGTTGTACCGTAAGCTCACGAGTACCACCACAACACAAGGTTGTGAACTCGTCTCACATCATAGAAATAGAACATACGAATCTAACCCGAAGGGTCATACCTTCACATAACTTCGTTGCAATGCACGACCATATCCAAACACTGGTCCACATGAAACACCACAAGTCACTATGCTCAAAATCGACAACCACACGCAATTTGATTTTTCTAGAACCAAAATAGGTCATCATAACCATGGCGAAGCAATGGACATAACATTACACAAACCCAAAAGGACACAAGTGATACGCCATCCGCCGAGCAATACTCAATAACTTCCCGCTCAAATTCCACTAAGAGACCCCAATTAGACCGCACCACAGGTGCCTATACCCAACAAATTCTAACGCCTCGCAACACGTAAGGTAACTCATAGATCTCCCCAGATTACTAATAAGCTCCATAACAATCGAATCGACACATCGCTCAACAATACAACTCGGAGCCAACCAAGCCGACTCAGGTCAGATCATACATATATATTGGCCTGCCAATGAACCCCTTATCAAGGAGACCCTAAAGCTGCTCCTTCAACTCCTTTAGCTCTGCCGGTGCCATATGATACGGTGCCCGACATCAAATCAATACCGAAATGAATAACCTTGCCTGGCGACATGCCCGACCACAAGAAACACATCCGAAAAGTCCCTCACCACCGGACCTGAATCAATAGTAGGAGTCTTTGCCTGACATCCATCACAAAAACCCAAATAAGAAAGATAATCCTTCCCAGCTATCCACTAGGTTTTTGAAATATAAAACTACCCTACTAGAACATGAAATCCGTCGAATCTCACCACTCAATTTGTGGCATTCCCATCATAGCCAACATCGCCGCCTTAGCGCAATAGTCCAGAATAATATGACACAGAGACAACTGGTCAATCCCCAGTATCACAACAAATCCTAACTTATCCAATAGCAAAAGATCCACTCGGGTCTCCAAACCTCCCAATAGTTACCACACAAGACTGATGTACGCGGTTCACAACCACAACCTAACTTGTCTATGAGAACTCTCAGTCTCCAAATCCATATAGCACACGGATCACCATATCTGATCCCAAATCCACCTGAATATAAAACACACCTCTAATACTCAAACATCCATGAGATTTACTCATATAATTCTTCTATGCCACCAAGCAAACTCGAGTATTAGAAGTCGATCAAACAAGAGACTGCCTCAATACTAATGAAGTATTCTTAACTCAACCACATTGCTCCTTCTAAAATGTATAACCCCATCAAGCCACACTAATTAGCAATATCATCTCCCTAATCATCTGGAGATCATTTCCCTAATCATCTGGAGTTGTCCATGCCACCTAAGAATTTTTAACCTTCTTTTCAAAACTGAACCATGACCCTACACATGCAAATCTCAATCCTACACAACATACCGCATATACCATACCACCCTAGGATAAACATGAGAACTTCATATTCATTCCGAGCCACAAGTAACTATGTACTCAACTAACCAAAAACTTCCCATTTGATCCCATATAGGAGAAGGAATCACTATACATCCTATGCTCCTCATGCTAGTAGAAAATGTACACCTCCAAACCATGGTAGAAATCATCAAGAACTCTCTGAGTCCCATTTGCACAAAACTAAACCGTCAGGACTGAATCCTTCTAACTCAACCAAGCTACGCAGGCCACTAAAACCCAAGAACATTGCCGCGAGACACCTGCAGAAACTCATTACCTCGTAAGCATCCAAAGAACTAATCATATTCTTACCATGCCGATCCGGCCTACTACCAAGCTATCCCATCTATCCTAGTTCCTTATGATTTACCTTCAACTTGATACTTTTTCTTGCTATAACACCGCAATTCCTCAACCGAGACTCACCACCCGAGACCCAAGCATAAAACTACACCGTCTAAGGCTCATAAGCCGCTGAGTACTCTCTTAAATATTACTAAAAGCACCACGTTCAAAATACCTAACCCAAAGAGACTTTCTGCGAATCCAAAGTCATTACCTTCACCTTCCTGATACTACTACTAATGATATAGAAAAACCACGAGTCTTGACACCTTCCAATGCAAACCTTAGTTTCTAACCAAACATACAACCTGAAAATCTCCAATTATTACATGAAAAATCTTGAACCCACTAGAACCATTCTCAAGAGTCATCCACTCTACTCAAACCTCAATTAGACCGATCAAATAAACCGAACAATCGGTGCCTCATTACTCTGACACCATAGAATGTAATCTCACCTTAATGCAACCAAGCAACTTCTTATTCTATGCACCGCACATCCTTTACCAATAACCACTAAGACATTCCGTGATTCTCATACACCTATGAAGCATAATATAACCTCTGTCAAAATTTTTCGTTACTTGAGCCATCCTCGGTCTCAATCTCCGTAAGACATAACTGATTCACCCGCATGCCTCAAACTGGAACCAATATAGCACCTAACCATGCAATCACCTAATCAATAGCAGACTCCCCCACTTGGCTCGAAGCCATAGACTAAAACACACACCATAACTCATAATGCATATACCTTATCGCATGCCATAATACCATAGTGAGATTAAACTCAACCCTTCATAAGCTCGTGAAACACAGACCCTCTAGTACTTTAAATCTTCTGCAATTCTCGCATTCACTCTCGAAATAGTTAAACCCACTCTCTTATGCGACCCAAATTTAAATTACAACACATATCTTTCACTTGTAAATAAGATATTCTAACCAACAATATAAGGATAGCACAAACTTCAGAACACTCCACAGGAGATAACCCACCTGCTTTGCCTTAAACTAACATTTCCGTATACCTTCCACCGTCATAAACATTACGCAGTCACTTAAACTTCCTAAGTCTGAACTCAGACCGCAACATGAAATTTACTTCACTACCAACTAGGAAACATGGAAAGATTATTCACACACCCATAACTCGGGTCTATACCTCAAATCAAGATGGAAATCAAGCACCTAGTAGTTCTTCTATCCTCCAGCAGACACTTCTCGTTGCTTCTAAATCATATGGGTACATCTCGCTGTCGTAACATACTCATCGTATGGTCATTCAGCCATCCCTTTTGCTAATAGGGATACTTCCGAACATATCAGTTCAAAAACATGTGCTCACATAATCAGCACCTCGGTGCTTAAGCTATAGGCAAAAATCCGGCCTCGAGTCCTCCAAACTGGCCCAACATCCATACACAGAGATCACGTCTCACCCCTCAATCAGGGGATGACAAGCCATCAATGCATATCTAATACGGAGCGCTCATGCGCGTATACGAACGTGTGGAAGGAATTCAAAGAGTTACTTTTCAAGCTGAATCAAGGGCGCACGATAAGAATTCAAGAATATGAAGTTTTTCCTAAAGGTTCTGCAGCCTCCCAAAGATAAGTACAGACGTCTCTATACCGATCCGCGAGACTCTACTAAACCTGCTCATGACTCCTGAGACTTATATAACCTAGGCTCTGATACCAACTTGTCACGGCCCCAAACCGGACCCGGTCGTGATGGCGCCTCTCATGAAGACAAGGTCAGCCGACACAATTTCCAAATTTAGTTTTAACAGTTCAATAAGTCAACTTAAGTCATTTATAAGGGTAAATCCCCAACAAGTACAGATTTAGCGAAATAAAACAAGTGCGGAATGAATACAACCCGACATCGGGGTGCCATAAGTCACGAGCATCTACTAAGGTCTAAAACACAATGGAATTTCTTTAAATGTACTAAATACAGTCAAATAACACCAAAGGGATAAAAGCAATGCTACAGACGTCGGGCAGCTACCACGCTAAACTCCAAAGACTCTGCCGCTGATCAACCAATACCCGCTACCGGGTGCAGAATTACCTGAATCTGCACACGAGGTGCAGGGAGTAAAGTGAGTACTCCAACTTAGTGAGTAATAATCATAACTAAAGAATGATAGGAAATCATGAAAATTACATCAACATGTTGTATAGAAGTAGTACAAAACCAGTAAGAAAGCAATGAAGATGTGAAATATCTTAAAGCATCTTAGCTCAGTTTAAACTTCTTTAAAATGACTTTTCAGCAGTTAAGCAATTGAATGCAAAGCAATGAGAACAGATAAGCATAGAAAATCCACCCCTCGGGCACAAATATACAATTAAACAGGTAAATGACATGCAAGTAAGAAAGATAAACACATAAAGGTTCGCCCCTCAGACACAATGTCAACAGCCCCTCGGATAATATCTCAGAACAATACCAGCCCCTCGGGCTATATCTCACATCACAATGGGTACCCACGCTAACTAGGTGCATGTAGACTCCTGGAGGGCCCCCTTACGGCCCAAGCGCAATATCAAGCCATCTCGTGGCATCATCACTAGGCTCTTGGCCTCATATCAACAAGCCACCTTGTGGCGTACAAATCTCAGGCCCTCAGCCTCATAATCATAATCAATGTATCACCGCTGCGGCATGCAGCCCGTCCCAAAAGTATCCTCACAACACAGGCCCTCGGCCTTACTCAGTCAAAATCACATAAGCCACTCGGGCAACAGTAAAACATGATGCTCAGCCCAAAATATCATTTAAAATATCATTTAAGTGTTAAAACAAAGTAAACATGGCTGAGTTATGAAAACAATAGATTATAACATGACTGAGTACAAGAATAAAGTCAAAACAGTGAGAAAATATCAATAAAAATCCCTTAAGGGTTCAAATAGTTGGCACGAGGCCCAAATATGGCATTCAGCCCAAAACAAGATGATAACAAACAGTTTTCAATCAAATACGCAGTAAAACAATCATTCGGGATGGACTAGGTCACTATACCCAACAGTACACGACCCCACGCTCGTCATCTAGCGTGTGTGTCACCTCATTATAGCACAACGATGTGCAATCCAGGGTTTCATACCCTCAAAACATCATTTACAATCATTACTCACCTTGATCCGGTCCAAACTCTAGCCCGCGATGCCTTTGCCCTCACGAACCGACCTCCAGATGCTTCAAATCTAGCAACAATCAGTACATAACCATTAAAATATGCTAAGGGAACAAAGGCCACTCGAAAATATCCAATTTACATCAAAAATCCTGAAATTGCTCAAGCCCGGCCCCCAGGCCCACATCTCGGAATCTGATAAAAATCACATCAATAAAATCTTCATTCACTCACGAGTCTACCCATATCAAATTCGTCAAAATCTGACCTCAATTGCCCATCCAAATCTCCAAAAGAAATTTCAAACTTTTTTTCCATTTCCCCCCAATTTTAACTCTAATTTCTCAAATTAAATGATGAAATTCAAGACCAAATCATGAAATTAAACAAAATATGAGTGAAGAATACTTACCCCAATAGCTCCACTAAAAATCTCATCAAATTTTACCTTCTCCTGAGTTCTCCAATGACTTTTATGATATTGGACTCAAACCCTCGATTTTAAAAATATAATCTGTCTGCCCAAATATTTCCTTAATTACCATCGCGGAAACATCCTCGCGATTGCGAAGAACAATTTTTCTGCCTCGATATTTTACTCTACGCGACCGCGTTGATCGCCACGCGAACGCGATACATAGATTCCTCTGAGCTACGCGATCGCGACTGCCCCTACGCGAACGCGAAGGGTAACACCTGATTCTTCTGCCACCTTATTTTCTTCTACGCGAATGCATCCTGGCCCTCACGTTCACAAATCACAATTTCCCCACTGACCGCGATCGTGACCTTACTTCTGCGATCGCATAGAACATTTCTTCACCCTGCCCAACTGAGCCAACGTGATCGCGAACCCTCGTACGCGATCGAAATGAACAAAAATACCTGCAACTGAAGCCTGAAAATCTGTAACTTTTAAAACATGAAATTGATCCGTTTAACCACCCAAAACACACTCGAGGCCCTTAGGACCTCAACCAAACATTCCAACATATCCTATAACTTCATTCAAACTTGTTCACACCTTTGAAACGCTCAAAACAACATCAAAACACTAAATTTGCATCGGATTCAAGCCTAAGAACTCAAAGAACTTCCAAATTCCGATTTCGATCAAAAAGTCTACCAAACCTCTCCGAATGACCTGAAATTTTGCACTCATGTCCCAAATGACACAAGGAACTACTGCAACTTCCAAAATTCCATTCCGACCCCTATATCAAAATCTCACCTATCCAACCGAAAAAAGCTAATATCTCATTTTTGCCAATTCAAGCCTAAACCTTCCACGGACTTTCAAAATGAATTCGGATCACGCTCCTAAGTCCCAAACTACCTAAAAGAGCTAACCAAATCATAAAAATTCCGGTCCGAGATCATATACGAACAAGTCAAATCTTGGTCAAACTTTTCAAATTTCAAGATTCAAACTAAGTACTATTCTTTCAAATTCATTCCGATTACCCTAAAAACCAAAACCAACGATTTACATAAGTCATAATCCATCACAAGGGGCAAGTCATGCCCGAAAACTGGCGAGCAAAGTGTAAAAGTTCAAAATGACCGGTCGGGTCATTACATCAACTCATGTAACTAGTTTACATTACCAGAGATTAGGGTAAGAGCTCGAAATAACCTCGAGAGGAAGGTGTTAGGCACCCCTCTTGGTCCACAACTGTGGGTCCCGACCGAACTTATATTCACAAATTATTTCACTACAAATAAATTGTTGAATAAAATAGGTTGCCAGTAAAGTACGTTAAATAACTCAAGTAATAAGATAAAATTTTTTGAACAAGTTGTATAAAACAAAAGTTTTAAATATAAAAAGGAATTTTGGGAAAGGAGGAGTCCTAGGTTGGTTAGCCTACAGGATCACCCCACACAATGTCCAGTAAACACTCCTCGATAAGGGGCTACACGTGACATTAGCGCGTAGTCATCATATCCCATATCTACCCTTCTCATCCCTTTAATGGTCATGCAAAGCGAGTGTTGGCCAGCGATCTCTATTGCATGATGTTACCCATCCCTTCTTAATGGTCCTGGAGGGATTTTAGGACCTCTACCTATAGGTAGTTCTAGATAAACCCCTAAGGTTTTAAAGGTGAAAATTCTAAGGCGACAGGCAAAACAATTAGGACTTTTAGCACATAAGATAAAAGGGAGCAATTAGAGGCTCAAAGTTTTCTCCTCAAACAAGGCACATAAACAACACGACTCAAGCACAATTAAGGGCTTTTTATTAAACAGAATCCTAAGGAAGGATATCTAGGTGAATATGCAGAAAACAAACAATTTTTTTTATAAACTTAGAAATAATGACCCTAGCAGTTGCCTATTAATTTTTTAAAGCCTGTTAAGATCAGAAAGACATTAAGTCATAGAAAATAGTTTCAGAATTGCAAATTTTGAAAACGCCCTACAGGCTTGCCTATATACAGAATACTGATGACTAAATTTTATATAGTGAAACAAGGCAGGTTTTGAAACAGACTCTTTAATACCTATAGGCATGATGTTTAATGATAAAATGAGGCAGTTTTGAAAGAACCCGTTTTAGGAAATATACCACTTAATTAAACCAATTCAGAAGTGAACTAAACGTTAACCAGATTGAGTTATTTAAACTAAACTTAAGCGAGATCCGTAGGCAGGATTTGATATTGTTCCCTATAGGCATGATATCTAAGTTTAATACTGATTTTAAAGGCTTGCAGACATGGAAACATACGTAAACACTTGTTATAACAGAATTTGGATTAAATCCTATAGTCATGGCATCTATTTGTGAAGTTAATTTTAAGAATTGCAGACATGATTTCTATTACGGAATTATTTGAAACCTATAGGCATGATTTCTAATGTGGTGAGATAAACATGACAAGATGTAAAGTTCTATAAGCATGATTTCTACTTAGTAAGGCAATCAGATTAAAATGTGAAGTCCTATAAGCATGATTTCTACCTGTATTAGCCCATAAACATGTACCTACCCATCCCTTTCACTAATTACCCCAATATTTGTTTACAAGTTATTACAGGCCATATGAATGAATTACATAAGTAGATAAGAAAATAAGAAGTTATTCTATAGGGAGCCTTCAATTAGGCCCAGGTCTCCAAAGCCTCCAAATAGCCTCAAATACCTCAATTCCATAGACAAAGTCATAGTCTAGGTGCATCAAAGTTCCCTAAGGATCTCAAGGATTCCGGGCAGTGCTTACACCCAGACTTGGTAACCAAAATTGAATAAGTACAGTGTGGAAGGGCCAACCTCAGTATACCAGAGTTTAGAGGGTTCTCAAGAGGATCCCAAGGTAGTACACATACTTGAGGGGGCATAACTTATTGACTTAGGAGTAGAGTGAAAGTGCTTGACACAAGTTGAAAGGTTTTAGTGGGAAAACTGGATTAAAAGGAAGTTTGTTCTGAAATAATTTAGTAAAAACAACAGAGACAGTTTGAAAGAGAGTGGAGTAGTCAACAACAGTCCAAAAACAACACCCTTAAGACATGTTCTTACATAGCCAGGGGTCCCAGAACCAAAGCAAGTTCAGTAGTCACAAACAGGGGTCAAGGGATTTGGGATACATAGAACACTTGATTATAAACACATAATCAAGCAAATGTCTTAAGAATTGGTACAGACATGCTCAGACATAACTAACCAGACATAATCACAGAACCATACATAAGGAACAAACTTACATATATGGGTGATATGGATTTGGGGATACATGGAGCACATGGTAGTAAACACATAACAGGTAGAGATAATTGGTGCAGACATGTTCAGAAACAACACATAGGGGGTAGTATACCGATCTTAAGGAAGGGGAATACATAACATGCTAATAATGTAAACATATCAACTACAAGTTTCACAACAAAACCATAAATAGAAGCAAACTAGAAATAAGATGAACTAGCAATAAAAGAACCATATTGTTGTTGGAACTTGAATTGAAACTAGAACATACCAGTAAATAAGACAGTAAGAAAAAGTGAAAGAGTAGGAGAACACAATGGTTAGCCTTGTCTTGCAGTCGGCTAACTTAGAATAGTAGCAAGTAGCACAAAAGAGAGCAGAAAGTTTAATGTGAGAGAGAGCTTTTGAACCAGGAGTGTTCGTGTCTTTGTGCTAATAAGAGAGTGAGTATATACAGTTTGAAAGCATGTAGCAAATAAGGTAAAAATCAAATTTCATCAGTAATTATTGAACTCAGAATCAATTAGAGCAAAATCAAGGTAAGTACTCCCTTTAATTGAGGAGTCCACTTCAAACGGTAATAAACATGTGGCAAATAAGGAAGGAAATCATTTAAGGCTGAGCATAACAAATAAGGAATTTTTTTTGCATAGTACAAGTACACAACATGTAATAGAGGCTAGGTTCATCATATTTCAATCAAGGAAAAGACTTTAAGAAATCAATTAATAGCATAATTGACTGTAGAATAAGGTCAGAAAATATTTTACAAGGTTAAAAATCAGTAGAGATATCATGCGAAATCAGTGAAAAATCAATCACAAAGACTCAAGGATTCAAAAGTAGAAAATAGCACTAATATAGCACCACTTTATAAAAACTAGCACATAGTAAGCAAAACCAGAACTCTAAGAGGTCGAGTAGGACAAAAAGCATATATAAATTAGGGATTCATGTAGAGCATAGTCTGAATTAGTAGAACAAGCATGATACAGGTAGGAGAAGTGAATAATCAAAAACATTGGTGAATAAAGTAGGGCAAAATCACACAATAGGAAAGGATAACCATAATTAGCAACTTTAACAAGCAATCATATGGTAAAATCACATAATCACAGAAACATATAGATTAACTGGACAAGTTATCAAAACAAAACTCAAAAACCCAAGATTAGAACTAAGAAATTAGGGTTCTCAACATATGCAAGTTGAAGAGGTAGTAAAATCATAGAATCGGTCGAAATATGCAAGAGATAGAAGCTTAAACATAAAGAATCGGTTTAAAAAAAGTTTTGGAAGAAGTTCCGAAAACCCTAATTTTAGAAGAAGGTGAAAACACTTTGAAATCGATGATTCTTGTAAAGAGTTATAAGGATAGTGTAAAACATCAAAGAAACAGACTCAAATCGTTTAAAAATCGTATAGATTTAGGAGATGTAAGCAAAAATTAGGGCTTCAGAAGAAACCCAAGTAGAGATGAAAGAACCTGTCTAAAATCCAAAGATCGTGACAAATACAGTGTGATTTTGCTCGAAATCACATCGGAGTAACCAAGAACAGCCAAATAGCAAACACTAGATACAAGTCGGCATGGACCAGGGCCCTTGAAGGCCTCTGAGAAGGTTAGCATGGCAATAGAGGAGCCATTGGTGGCTTAGGAGTTGAAGGGAAATCACCAGAAGACCGAAGAAGGAAGTTGGTGGTTGAAAGAGCTAGGGTTAGGTTGGGGGTTGAGAGAGGAGAGGAGATGAGAGAATACATAGGCGGCGGTCTCTGAGTTATAAGCTAAGGTTAAGGGTTGTTTGGGATAAAAAAGGAAGGAACAGATAAGGGTCGTTGATCTTTTAGATCAACGGCCAGGATTTGGCGGGTCTTGGGTTGGGTAGGCAGGTTTAGGGTTTGGGTCGGGTAGTTTGGTTAGAAATTAGGCTGGGATTGGGTTTAATTTAGGCTACAATTGAAAGGCAAATCTGACTATATTTTAAATAGCCAATTTTCCCTATATAATTTATAATAAATAATAAATAATTTCTGGAAAATAATTTTGTGTACTAAAATAATTTAAAATAGGTATTTAACATTTTAAAAATATATGAGATCAAATTTACGCATATAAAGGTAGTTATACATTAAATGGGCTAACAATTATATGCAATTTAGTTTAAAAAAATACCAAATGCAATTATAAAAATGCATAAAAAATATTTTAACCATATTTTGGCATAAATGTAGAAATTAATGACTAAATTACTACAACAATAATTTTGGATATAATTATTGGGGATTTTATAAATAAAAGAGAAGGAAATAAATCAGTTTAAATCCTTAAAATTATGGAAAAAATTATAAAAACCTTGTGCATGCTTATATATGCATATATATATATATACTATTTTGAAGGTATTTATGCATATGTAAAAAAATATAGGAAAAAATTGGGTATCAATAGCTGCCCCTCTTTATCCGGGAAGGATGAAAGAGTTTTCGGGTAAAGAAATTATGACCAACTTGACCGGATGGGATGTTTTGAAAGACAGAGGCCGGACTCCGGTTTTCGAGTTGCCTACATATCCCTGGTTTTATAGGAATCATGTCATGTGTAGTTCTAGGTTCATCCACAGAGTATGCTGATGAAATTACTGCAAGAACGGACATGCGATGCGGAAGCGGCTACGGTGAGCGATTAAAGCTCGGGATGGTTGGAGGGAACTGAAGCGAGATTGCTCCTGCTAGGATAGCGGTTGCTTACTGGTTACCTGTAGACAAAATATGTTACAAACATGTATTTTGCGAAAAACTAAACTTGATGCAGATTCCCTTTAGACCATGAAGGTTGTCTTTGGACAGTTAAAGATGACGTCCTTAGACCATGAAGTCCTGGGCCATGAATTGTTTAGTGAGGGATTCGCAGGGAATGAAATGATGTTCTCGGGCCATGATAATGGTGCCTCCGAACCATGACGCCTTTGAATAATGATATGCAAATTTGAGAGATCCTCAGGCCATGACATGGTGTCTTTCGGCTATGAGGATAATGCCTTTAGACTATGAAGCCTACGGATAGATTGGCGATATTCCAGGTGACACCTGGACATTATGGAATTAGAGTTTTCGAAAATATGCAATATTTAAAAATAAAGTTGTTTTAGAAATGTATTGATAATCAAGTAATTTTGATGAACTAGTGACTGTGACACATTTCAAAGACACTGCAATTCTCTTATGGATTTTTGAGGGTCCTCCTCAAAATTCTGCCCCAGTTTGGTAGATGATCCTTTCGCTGTTTGCAGTAATAGGCCTTGCTGAACCTTCTTTGGAATTTTGAGAATCCTTCTCAAAATTCTATCCCAGTTTCTTAACTGATTGTTGACCGTCTGACGCGTGTTGGCGTTGGCCGGACTTTCTCCGAAATTTGAGGACCCTCTTCAAAATTCTGCCCTAGTTTCTGATTTTGGGAGAAATGAAAATTTTATTATAATTTGACCGAACCTATAAGGCTACCTACGTATCCCCTCTTAAATGGGAATCAGGTCAAGCATAGTTCAATTACATCAAATGAGGAAATGTAAAGTATCTAAGCATAGTATCTCTTGACTACGCCTGAATTGATTGGTTTTGGCAAGATTTTTCCATCCATTTCTGCAAGTATGAGTGCTTTTCCTATTAGTACCCTATGAACCATGTGTGGACCTTTCCAGTTGGGAGAGAATTTCCATTTGGATTCATCTTAATATTGGAAGATTTTCATCAATACCAGTTGCCCCGGTGCAACTGTCTTGGTTTGACTCTTTTGTTGAAAGCTCTGGACATCCTGTTCTGATAAAGCTGGCCGTGACATATTGTGTTCATTCTCTTTCCATCGATAAGGGCCAATTGTTCATAGCGACTCCTTATCCATTCTACATCGCTGAGTTCAGCTTCCTGTATGATTCTTAAAAAAAGGATTTCCACCTTGGCTGGGATGACAACTTCGGTGCCATAAACTAGTACGTAGGGATTTGCCCCGGTTGATATGCGAACTGTGGTGCGTTACCCCAACAGAGCAAAGGGTAACTTCTCATGCCACTGTTTGTGGTTCTCTACCATTTTCCTTAGTATCTTCTTAATATTTTTGCTGGAGGCTTCTACGGCTCCATTCATCTGAGGTCTATAGGCTGTGGAATTCATGTGTTTGATTTTGAAAATTTCACGCATGGACTTCATCAAATCACTGTTGAGATTGGCGGCATTATAGGTAACAATGGACTCGGGAACTCCGAATCGGCAAACAGTACGATCCTTGACAAAATCTCCGACGACTTTCTTAGTTACAGCTTTGTAAGATGCAGCCTCTACCCATTTTGTGAAGTAGTCAACTACAACTAGAATAAACATGTACCCATTTGAGGCAGTAGGCTCAATAGGACCGATGACATCCATTCCCCAGGTGACGAATGGCCAAGGTGAGCTTGTTGTATTAAGCTCGTTTGGTGGCACTTTTATCATATCGGCATGCACCTGGCATTGAAAGCATTTGCGGACATATTGGATGCAATCTATTTCCATGGTCATCCAAATGTAATGGGCCCTAAGTATCTTCTTAGCCAAGACGAAATCATTCATGTGCGGACCACAAGTCCCAGCATGCACATCCTCAAGTAGCTTAGAAGCTTCTTTTGTGTCAACATATCTTAGTAGGCCTAAATCAGGAGTTCTTCTGTACAAGTTCTCCCCACTGTGGAAGAAGTGATTTGACAATCTTCGGAACGTGTGTTTCTGAGAGTGATTTGCATGCTCCAGGTGTTCTCCTTTTGATAAGTATTCTTTGACGTCATGGAACCAAGGTTTTCTGTTCGCTTCTTCTTCAACATGAGCACAGTAAGCCGGCTGATTATGGATCCTCATCGGAATGGGATCAATGTAGTTCTTGTCTAGATATTGTATCATGGATGACAAAGTGGCCAATGCATCAACAAACTCGTTCTGAATTCTGGGCACATGTAGGAATTTTATCTTTGTGAACCTTTTTCTCAATTCCTGCACATGGCGCAGATATGTCAATATCTTGGAATTCTTGGTGGCCCACTCTCCTTGCACTTGGTGCACAAGCAAATCTGAATCACCGATTACCAGCAACTCTTGAACGTTCATGTTGACTTCCATGTTGAGCCCTAGTATGTAGGCTTCATACTCTGCCATGTTGTTGGTGCAGGAGAATCTGAGTTTATCAGATACCAGATAATGCTGACCCATTTTTGATACCAAAACTGCTCCAATGCCCACTCCTTTGAAATTTGCGGCTCCGTCAATGAACATCCTCCAACCATCATATGCTTCGGTAATGTCTTCTCCTACAAATGATACTTCTTCATCAGGAAAATACGTTTTCAAGGGTTTGTATTCTCCTCCCACCGGATTTTCAGCAAGGTGATCTGCCAATGTTTGTCCTTTGACCGCCTTTTAAGTTACATAGACGATATTGAACTCACTTAGTAGTATCTTCCATTTAGCCAACTTCCCAGTAGGCATGGGTTTCTAATATATGTACTTCAGAGGATCTATCCTAGATATGAGATATGTAGTGTAGGCACACAAGTAATGCCTCAATTTCTGGGTTGTCCAGGTCAAAGCGCAGCAAGTGCGTTCAAGTAGAGAATACCGTGCTTCATAAGGTGTAAACTTCTTACTCAGGTAATATATGACTTGCTCCTTTCTTACTGTCTCATCATGTTGTCCCAAAACACATCCGAAGGCTCCATCTAGTACAGATAGATAGAGTACCTAGGGTCGTCCTGGCTCTGGCGGGACCAGAACTGGTGGTGTGGACGGGTACTCCTTGATCTTGTCAAAAGTTTTATGACAATCCTCGGTCCAACTTGTCTTGGCATCTTTCCTCAGCATCTTGAAGATGGGTTCACATATAACTGTGGACTGTGCTACGAATCCACTGATATAATTGAGACGTCCTAGGAAGCTCATCATGTCCTTTTTGCTCCTAGGTGGCAATAACTCCTGAATAGCTTTGACTTTAGATGGATCGAGCTCGATCCCTCGCAACTGACAACAAATCCCAGTAACTTTATTGCAGGAACCCCAAATGCACACTTTGCGGGGTTTAGTTTCAGGTTGTATCTCCTTAGCCTATCAAAGAACTTTCTCAAGTTTACTATGTGATTTGTGGCCTTCTTGGATTTGATAACGACATCATTCACATACACCTCTATTTTTTTGTGTATCATATCATGGAATATGGTTGTCATGGTCTCATGTAAGTGGCCACAGCATTCTTCAGATCGAATGACATCATCTTGTAACAGTACACACCCCACGGTGTAATAAAAGCTATCTTATCTACATCTTCTTCATCCATCCAAATTCGATGATAACCCGCGAAGCAATCTACAAAGGATTAGAGTTCATGCTTGGTGCAGTTATCGATCAGGATGTGTATATTTGGAAGTGGAAAATCATTTTTGGGACTTTCTCTGTTTAAATCCCGATAGTCAACATGTACTCTGGCCTTCCCATCTTTCTTCAGAACTGGCACAATGATAGCTAACCAGGTTGGGTACTTGACCACCCTGAGAACTTTGGCTTTGATTTGCTTGGTAACTTCCTCTTTGATTTTCAAACTCATGTCTGGTTTGAATTTTCTGAGTTTCTGCTTGACTGGCGGACACATGGGATTAGTAGGCAACTTGTGAGCTACTATGGAAGTGCTCAAACCGGTCATGTCATCATACGACCATGCAAAGATGTCCTCATATTCCTTTAGGAAACGAATGTACTCTTCTTTTTCTGTTGGCGACAAGTGAATAGTGATGCGGGTCTCCTTGACGGTCTCGACGTCTCCCAAATTTACTACTTCTGTTTTGTCCAGGTTGGACTTAGGCTTATTCTCAAAATTTTCAACCTCCTTGACAATTTCCTTGGGTACCTCATCTTCTTCCTCTAAGTCACTATTCTCATGTTGTGTTGCCTCATTACATGTCACAGTCACTGGTTCATTAGGAAAAATAATAATAGAGTTGTGGAAAGAAAAAGTGTAAAGATAGTAGTGAATAATAAAGAGCAAATGCATTTGATTAAAACTTGAGAAATTGTTCGGACGAAACAGGGCTCAATGAATCGAGCATTTATTTTGAAACAAGTATAGATTAAAGCAAAACTACAGGAATTTTAAATGCCTAAAACGGCTATAGAGGTAAATCCTGCCAAGCTACCCAGGGACTCGGAGAGCTCGGGATGGTGTGGCGGTCGAGTTTCAGAGAAAAGCTCCCTTCTCCATAGTCTGAATAGTGAGGCCTTCCTCCTCCTCCTCCTCCTCCTCCTCAATTATGACACCGTAATCCATGTTCCCGTCTTTCAAGAACAGACTCTTCAACCCAGCTAGTGCTTCCTTTTCTGCAGCCCCCCATATTATGTCAGCTTGGTGAAAATCTTGTTCCAAGCATGGCACTGATTGCTCTAGAGGATAATATGGTCCATGCCATAGAGGAGACTACTCCCAGTACTCTTGCCATGTGTACTGGTATTTGAGCCCAAAAGTGGTACCATGATTTTTTAGCTGTATTGGCTTGGTAATACCTTGGAGGTTCTTTCCCAACCCTTTGCCGGGTTCATATCCGGACCATGCTAGTATGATTTCTATTTTATTACTCTACCACTTATCCTTCTCGATGGTATTGACCCGTTCGATGTGATGATAGGTTTCTCCTCCTAGCCTTCTTCTATTTCCAATGGCCGGGATGGTTTGACTAGTGTAGATGGGGTTACTTCCATCTCTGTGGATGATCACCTCCTGACCATTACATTCGAATTTCACGACTTGATGTAGTGTGGAAGGCACGGCTCCAGTGGCATGGATTCATGGTTGGCCCAATAGAAGATTATATGAGGCTGGTATGTCAAGCACTTGGAATTCAACGTCGAACCAAGTTGGCCCCATCTGCAAGCAAATGTTGATTTCCCCAATCGTGGCCCTCTGGAACCCATCGAAAGCCTTCACATTCATGCTTCCTACCCGTATCTCGTGGAAACCTTTGTCCAACCTCTTCAGAGTATCCAATGAACAAATATTTAGGCTCGAACCTCCATCAACCAGGACCCTAGCAATAAACTTGTCTTCAAACTGCACTGTAATATGCAATGCCCGATTGTGATTCAAAACTTCAGGCGGTAGCTCATATTCGTGGAAGATAATCTTATGGCTCTCCAGCACTTGACCGACCATGTTGGCCATTTCTCCACAAGTAATGCTATTGGGCACATAAACCTCGCTCAACACTTTCATTAAGGCGTTCTTGTGTGCCTCTGAATTCTGCAATAGTGATAGAATAGATATCTGAGTAGGAACTTTGTTCAGATGGTCAATA
This sequence comes from Nicotiana sylvestris, assembly GCF_000393655.2. Classification (NCBI taxonomy): domain Eukaryota; kingdom Viridiplantae; phylum Streptophyta; class Magnoliopsida; order Solanales; family Solanaceae; genus Nicotiana; species Nicotiana sylvestris. The sequence goes on along the minus strand of NC_091061.1, from coordinate 166,354,579 downwards.
ATAGAATATTTCTTTTTATGTACTTTCCTCCACAGGTCATCTGGCCCAATCTCAATGATAGGGTGCCTAGTAGTGGCATCCTTACTTGATCCTCCCAAATGTTCTGGTGTATAAACTCTTCTAGTTCTAGTCATTCCTTATGCGGCATCAGATTCCTCTATCTTAATCTTCCCTTTTTGCCAAGCCTCAACAACGTAATCCTAGGGTATTGCTTTTGAGTTGAATGGGGGTCCGGTTGATATTGTCACAGTAAAAGGTGTGACCACCTCTACTTCAAATGGAGCGGAGGTGGCTGCAGGCGGAGCCACTTCCACCTTGAATGGAACTGATGTAGTTACCTCAACATCAATAGGTGCCTGAGTTTGAACCACAATAGGAGTAAGGGTGACTGCAACTTTAAAGTCATTGCCTTCTCAAATAAGTCTGATTAACCCCTCAGGTCCCATTCTTCACATGTACACCGTCACCTCTGTGATCATGGAGGGGATTGTTGCGGACATTGGGCGCAGCTTCCTTTGCTTGTATAACCTTGTTTTCAATTAGCATCTGAATCTTATCCTTCAATGTTCGACACTCAATAGTGGTGTGCCCTTTCATGCCGGAATCGTACGCACATGTTTTGTTCGAATTGACCCATTGGGATGGATTTTCTAATGTTATAGCGGGAATATGAGTGACATAGCCTGCAGTTTTAGCCTTTCATACAGTTGGTCGATGGGCTTAGCAATGGCATTGTATTGTCTGGGTGGCTTTCGGTCGAAGTTGGGTCTTGGTCTTGGATAATTTTGGCGAGTTGGTGGTGATTAGAAATGGGATGGTTGGGAATTATAGGTATGATGGACAGTGGCTGGTTGGGAATATCTGGGATATGGAGGCTGATATGTAGGCGGTGATGCTTGGTATATGGATGGAGGTGTTTGATATGTGGGTGAAGGTGTTTGATATGTGGGTGAAGGGGTTTGATATACAAGTGAAGATTTTGGACCCTGAGCCACCATTACTGCCCCAACATCTCTCTTCTTCAATATGCCACCTAATTGTAGTGCCTTATTTATGGCTTGTAGTGTCTCAAAAATCGTTACCATCCCGCTCTTAATTCCTTTCTAGATCCTTTCCCCGAGCTTGATGATATCAGAAAATTTGTGATTTTCGATGACCATCAATCTCTCATAATATTGCGGATCATGTGCCCTGACGAAGAATTTATTCATCTGTTCTTCGTCCAAAGAGGACCTGACCTTGGCTGCTTCCGACCTCCAACGATTAGCGTACTCACAGAAAGTCTTAGTAGGTTTCTTCTTAAGATTCTGAATGTAGAAGACATATGGTGCATTCTCAGTGTTAAACCTAAATCGGTCTATGAAATCCGATGCCATGCTTACCCAATTAGCCCATTTCTTGGGATTCTATCTGATATACCAAGACAAAGCATCCCCAGTAAAGCTCTTCATAAACCAGATCTTTTCATATTTTCCCACCCCAACAAGCTTGTCATAATAAGTCCTGAGATGAACCCTGGGATCACCTGTACCATCGAACATCTCAAACTTGGGAGGTTTGTACCCTTCTGGCAATTCGACATCCAGTTGTATGCACAGGTCTTCATAGTTCAAACCTTTTATTCCTCTATCGCCTTCAACACCTTGAACTCAGCTTGTTAACTTCTTGAGTTCTTCAGCCATGATTTTAATGAGCATGTCCTTCTTGGAAGGTTCCGATGCATAGGAGATTGGTTGGGTAGAATGAGGTATAGTTTCCACGTATATGGGGTTGCTTTGATGGGTGCCATGAACTTGGGTATAGTGATGGTCATTGGTGGAGTTTTGGAGATCAGGAATGAGTGGTGGTGTATTTTGGGGAGTGTGGTAAGTGGTGGTTGGTGGGTACTGAATTGGTTGGTGATGATGTTGCGGTGGAGTTGGTATTGGCAATGGATTGACATTTTGGGGTGGAGTTGCGTATTGATTTTGTGCGGGAGGATTTTGTGGCTGTTGGTTTTGTGTGTTCTGTGGAGGTGTCGGGTTCTTTTGGTGGATATTGGGTACATTAAGGGTTAGTGACAAGTTTGCCAAGTTGCGAACCTGCTCAAGTTCTCCTTGTAGTTCTAGTATCTTTTGTTCCAGTCTCAAAACTAGATCATTTGGGGCCGGAGTACTACGGTCATTTGAAGTCTCTGCATTCTCAACATTTTCCTTCCGGATTCCACTTAAGTCATCCATCTTTGTCTTTTCTTTGCCCTTTGTGTTGCTTGGAGGAGGGGGAGGTGGAGGGCCTCTAGATCTGGTATGATATGCTAACGATGCCAGTATGAATGAACCAACCTAAGGGGATAAGAATAACAATAAAATTAAGCAAAAACAAAAAGGTAACAAGTCAGTGAGGATTCTGAAACGCTTGCAGTATTTAAACACATATTGCGGAAATATAAGTTCATGTTCTATTTTAGGAACCTCGTTATGCCCGAGGTAGGTCTAGCGACAAATGAACTTGGAGAACTTTTAATGCCAATAAATGCTTCATTTCATTATATAAAAATAGTCGAATCCCAAAACGACACTAATAATATGATAAACTAAGTCACTATTGGCACTTGGCCTTATTACATTTTAGGAAAAGCAAGTAAATCTAGCCTATTTGGTCCCAGAAGGACCTTCCCCAGATTCGATCTTCCGAACTCCATCATATAGATCCCCCAGCTCGTGCAGCCCCAGCAGCAAGTAGGCTTTGGCCAAATGTCCTCCTTCAGCTCCTTCAGCGTTCTGGCAATTTTCAATTCTCTTTATGGCTTTGCCTTCCAGCTCCACTATTCCTCGCTCTAGATATTCCAGTTTCCATCTAGAAGTGATTGCCATCTCTTTCCACTCCTCGATCAACCTTACATTTCTCTCATGTATTTCCCGGTGCTCATTTTCAGAGTCATGGACCCTCTTGCGTAGCCTATTGTATTTGACTTGAGCTTTATCTTCCTCATCTATGATTTTGTTCCCTCGACTAGTCCCTAGTGTCACCATTCCTTTCAGATTGTCCTCCAACTATGTTGGGTAGAGAGGCTCGCATCCGGCATGATACCTGTCTGGATCGACAATGTTCTTCTCCATAATGATTTTGCAATGCCACTGTGCTGAGCTTGGCACTTGTAAGGGATGTCGTCATCTTGAAAATTTGCACTGAAATGACTCATCTTGACAACCCTTGGTACAACCTGTTTTTTGCCTGCCTGCATCATAACTCGCATAGGGACATATGGGTATATTCCCACCAACCCGATCAGCACCAAGTGCGGAGCATCCCTGGACTTGATAATAAACTCGTCTGTTGGGAACCATTCAACCATCCACTGTACCTGTTCCTCAGTCAGATTTTTAAAGAACTCTACCCATTCTCTAGCACTTTCCGGCTGAGCAAATCTATCTGGAATGTAAGTCATCTTCTTAAGGTGATGGAAGGCAATGTGGTCGTTCCAAGCCCTTCGCGGAAATTCTTGACGATAGCGACCCTTTTGGAGATGCTCCAGCAACCATAACTGTAACAACAAATTACAACCCTCGAAATGTTTGACCCCTCTTTGACAACACTCCAAAGCCTTGTAGATGTCGGCTATGATCATGGGGACTATGGTATATGTCTGTCCATTAATCCATTCCATTAGAGTCTTGGCGACCATGGCCAACCTAGTGTGGATTCTTCCATTTTTCATTGGGAACACTATCAGGCCTAGAAAACACACAATGAATACAAACACTCTGCGGTGGATGTGACCCAGAGAAGTGAGGGAGATCTCATCATGGTAAGTGCGAAAAGACTTTCTATGGCCATACCTCTCGTATAGGTATTTGAAAGTATGTAGGAATCCTTCAAGCACACTAGGTCGACATTCTTCTTCAGCCCCATCATCTTCAAAAATCCCCTGCATGTACGGTTTTCTAGTACCAATAGCCCGGGCCTGTCACAAGGCAATCCTGCGAGCCCTCATATTTCCTCTAGAAGCGATGTCATTTCTATGTTACCGAAACGAAATACAGCTCTTTCACTTTCCCAGAATAAAGTGGCAGCTTCAATTAATTTGTTGTTTGGCTCAATATCTAGCAAGGAGGGCAGGTTACCCAGGTAATGTTTCTTGTCACTTGAGGAAAGGTCCTCCCACCAATCTAACAGCAATGGTGGGATGTTGCTAACCATACCGAATCTGGGGACCTCGTGCCTCATTTTCTGCAAAACAAAAGGATTGGACCTTACCCCCACCGAACTCGACTATTTATACATTCATGACAAACATATCGGCATTTAGTTCTCAAATTAATGCACAGAACGTGATTGTGTCTGTTGGGATTATGGAAAACCCGATGGACTTTGGATAAGGCTCATCTTAAAGGATCATTATGCGGATGACATAACTAATCCTGACTAAGTTTGACCATGATTCATGCATAATTTAACCAGAGTCGCCATGCTGTCGCGCCCCCTTTTTCCCTTCTCGGAGAAAGTTCGGGTTTCGACATTTCATGGGGGTGTAATAACTCATTTCCTTTTAGGAATTGGGTATTTGAAGATTCGCCACCTAATGAATTAAGGCGCATTAGGGCACCTAGTGTAATTAACTCATGTAACTAGTTTGCATTACCAGAGATTAGGGTAAGGGCTCGAAATAACCTCGTGGGGAAGGTGTTAGGCAGCCCTTTTGGTCCACAACTATGGGTCCCGACCGAACTTATATTCACAAATTAGTCCATTACAAATAAACAGTTGAATCAAATAGGTTGCCAGTAAAGCACGTAGGATAACTCAAGTAATAAGATAAAGTTTTTTGAACAAGTTGTATAAAACAAAAGTTTTAAATAGAAAAAGGGATTTTAGGAAATGAGGAGTCCTAGGTTGGTTAGCCTATAGGATCACCCCACACCATGTCTGGTAAACACTCCTCGATGAGGGGCTACACGTGACATTAGCGCGTAATCATCATATCCCATATCTACCCTTCCCATCCCCTTAATAGTCATGCAAAGCGAGTGTTGGTAAGTGATCTCTATTGCATGTTGTTACCCGTCCCTTCTTAATGGTCCTTGAGGGATTTTAGGACCTCTACCTATATGTGGTTCTAAACAAACCCCTAAGGTTTTAAAGGTGAAAATTCTAAGGCGACAGGCAAAACAATTAGGACTTTTAGCACATTAGATAAAATGGAGCAATTAGAGGCTCAAAGTTTCCTCCTCAAACAAAGCACATAAACAGCACGACTCAAGCATAATTAAGGGCTTTTATTAAACAGAATCCTAAGGCAGGATATTTAGGTGAAGAGTAAGTATATATAGTTTGAAAACAGGTAGCAAATAAGGTAAAAATCAAAGTTCATCAGTAATTATGGAACTAAGAATCAATTAGAGCAAAATCAAGGTAAGTACTCCCTTTAATTGAGGAGTCCTCTTCAAACGATAATAAACATGCGGCAAATAAGGAAGGAAATCATATAAGGCTGATCATAACAAATAAGGAAATATTTTCTGCATAGTACAAGTACACAACATGTAATAGAGACTAGGTTCAACATATTTCAATCAAGGGAAAAGACTTTAAGAAATCAATTAATAGCATAATTGAGCGTAGAATAAGGTCAGAAACTATTTTACAAGGTTAAAAATCAGTAGAGATATCATGCAAAATCAGTGAAAGATCAATCACAAAGACTCAAGGATTCAAAAGTAGAAAATAACATTGATTTAGCACCACTTTATAAGAACAAGCATATAGTAAGCAAAACCAGAACTCTAAGAGGTCGAGTAGAACAAAAATCATATATAAATTAGGGATCATGTAGAGCATAGTCTGAATTAGTAGAACAAGCATGATACAGGTAGGAGAAGTGATGAATCAGAAACATTGGTGAACAAAGTAGGGCAAAATCATACAATAAGCAAGGATAACCATAATTAGGAACTTTAATAAGCAATCATAGGGTAATATCACAAAAACATATAGATTAACTGGACAAGTTATCAAAACAAAACTCAGAAAGCCAATATTAGAACTAAGAAATTAGGTTTTCAACATAGGCAAGTTGAAGAGGTAGTAAAATCATAGAATCAATCGAAATATGCAAGAGATAGAAGCTTAAACATAAAGAATCGGTTTAACCAAAGTTTTAGAAGAAATTCCGAAAAACCTAATTTTAGAAAAAGGTGAAAACACTTTGAAATCGATGATTCTTGTAAAGAGTTACAAGGATAGTGTAAAACATCAAAGAAACAGACTCAAATAGTTTAAAAATCATATAGATCTAGGAGATGTAATAAAAATTAGGGTTTCAGAAGAAACCCAAGTAGAGATGAAAAAACCTATCTAAAAAGCCATTAGAGGCTTAGGAGTTGAAGGGAGATCACCAGAGAAGACCGGAGAAGGAAATCGGCGATTGAAAGAGCTAGGGTTAGGTTGGGGGTTGAGAGAGGAGAGGAGATGAGAGAATACAGAGGCGACGGTCTCTGAGTTATAAGCTAGGGTTAGGGATCGTTTGGGATAAAAAAAAGGAAGGAACGGATAAGGGCCATTGATCTAAAAGATCAACGGCCAGGATTTGGCGGGTCTTGGGTTAGGTAGGCAGGTTTAGGGTCTGGGTTAGGTAGTTTGGTTAGAAATTGGGCTGGGGTTGGGTTTAATTTAGGCTACAATTGAAAGGCAAATCTGCTATATTTTAATTTGCCAATTTTCCCTATATAATTTATAATAAATAATAAATAATTTATGGAAAATAATTTTATGTACTAAAATGATTTAAAACAGGTATTTAACATTTTAAAAATATATGAGATCAATTTTACGCATATAAAGATAGTTATACATTAAATGGGCTAATATTGCAATTATATGCAATTTAGTTTAAAAAATATCAAATGCAATTATAAAAATTTATTAAAAATATTTTAACCATATTTTGGCATAAATATGAAAATTAAATGACTAAATTTCCACAACAATAATTTTGGGGATAATTATTGGAGATTTTATGAATAAAAGAGAAGGAATAAATCAGTTTAAATCCTTAAAATTATGAAAAAAATTATAAAAACCTTGTGCATGCTTATATATATGCTATTTTAAAGGTATTTATGCATATGTAAAAATTATAAGGAAAAATTGGATATCAATACCATGTTCCAGTTGTTTGGTAGTTGTACACCGTTTCCTGCTTCGAGTTTGTATGAGCCTTTACCAATAATTCGGACAACTCGATATTGTCCCTCCCAATTTGGTCCCAGCTTCCCCTCATTCGATTTCCAAGTGTGCAATGTTACTTTTCTTAACACCAAGTCCCCGATCTTAAAGTGTCAGAGGTTGGCTCTTTGATTGTAGTGCTGACCTTGGGAGGCCTCTCGCCTTTCATCCAATAGTTCTAGGCTCGTGATCGTGGCCTCGCCATTTGACCCTTCTATTGCATATTGGAACCCGAGACTCGGTTTTCCCACTTTGATTGGTATTAAGACTTCATCCCCGTTGACCAATGAAAATGGGGTGGCCTCGGTACTAGACTTCGAGGTCATACGGTATGCTCACAGGACTTTAGGTAGGAATTTCTTCCATTTCCCTTTGGCATCGGTCAACCTCTTTTTCAAGTTTTGGAGTATGGTCTTATTTGTCGATTCCGCCTGTTCGTTCCCACTAGGGTGGTAAGGTAATATCTTCTTAATTTGTGATATTCGAAGAGTTTATTTACCTTGATGCTAATAAACTATTTTCCATTATCGCACACGATCTCGGCTGGTATCCCGAATCGACATATTATGTGGTCCCAAACGAAGTCGATGGCTTCTTTTTCCCGGACTTTATCAAATGCTTGAGCTTCGACCCATTTGGAAAAATAATCAGTCATGAATAGTATGAACAAAGCCTTACTGGGTGCCTATGACAAGGGACCGAAGATAATCGGTGCATGTCTCTGGCAGTCGTCGCATTTTCGTACGAGTCCTTCGCATCCTTCTCTATTTCGGTCCAATAATAACCAGCCCTCATTAATTTTTGAACCAAAGATTCTGCCCCCGAATGGTTTACGCAAGTGCCTTCGTGAACTTCTCTCAAGGCGTACTTGGTATCTCTCGGCCCCAAGCATTTGACTAACAGGCCGTCGAACATTCTCCTGAACAATGTCCCTTTAACCAAGCTAAATTTGGCAGCCTTGGTACGCAGGGCCCTCGATTATTTGGGATCCAAGGGAAATTTCCATGTCTTCAAGTAATCTATATACTTGCTCCTCCAATCCCAAGTTAAATTCATTGAGTTTACTTCGGCGTGACCTTCTTCTATTACCGACTTAATGAGATGTATGATTGTTCCCGAACTGATTTCATTGTCATCAACCAATGACCCCAAGTTAGCCAGAGCATCAGCCTCACTTTTATGATCTTGGGGCATGTGCTGTAGGGTCCATTCCTTGAATTGATGCAGCGTTACCTGTACCTTGTCTAAATACCTTTGCATTCGTTCCTCTTTCACTTCTAACGTCCCATTGACTTGATTTACCATGAGGAGGGAATCACACTTAGCTTCGATTACTTCGGCCCCAAGGTTTTTAGCCAATTCGAGACCTGTAATCATGGCCTCATACTCAGCCTTATTGTTAATCAGTTTCACAGTTCTAATAGACTGCCTAACTACATTCCCTGTGGGAGGTTTCAACACGATGCCAAGCCCAGACTCTTTTGCGTTTGAGTCACCATCCATAAAAAGGGTCCAAAGTCCCAAGGTAATCCCCAAGGTGAGCAATAAATACCTTTCGACTTCGGGCACTAAGGCCGACACAAAGTCGGCCACGAAATCAACCAAAATTTGAGATTTTATGGCGATTTGGGGCAATACTCGATATCATACTCGCTGATTTCGACAGCCCATTTGGCAAACTGACCTAAGAGTTCGGGCTTGTGCATGATGTTCCTTAGTGGGTAAGAGATTACGATACATATGGGGTGACATTGTATGGTTTTAACTTTCTGGAGGCGCTTAGCAAACCGAGCACTAATTTTTCCAGGTGGAGAATACCTTGTTTCGGCCTCGCCTAGAGTTCTACTAACATAGTAAATAGGGAATTTCTTACCTTCTTCTTCCCGGGCTAAGACTCCGTTTACCGTCACCTCGGAAACTGCCAAGTACATGTATAGATGTTCATCCGCCTTAAGAGTATGGAGCAGGGGTGGCTCGAGAGGTACCGTTTGAGTTCTTCCAAACTTGTTGGCATTTTGGGGTCTGTAGACATGTTATTTTTGACCCTCCTCAAGATTTTTTTATATTTTAGCATAAAATATTTAATTTAGGTCTAATATAGCTATTTCAACTCATTTTTACTCTTTTACTTTATTTTATTACAAGAAATTAAAAATTATAAAAAATAGTTTTATTAATATTTTGTAGTCATTTTTAATCTTGAAAAATACCACAAAAAAAGTTTTGTTTTAGTATTCAGTCTCATTTTAATAGTTATTTTACTTAAGTAGGACTAATTAATAAATGAGATCGTATTTTAATCTCGTTCGCGAGGAAAGAATAAAACTTTGGCTCGAGCCACCAATTTTTAGGCCTAATTTTGGACATAGTCCATAATTCCCAAGCCCATAATTCCTAAGCCTATACCCCCTTAACCTAAAAACCTTTCTATATAACCAAAACTAGTCTTAAAAAAACCCTAGACTAGACTTAGGAGTTCAGCCGTTTGGACACAAGGGAGGCTTCTTCATCTTCAACCAAAAACCATAGGCTGAACCCTAGAAAACGCTAGTCAGCTCCCACCCATAAACGACCACCCAATCACTGAACAACATCAGCCGCTGCCTGTCAGTCAACTCGCCGGAAAAACCAGAAACCCACTGCCCTAGCCCCTTCACCTGAAAACCCGTCACGCCGCACCATTTCTCTCTCTTATCGAACCAGCATCAGACCTCTCCTAAAGAACTAGTCGCCGAACCTCCTCATTACCCCCATCGCCACCACAGTACCCTTCCACGGAAAAACCTGGCCAGACTGGTTGGTTTTTCGGTCGAAGCCACGTCCTTCGCCGGTGACCATACCACCTTTCTGGGAGTTTTGTGCTTTGCCACTGATTTTCCATATTTTCCGGTGAGTTTCGAGTTCGTCGAGGTCCCTGGTGCAAGCTTTCCATTTAGTCGTTGAGTCGGGTAGTATTTGAGTTATATCGTCTTTATTCAATGGAGTCACTGGAGCGGTCGGACGCTACTTCTGTATTGGTAAACTATCATTTTAAAGAAGAAAATTGAAACAGAATAGAGTTGTGCTTAGGAGATTCGAGTTTTCCGTTGAGGTTGTCATCGAGGTTTTCGGTCAGTAAAGGTCCGGCTAGAATCGCCGACGTATGTTCCGGTCGGGCGCTGGTCAGTTGTTGGCTTTCCGTTCAAGGTTTGTTGGGATCCTTCTCACTATTTTAGATTCCTCTGTACTAGAAGACTTCAGTTTTTTTAATTAAAAGGTCAGTTCCTTTCTTCACGGCATTATCCCATTTTCAAATAGTTTTTGATGGATTTTGCTGGTGCACTACTGCTTCATTTTCATATATGTTTGTTTTTGAATAACGTATATCATTAGTAGTATGTTTGTTTAATGGGATTTTAAGAATGATGGAATGTGAATAAGTAAAGTAGATGTATTGAATTGAAAATGCAAAAGTTTGATAGTGATAGTTTGGTTGTTTCTGTGAATCAACTTTCTTTATGTTGAATCAGAATAAATATATGCCTTAATAAACTAATTTGAGATGTAGGTTTAATGTTAAAACATGTAAGAATTATAAATAGACTACAAAAGATAACGACGATACTATTCTGTTTGGATTAAATCACATTACTTTGGATTTGTGTCATAGTTTAATTACATATAGGCCTAATAGGTGGAAACGATCATTTCTGATAAATTAATAACATCAAAAAATGAATGTGCGTAGTTGCTTTAGGAGCGTTACTTAATAATATTACCTTCCTAACTCGGGTGCACATTTCATGTGACCCAAATCAAAATCTTAACAATGTTAGATAAAGTATGTTGCGGACTACGGGTGCATTTATGTGACGTGTTCAAGACATATTTTTGATAACGTTGAATTTTTCTTAAAATTAAATAAAAGCGGTTAAAAAGTTAATTGCACATAGGTTCAAAATATTTTAAAATCAGATAATTAAGTCGAATATAACAGTTAAGCGAACGTGCTAGAATCACAGAACTCAGGAATGCCTAACACCTTCTCCCGGGTTAACATAATTTCTTACTCGAATTTTTGGTTCGCAGACTGGTAAACAGAGTCAATCCTTTCCTCGATTCGGGATTTAAACTGGTGACTTGGGACACCATAAAATTATCTCAAGTGTCCTCTGAATCTTTAAATGAAATAATCCCGTTTCGATTATCCTTTAATTGGAAAAACTCTCATATACTCCCTTCCGGAGGGTGTAGGAAAAAGGAGGTGTGACAGCTCTGGCGACTCTGCTGGGGATCGAACCCAGAATCTCTGGTTCAGGGTTCAAGAATTCGAGTTTAGAATAATTGTTATAGTTGGCTTTATCTATTATATGATTTTATTACATGATTAGGCCTAATGTGCTAAATGTTGCTTTTGCCGCTTTGATATTATCTGAACTATATATAAACTGCTACGAAACCCTTCTCTTCCCATCTTCGGGGATGTGCTCGCTGGTCGAGACTCCCTATTCTGTTAGTGTCATACCCTGAAATAAGAAAGAGGCTCGGACAAGTTACTAAGCCGGATGGCCTTTTGGTTCCCGATACGTAGCCCCCTCCTCGGCTCGAGTTGTCCGCTCGGGTACACAGTCTAGAACACATACCCAGGTTTTTGAACCTAGAATAACTCAGCCTCATGCCAGATCCCTAGTAGGAATGTTTGTTTGCATCATGTGCATTTGACTTTGGAGACTTAACACAGGGGTTGGGTCTGTCTAGGACAGGTGTACCTAAAATGTAAAGACCATTATGATGTATTTTACTTGCTACTTGCGCATTCATTTGCTTCGGATTTGCATGTTGACCGGCTTACAAGGAAAACCTAGATGGTTGAGAGGCATAAGTGCCTATTTTGAAAAACCAATGTCCCAAAACATACCGAAACTCTGGCGAAATTTTGAAAAAAAAGAAGGAATTTTGTGGTTTTCAAAGAAACGAAAAAAGGGAAAATCTTTGTGTTTTAGAAAGGAAAAATAGTTATTTTTATTTTGTCAAAATCTCAAACTACGCCAGTTTGATTCTCACAGGTGTGAGACACGTAGGCAACCCCCATCGGGTCCAACTCCCTTTTTGCAAAAATAGCCCAAAAAACAAAGAACAAACAGAGAATTTTTTTATTTTTATGGTTAAGGTGATGCCATTTTTGTCAAAAATAGCTGATTGTCCCCAAAAGGACGCCGGAAGGCTGTTTTTGTAAGAACAGCCTCCTTCGGTCTCTTTTTCAAATTTTAGCCGGTTAGCGAGCACAGCCTTAAAATCTTTCCCTGGAAGTGCTGAAAGGTCGTATTTGCAAAGCTGGGTTTTTACTTTTGAAATAAAAATCTGAAAAAGTGTCAGCTTTATTTTTTTGCGTCAATTGAATCATGATTTTTGCTTAACCACCCTAATAAATGTGCAGAATGAGCACAAGTCAGAATTTGCCAATAAAAATCGTGAACAAGATCCCTTTGGAGTTACATATGTGGTGGGACGATCTGGATAAATCGGTACAAGACATGGTCAATCTATACTTGGGAGGCCTCACTAGGTTGCTGAAAATCAATCCTATAGGAGATATCATAAAGGCGTTGGTTACATTTTGGGACCTGACCCACAACATATTTCATTTCTCAGATTTTGAACTTACCCCAACATTGGAAGAAATAACCGGATATATTAGGGGTCCCAAAGTTCCTCTAAGACACCAGTACCTGATTGCTCCAAGGGCCGTAGCCGTACACAGGTTCCTAGACTCTTTGAAAATAAGCAGGGGGTCCACAACCCAGACTTGGCAGCTGGTTTTTGTACTTTGAAGTTTATATACAACAAATTTGGTCATATAGGAGGGTTCAACAAGCCATAAAACAAAATCTGCAGCAAAGGAAACCACCTTAAGTGGGAAGAACACATGTGTTTTGCTTTTATGGTATTTTTTTGGGACTTTTGGTGTTTCCTAGGAAAGATGGGAATATTGACATATGAGTAGCTGGGGTTGTCAGCACTTTGCTCACTCAAGCCAACAACACCCTCGCACCCATAATAGTAGCCGAAATCTTCCGCGCTCTCACAGCCTGCAAAGCTGGAGGAGACTTTTTTGAGAGGTGCAACGTGTTGCTGCAAATGTGGATGATCGAACACCTATGCCATCGTCCTCAATTTATGAGTTATGGGTCGACAGAGAAAACATGCATAGAGGAATTTTCTACGAGGGTTGATGGAATCAACTTGCCAGAAGGGGTCATAGAGTGGATAACGCGTCTCCGTTCCATCACTGCAAGCCAAATAGAGTGGACATTTGGATGGCTGCCTGTGGATGAGATCATATACATGCCAGCCACCGGGCCTCATTTCCTCTTGATGGGACTTAGGAATATCCAGCCTTATGCCTCGTATCGGGTTTTGAGGCAGCTGGGGAGATGCCAAATAGTTCTGAGAGATGAAAATCTTAGTGCCCAAGTAGTCGAGATCGGACCCAACGGTCACTTTCATGAAGCAGTAGTCCGCCAAATTTGGAGTGAATGTCAATACTTAACAGCAAGTACTTGTGTACGGGATCGATCCAAAGGTGAATTTTTACCAGGGTACCTGGCTTGGTATAGAAGATAAATTGAGTTTGGGAGGCTGGCCAAAAGACCCCACCTTCAGAAATTCGTCGAGGCGTCACAAGAACAATGGGCTTGGTTGGCCAAGGAGAATTAGTACAGGGCCACAATAGGAAAGTTGGAGAAACAAGTCAAAGAACTTCAATTCGAGAATAGCTTGCAAGTCGCGGCGGACGAAGGTGAAAAGAAAAAGCTAGCCAAAGAAAACGAGGCCCTTCGAGCCCAAATTCAAAAAATGAAAGTAGCGGCAGAAAACCCCGCCCGAAGTACCAAAGATGAAAAACTTATAGGTAACCTGAAGCAGAAAGTGAGTGACTATAGTTTTGATTTGAACAAAGCAGAAAGCGAACTAGCCAGGGTTCGAAAGAAATTGGATAAAAATGCGGATGAACGAGCACGCCTAGTTAAGCAGTTGAAAGAAAAGTACGACAATGAGGTCGCGGGATTAAAGAAAAGGGTCGTTGCCGCAGAGAACAAAGTGATCAAACAGGCAAAAGACTTTAAGGCGGAAAGAGAACATTGTTATACAGCATTGGCACGATTAGAAATGGATTTACAACAACTTCAAGAGCAGAATCATGCGGTCGAGCAAACTTTGGAAGCCAGGGCCCAGCAGATCGGGCATTTGTTGCAAGAAAAAGGAGTCATAAGAGAAAGAATTAGAACCATAGCCGATTACATTTTTGTGAAGTGCCAAGCCTGTGAAGATATGACTCGCACCACCTTCTTCGCGGCAGTGAAGACATTTGTTAAATAGATAATGAGTAACTTGAATAGACTTCAAAGGGATCTTGCATATAGGCCCGCGGCGAGACCGAATGATGTCCCGTGGGTACCAGGAGCATTAATGTATTCATGATTTTTCATTTGAGTATGTATTTCCTTTTCCGTTAGAGTCTGTCAGTTGTTTTGAGTCTGTATTTTCTTTCTGCTAGAGTTTGTCAGTTGTTTTCGAGTCTGTATTTTCTTTTGTTGGAGTATGATAGTTTATATTCAGAGTCTATATTTTGTCTTTGCATCAGAGTTTGTTAGTTTCTTTTGGATTTTGTTAGTTTTGAGTTTTTGTAATCAAAGCATTTGTTTTTATGAAAATTGAAAATCCCCAAAATGTTTTATTATTTACTTTCACACTTATCTCCCAGAACTATGCTCGGTCTGATTCATGCGGGGTCATGATACGTAGGCAATCTCCATAGGATTCGACCATAACCAAATGAAAAAAGAGAGAAGAAAAAGAATAAAGAGAGGGAAAACAAGAGAGAAAAAGAAAATAATAGAGAGAAAAATAAGAAAACCAAGAGAAAGAAACAATGGCAAAACAAGAGGGAAATGAGAGGATAAAAAACAAAGAAAACGCAAAGGCCAGAATGAAAAGAGAGAAAAAGCGGGAAAAGAGAAATTGCAAATGGAAATAAGGAAAAGCCGGGATGACGCAAGCAGCCGATCAAATGCATAATAGAAACGGTTAACTACTTAGGTAAATTCATTCCCCAAAATGTGCGGTTACCAATTTGTTAAAGCCCTAATCACTAACAAGGTTGTTGTTGATATACTGAGTTCAGGTAGGTGGTTAGTTGATTGGCATTCTAGCAACTCACTCCTACAACACCCGATCAAAAGACAAGCTAAACATGGCCAACCAAGAACCGGAGACAAGTACTGTTGATCCGTCAAAAGAGGTGGAAGAATTGGATGTTAATACGATGAAGGAAGAGATGTATAAGTTAAAGCAGCAAATGGCTGAAATGTACCAGGCCTGGGCGAAGGGTCATCCACCACCGGTTTATCCCTCCAACCCTACTTATATCCCACCATCGGCCCAACCTCAGGAGCCTCCTAATGTGAAATCATCTCCAGGCTTTCCCCTCTACCAACAATGCTATGGCACCACTTCCCACATTTCTCAAGCTCCACCACCCAAATAAGTCCTATACCATCCTCCACAAGTCACTCCCGTTTTTGTGGCACCTCCACTTGCTGCATTACACCGATCTTCCAGAGAACCTCTATTCCAGACTCACGACAACCAATATTATCCCCCTGAACCCACCTTTAAAATTCCGGAACCATATTCTTACACCCCTCATCTTGATCTCCCGGCAGAGACCGAGAAGCCACCCAAAAATCCCGAACATGAGGAGATGATCAGAAAAGTCAAAAGCTTGGAACAATCGTTTAGAGATATGAGGGGGTTGGGAGGTCAAGTAAGTGTGGCCTATAAGGATTTATGTCTGTTCCCTGATTTTTAGTTACCAGCAGGGTTCAAGATGCCTAAGTTTGATCTGTACGACGGGCATGGTGACCCAGTAGCACACTTAAGAGGATTTTGTAGCAAGATGAGAGGGGCAGGCGGAAGAGATGAATTACTGATGGCCTATTTCAGCCAAAGTCTGAGTGGATCGGCATTGGAATGGTATACCAGACAAGATCACAGCAGATGTTACACATGGGACGATTTGGCCCAAGCCTTCGCCTGCCATTTTCAGTACAATCTTGAAATTATTCCGGACTGCCTGTCTTTGACAAAACTTGAGAAAAAGCACAACGAAAGTTTCATGGAATATGGTTTTAGGTGGAGAGAGCAGGCAGCAAGGGTTGACCCTCCAATGAAACAAAGTGAAATGGTGGATTATTTTCTGCAGGCCTTATAACCTACTTATTACGGTCATCTGGTTTCAGCGGTAGGCAAGTATTTCAATGAAGTGGCAAAGATGGGCAGTATAGTAGAAGAAGGGCTCAAGACAAACAAAATCATAAGTTATTCGGCTATCAAGGCAACCACTCAGGCCATTCAAAGCGGAACTGGGGGAGTAATTAGAAAGAAGAAGAAAGAGAATGTAGCAACGATTAATTCAGGAGCTTGGTTCGGATCCAGGGGTCCCTCACATTACTATAGCCAACCTCAATCCCATCACCAAACCTATCCTCATACCCCATATAGCCCACCACAACACTACTACCCACCACCAGTCTCTCATTTTTCTGTCCACCATGCCCAAACATACAGCCAACCTCCGACCCACGCACAATGACGTATGCCAGTCCCACAAAATACATACCCAGCTCCACAAAATGCCTATCCACCCCCAAGAGCCTACCGAAATCCCCCTGGAATAGGTTTTCGGCCCATTCAGGCCACCAAGAATGAGAGGTTGCAGAAGAAGAAGACTTTTACTCCATTAGGAGAATCCTATACCAGTTTGTTCCGAAGGTTGAGACAATTGGGTATGCTGAGTCCGATTGAACCAAAATTTCCAAATCCCCCCCTGAGGAATATTGATCACTCCGTGAGTTGCGAATATTGTTCTGGTGCCCTGGGGCACGACACAGAGAAGTGTTGGCAATTGAAAACAACTATTCAAGAGCTCATTGATACTAATCGGATTGAGGTCCAAGCTCCGGAGGCACCTAATATCAACCAGAACCCATTGCCAGCTCATCAAGAGACGAATATGATTGAGATAGTGCATAAGGAAGGGGAGCCTAAGAAGCCTTCGCAAACTGTCATGATGATTCGGTCCAGTGATGTCAGGCCGTTCGAAAAGTCAACAAGTGAGAAGTCTGCGATCAAGTTGAATGGGGCAAATAGTGAACCATCTGTGGTGGTCAAGAAGGGGTCCTCAAGTGACGTCGCAAGGAAACATGAAAGAGCGAAAGTGGTTGTGCCGGGAGTGGCGAACAAGCCTGTTGTAATTGTGGAAGGTGCCCGCATAGACCCTGTCATCATCAAGCTGGTAACTCAATTACCAATAGTCAACAGCAGGGCGGTCCCATGGATTTATGAATGAGTGACAGTGACTTACAAGGGAAAAGAAGTTAAAGAAGAAGTATGTGAGACCCATGGTTTGACTCGATCGGGAAGATGCTTTGCCCCCGAAGAGTTGAGAAAAGCTAAAAGTTCCAAAGACAACCCGGTATTGGCAAAGAAATCTGTGACTGAGGAAGAAGCTGAGGAGTTCTTGAGAAAGATGAAAGTGCAGGATTATTCCATTGTTGAGCAGTTGAGGAAGACACCGGCTCAGATTTCATTATTGTCATTATTGATCCATTCAGACAAGCACCGTCGGGCTTTGATGAAGATCCTGAATGAGGCCTACGTTCCTGACAAAATCTCAGTAAACCACCTAGAAAAGATAGCTAACAAGATATTTGAAGTGAACAGAGTCACTTTTTCCGATGATGAGTTGCCCATGGAGGGTACCGAGCACAATAGATCCCTCTATCTGACAGTGAAATGCGAAGACTCCGTGGTTACTTGGGTGTTGGTTGACAATGGTTCCAGCGCAAATATTTTCCCTCTCTCCACTATGAACAAGTTGAAGGTGGATGATGAAAGAATTCACAAGAACAGTATCTGCGTTCGGGGATTCGACGATGGAGGGAAAGATTCAGTCGGGGACATAGTGCTTGAGCTTACAATAGGGCCAGTTGAATTTACTGTCACACCTACTGTTTGCGCGCCCGTCCCCGAGGGGTTAGATGCGCGGGTGGAGTTTTTCCAATTTAAGTGACAATATTCGAAATGGGATTATTTATTTAATTCAGAGTCGCCACTTGGGAAAGGTTTGGTTTTGGTGTCCCAAGTCACCGGTTTATCTTGAATCCCAAATCGAGGAAATTTTCGACTTTTCCAAATGAAGTCTGCGAACCAGAAATTCTAAGTAAGGAATTCTGTTGACCCGAGGGAAGGTGTTAGGCACCCTCGAATCCCGTGGTTCTAGCACGGTCGCTTAAATTGTTATAATGGCTAAATATCTGATTTAAATATATGTTATGACTTACGTGCTTTTATTAAGTTTAAACCGCTTTTATTATTATCATTTATTTTTATTGAATTGCAACGTCGTGAAAATGCATCTCGAACTACGTCACAATCAATGCACCCGTAGTTGTTAACACATTTTTGACTTCGTTGAGATTTGGATTTGGGTCACATCAATGGGCACCCGAATTTAAGAATATGATTTAATTAAACCGCGCCTAAAGAGCCTAACGCGTTATTTTTTTTTTGAGAAGGCCATGAGATTCACTAAACGGCCTAGCCTGAATTCTAAATATTTATTATGATTATTTATCGAGGGCCCCGCGATTTTGCATTTTTATTTGGCGAGGCTCGTCTCTATTTTAGAAAGGATATCCTAAAGTGGCTACATTTCTAATGTGTTTTGTCTCTAAAAATAGAAGAAAAGATGCATGCTAACCCAATTATAATGCTTTGGCCAAATCCAGAATTTTAGTTAATCGTCTGATTAATTATTTACAGAGTGAAGAAACGTTGTACCTCATGAAAACATGCTTTTAACTTGATAGAAGAATTATATACAAGATTGATGAAATGCTACGAATGCTACAAGAGCTCCCTAACTCTGACTTATTTAGACAAGATTGATTAAAACTACTTATTAGAAAATGCGACTAATGATATTTGAAACTCATCCTATAAACTGCCTAATGAAACTGAAACTCAAGAATCTGAAACTGTATTATCTTTAACTAGATTTAAAACAACCATTTGCCCTTACATATTCAAAGCATGCTGAAAGAGCGAGTTTAAGTTAAACAATCGTATTAAATAGCTGCACATTTCATGAATTGTATTTACATCTTGTATACTACTTAAACGAATAAAATGTCGCAGTTTCAGATTGGCATAGACTTTAATTAAGTACCACCTTAATAATGTATCTCTATTAGGCTAACTGACTAGAGACTTACAACATTTATATAAAAAATTCGTAAGCAATGCGACAGATGATTATAACATTCTTCAGATCTTTCGATTCAACTTTCATTGCAACATCAGACAGATTCGAAATGTGTACCTGAGGAAATGCTTACAATGAAGAAAGTAGGGGAGTCAGTTGAGCAACAGTGCAAGCGGAACAGCAGTAACAGATGAACAACAGCAGGACAAATTCCCAGTGCAAAAAAATGCTATTTAGAGCCAATGAAAGATGGCAGAATGTAGCAAATTCCCAGCAATATGGAATCGGAATTTAACCAGAATGGATCCAGAACTGAACTGATACTACACACAACTAATAATCTCAAACAAGACTCAGGATAGATCAATATAGAACAGGAAAAATCCAGACTAGTTGAGAATCAAGACAGAGATGAAAAAATGCAGTTCCCTTCTTTTCTGTGTTAGGCCTCTCTTTATCTATTTTTGTCCGTGTGTTTTCAGATCACTCTCCTTTCCTGTTTTCTTGTCAATGCCCCTTATCAGTGTATTCCCTTCCCTTTAATATCAATCTCCCTCTGTGTGTGTGTCTATATGTGTATATGTATGTATTTTTGCTCTCTCTTCTCTTCTCTCTCCCAGTCTATCAGATGTCCTCTATGTCTGTCTGTGTGTATGTCTCTCCCTCCCTGTATTTCAGCTCTCCCCCCCCCCTTTATAAGCCTAAACCTCAGCCCTTTTAACAGCCTGTTTAGAATATCACCATACCCCTCCCATGTGCTGCCCCTTTTCAGTTCCACTTAGCTACTTAAGTATTAGAAAGTCCCCATCATATTCTCTTGGCAGGCTTACCTTTTGTGATGTTTATTATTTCTGAAACTAAAGTAGGGTATGGGCAACAGAATATATCTGACAACATATGCTGTCAAACTATTTTTAAATCAAAAGCCCTTTATACAGGGACCAGGCTGTGCACAATGCACATGCTGTGCACAAGTGCACATGCCATCAATTCAGATTTCAATTACAGACCAAGCCTCAGGTTTCTGAAATCATATTAACAACTATAAGTAACTGAACTTAGTTCTTAATTGATTCAGGCAATGTTCAACAGAAGCAAATCGATTTATTCTTGTTCAGACAGTTGAAACTAATTGACGACATATGTCGACTCGATTATATTAGCATTAACACATACAATCGTAGCCAGAAATCAGACGTTTAACAGTATCACATAAGGGGTTCATATTGCAATGTTAACACAGAAAGGCCCTAGGAACTAAATGAATGACCAATTACGACTTCAATAGAACATACATTTTATACACACGCATTATGAAGAAAGATTTGACTGAATACAGAGGTCCGACCAAGGTGGACAATAGAAGTTCAAAAACATAAAACAAAAAAGCTCAACCATACGGACAGATCTTTAACAACACACAAACATACGAACTGAGATAAAGAAAAGAAAATTTAACTCACCTTAAAGCTTTTTTAAGGAACAAATCAGAAAAATCCACTGGCGTTTGATCATACCTTCTTTAAGGTTGAATGGACTTTTAAACGAAGTGTTTCTCGGATGAGAAACACTTCGATTAAGGTCCATTAGACCTTAATCTCTTTGGTTTGAAAGGATATGGACCAGTGACGAAGAATCAAAAAGTTCTAAAACTCAGATCTGGGATTCATGCTTCCCTGATCAGATTCGGACCAAACCAAGTATGGTTTGGTCACGAGGGGTCTGGGGAGTGTCTGGTATGATTTCAAGGCAGATCGGTGTAGATTAGGTTCCGACTCGAATCTTCAAATGAAGATTCGAGAAGGTGGGATAGGATTCGAGGTGTGTGGTTGGTAGATTTGGGTTCAGGACGTCAAGGGGGTTCTATGGTGTTAGGGGCGAGGTCACCGGCGTCCGTGCCGCCGGTTTCCATGGTGAGGGGTACAGGGGCGGCTCTAGGGTTTGGGGTTTATGGTGAAGACGATGAAGGCTGGGGTTCGGATAGGGGGGGCAGGGTAGTGTTACGAGTTTATATAGTTAGTGGGTAAGTGGATCCTGGCCGTTGGATGAGATGAGATGAAGGGCCAGGATCCTTTGGCTATCAGGGAACGACGTCGTTTCAAGGGTAAAGGGTTGGGGTCGGTCCGGGTGAGACGGGTCGGGTTTGTTGATGGGTTATGGGGAATTGATCTTGGCCGTTGATCAATTTGAGATCAATGGCCCAGATCAACCTGTACCAAAACGACGTCGTTTGGATTCTCTGGGCATCAGGTGGTGTTGGACCGGGCAGGCCTGGGTTTTGGGCTGTTCGTTTGGGCCAATTTTGTTAAAATTGGCCCAAGTCCGGAAGAATAAAGGGACCCTTTCTTTTTTTCTTTTTTTTTTGTTATTTTATTTATTTCCTTTTTATTTTAAAACAAAACTAAGCCAAAAATCAAATTAAAATTAAATACACACTCAATACAATTATTTGCACACTAAAATATTTCAAAACAAGTAAAGTTAAACAAAAATAAAATCACGGACGAAGATGCCTATTCATGATTTTCTATTTAACGACCGGATTACGGTTCGAATTATGCAGGACACATATATTTTTGAATTTTGTTTTAATAAAGTAAATAAATAAAAATGGGCCGAAGTCACAAATAAATCAACAAGGTGCCGCACAGAAATCCAAAATTTGTACAGCAGGGCCAATTATTATTTTTTATTTCCTTTTGGAGCGATTGTCGTGCGAAACAAAAATCACGTGCTCACAGCTGCCCCTCTTTGTTCGGAAACACGAAGGGTTTTCGTGCAAAGATAAAGTGAGCGTGTATGAGCGATTTTTGCCTATAGACCACTCCGTATGAAGCATGTTTTTTTTTTGAAAGATCTGACCGAATCTTGCTTCAAAGATTTCCTACATATCCTGGGCTAAACAGGAATCAGGTCAATGTAGTTCGGGAAGTTTTGGTAGCTGGGACTACCATGGGATTGCAATGCTTGCTGCTACTGCTGTTTCTGTTGCCACTGCTGCGTCACTGACCGCCTTATTACAACCAAGCGAAAATTGGAAACTGAACTAACTACTTATATGCATGTCAACTGCTAGTTACAAGATTCCTATCTATGATTCTTTTACAACTTGATCTTGGGTCTTAGCTGATTTTGCTTGTAGACTTCGATCTGAATCTTGATGCTTGCGAGTTGCGGCGACTTGTTTAATCTCCGGGATACTGAGTGAGACGCGATTGGTAGGGTTCAGGGCCTTAGTCAAATGTTGGAGTCGATCTGCTCTCCATTCACTCTGATATCTCGGGATGTCTTCTTTTGTCTTTTTCTTCTTTGATTCTGAGTTGAGACTCATCTCGTGGGTCATTTCGATCCGTATGGCTCGAGGTTAGACCTGCGGGAAAAACAAACAAACGAACAAAATTTTCTGCCCCAGTTTCAACTAGGAAAATTTCGTTAATTATTCACCAGGAAGTTCATAAAATTGATGAAAGAGGATATGCATGCTCAGTTCAGGGTTGGAGCCCTAACACCGGCTAGCTGGGGAAAGGTTCGGTTTGGGGTTTAAAACCCTAACGCCGAACAAAGGAAGAACTCAGTTTAGGGTTTAAAACCCTAATGGTGATTGCATGGAAAAGCTCAGTTTAGGGTTTAAAAACCCTAATGCTGGCTGAAAGGAAAAGTTCAGTTTAGGGTTTAAAACCCTAATGCTGATCACATGGAAAAGAGTTCTCGGGTTATGCCGAAAAGATTCATCGAGTCATGCTGGGAGGATTCATCGGGTTATGCCGGGAAGTTTTATCGGATTATGCCGAAAAGATTCATCGGGTTATGCCGGGAGATTCATCGGGTTATGCCGGGAGATTCGGGTTATGCCGAAAAGATTCGTCGGGTTATGCCGAGGGGATTCATCGGGTTATGCCGGGGGATTCATCGGATCATGCCGGGAAGGTTTATCGGTTTATGCCGAAAAGATTCATCGGGTTATGCCGGGAGGATTCATCGGGTTATGCCGAAAAGATTCGTCGGGTTATGCCGGGAGGATTCATCGGGTTATGCCGGGAAGATTCATCGGGTTATGCCGGGAAGATTTATCGGATTATGCCGAAAAGATTCATCGGGTTATGCCGGTAGATTCGTCGGGTTATGCCGGGAGGATTCATCGGGTTATGCCGGGAAGATTCATCGGGTTATGCCGGGAAGATTTATCGGATTATGCCGAAAAGATTCATCGGGTTATGCCGGGAGGATTCATCGGGTTATGCCGGGAAGTTGAGGAACGAGGTCCTATGCTACCATGATTTGTTTTTTTTTTCTTTTGGGATGTTCATTTTTATTCCTTGTCTTCTTTCCTTCCTTTGGTTCTCCCCTTTCTCTATTTTTATTTATCAGAAATGCACGAAAGAATTAAGGGGAAACTTACCATTGGTCGTTTTCCGCTGCAAGGCTGTTTCAATGCTTGTGTGCTCCATTTCTTTTGGACTACACCAGCTTCATGCATGGCTGCTTTGGGTCGTACCTGTCTCAATTTCCTACACAAAGAAAACATTGTCAGTTTGGAAATGGCGGTTGGTTTTGGGGGCCTTGATCGTTCCAATTGCTTTGTCTTAGCCTGATTCTTGTTGACCAACTCTGCCATTGATGTGAAACCCTTTGGACTACTCAGACTTGCGTTCCCAGATTTGTGATGATTTGCCTTATAAGGCTTTGGTTTTCCCGTCCCGTTCCGCTTGGGGATTTTCGGTGGGGATTTCATTAGGGAGACTCTGTGGGGATTTGTACAAGAGAAACTTCCGTGTGGATTTGTCCAATGCGAACTCTGTGAGGATTTTTTTTTTTTCACTTGCTGGGGATGTGCTGGGGTGGACTTCTTTGGGGAATTGTACAAAGGGAGATTCCATGGGGATTTGTAACGAGGGATACCCTGCGGGAATTTATCGGTTTTGGAAGCAAATCAACTACCATGGCCAGTCGGGATGGGACTGACGCGTCACTGAGGTCGTACATTTATTTGACTCTTGCCAAACGGAGCCCTGTAAAACCGGTCCTGCCACCTTTCTTGGCGGTTATTACGGAATGAAGAGTTAGATCAAAGAAAACTATGTAAAGGAGAACATATGAGTTTAAAGAGAAAAGCCCCTTTCGGGGGAAAGAAGGACTTATCTGGAGTGTATGCCAGTTTCAAACTGACATGACATGCCTTTTGGACTAGATGCCCGACCTCCGAGAACTTGCATTTCCTCATGAATCAAAACAGATCTATATTTTTCAAAGTTGCCAGGACTTTCTGAGGTGGAATCATCTTTTTGGCCGACAACGCCCTTTGCGGGTTTTCGCTAGTCGACCTCTCTCATTTCTCTTCTTACTGTCGCCTGCTAGTACTCTTTGCGAGTTTTTACTAAACAAGCTCTCTCATTTTCAATTTCTCTTCTCGCATCGCCTCACGGTGCCCAAAGGTTTTCACCGACAAGACTCTCTTGTCTTTATTCTCCTCATTTGTTGTATCGGACCCAAATAATTCCGTCTTCCTATTTTGGAATGCTTCGTTGATTGATCAGAAGGACTTGAAAAAGGTTTGGGGTGAACCGAATTTGGATTGAACTACAACTTTGGAACCTTTTGGGTGGGATTATTGCTGATTCGTTATAACTTCTGCCCCAGTTTTACTTTCGGGGGGGGGATTCCTGTATTTTATTTTGATGTGACTGAACCCCAAAAAGAGGTTGCCTACGTATCCTTTCGGAATCAAGTCAGACGTAGTTCATACGTTCTCTCTTTTTTTTTTTTATCATTTCCTCATTTTTCCAATTCTTTCTTCTTCCTTCTCTTTTTTTTTTTTCAATCAATTTTTTTTTCAATAATATTTTTCAGGTTCCAAAGAGGGTAATCAAAGAAGAGTAATCGGCTCAAATGGGTTTGCAAAGGGTTGATAGTGTTTGGGTAGCGAGAATGAAAGCCTTCGTCATCTCAAACTGTGCAAAGATATCGCTAGAGTGATTTAGACATATCACTGCACCTGCTTTCCAAGCAAAGCTGACGTCGTTTCTTCCGACGTCGCCCAGATACAAATGCTCCATTTGGTAACATTTTTTGATGACGTATGGACCCTTATTTCTTGGTACAATTGCTCGTGACAAACCGCAGTTATTAAGGTTATCATTCTGTACGGGTCTAAATCCTTTTACTGCTCTCAAACTCTGCTTTTGTGACGGACATTTTCCAAACCATGAACCACTTTTCTTTAGTTGTTCCTACTTTTCAAATTCTTTATATCTCAAATTTTGACTCATTATTTGAAATCTGATCGGAGTTCTCGTGATCCGGCCATGAAGTCCGCAAACATGTCATGTTATTTAAAGCTGCATTCATCAGAATTGAAGAGAACACAAAAGAAAACATAGAAGAAGAAAGTGAGTAATCAAGCATGATTTCATTTCTTGGCATTTTGGGGAAGATAAAGAAAAGGTTGACATTCAGGAAATTAAAAACATGAAAAATGAAGAAAACATCTGAGTCACCCTCTGGGGTAATTCGTAATGCAGAGAAGGTGGCAAGGCAGGTTCATTAGGACTTCCGTTTGATCAAGAATGGCGTAGCCTTCTAGTTTTGCAACTAGGTGCTTGGTCCCATGTACGATACTTCAACGGTGCTAGTGCCCTCTCCTGGCTGGACCATGTGTATTTCGCATAGCTCTTCCCTTGTCGCCTTACATATTTCCTCGCTCTTGTCGAGCGGGGACACCTTATCATCTCCCTCTTTGTTGTATTTTGGTTCCTGTGGTATGCGTCCGACAAACACTGGCTCGTTCGGCCGAGGTTGTTTGATCGTCCCCCATACCATGGAGGCCTGCTTGAATACATCACTTATTCCTTTTTCTGGCTCCGGAGTTACCCTGGGTCCTTTTCTGTATCAGCAATAGCGATTATGGCTTTAAGTGCCGGATCAACTTCCTCGTCTTCACCAATCATCCCAACTATCGGCCCGTTGTTGTGGGCGGGCAACGGATTATTGGTCACATTTGGGATATCCTCATCTCTCAACACAATCTTCCCTTGGTCTAACAAATTCTCCACAGCTTGTTTCAATGTCCAACAGTCGTTGGTGTCGTGCCCTTCTACCCCTGAATGGTATGCACATCTGACACCCCGCCGATATGATGGTGATCCCGGGTTCTGCCCGTTCGGTGGTATGGGCTGCAACAAATTCATTTGGACAAGCTTAGGGAATAGGGTGGAATAGGGTTCGCCGATTGGTGTGTAGTTGGGTCTCCTGGGTGGTTCCCGAGGACGGAAATTATTTTGAGGAGGTCGAGGATTGTAGTGGTTTCGGTGAGGAGGCTGATTCCTAGGATGTGGGGCCTGCCCCCGATTGACTGGTTGTGTCCGCTGGATATAAGGCTGGGTGCTCATGACCATGTAGGGCTGAGGAGCGTAGGTCGCATTTTGGTGGGGGAAATACTGTTGCAAGGTTCTTTCCGAAGAACAAAGCCCGGGGTTATGATATTCTCCCACCTCTGCCACTGTCATAGACGTTTCCTCTTTTTTCTTCCCTCTTGCCATTCCTCCAGACCCGCTTTGGACGGCTTGGGAGGTTGCCCTTATGGCTGCCTGACTCAAAATTCTTCCCGTTTTCAGACCGTTCTCCACCATCTCTCCAATCTTAATCGCTTCTGCGAAAGGCTTTCCCATTGCTGACATCATGTTTTGGAAATAGTCGGACTCTTGAGCCTGGAGAAAAGTAGTGACCATCTCTATCTCGTCCATGGAAGGTTTTACCCTTGACGCTTGCTCACGCCATTTGATGGCGTATTCTCTAAAACTTTCCGAGGGTTTCTTCTTTAAGTTTGACAAAGCATTTCTGTCTGGCGCGATGTCGATATTATATTGAAACTACCCTACGAAGTCTCTGGCAAGATCATCCCATATATGCCAGCAAGATATGTCCTGGTCCATATACCATTCCGAAGCGATTCCCACAAAACTTTCTCCAAAATATGCCATTAGCAGCTCTTCTTTTCCGCCGGCTCCCCGCAATTGATTGCAGTATTTTTTAAGATGTGCAATGGGGTCACCGTGCCCATCGTATTTCTCGAACTTTGGGGTCTTGAAACCTGCTGGCAAGTGCACGTGAGGGAACATGCATAGGTCGGCGTAAGAGACGCTCTTCTGTCCGCTCAATCCTTGCATATTTTTCAAACTTTGTTCAAGGCTTCTCATTCTCTTGGCAATCTCATTTTGTTCTGCAATCCTGGGGCTCTGATCCTGCCTGGGCGCAAGCTCGCACTGAGGCGGTAGAGGATTAGTGCTGGTAGCGAATCTAGTTGGTTCCATTGAGAACGATGGTGCTTGGAATGTAAAAGAGGATGAGTCAAAGCTTGGCTTGTACGTGGTGGGTTGTGCCGTAACCGGGCAAGGCGATGCAGCAAAGATGTTCATGTTTGCATCAGTGGCCGACATTTGGGGATGAGGCTCAGAAGGTGATCCGGCAGAGAAGGCGGAAGCGGCTGGGTACCCAAATGGGGTAGCAGGGTAATTTATGGGGACATTAGACGTTTCACTTGACCTGGAGAATAATTCAGGGAATCCGGGGACGACACTTGGCGGCTCTTTCCCATTATTCCAATCGTCCAGCATTTCCAGCATGCGGAGCCGTAGGATTCTATTTTCTTCCGCAGTTGTGGATTCAGGTGTGAGGACGGCTGAGATCGAGCTTTCCTCGGAAACATGGATTGTTTGCAATGGAATTTCTGAAGACATTTCCACACTGCCTTTTGACCTGGTGAAGTAAGTGTGAGTACTACTTCTGGTCCTAACAACAGGTAGCTGAACACTTCTCCTTGACCTCGTGAAGTATGAGTGCGAGACCAGACTTTCACCAAACCAACCGTCTTTCCAAAAACCCTGGAATATGCTCATCGACAAGCGCACGGTTAATTTGCAGCAAACAACAGATAGTTAATCTCACGTTGGGCATGATGCACCTATACAGTTAAGTGGATTACTATATGTTTGCTACGAGAGCATGCGTCATTCCGGCATTTTTCCTCTTATCAGTTCTTCCCCCTTTTTATTATTTTTTTTGTTTTTCTTTTATTTTGCAGTAAAAGAAATGCGACCGGATCCGATGAGGATTGCCTACGTATCACGATGCCTACGTGAATCAGATCATTACGTAGTTCGAAACTAACAAAAATAAAGAAGCAAGTGCTCATCTAGCATAGGGCTCAAAAGATTTGGCTATTCTTTGTTTATTTACTTATTCAAGAATTTTTTATTTTTTTTTTTTTGAAAGAAATACTTTAAAAGAATAAAAAAATTTGTTTATTTTGATTTTTGTTTTATTTTTAAAAGAAAGATCTCTACAATTTATTTGCTTTTGGCTTGAATTCTGGAAATTTATTAAGAAAAGAAAATATGTTTGGTTGATTTTTTTTTTGTTTTGTTTTACCTTTTCTACGGAAGAAAGAATGTATATGATGTTCCCCCTTAAATTTTGAAAAAGGGACTTTTTAAGAAAATGATGTGAAATTCTGAGTTTTATTTATTTACAAAATCACTTCTAAAGAAAAATCCTAATATTTCGAAATTCAAATTTTCAAATATATATATATTTTTTTATATATTTTTTTTATTTAAAAAAAACATTTTACAAAAGCGAGACTAAAGCAAAGAGTATTTTATTTTTTTTTAGATTTTTATTGCTGGTTTTTAATTCTTATTACATTATTTCATATGAAAGACTTCAGAAAGAAAGAGACTTTTTGTTTTTATTTGAGTTTAAGAAAACCTTTATATTATATTTTTTCTTGTTTTTTTTATTTTATATTTTCTAAAGAAAGAACTAAAGGGAAAAAAATTTTTAAATCTTTTTTTTTGATTTTTGGAAATTGGGGCCGGAACCGATGAGGTTTGCCTACGTATCTCACACCCGGTGAGAATCAGACCCGCGTAGTTCGGTGAAATTAACCGAATTATTTTGGAACAAAATTCTTTCCTTTTCAACAAACAATTCTCCAAAAATACAAGACTATTTTTTAATCTTTTTGTTTTTTTTTCTTTTTCTTAGTAAAGCAAATTATTGAAGAAAAACATTTTCCTTTTTTATTATCGCAAAATTTCGGCAGAGTTTTGACTGTAATTGGGCATTGCTATTTTTTAAAGTAGAAAATTAGTCCTATACACTGTTATTTTTATTATATTTTTTTTTATTTTTCGAATACTCCAAAGTCAGGCAGCATGCATGTCCGAGACGAATAAATGCGCGGGAACAAATAGGATGCAACAAGATGGTCTTTTCATTTCAGGTTGCTAGTCCTAGACGGACCCAACCCCTGTGTTGAGTCCCCTAAGTCAAATGCAACATGATGCAAATAAGCGTTCCTACTAGGGATCCGGCATGAAGTCGAGTTATACTAGGTTTAAACCTTGGTATTTGTTCTAGACTGTGTACCCGAGCGGACAACTCGAGTCGAGGAGGGGCAACTTACCGGGAACCAAAAGGCCGTCCGGCTTCGTAACTTATCCGTCCTCTTTCTTATTCCAGGTATCGACACTAACAGAATAAGGAGTCTCGACCAGCGAGCTTCTCCCCGGAGGTGAAGAGAGAAGGGTTCGGCACAGTTTATATGCAGTTCAGATAATATCAAAGCGGTAAAAGACAACATTTAGTATGTTATGTCAAAACATGTAATATATATCAGATAGTGAGGCCAAATACAACAATTATTCTAAACTCGAATTCTTGAACCCTGAACCAGCGGTTCTGGGTCTAATTCTCCAGCAGCGGTTTTGTTATACTGGGTTTATAACCTGGGTATACGTTCTAGACTGTGTACCCGAGCGGACAACTCGAGCCGAGGAGGGGGCTACGTACCGAGGACCCGCGAGATCGTCCGGCTTTGTAACTTGTCCGACCTCTTTCTTATTTCAGGTATTGACACTAACAGAATAGGGAGTCTCGACCAGCGAGCTTCTCCCCGGAGGTAAGAAGAGAAGAGTTTCAGCACAGTTTATATACAGTTCAGATAATATCAAAGCGGTAAAAGACAACATTTAGCACATTATGCAAAAACATGTAATAAAGATCAGATAATAAAGCCAAATATAACAATTATTCTAAGCTCGAATTCTTGAACCCTGAACCAGTGGTTCTGGGTTAATTAATTCCCCAGCGGAGTCGCCAGAGCTGTCACACCTCCTGTTTGCGCGCCCGTCCCCGAGGGGTTAGATGCGCGGGTGGAGTTTTTCCAATTTAAGTGACAATATTCGAAATGGGATTATTTATTTAATTCAGAGTCGCCACTTGGGAAAGGTTTGGTTTTTGGTGTCCCAAGTCACCGGTTTATCTTGAATCCCAAATCGAGGAAATTTTCGACTTTTCCAAATGAAGTCTGCGAACCAGAAATTCTAAGTAAGGAATTCTGTTGACCCGAGGGAAGGTGTTAGGCACCCTCGAATCCCGTGGTTCTAGCACGGTCGCTTAAATTGTTATAATGGCTAAATATCTAATTTAAATACATGTTGTGAATTACGTGCTTTTATTAAGTTTAAACCGCTTTTATTATTATCATTTATTTTATTAAATTGCAACGTCGTGAAAATGCATCTCGAACTACGTCACAATCAATGCACCCGTAGTTGTTAACACATTTTTGACTTCGTTGAGATTTGGATTTGGGTCACATCAATGGGCACCCGAATTTAAGAATATGATTTAATTAAACCGCGCCTAAAGAGCCTAACGCGTTATTACTTTTTTTTGAGAAGGCCATGAGATTCACTAAACGGCCTAGCCTGAATTCTAAATATTTATTATGATTATTTATCGAGGGCCCCGCGATTTTGCATTTTTATTTGGCTAGGCTCGTCTCTATTTTAGAAAGGATATCCTAAAGTGGCTACATTTCTAATGTGTTTTGTCTCTAAAAATAGAAGAAAAGATGCATGCTAACCCAATTATAATGCTTTGGCCAAATCCAGATTTTTAGTTAATCGTCTGATTAATTATTTACAGAGTGAAGAAACGTTGTACCTCATGAAAACATGCTTTTAACTTGATAGAAGAATTATATACAAGATTGATGAAATGCTACGAATGCTGCAAGAGCTCCCTAACTCTGACTTATTTAGACAAGATTAATTAAAACTACTTATTAGAAAATGCGACTAATGATATTTGAAACTCATCCTATAAACTGCCTAATGAAACTGAAACTCAAGAATCTGAAACTGTATTATCTTTAGCTAGATTTAAAACAACCATTTGCCCTTACATATTCAAAGCATGCTGAAAGAGCGAGTTTAAGTTAAACAATTGTATTAAATAGCTGCACATTTCATGAATTGTATTTTCATCTTGTATACTACTTAAACGAATAAAATGTCGCAGTTTCAGATTGGCATAGACTTTAATTAAGTACCACCTTACTAATGTATCTCTATTAGGCTAACAGACTAGAGACTTACAACATTTATATAAAAAATTCGTAAGCAATGCGACAGATGATTATAACATTCTTCAGTTCTTTCGATTCAACTTTCATTGCAACATCAGACAGATTCGAAATGTGTACCTGAGGAAATGCTTACAATGAAGAAAGTAGGGGAGTCAGTTGAGCAACAGTGCAAGCGGAACATCAGTAACAGATGAACAACAGCAGGACAAATTCCCAGTGCAAAAAAATGCTATTTAGAGCCAATGAAAGATGGCAGAATGTAGCAAATTCCCAGTAATATGGAATCGGAATTTAACCAGAATGGATCCAAAACTTAACTGATACTACACACAACTAATAATCTCAAACAAGACTCAGGATAGATCAATATAGAACAGGCAAAATCCAGACTAGTTGAGAATCAAGACAGAGATGAAAAAATGCAGTTCCCTTCTTTTCTGTGTTAGGCCTCTCTTTATCTATTTCTGTCCGTGTGTTTTCAGATCACTCTCCTTTCCTGTTTTCTTGTCAATGCCCCTTATCAGTGTATTCCCTTCCCTTTAATATCAATCTCCCTCTGTGTGTGTGTCTATATGTGTATATGTATGTATTTTTGCTCTCTCTTCTCTTCTCTCTCCCAGTCTATCAAATGTCCTCTATGTCTGTCTGTGTGTATGTCTCTCCCTCCCTGTATTTCAGCTCTCCCCCCCTTTTATAAGCCTAAACCTCAGCCCTTTTAACAGCCTGTTTAGAATATCACCATACCCCTCTCATGTGCTGCCCCTTTTCAGTTCCACTTAGCTACTTAAGTATTAGAAAGTCCCCATCATATTCTCTTGGCAGGCTTACCTTTTGTGATGTTTATTATTTCTGAAACTAAAGTAGGGTATGGGCAACAGAATATATCTGACAACATATGCTGTCAAACCATTTTTAAATCAAAAGCCCTTTATACAGGGACCAGGCTGTGCACAATGCACATGCTGTGCACAAGTGCACATGCCATCAATTCAGATTTCAATTACAGACCAAGCCTCAGGTTTCTGAAATCATATTAACAACTATAAGTAACTGAACTTAGTTCTTAATTGATTCAGGCAATGTTCAA
Source organism: Nicotiana sylvestris (assembly GCF_000393655.2). Classification (NCBI taxonomy): domain Eukaryota; kingdom Viridiplantae; phylum Streptophyta; class Magnoliopsida; order Solanales; family Solanaceae; genus Nicotiana; species Nicotiana sylvestris. Next base: position 166,321,555 of record NC_091061.1, on the reverse strand, counting down.
CAGAAGCAAATCAATTTATTCTTGTTCAGACAGTTGAAACTAATTGACGACATATGTCGACTCGATTATATTAGCATTAACACATACAATCGTAGCCAGAAATCAGACGTTTAACAGTATCACATAAGGGGTTCATATTACAATGTTAACACAGAAAGGCCCTAGGAACTAAATGAATGACCAATTACGACTTCAATAGAACATACATTTTATACACACGCATTATGAAGAAAGATTTGACTGAATACAGAGGTCCGACCAAGGTGGACAATAGCAGTTCAAAAACATAAAACAAAAAAGTTCGACCATACGGACAGATCTTTAACAACACACAAACATACGAACTGAGATAAAGAAAAGAAAATTTAACTCACCTTAAAGCTTTTTTAAGGAACAAATCAGAAAAATCCACTGGCGTTTGATCATACCTTCTTTAAGGTTGAATGGACTTTTAAACGAAGTGTTTCTCGGATGAGAAACACTTCGATTAAGGTCCATTAGACCTTAATCTCTTTGGTTTGAAAGGATATGGACCAGTGACGAAGAATCAAAAAGTTCTAAAACTCAGATCTGGGATTCATGCTTCCCTGATCAGATTCGGACCAAACCAAGTATGGTTTGGTCACGAGGGGGTCTGGGAGTGTCTGGTATGATTTCAAGGCAGATCGGTGTAGATTAGGTTCCGACTCGAATCTTCAAATGAAGATTCGAGAAGGTGGGATAGGATTCGAGGTGTATGGTTGGTAGATTTGGGTTCAGGACGTCAAGGGGGTTCTATGGTGTTAGGGGCGAGGTCACCAGCGTCCGTGCCGCCGGTTTCCATGGTGAGGGGTACAGGGGCGGCTCTAGGGTTTGGGGGTTATGGTGAAGACGATGAAGACTGGGGTTCGGATAGGGGGGCAGGGTAGTGTTACGAGTTTATATAGTTAGTGGGTAAGTGGATCCTGGCCGTTGGATGAGATGAGATGAAGGGCCAGGATCCTTTGGCTATCAGGGAACGACGTCGTTTCAAGGGTAAAGGGTTGGGGTCGGTCCGGGTGAGACGGGTCGGGTTTGTTGATGGGTTATGGGGAATTGATCTTGGCCGTTGATCAATTTGAGATCAACGGCCCAGATCAACCTGCACCAAAACGACGTCGTTTGGATTCTCTGGGCATCAGGTGGTGTTGGACCGGGCAGGCCTGGGTTTTGGGCTGTTCGTTTGGGCCAATTTTGTTAAAATTGGCCCAAGTCCGGAAGAATAAAGGGACCCTTTCTTTTTTTCTTTTTTCTTTTTATTATTTTATTTATTTCCTTTTTATTTTAAAACAAAACTAAGCCAAAAATCAAATTAAAATTTAATACACACTCAATACAATTATTTGCACACTAAAATATTTCAAAACAAGTAAAGTTAAACAAAAATAAAATCACGGACGAAGATGCCTATTCATGATTTTCTATTTAACGACCGGATTACGGTTCGAATTATGCAGGACACATATATTTTTGAATTTTGTTTTAATAAAGTAAATAAATAAAAATGGGCCGAAGTCACAAATAAATCAACAAGGTGCCGCACAGAAATCCAAAATTTGTACAGCAGGGCCAATTATTATTTTTTATTTCCTTTTGGAGCGATTGTCGTGCGAAACAAAAATCACGTGCTCACATTTACCATGGAGTTATAGGTGCTTGATGTGGCTGTTTCTTACAACTTGTTGTTAGGTCGACCCTGAATTCATGCTGCCAAAGCGGTCCCGTCTACTCTGCATCAAATGGTCAAGTTTGAATGGGATAGACAAGAAATCGTTGTGCACGGCGAATATAATTGGTGTGTTCCCAGCAATGCCATTGTTCCGTTCATAGAGATCGAGGACGACAAGGGGCCATGGGTTTATCAGGTTTTTGACACGGTATCGGTAGAGAAAATTCCAGAAGGGAAGTGCATTCCAACCCCAAAGGTAGCTGCCGCATCAGTCATGGTAGCTACCGAAATGTTGAAAAATGGTTTTGTACCTGGCAAAGGTTTGAGTGCATCTCTGCAAGGTATCGTACAGCCGGTGTCTCTCCCCAAAAACTTGGATACGTTTGGTTTGGGGTTCAAGCCCACAACTGCGGATGTGAAAAGAGCTAGAAAGTTGAAACAGTGGGCTTGGGTCCTCCCAAAGCCCATCCCATGGCTCTTCAGGTCATTTGTTAGGCCTGGCACCGAGAAACGCCCAGTGGCAACAGTTCCCAGTTCAGTGGTTGATGTAGATAGATATTTGATTGAAAAGTTTGAGAGGTTATTCGCCGATGGAGCATGTTGGAAGCCAGAGAGGGTTCGAGTAAAGTGGATGTGCAGTTTGTTGGGCCCAGTGCAAAGATTAACAATTGGGAAGTTACTCCTCTCCCCAACAGGAAGGAGTTTTGGTAGTTTTCTTTGATTTTCTTTCAGTTTATCTGGATTATTCCAGGGTTGTAATTTAGATTCTAGGTTCCGTCCGTTCGGATGTATAAACCTTGTTATCTTTAATTTCAATGAAATGCAATTTCCCTTTTTCTTCCTTCCTGATAGTTTTATTTTTGTTTTTCTTCTCTTCCTTGTATAGTTCTTTTTATGATGGCTTCAATAATATGACATGCATGAGGAATCTCCGGCCTAGTCTTAAAAGCCAATCTAATTCTGAAATAGTAATTCAAGAAATAGAGTGTGATGGTGAATCGGAATATGACGAGGATGAAGCCTTTGAAGAGATTAGTAAAGAATTAAGCCATTTCGAAGAAAAACCCAAGCCTAACCTGAGTGATACAGAAGCAATCAATTTAGGGGACCAAGATAATGTCCGGGAAACAAAAATAAGTGTCCATCTTGAACCACAACTCAGAGAGGAGAAAATTAAAGCATTGTTCGAGTATAAAGATGTTTTTTCATGGTCCTATGGCGACATGCCGGGTCTAAGCACTGACTTGGTGGTTCACAAATTTCCCACTGACCTGGCATTCCCCCTGTTAAGCAGAAGCTGAGGAAATTTAAAACTGATATGAGTGTGAAGACTAAGGAAGAGGTCATCAAAAAGTTTGAGGCCAAGGTCATTCGGGTCACCCGGTATCCCACCTGGTTAGTCAATGTTGTGCCTGTGTCGAAGAAGGATGACAAGACCAAGGTGTGTGTTGATTATCGAGATCTCAACAAGGCAAGTCCCAAGGATAACTTACCATTGCCGAACATCCATATATTAATCGATAATTGTGCCAAACATGAGATTGGTTCTTTTGTGGATTGTTACGCAGGCTACCACCAAATCTTAATGGATGAGGAGGACGCAGAAAAGACGACATTCATCACGCTATGGGGAACGTACTGCTATCGGGTCATGCCATTTGGTTTGAAAAATGCTGGGGCAACCTACATGAGGGCAATGACGACTATATTCCACGACATGATACACAGGGAGATCGAGGTTTATGTGGATGATGTGATTGTAAAGTCTAGAAAGCAGTCTGACCATGTCAGAGATCTGAGAAAGTTCTTCCAAAGGCTTCGCAGGTACAATCTCAAGCTCAATCTTGCAAAATGCGCGTTCGGTGTTCCGTCTGGAAAATTGTTGGGATTCATAGTCAGCTGTCGAGGTATTGAATTAGACCCGTCAAAGATCAAAGTTATCCAGGAATTGCCACCCCAAAGAATAAGACTGAGGTGATGAGTCTGTTGGGGAGATTGAATTACATCAGCAGGTTTATTGCTCAGCTCAAGACAACTTGTGAGCCTATCTTCAAATTGTTAAAGAAATATGTTGCGGTCAAGTGGACAGATGAATGTCAGGAAGCATTTGATAAGATAAAGGGGTACTTGTCAAACCCACCTGTGTTGGTCCCGCCAGAACCAGGGAGACCTTTGATTTTGTATTTGACGGTCTTGGACAATTCATTTTGTTGTATGTTGGGTCAGCATGATATTACCGGCAGGAAGGAGCAGGCCATCTATTATCTCAGCAAGAAGTTCACATCTTACGAGGTTAAGTACACTCATCTTGAGAGTATGTGTTGCGCCCTCACTTAGGTGGCACAGAAGTTGAAGCACTATTTGTCATCTTACACTACTTACCTCATCTCTCGTTTGTATCCGTTAAAGTATATCTTTTAGAAGCCTATGCCTACAGGGAGGCTCGCAAAGTGGCAGATTTTGCTTACAGAATTTGACATTGTCTATGTGACTCGGACTGCGATGAAAGCACAAGCATTGGCCGACCATTTGGCTGAGAATCCTGTGGATGAAGAATACAAACCTTTGAAGACCTATTTCCCTGATGAATAGGTAATGCACATTGATGAGTTGGAACAGATTGCAAAGCCAGGATGGAAATTTTTCTTTGATGGGGCTGCTAACATGAAAGGCATTGGGATAGGAGCGGTACTTGTTTCTGAAACAGGGAATCACTACCCTGTTACGGCTCAGCTTCGGTTCTACTGTACTAATAACATGGCTGAGTACGAGGCATGCATTTTGGGTTTGAGGATGGTTGTGGATATGGGTGTCCATGAAGTCTTGGTCTTGGGTGACTCGGACCTTCTGGTGCACCAGATTCAAGGAGAATGGGAAGCACGAGATTTAAAACTCATACCATACCGACAGTGCTTGCAGGATCTTTGTCAACGGCTCCAATTAATAGAGTTCAGGAATATTCCAAGGATTCACAATGAGGTCGCCGATGCTTTGGCTACTCTGGCGTCAATGTTGCACCATCCCGATAAGGCTCATATGGATCCTTTGCAGATTCAGATCCACGATCAGCATGCTTACTGTAATGTGGTGGAAGAAGAGCTTGATGGGGAGCCTTGGTTTCACGATATCAAGGAATACATCAGGATGGGGGTGTATCCAGTACAAGCCACAGGTGATCAAAAGAGAACAATTAGGCGGTTGGTAGGCAGTTGTTTCTTCAGCAGAGGGGTTCTGTACAAAAGGACCCCAGACCTTAGGCTACTGAGATGCATAGATGCTAGGCAGGCTACAGCTTTTATGACCGAAGTAAATTCTCGAGTCTGTGGACCGCATATGAGTGGGTATGTTCTAGGAAAGAAGATTCTCCGAGCAGGTTATTATTGGCTCACTAAGGAGCGAGATTGTATCAGTTTCATGCGTAAATGTCATCAGTGCCAAGTGCATGGAGATCTGATTCATTCTCCCCCATCTGAATTACACACGATGTCTGCACCATGGCCTTTTGTCGCGTGGGGCATAGATGTCATTGGGCCAATTGAGCCATCAGTATCAAATGGGCACAAGTTCATTCTAGTGGCCATCGACCATTTCACCAAGTGGGTAGAGGCTAAAACATTCAAGTCTGTAACTAAGAAGGCGGTGGTTGATTTTGTGCACTCAAATATCATTTGCCGGTTTGGGATACCAAGGGTGATCATTACAGACAATGGGGCTAATCTCAATAGCCATCTGATGAAAAAGGTATGTCAGCAGTTCAAGATTACACATCGCAATTCTACCCCGTACCGCCCTAAGGCAAACAGAGCAGTTGAGGCGGCCAAAAAGAATATAAAGAAGATACTTCGAAAAATGGTAGAGGGTTCTAAGCAGTGGCATGAAAAGCTGCCATTTGCATTGCTGGGTTATTGCACTAATGTCCGTACTTCAGTAGGGGCGACTCCTTATTTGTTGGTGTATGGAACCGAAGTAGTGATACCCGCAGAAGTGGAAATTTCATCCCTTCGAATTGTCGCGGAGGCTGAGATAGATGATGATGAGTGGGTCAAAACCCACTTGGAACAATTAAGTCTGATTGATGAGAAACGATTAACAGCAGTGTGTCATGGCCAGTTGTATCAACAGAGAATGGCCAGAGCATATAATAAGAAAGTGCATCCACAGAAGTTTGAAGTGGGTCAGTTAGTATTGAGACGTATCCTTCCACATCAGGATGAGGCCAAAGGCAAGTTCTCTCCAAACTGGTAGGGGCCATTCATCGTAACCAGAGTGTTGTCAAATAGCGCTTTGTATTTAACAGATATAGAAGGCAAATGCGTAGAAATGACCATCAATTCTGATGCGGTCAAGAGATACTATGTATGATTTTCTCTGGTTATTTTATATTTGTTTGTACTCGGCATATTTTTGAAGATTTGGAATGACGAAGGCATTTTGTTCTACTATCTAAACATTTTATCATTTGTTACCCCCTTTGAGCCTTATTTATTTTCTTTCATACCCCTTTTTCGGAATCAGTAGCAAATATCAGAAATACAAGCGTGAAAGATAAGTAAAGGAAGAAGAGAAAAAGAGAAAGAAAAAAAGAAAAGAGAAAGAAAAGAATGAAAAAAGAAAGAAAAGAATGGAAAGAGAAAGAAAAAAGAGAGAAGAAAAACAACAAAAGGAGAAAAAAAGCAAAAAGAGAAAAGAGAAAATCACAACAACAAAATAATTTCTATGACATGAACTACGTTCGACCTGATTCCTTTTAAGGATACATAGGCAGCCTCACGGTTCGGTCCCATCAAAATAGAAATCCAAAAGTCCCCAAATAAGAAACTGGGGCAGAAGTTGTGGTTGTTGCCAGAAATCTGATTCCGAAAGTTGTAATTTTGAACTCATTCGAATTGTTTTGAGCCTTTGATATCCTTTTTTTCTAACCCTATCCAAAAGCCCATGTTACGGTCCAAAGAAAGACCTTCCGATCAGTCTTTGATAGATGCCAAGTCAAGCCAGTGGAGGTGATTCATATCAAGGGCAACACTCTGATCCAAGCAGAAAATATTGAAAATGAGAGAGTCTTATTGGTGAAAACCCTCACGGGCACCATAAGGCGACGAGAGCTGAGAGAAATAAAAAATGAGAGAGTCTTATTGGTGAAACCTTCACGGTCACCTTGAGGAGAAAGTGAGTTGAGAGAAACAAATGAGAGAGGCTTGTTGGTGAAAACCCTTCCGGGCACCGCAGGCCGAACAAGGTCAAGGTTTTGGTGAAGAAATCAGGTTATGGAAATTCTGGGGCAACAAGTATGGCAACTGAAAGTTGTTTGGTTGGAAATATTGGGCCGATTAATCTGAAATGCATGTCATGATCATTGGTGTCAGCTGCTCCACTCAGATAAGTCCCTTTTCTTTTTTTTCCTCAGAAAGTCTTCCCATTTTGGATTTTGCTTATCTTTAACTCTGAAAGTCATTGCATTTCACTTCTTTTGGGTTTATTTCTCTAATATGTTCCCAATGTCAGTTTTGTTTAAGCAAATAAGAAGGAATTTCAAAGCCTACTGCCAACTTCCAAAGTTGCACAAGGCGCAGGGCAGCCAAGGCATTGCTAGAGGTAGTATGACGTGAAATGGGACATAAGGTGCTAGTGAAAGTTCCATCGGCGGAATGATTCAGTAATTTCATGGGAGATGCAGAAGTTTAGTTAAAGGGGTCAGAGGTGAAACAACGGTTCGGGTATAGAACATTCGGGTCATCCGAGGTCACGTGGATTGAAAATCAGTCAGAAAGCCAAGCGGTTCAGGGCCAGTTCGGGGAAGTCAGTCAAAACAAAACAATGCGGCGGAAAGACTTTTAGCAAAGAATGTCATCAACTGACCACCACATTTTAAACTAACAAGATTTTTCTTTGATTGAAACAGGGGCAGAAAGTTTCGTTTATTTCAGGGAAACCCTCTATAAGGAAAGGCAAGCACCAGACAGGTTTGACCTTAAACTCTTAGGAACCTCTTGGATAATGGGATTTCATTTGAAGTTTGCAGGACCCGCCTAGATAATGGGATTTCATTTGAAGTTTCAGGACCCTCCTGGAAAACGGGACCTAGTTTAAAATTTAAAATAATTATGAGTAGTAAAACCTAGCATAAATGTACCCCAAAGGAATGTAAGATGGTTTCAAAGTTTGCATGTTTGAGATAGGATTCAAGTAGGAGTTTTCAGGATCCTCCTGGATAATGGGATTTAGTTAAATTTTCAGGACCCTCCTGGATAATGGGATTTAGTTAAATTTTCAGGACCCTCCTGGATAACGGGATTTAATTTTAAAATTTCAGGGCCCTCCTGGATAATGGGATTTAATTTTAAATTTTTAGGACCCTCCTAGATAATGGGATTTAATTTTAAAATTTCAGGGACCTCCTGGATAATGGGATTTATTCTTAAAAATTCTCAGGACCCTCCTAGACAATGGGATTTAGTTAAAATTCAAAACGTTCACGAGTAACAAGATCTAGCATAGGCTCTACCTTGAGGAAATATAAGTTTAGCTTTGAAGTTTTCATGCTTAGGATAAGATTCAACTTGAAGTTTTCAGGACCCTCCTGAATAATGGGACTTAGTTTAATACCTTCCTTAGATGCTAAGATTTAGCACAAGTTTCACCGTTAGGAAGTTGAATTTTGATCTGAAATTTTCACCCTTAGGATGAGATTTGATTTTAAATTTCAGGACCCTCATGGATAATGGGATGTAGTTTTAAGACATTATTAGATAACAAGATTTAGCGGAAGTCACACCTTTAGAAGATATAATTTAGATTTTAAAGTCATCATTTAGCTAGGAGTTTTCAGGACCCTCCTAGATAATAGAATTTAGCTTTCAAGTTCATAGAGATATTTGGTAACATGATTCAATTAACACTCACAGATGTGCCCAACACCAAACTGGGGCAGAAGTTTTCTTTGTTTTTGTCTATTTTTTGGAAAGCAGGCGCTCACCTGAAGAACAAGGGAATACATTTCAAGTTCAGTAATCAGGCGCACATCTGAAGAACAAGGGAATACATTTCAAGTTCAACAATCATGAGCCCACCTAGAGAAAGGAATACATTTTTCAAGTTTAGCAGTCAGGCGCCCACCTGGAGAACAAGGGAATACATTATCAAGTTCAACAATCAGGCACCCACCTGGAGAACAAGGGAATATAGTTCAAGTTTCAGTTTTCAAGTTCTTATTGATATTTGGTAACATGCCAAACTGGGCCAGATGTTTTCTTTGTTTTTGTTTATTTTGTGGCAATCTGGCACCCACCTGGAGAACAAAGGAATATAGTCCAAGTTTCAAGTTTCAAGTTCTTAGTGATATTTGGTAATATGTCAAACTCGGGTAGAAGTTTTCTTTGTTTTGTTTATTTTGTGGAAATCAGGCTCCCACCTGGAGAACAAGGGAATACATTTCAAGTTCAGCAATCAGGCGCCCACCTGAAGAACAAGGGAATACATTTCAAGTTCAGCAATCATGCTCCCACCTGAAGAACAAGGGAATACATTTCAAGTTCAACAATCAGGAGCCCATCTGGAGAACAAGGGAACACAAAAAGTTTCAGTAACCAGGCGCCCACCTGGAGAACAAGGAAAGACAGTTCAAGTTTCAAGGGAAAGTAGTTCCGAAGGAAGACAGTTCAAGATTTGGCAATCAGGCACCCACCTGGAAAACAAGGGAATTCACTTAAGAATGCAATTCAAGTCAGCAACAAAAGAAGCTTGCGGCAAGAATGCGAAACAACAGTCCGAGGTGATTAACAGAAGTTAGTCACAATAAAGAAAGAAAAAAAAAAAAGGCAAGAAGTTAATCCAGATGCAGAAGTTGATGAAAGATGTGGGCGGCTCAAGACATGGCCGAGGTCACAAGCACTGCATGCCCGGTTTTGATCCGAAAAGCTAAAGAGGAATGAGCTAGCACCTGCAACTAGCAAGCGTCAAGGTTCAAATCCAAAGTCTGCATGAAGAACCATTCAGGACTCAAGATCAAGCTCAGAAGACTTATAGATAGGAATTTTGTAACTCGTAGTTGATAGGCTTAGCTAGTCTTTTTCATGTTTTGATTTTTTATGTAACATCAGAACCGCGGACCGGAACCTCGGTGGAACAGCACCTCGACCAGCTCTCCACCTCGGCATACTCCATCATCTCACTCACCTCTGAACTACACGTGACCTGATTCCTTTATAGCCAAGGATATGTAGACAGCTCAGATACCAGGGCTCGGTCACATTCCCCTTTTCTTAGTTTTAGTCCCTCCAAATAAGGGTCGGGTCAAAAAACCTGTCTAGTCATTCTTTGTCTGAAAACTCTTCGCGTTTCCAGTCAAAGAGGGGTAGATGTAGACATGTGATTTGTGACCCTCCCCAAGATTTTTTATATTTTAGCATAAAATATTTAATTTAGGCTTAATATAGCTATTTTAACTCATTTTTACTCTTTTACTTTATTTTATTACAAGAAATTAAAAATTATAAAAAATAGTTTCATTAATATTTTGTAGTCATTTTTAATCTTGAGAAAATACCAAAAAAAAAGTCTTGTTTTAGTATTCAGTCTCATTTTAATAGTTATTTTACTTAAGTAGGACTAATTAATAAATGATATCGTATTTTAATCTTGTTCGCGAGGAAAGAATAAAACTTGGGCTCGAGCCATCCATTTTTAGGCCTAATTTTGGACCTAGTCCATAATTCCCAAGCCCATAATTCCTAGGCCCATACCCCCTTAACCTAAAAACCCTTCTATATAACCAAAACTAGTCTTAAAAGAACCCTAGACTAGACTTAGGAGTTCAGGCGTTTGGACACAAGGGAGGCTTCTTCATCTTCAACCAAAAACCATAGGCTGAACCCTAGAAAATGCCAGTCAGCTCCCAGCCATAAACTACCACCCAATCACCGAACAACAATAACCGCTGCCTGTCAGTCAACTCGCCGGAAAAACCAGAAACCCACTGCCCTAGCCCCTTCGCCTGAAAACCCGTCATGCCGCACCATCTCTCTCTCTTATCGAACCAGCATCAGACCTCTCCTAAAGAACTAGTCGCCGCACCTCCTCATTACCCCAATCGCCACCCCAGTACCCTCCCACGAAATATCCTGATCGGACTGGTTGGTTTTTCGGTCGAAGCCACGTCCTTCACCGGTGACCATACCACCTTTCTGGGAGTTTTGTGCTTTGCCACTGCTTTGCCATATTTTTCGGCGAGTTTCGAGTTTGTCGAGGTCCCTGGTGCAAGCTTTCCGTTTAGTCGTTGAGTCGGGTAGTATTTGAGTTATATCAGCTTTATTCAATGGAGACGCTGGAGCAATCGGACGCTACTTCTGTATTGTAAACTATCATTTTGAAGAAGAAAATTGAAACAGAGCAGAGTTGTGCTTAGGAGATTCGAGTTTGCCATTGAGGTTGTCATCGAGTTTTCCGGTCAGTAAAGGTCCTGCTAGAATCGCCGACATATGTTCTGGTCGGGCGCTGGTCAGTTGTTGGCTTTCCGTTCAAGGTCAGTTGGGATCCTTCTCACTATTTTAGATTCCTCTGTACTAGAAGACTTCAGTTTTTTTAATTAAAAGGTCAGTTCCTTTCTCCACGGCATTATTCCATTTTCAAATAGTTTTTGATGGACTTTGCTAGTGCACTACTGCTTCATTTTCATATATGTTTGTTTTAGAATAACGCATATCATTAGTAGTATGTTTGTTTAATGGGAGTTTAAGAATGATGGAATGTGAATAAGTAAAGTAGATGTATTGAATTGGAAATGCAAAAGTTTGATAGGGATAGTTTGGTTGTTTCTGTGAATCAACTTTCGTTGTGTGGAATCAGAATAAATATATGCCTTAATAAACTAATTTGAGACGTAGGTTTAATGTTAAAACATGTAAGAATGATAAATAGACTACAAAAGATAACGACGATACTATTCTGTTTGGAATAAATCACATTAGTTTGGATTTGTGTCATAGTTTAATTACATATAGGCCTAATAGGTGGAAACGATCATTTCTGATAAATTAATAACATCAAAAAATGAATGTGCGTAGTTGCTTTAGGCGCATCATTTAATAATATTACCTTCCTAAACTCGGGTGCGCATTTCATGTGACCCAAATCAAAATCTTAACAATATTAGATAAAGTATGTTGCGGACCACGAGTACATTTATTTGACGTGGTTCAAGACGTATTTTTGATAACGTTGAATTTTTCTTAAAATTAAATAAAAATGGTTAAAAAGTTAAAATTGCACATAGGTTCAAAATGTTTTAAAATCAGATAATTAAGCCGAATATAACAGTTAAGCGACCGTGCTAGAACCACGGAACTCGGGAATGCCTAACACCTTTTCTCGGGTTAACAGAATTCCTTACTCGGATTTCTGGTTCGCGGACTGTTAAACAGAGTCAATCCTTTCCTCGATTTGGGATTTGAGCCGATGACTTGGGACACCATAAAATTATCCCAAGTGGCAACTCTGAATATTTAAATGAAATAATCCTGTTTCGATTGTCCTTTAATTGAAAAAACTCCCATATACTCCCTTCCGGGAGTGTAGGAAAAAGGAGGTGTGACAGGGTCCAGGAAAAGTTATTCTTCTTCTCCTTCAACAGTGAGAAGAATCGATGGCTTTTGTTCGAGGACCTCGATATGAACCGACCCAAGGTAGCTATACGCCCAGTCAACCTCTGAACGGTCTTGACGTTGTCTACCATGGGCTTTGATTTTGTCGGGATTAATCTCGATCCCTTGATTGGATATTATGAACCCGAGGAATTTTTCGAATCGAACACCGAATGGGCACTTTTCCTGGTTTAGCTTCATATTGTATCTCCTCAATATGTGTAAGGTTTCCTGCTAATGGTTCAAATGGTCCTCTGCTCGCAGGAACTTGACTAACATGTCGTCAATATAAACTTTCATTAATTTTCCTATCAGCTCTTCGAACATACGGTTTACTAGGCATTGATAGGTGGCACTAACGTCCTTTAATCTGAATGGCATTACGTTATAACAATAGGTGCCGAATTTAGTGATAAAGGATGTTTTTTCTTGATCGCTCGGGTCCATTCGAATTTGGTTGTACCTGGAATAGGTATCGAGAAAACTGAGTATCTCGTTCCCAGCCGTCGCATCGATCATCTGATCGATATTAGGCGAAGGAAAAAAAGCCTTAGGGCATGTCTTATTCATATCTTTATAATCCACACACATTCTTAGCTTATTTCCTTTCTTAGGTACTACCACTACGTTGGCTAACCAATATGGGTACTTAACTTCTCGAATAGATCCAATTTTAAGGAGTTTAGATACCTCATCCTTGATGAATGTGTGCGTGACCTCAGATTGCGCTCTTCTTTTCTACTTAACCAGATGGAACTTCGAGTCCAAACTTAGCTTATGAGTGGTTACCACCGGCGGGATCCCTGTCATGTCAAGATGGACAAAGCGAAACAATCTATGTTAGCTATAAGAAATTCAATGAGTTTTTTCTTGAGCTCGGGAGTTAACCTTGTGCCTAGGTATACATCCAATCGGGAAAGTGTTCGATCAATAAGACTTGCTCCAGCTCCTCAGCCATCGATTTAGTGGCATTGGAATCATTGGGAGCAATGAACGACCTAGGAACTCTGTAATCATCCTCTTCGCCTACTCCTCATTCTTCTGGTTCAGTCGGGGCCGGTATCGGTGATTGCTATTTAATTTCTTCCTTTTTTGGTTGGCTTCGTGCTCTTTGATGTCAAGAACACAGGCATCGGGATCACTTCCTCAACTGCGATCATTTTTTTTTACGACTGGCTGCTCTCTATAAACTGGCTTGATCCCTCCCAGCATAGGAAACTTCAGCGCCTAGTGTAATGTTGAGGGTTCGGTCTTCATGTTGTGAACCCATGGCCTTCCGAATAAGGTATTTTACCTCATATACCCATCGATCACGTAGAATTTTATATCTTGAATCATCCCGGCTGTATTCACCGGCACGATTATTTCTCCTTTAGTAGTTTCACATGCCATGTTAAATCCATTCAACACCCAAACCGCCGACACTATTTGATCTTGTAACCCCAACTTCTCAACGACCCTCAATTTGATAATATTGGTTGAGCTGCCTGGACCAATCAACACAAGTTTAACTCGAGATTTGTTGATAAATACATATATCACCAGTGTATCATTATGAGGTTGTATGATTCCCTCGGCATTCTCGTCGCTAAATGAAATGTTTCCCTCTGGGATGTACTCTCAGGTGCGCTTTTCCCTCATGATGGATACTTTAGTTCGCTTTATCATTGGCCCCTAAGGGACATCAACCCCTCCAATGATCATGTTGATGTTGTGCTGAGATTATTCTTGGTCGGTCTATTTGTTGGAGTAACCGTTCCTGAAGTAGTTTTTGGCTCGGTCACTTAGAAACTCTTAGATGTGCCCGTTATTGAACAACTAGGCAACTTCTTCTCTTATTTGTCGGCAGTCCTCGGTCTTATGGCCATGAGTGCCATGATACCTATACATCAGGTTAGGATTTCTCTGGGTAGGATCGGACTGCAATGGTCGAGGCCACTTGGTTTCTTTAATGCGTCCAATGGCCGATACAATGCTGGCTACATCAACGTTGAAGTTTTACTCTGATAATCTTGGTGCTTCCCTTCCCCGAGCGGCCTGCCATAACCATTATTGCTTATCACACTTCGGCTATTGGCCCCATGGTCTCTTATCTTCTTGTTCCTCGTGGGGTTACGCCCGTGCCCATTCCCCCTCCAATCTGCACTGTATGGTTGATACCGATCTCGAACCGGCCTTGATTCATGATCGACGACTCTCTTAGGCCTATCGTCAGTTTTGATGGGATAAACGGACCCAGAAGGGGCTCCGAGTTGGTCGTCCTCAACTCTAATTTTTGTCTAGTACCTATTGTGAACATCAGCACAAGTTATCGTCGGGTACTCTACCAAATTTTGTTTCAGCTGCTGAAAAGCCAAGGAGCTTCGGGGGTTAAGTCCTTGAGTGAATGCCTGAACGGCCCAATTATCCACAACTAGAGGAAAGTACATCCGTTCCATTTGAAACCTTGACATAAACTGCATAAGCATCTCGTTGTCTCTTTGCTTAACCTTGAAAATGTTCGACTTTTTGGTCTTGGCCTTGATGACCCCAACATGAGCCTTCACAAAAGCATACGCGAACATAACGAACGAATCAATAGAAATTGGGTGCAAGTTGTGGTACCATATCCTTGCTTCTTTTGACAGAGTTTCCCTGAACTTCTTTAATAATACTGACTCGATTTCGTCGTCTTCCAAGTCGTTACCTTTGATAGCGCATGTGTAAGAGGTCACATGCTCATCTGGATCCGTGGTTCTATTATATTTTGGAATATCATTCATAGGAAACCTTTTCGGGATTGGCTTTGGTGCAGCGCTTGAAGGAAAAGGATTTTGGACAAATTACTTGGAGTTCGGGCCTTTCAATATTGGGGGCACTCCTGGGATTTGATCGACCTTGGAATTATATGTCTCTACCTTCTTGTCATTTACTTCAATTTTCTTTTCACATGATTCTACCCGTTTCGTTAATGCTTCTAGCATTTTCATTACCTCAGGGCTAACACTAGACTCAGCTTCGCTCGACCTCTAGGTGATTTGCTTATTTTTTCGGTGTTTTACCAAGACGGCTCGGGATTAACTCTGTTGGTGGCGCGACATTGATTTTACAGCTGCACTATCGCCTCTTGTTAGTCCTGCAACATTTCGAAGATCAATCATAGGCTAAATTCGTCGCCTTTGCCTTCGGACGCTTCTCGAGACATTGGTCGGACTCCTTCGCAAACATTGTTCTCGGGGTCAGTAGGCAGGTTGGCGTCGATATCCACCTGCGAGTTAGCATCGACTAGTCTGCAATTGGGACTCCATTGGGATTAGTAGGGGGCACCTCATTGCTAGGCATTAGATTATTGTTTTCACCATGATGGCAAGAGTTAGCCTCAACGTTCAAGTGAGCAAACTGAAAATTTGACATTTTTAAGTTGACCTGAAATTGAGACCTTAAAGGACAAGTGTAAAAAAGAGTGTGTTATGGAGATTTGTATCAAACCACCACTATTATCCTTAGCCCCATGGTGGGCGCCAAACTATTTACCCTTAAAACGGATAACAATTAAATTTGTACACGATTTTAAGGATATGTAGATTGATTCAACACAGGTAAACAAAAATGTTAGACAAACGAATTGAAGATAAAATAAACAACCAAACCAGTTGTGATGTTGAGTCCGAGCTCGAATATAAGTTGAACAATAGTTTTGCCCTTGATCGGACCCTTGATTCGAAGCCCAACGTATATTGACTATGATTAAAATAAGAAGTTTTTAATAGCTAGAAAATAGAGCAATAAGTTTGTATTGCCTTGATATACATTTTACAATGTCACTATCGAATAAGAAACTTTCCCTTTATATAGTAGAGAAATTTTACCTCTAGTACAGTTCTAAAAAAGATAAAAATCCTCCTTGTACATTAATTATTGATACGCTACCGGCATTGGGTGAGATACGCATCGTGATATCCGGTTGGGTGCGAATATCACGGCCCTCTGTTAGTTGTGTGCAACCGTTTGTAGTAATTTCTGAGGTCTTGGAGCTAGTTTCAGGTTCGGGGGGGGGGATGTTGTCATGTCAAGCCCGGTTGCGAGCACCTCGTTCCAGCCTCGATTCAAAGAGTTCTCTTATTCGGTACCTATCTTATACATTTGTATTTCTTACTTCGTTTGACTCACCGGGAACTCGGGTTGTATGCTAACCCCGAGTTCACCAGTATACAACATATACAAGAAATTTATGTCGAAGTTTACGGGGTCCGATAACCCCTCAATATTATACATAGGTCTGCTTTTGGTCATGCTTTCTCAGCATTTTCACTATATATACATTGCTAGAATAATCATCATCATCATATCTCATATCTTATATCTCATCTCATCTCATCTCATCTCTCATATATATAACACCTCCAAGTCAAAAATTGATTTACAATTTTATCCATTAAAAACTAAGTGGCCATTTTACCCTTCAATCAAACATTACTTTAAAATATTTTTGTTTAAAAATGTAAATACACAATCAAATAATTAAGAAAATTAATTGAGAAAAACAAACGTAATACCCCTTCATTTGTCAGCTTTTACACCCTTTTGATCTTCTCTATATTTTTATCCGTTTTGGGTTTTTTCCTACTTTTTGTTATTTTATCTTATTGTGAGAATAAATGTTGTAGTTATTACTTCTTCACCTATTTCTGTTCCTTATTGTATAAGACTTATTGTAGGAATAAATATCTCAATTATTACTACTTTGCTCTTTCATATCTCATATAGTAAAAAGAAAAAAAAAATTAAACGTGTTCTAATTACTACAAAAACCTTTCTACTTCCTCCATGAAGAAAGAAACAGAAAAAAGAATTGAAGCCCCGTAATAAATAAGGACAAACAAAGACACAGTTTCAAAATCATTTTAAATGCATGATAAATAGGAAAAAAAGAGACACCGTTTCAAAATTTTAAATTCGAAACTTCTAGCTTTTCAACTTCCACAATTTTAAAGGTAAAACCATCCTTCACCTATTTAAATTTCGGTGTTTGTCCTTCAGTAATGAAGAATGGAAAAATCGTCCCAACCTTTTCACCATCTTTTTAACTTTTGATCTCCATTCTCTGTAATTCTTTTTTGATTTTTACGCTGCTCTGCTCTTTCACCCAAAGAATTGTGATTAAATTATAGTAGTAATTATTTTAGTGAATTCATTGAGCTTTGTGTTTGATGGTTTGTTTTAATTTGATGTGTTATTTTGAGTTAGATTCCCTAAATTTTCATCTTTCATATGTTCAAAATTGTCAGCTTTCAATTGCCTTTGTGATAAATCGGAATTAAACATAAAATATTCTTGTGGTATATTATCTATTCAAGTTTGTAAAAGTTTTACTTACTTTGTCTCCTACATTCATTGGCTTTATTAATTTTATGATGCATTTAAAATGATGATTAAACAAAAAATATAGTAAAAATTCTTATTTCTCTATGTTGAATATATCTCTCATGTCTGATTCTTGAATATCGTCCTTTTTTGGCGCTAGGGAAAAGAATGTTGAGGAAGTGTTTGCTATGTCCTATTGGATGTTTTATTCAGTACCGAATATGGTAAGTTTTATAATTACGATTTTACATTTGTCTGTAATGACAGTTACTTTTCTCTATATTTGAATCTCTCTGGTTTTTACTAAAGGATTTCTTTTTCTCAATTTATTGTATAGGTGATGAAAATATTAAAATTGCAAGAAGCAGACTGTTGGGAATTTCCCCGAAAATTGAAGAAGAAGATTAATGGAGATTTGAAGGCATAAAGATGGAAGTAACATTTATAAATTTATGGACTAACCGTAGGGAGGAGGGAAAAGATGAATGAACAAATAGAAGATTGAGGGGAAGTAACGAATTTTCTGTATAAGAAAATATTTAGGCGATGGAGAATTTGATAGAGAGATTATGAAATAGAAAAAGAAAGAAAAGAAGAGAGCATTGAAAGAAAGTAATCAAAATACCTATGTTTAATATAAGACTAAGAGAATTACTATGTAGCAAAACCCCGTTACAAATATTACGTCTAAAAATGACAATCTTATTTGAAAATCTTTTTATTTTTTTCATTTATTGAGGAAAATCTAATAATGAAAGAAACAATTCATCTAGGCTCTAATTCTAATAATGATATTTCACAATTGCGATTTCATCAATATTTAAAATTAATTGTAATTTTTACATGAAATAGTTTATCTCATTTTTTTGACTAAACTTATAAGAAAACATTTCTGAATTGACTAATAGATAAAATTAGTATTTCATATAATATAAACTGTACTTCTTGTGTCTAAATTTGCTAGGTAGTTGCATTTGTTTTAGAGAGAGTACGAAAGGATTGATTTTTTTTAAAACAACTCTCTCAATAGAGTGTTCTGGTCATTAAGAAATTTGCTTGTCTGGCTCTTCGGATAGTCTAATGTCTACTTGTAATTCCTTTCTGAAGGTACAAAACTTCATGTTTGGTTAGTATTTGATTTCATGTATTTGCATTAAATTTCTCTTTTTTCCATTTCATTAGGTGTTTGCACAGTATGTATTTAGCTTTCTTTGCCAATATCTTTTTCCTTTACTCTCTCAATCAAAGCAATATTCCTATCGTTAATGTTTATTAAGAGTAATATGTATTGATGCATGCTATTTATTATAAGGCCACAAAGAAATACAATATACGAGGCCTGCAGTGAGCTAAGGAGTCAAAATCATAATTTCCTACCAACTTATAAATTTGATCACGTTGACAATATCCTTTGAGAACAAAGTTTTTGAAGAGGAAGATATACTTCAACGATTATTGATAGTTTGTTGATATTAAATGCTTCAAGGTCTTGTACATATATATATATATAGTCTTGATCTATAGAGAGCTGACGTGACACCTCTCCTAATAGGCCAAGTAATGTATTATCTTTTCTCTCTTCTTTGTAAACCTTTTATTCTTATTTTCTTAATTTGAGGTTAATCTTATTTCTACCTTATTTATTGTATTTTATTAAATATTAATAACAAATTATTTAATTTCATCAGCTATAAGAAATCCTTTGGTTTATTTGTTATTCAAAAACATGTTTCAATAATCTCAAGTGATTATTCAAAATCTTGTAATTAAAAAAAACTTGGATTACACGTGCAATACACGTGTTCAGAGACTAGTATACTATATTATAAGCGGAAAGACCTAAATTTAAAGTTAGATTACAAAAGTGACCCTCAAAAGTTGAATGACCATTTTGCCTTTCACTTGAATATTATTTCAATATATATGTCTTTCTACGGAAAAGAACCTATATTTCAATTACCAAAAAGAAAATGTATATTTCAATTTCAATGAATATGATAATGAAAAGATAACTGTTTTGACTTTCGTCCATTAGTGCAGCCTTTTCAATTTACTCGAATTGCTTTCATCTCCCTTGATTAGTGAAAACGTATAGGAGAATAATTTATCTCAATCTTTGGGTTGTTCGTCCTTTTAATTTCAACCGTTACTGCAGAATGCAGATTAAAATACTTGGGCATTCTCTCATCTTTATTTATTGCTAAATGATTAGCTAACACAATTCAACAATTCATCTCATCTATGACACACCACCATTATACACCTTTCAAATCAGGTAAACTTTTTTCTTTCTTTTTTACTTTTCACCTAAGTTTTGTTAATTTCTATCACTCTTTCTTTTGCTCTTCCTAGCCGCTTGGCTATACACGATAGTAATTGCGTAGAAAGTTTTTATATTTTAATGAATTGATTGTCAAATCTCGACAATAGCTAGACATATAAAAAAAGTAAAAGGTGGATTACTATTTTGGGATATGCAGTTCTTAAGTAATTTAACATTTCTTCATTTGTTATGGTATATAAGCTAAATTTCTTTGTGTATGAAATTTGTTGCTACAATACAATCTTTTATTTAATCATATGAGTCATATTTTTTCTTGCTAGAATAGAGCTTTTCCTGTTCATTGTCTTAGTGGCAAGTTTTGCTGGAAGTTTTGTTTATTATTTATTTTCAGTATGTTTATTCACTTTTTCCTGCCAAGTTTATTTTGATTGAATGGAAAAAATTTCTTTCACCTAACAAGTAAAAAGGAAAGTCCTCAACAGGTACGTAAGAACCCAACATAAGTAATTAACTAGAAACTATATTAACGTTTGATTTTTTATGGTATGCGTGGACTAAGGTCTCATACGTATATACCAACAAAAGTCATGATGGAATAATAAGTATTCAATTATTTTTAAACCAAAGATTTTGAGCTTAAATTTTGAGAATAAAATTGTGTTTAACTTCAGTCATTAAATCACGTTCTATTAGAGTCATGCATTTTTTTCCAGCTTTATTCTTTTTCAATAGTCATTTTGTTTAACATGTTATCCATTTAAGGAAGGCACATGTGTTGATCGAGTTTCTATACAGCTTTTACAAAATATTATTTTTATTCAACTACCTTCTTGGTTATGCATGCGACCGTAAGCTGGAGGACTACAATTTTTTCAAAAGAAGGCAAAACTTTAAGACATGAAACATTTGCAACTATAGCCGACGCTGCTTAAATTTATATCTAATTTACATGTTGTTGAGATATAAAAATGTGAATTATTGTCGGGGTAATTTGTTTTTTGGCTCTTTACAAACTTGTTTTTAGTTTTATGACCTTACATCTTTTTTTTGTTACACATGAGAGTTTTGCTTTTACACGTAAGAGATTTATTTTTTACATATAAGAGATCTAGAAAAGTCATTTTCTTAAATTCAAAATTGTAAAGGGGCATAATGTACAAATAGCACATTATTGTCAATGAATACTTGATATATTATGGAATTGCATAATTGAAGTAGTTCAAATATTACCTTTCAAATCCATTTGATTGCAAATTTTCAGTATGATTGTGCTTCAATTTTGAGATTGCATTTTCCTTTCACCCACTTAGCTAGCGTTTGGACATCGATTTCATTAAAAGTTGATTTTTTTTGAAAGTTGAAGTTGTATTTGGACATGTATATTATGTGAAGAAAAGTTCAAGTTTTGTGAGTGGAAGAAAAAATTTCACCCAAAACCTGGACAATTTTTGGGAACTTGAAATTTTTTTATCCAAACATGATCATATTTCATAAACAAACAATATATTTTTTTTATAAAATAAAGCCAAAAATCTATGGCTAAGCTGGAGCTTAGTACAATATTTAAAATGTGTACTAATTAGCATAGGTGCAATGCACGTGTTCGAAAACTAGTAGTTTAAAAGGAAAAAGACAAAAAGGAGAAAATTTAACTTTTTTTTTAATTAAAATGTTAAAAACCTGTGGCAAAATTCATCTAAAATGATTTTGGGAAGACTAAGAAAAAGAGATAAACATGTAAAGCAAAACGAAACTTAGAACAATTTATATTTAAGAAAGAAATACAAGAAAATACACTTCACTTCACGTCTTAACAAAAAATATCTATATTTTTAAGTTTTACTTGACCTAGCTCATATTGTAAATATTTTGAAAGCACTAGCAAATTCAAAATCTATTTTCTTACAACTATTGTTTCTAAAAGCTATGGAGTTAAATCTATATTCTCACAACCATTGTTTTCACTCTCTTTTCTTCTTACATCTTCTACATATTCTTCAAGGGGCCGTCCGCCATTACTACTTCTTCCTTGTGTCACCTGGTTGCAATGTAAGAAAATTAAAGATTCAACATTCCACCATTGAAGGACATTCAAAGCTTTACTGTCAAAAATAAGAATTTTTGAGTTTGTTAGTTGTTTGAATTGGATGTTGTTCCAATTGATTGAAAATATCAAAATGAGTTCAAAAGTTAAATTTGAAGTGATTTGGAGTAGATTTGAGTTAAATTTCAGAAAAAACGCAAGGAAGAAGACGAAGACATTTTTTTGTATAATTATGTAGAATCTTGTATAATAGTGTATATAAGTGTATAAACACATCTTATACACTATTATATATTTTTATACACATTTATACAAGCGTCTGTAGACGAACTTCTTCCACGATTTTCAGTTGCAATTTTTGTTCAAAATCAGTCCAAATCTCCATTAAATGACTTCAAATTTTCTATACAACATCCTTATACTATTTCTATCAATTCTAGATAATAGCCACTCCAAATTTCTCACAAAATCCAATTGGAAATCTAAACTCACATATTTAAGCTTGTTAAAAATCTAATTTTCACCATCCAAATGGATTTGGTTTGTTGAACTAATATTTGAGTTATAGTTACTGATTCGAAAATTAACTTAAAAACTTAAGCAATCTTTTTTAAAAATTAAATAGTAATTTTGAGAACGTATTAAAATTGAATGCTAAATCTTAGCCTATTACTTTTAGATTAATCGATTATAAACAAAAATATAAGCTATAAAATTAAAAAGTAGGAATCCTAGCTGTTCTTGTAGAATTGGGGAAAATATACGGAGAGAGAAGACGAGGACTAACAAATCCTTTTGGTGTCCTGTTTGGCCACTTCAGAATCACGTGTTACCTTTTAATTATAATAATTTAACTACGATGTTTATTTTAGATACAGACAAAATATATTATCTACTTTGATAAACTCAAAGGACTCATGAAGAATATATTCTAGGGTGGATTCTAGATCTACGTTAAAAGACTTTCTTATCCTTTTTAAGGAGAAGGGATATACCAATTGATCAGATATTTAATTTTTTGGTTCTTTACAAAATTGTTTTAAGTTTTATGACCCCACTTTTTTTTTACACATAGGAGATTTAAAAAGGTTATTTTTTTAAATTTAAAATTATAAAAAGGCATGATGTACAAATAACTATTGTTATTTATTACTGTGCGGTCTTAATATATGTGATGATATTAATTAGATACAAAATTTTAACCTTTTTTTTAAACTTGTGGTTTAAAATAAATATGAATATTTATGTGATTATAATAATTTTATTAATGATAAAATAAAAATAAAATAAAATTATATTAAGTATAAAATAAAGTCATTCTTTTTTTAATAAAATAAAAAGTTTGCCACATAAATGGAATAGCCAAAATATATTACTATAAATTTTTGCCTTTCTCAGCTTTTTTCCGCCATTAATAACTTGTAATTTAACAAGAATAAATAACTCTTCTCTTTGTTCCTATCACTTACGGGTCAAATTAAAAATATCTGACTATTCCTTTTTTTCCCCGTTCAGAATATCTTATTATTCCTAGAAAACTTGTCAAAGGGGCTATTAAATTTACGTCACTATCTCAAATAGTAAACAAATCGTCGTCTCCTTTTAAACTACAAATAGCTTATAGAGTATTAATTAGCTGCTTTCTTAATAACAAAGTCATCCAATTTCTGCTTTTCAACTACTACTCCAAAAATGGCTTTTTTCCAAGTCCATTAACGTACCAACAAAAACCCTAATCCTTCAATTTTTTTCTTCTCTGTATTAAGTATAAGGTTTATAGATAATATTTTCGCAAAATTTGATTGATGGAATCAAGAGGATCGTTGAAATCGTTGGCGCCGGGGTTCAGATTTCACCCGACGGATGAAGAATTGGTTCGTTATTATCTCCGCCGTAAAATAACTGGGAGACCCATTAAATCTGCTCCTATTTCTGATATTGATATTTACAAAGTTGAGCCTTGGGATCTTCCTGGTTAGTGCCTTTAACGTTCCTACCTTTCTTCTAGAACCTTCTATAACTCATATATTGATGTAAAGTTCTTATTTTTCTTTTTATGATCGATTGATTGTCTGTACAGATCTTTTGAAATCATAGTGTATATGGGTTGTTCAGTGGCGGTAAGGATTAAAGGGGTTTACTTTTTTCCCAATTTATTGGTAAATTGCCAAGAATTTATGCAATTCAGGTAATATAAAAGGTAATTGTATAAATGGTAAGCAAATTGCTATAGCAGGTTAAATTATACGGATGATGTAAAAAATTCATTACTTTAGCGGTCTATATATCTTAAATCCTTATTTGTGGGCTTAATGGCTATGCTAGTTAGAAGAGTGGTACCTATTGAACTTATAATAGATGCCTGATTACATAAGTTCATTGTGATGGTTTGTTCTACTTGCTAATTGTAATTTTTCTTTTGTTCAATTTGGGTGATAGAAATATTGGCCATAGTTCAATGATCCCAGGGGTTTGGTTTAGTGTAAGAGCACAACACGTGATGTGCGGGTTGTTGGGCTTGAGTCACGGGTTCGAGACAAAAGCCGGGTATTTAAGTAGAGAAGGATAGAGGGGCGGGCCCATTATCTGCACAATGTCCAACTGTGAGCCACTGGCCGTTGGGGATTTCTCGGCTATTAATGAAAAACTGGCAATCACATGTATGTAAATATTCTGACTGCAGTACCTATTTTATGTGTCGGCATGTATCACTTGTGAATAATTATCATCAAATTATTTTTTTATGTTGCCTCCCTGGAAGTACTAGAACCAGAGCTTTAAGCTTATGTCCATTGATTGATAAAAATTTGTTGACCGCAACTTGGCAGCTTATTCGGGATTGGATTATGATAATATCTGTAGTATGCATTGGTTGAATTGATTGTTAGGTATTTGTGAGTTATATTGTAAGCTTAGTGGAATGTTATGGTGCAATAGGCAAGTCGAGGCTGAAAACAAGAGATTTGGAATGGTACTTCTTTAGCGTTCTTGATAAGAAGTATGGTAATGGAGCAAGGACGAACCGAGCTACAGAAAAAGGCTACTGGAAGACAACTGGAAAGGATAGGGCTGTCCATCGTAATAAGTCTCAGGTTGTGGGGATGAAGAAGACTCTAGTTTATCACAGTGGTCGGGCTCCAAAGGGTCAGAGGACTAATTGGGTGATGCATGAGTACAGACTGATTGATGAGGAGTTAGATAGAGCTGGAATTCCTCAGGTGAGGGTTCTTATTTCTTTTTATTTTTTGAAGTTGTCTGTATATAGTCATACTTGTCATTGGAAAATAGTGGCTTTGTTTTAGTTTTTGTAAAATTTATCAGCATCTCACATTCTTGTCCAGTTGCCCCAATACTGCTTCTGGAGGGAAATAGAGAGATGCTGAAGATAAATAGTCAAATGGACAGAGTGAATGCAAATTCTTCTTTCTACCCGCTTGCCCTTGTTTGTGAGTGCTTGTGGGGTTGTCTCTTTTTTTTCTCTTTCCTTTTTTAGGGGGTGGGGGGATCCTCTTCGTGTAAGACGCTCACCTGTTGTTGTCACCTATTCTAATTTTCTTCTCTTTTTGGCGGAAGGATGCGTTCGTGGTATGCAGAGTCTTCCAGAAGAGTGGTGCAGGGCCGAAAAATGGGGAACAGTATGGGGCACCTTTTATAGAGGAGGAATGGGAGGAGGATGAGTTACAGGTGCTTCCGAAGGATGAGGCTGCTGAGGAATTTGTATTTGATGATGATATTTATTTAGATGGAATTGAACTTGACCAGGTATTCCTCTCTGATATATCTGTTGCTGTTCCCTTTATTTTGTGCATGTGTAGGTTATGTGGAATGCCTTCTCCCCCCCCCCTCTATAAACTGCACAAGTTGTTCTAGCGTGACAAGTTACTTATAGCCTGCTTGGCCAAGCTTCTAAAATCGGCTTATTTTAGAAGTGCTTCTCAAAAAAGTAATTTTGGTGAGAATCTGTTTGTGTTTGGCTAATTAATTTGAAAAGCACTTTTGAGCAGCACTTAGTGTTTAACCAAGCTTTTAAAAAGTGCCTAAGTGTATTTCTCACAAGTGCTTTTCGCCAAAAAGCACTTTGGCCAAAAGAAGCTTGGCCAAACAGGCTATTAGTGTTCGAGAGTATTATAACACATAGATATGCTCTCACTTTGCTATATTTCTATATGTTAGTAATTGCTTGTGTCTTGTCATTAGAAGTAGTCACTCTAAGAAGTTAGCATGCAACTGCAACCAACAGGTCACTTTTACTATAAAAAAGCCAATTTTCTGGACATTTCCAATTCCGTTGTTTCTCTTATTTGACAAGGTGTACAGGCCTTCTTTGAAACTTAAACCTGGTGAAGTTTAGTAGCATTCTACACGAAAGTTTGAGCTAGCATAGTTTTATCTCGCATTGTTCTGCCTTTAAGATTTAAGAGTTAAGGGTCTATTACTCTGGGAATCTGGCTGTCTTTTTTCTTCCTTTTCCCGGAATGGCGATCTGGATACGCGGTCCTGTTGTTACTGACTTGACATGCATCATCTAATAACAAAAGAGCCTAGCCCTGCTGGAATGTGCATTTACTTGCTGCTGAGTTCTGTGGCAAATAGATCAACTTGCTGTTGCTTTTATTGGCTCGTGGCCATGTCTCCATGGGCTGTTGGCATCATCAGAAAATAGAAACTCATCCTTTCTGCAGTGCATGTGTTTGAACGCTAAAGCCTTACTATTGAAGACATTTGTCATTAACTTTAAAAAAATTCATCCTTGTCTTGCTGTTCTGTGGTGTTACCTAAAACCTATCTGTGAAAATTTGGATGTAATAACGACAGTATGAGACCGGGATCATTTTGTTCCTGCTGGTTGAATGTTTATGTGGTTGGGATTCGGACCCTTTTGAAGCTATGGGCAGGCTAGTTGTTTGTTGAAATTTACAGTAGTCAATTGATATTTAAATTTCTAATTTAAAGTGTCTTATAAAAAATAGATATATATATTCCCTTGTTCCTTTCTGCAGTACTGGTGTTTTCATAAGTTATTACACATCAATTTTCCTTTTCCTCTTCCGAGAAGTAATTCCTGCTTCTGTCCGAAGTAAAAACTGGCTTTTTAAGGTAGAGAATTGATGGAGATAAGTTTTAACTGAGTGGGGTGTCTCGTCTCTTTTTCTTGGGTTGGTATCTAATTTTAACATTCAAATCTATTTCAGCGCTTCTAAGAGAAGTTAAGTCATGTATTATAACAGTTAAACCTATTTCAGTGCCTGTAAAACAAAGGTCCTTATGAAGTTGTATATTAGGGTATACCTAAGTTGCTCAGATACGGGTGCGGATCTAGAGGTCGGATCCTTCGAAATGTAAATTCTAAGATTCGGGGATACGGATTCTAGTACAAATACGGGGAAGGGAATCCGGCTAAACATATTTAAAAAAAAATAAAAATATAAAATATCTCTAAATTATGAGAAATTTTGTGGAATACTTTTTTTTTTATTTGCACCGGGTGTTCGAGTCTCTACGAGCCCCGACTAATCCCGAGTGTGCATAGGCTCTCGGCAAGGAGTTGCCCGCAAGTGCACCACGGTTAATTCAGGTTTTACCAAGTCTGATGGCCCTCAGAAATTGTTTGCACCCAGTGGGTTTTGAACTTGAGACCTTGAAAGTCAATTGCTACCAGGCCAACCCCTGAGGGTTTTTTGTGGAATACTTACGTATAGCTTGTAAAGTGTGGATTTCTTTTTTGTTCTCCAGTTGTAGAAAGTAAATGATTTATTTCCTAGATAAGGTATGCTATTTTCTTCAAATTTACCCTAGTTTGGGTTTTGATTTCGGGAATCAAGTTGTATCTCATCTCGAATTTTTTCATCCATCGTGGTCAAAGTACCCGAAATTGTTTGACCAGATCCGGTGCGGCACCTAAACTGCCATATCGGAGCAACTTAGGGGTATACCCTTCTTGTGAGCAGTATGAATGTGTTTTTGGAAAAAACCCGCCTCTGCTTAATGGTTTATTCAATTTAGTTGAGGTGCGTGCAAGCTGACAAAGACACCACCCATATAAAAAATAAATAAATGAATGAATGTGTTTTTTAATTGAAGCAATATCTTTGAGATTTCTGATCACGTGAACATGGTAATTTTCTTACCTCTTGAATCTTTAACGTAGATGTATTTCCAGTTCTATAGGAAGTTGTACGAGGTCTAGAAGTCTCTGATATCATGAAACTTCAAAATAGTTTATCACCATCTGTGAATACAACAGAGAGTTCTGCTCCGTTAATAATATTTGCCAACATGGTGTGCTGTTCTGATGTCTGGTAATGCTTCTCTTGCGTCCAGATTCTTGGAATCGAAACCACTTCGAATCGTGTTCCCTTCCTGTTCATAATATTGCCAAAACTGTGTGCTGTTAATATTGGATTAAGGTTATCTATATGTTCTGATTTCTCTTAATGCTTCTCTTGCACCTAGATTCTTGGAACTGAAACAACTTTGAATAGTGCTCCTCTTCCTTTGGACTATTGTTATGGTGAAAATGGAAGTAGTGAGGAGACAAATAACTCCTCTGATGCACAAAATTGGCTGCAGCAACCTGACGAGCTAAAACCAATTGATCTAGCTGTTCAACAGAATGTTGATGTCGATCCAGTCATGCATGAATATATTGGTGAATCAAGCAAGAATGTGAACTCTGAAGATGTGGATTACTTGCTTCATGAACCAACTGTAAATGCAACTGATGACCTTCAATTTAAGGAAGAAGCTTTCCTCGAAGCTAATGATCTTTCAAATCCCATTGAGGTTGATAGCTCTGGTTTTGACATGCTTGAGGAATACCTTACTTTCTTTGATGCAAATGATGATTTCCAGCATATGGGCTTTGATCCTTCAGTTTTGTTTGGAAATGATGATCAAATTTCTGATCAAGCACTGCTGGCTGAGAAGGTAAACTTTATTTTTGCCAGCTTCGCTCTCTCTTAACTGTTGTAGTAGTGTTCATGCTGAGGCTTACATGTTATTTTTCTATTGTGGCAGAACATCGGCGAGGTAACTCAGCAATTTATTGCACCCAATGAAGGGCTTGGTGAAAATAAGAATGATTTTGCGTCATCCTCTAAACTAGAACCGACTAAATTTGGATCAGGTAATGATGGGACTTTCTATTTTGATTCCTGATTGATACTTTTGGATGCTAATTTGGTCTTTGGAGATTTATTTTGCACCAGTACTAGTTTTTAGTTTTCTGGCTATTGGAGCTTCTGTTTCCCTGATATCATTGCTATTTATTTTTCATTATTGCAGATCGTCAGTATCCATTTATGAAGAAGGCAAGCCAGATGTTGGGCAATATTCATGCTCCTCCAGCATTTGCTTCAGAGTTCCCTACAAAAGACGCAACTCTCCGTCTGAATTCATTATCTCAGTCATCTAGTTCAGTGCAGGTCACTGCTGGTTTTCAAATAAGGGACACGACTGTGGGTAGCAATGGGACGGGATGGCCATTGGGCAAGTATGCGGATTACAACATTATCCTATCTTTTGGCATTTCACGACGTAGTGATGATTCTGCCATGGAGTCATTTTATAGCATTCATCCTGGAAAGACAACTTCGATCATATCAAGGGGCTGGTTCTATTATCTCTTCTTTTCGTTCCTAATGCTTTGTATGAGCTTCAAAATTGGGACAATTATTTGTGCCAGTTAAGGTATGAGCACTTTAGAAAGCTCAACTATGCTGAAGCTCGAGGTTGCTGTTATTTACACAAATTCTCAGTACATTATTACATCTCAACTAAGACTTTATACCATGTCCTATAGGAGTAGTTTCCTTTACTCTTCCTTTTTGCCTTCCTTTTTTGGGTGGTAGGTTATATAAAGTACATTGTTGCAGTGTACTGATTGCTTCAAGTAAACGAGGTTTTGGATCATTTTAAGCTTCCAGCTCTGAAACTTGAACATGTTATTTATGACTGTTTTTGAGATTTTTATTTGGAAGCCTTTCTTGAAACATGTAGGAAATCTGTGCCAGCATGATTGTGTCTTCTGTGTTAAATCCGCGTCGGGATTTTACTTGCTGATGGTTTGTTTATATCATATATGGACATTTTTCTTTCAATCGCGAAATCTCTGATTTGGCGTGTATGAATATGGAGGCAGACGTTGATGAACTAAGTTGAGTAATAGCGATAAACATTCTATGAAGTTGGACTAGATTGAATATTGAAACTTTAGAAAACTATAGTAAAGTAGCTAAGTTCAAAGGAGATGTAGGCAAGCAAGAAGTTCATCCATTTTCGAGACAAGAAATGTGGTTCCGGATCTCTTGCATCATATTTGTTACGGCCTTGGGGTCGAGAGGAGGTAAATGCTCCTAGAATAGACCCATCCCTTCATTGTGAGGGCTTCACCTGCAATCGGGCTTGTAGCTCTCACCTTACCAACAAGCCGAGAGCTGATGGCTATTGGTCACGACTACTATCACAAAGCTCCTGTGAAGATAAATACTATATCACATGGATTAGTAGACTTGTGAACTATGCTAAAGTTACTTCGGTGCTTTGAAAGTAAAAGCAATCGTGCAATTTATCAATAAACAAGAACTTTCTGAGGCAAAGTTTTTAACTTCAAGCAAATAAAATAAGATACATAGAGGAACTTGTGCATAAAAAGATAACTACTCTCAGCAGTAGCCAAATTTCTTGCCTTTAGGAGGGCACTTTTTCAAATTGTCTCATTCATTATTCCCTAGTCATCCAAATCTATTGGACTGCACATCAATAGTATAATAAATTACAAACAACATTGACGTTGGTAAACACTAGTATTATCTTGTCTATGCAAAGCTCTTCATATAATCTGATAATATTCAAAATGTTTTGCTTAGTGGTTTCACATTTCTCCTGGAAGCATTGTATCCCCTGGCAGATCACAGACAGCGATACCCTAAAAGGGGACGAAAAAAGAAAAAAAAAGAAAAAGAAGAAATTAGTTCATTCCGCGATAAAGAAGAAAAACAAAAAATTTCAACGGTATCTTGCAGCTGTTTAATAATACTCACCTCTCCTGTAAGGTGAGCTACACATCTTTTCTCCGCGAGCAACTCATCTTCTGACTGTACAATTTTAATAATATAATTAAAAAAAATATCTCGAGACGCCTCCTATCATGTTTAATTGTGTAATCACCTCATCTAAATGTCTAATTACACAATCACATTATGTCTCAATACTAGATCTCCTTTATGTTAAAAGAGTGTGTACTTCAAAATTCCCAAATAAGAGAAAAGGTTGAATACCTTCTTTATTCGGCTCCAAAGGTAGTCGTCAAAAATTACTTCCTTTACTAGTTCATAGTCACCATCTCCCTGCAATCAGTTAAGTATCTCAGAGCTCAAGATAGTGTGTGCTTAACATTTTGTCTAAATAAAATAGGAAATTACAAAGGAGAAAAAATCTTACTTTTGATCTACAAGGCATGCTGAAAACTATATCCTCTGCTATCCCATAAGGATTTCCACTGGTATACACCTACACATTTGTAGCAATACTATAACAAGAAACTCCCAAATGAAAACATATAACGTGTAATTGGACGAAAACTTGGTCTTTTGCTCAGGTAATGTTATACTGCGCTATACTGGAGATTCACTGTGTGTCACCTACATCATCTGAGTATTTATAGTCACCAAACCCCACAATTTTCTTCTAAGTGTGCGTAAACTGGTCCATAGATAGGTAAAGGCAGTAAGCTAGCTGTTCTATGCCAACTCGGACACCAATTTGTTGGGCTAAGCCAGATCAAAGACACTCTTAACATGGTATGATATAATCTGCTTTGGACTAAGCCCTCACGGTTTTCATCGACTAGTCTCACACTATTAAGTGTACCCCTACACATTGTGTATCTTCTTTTCTTATCAACTTTCAATATTGACTTTTTTCACACACCCAACAGTAACTTATAGTACGACGAAAGTTAATGAACTTACTCCGGTAGAAAACCAATCGCCTTCAGGCGTAGGAGTGACGAGCGACCTTATTGCATCAACAATTGACACAGCAGTTGATGCAGCTGAAGATCTTCCCCATTTCTGAATAAGTACACCACCTCTCTGCCAATTAACTTTAGCATTAGAGACTTTGAATGATTCAGATAAAAGGTGTAAACAACAATATTAAAATTGATACTTTACCTTTTGGACTTTTTCAGTGAACTCTTCCTCTAACCATTTAGTGTCTTTAATCACCTCTTTAACTGGCAATCCATTAATTTTAGCATTTAAAAAATCTGGAACCTGATATCAAAATGAAGTCAGTAAAGCTAATGATATTGAAGAAATTACAAATGAGAATGAAACACAATGACCTGAGTAGTTGAGTGGTTGCCCCATATGGTAACATTAGATACTTTATCATAGAAGACTCCAGCTTTTAGAGCCAGCTGCACAAACCATGAGATTGTCTTACTCTTTGTTCACTAATGGAAAAAAGCACTAAGTTTCCGCTATGCACGGGGTTGGGGGAAGGGCCGGACCACGAGGGTCTATTATACACAACTTTACCCTGCATTTCTGCAGGAGGCTGTTTCCACGACTCGAACTAGTGACCTCCTGGTCACATGACAACAACTTTCCCAGTTACGCCAAGCCTCCCCTTGTTCACTATGGAAAAAGGGCAGCCCGGTGCTCCATCGGACCACAAGGGTCTATTGTACGCAGCCTTACTCTGCATTTCTGCAAGAGGCTGTTTCCACGGCTCAGATCCGTGACCTTCTGGTCACATGGCAACAACTTTACCAATTACGCCAAGGCTCCTCTTCTTGTTCACTATGGAAAGAGGAGTTTAATTTCACGTACCATAACTGGAACTTTACTCACTCTAACAGTCATACGACCTTTTTTTGTCATATTAAAGTAACTGAATTTTTCCCATTATAATAATTAAAGGCACGAAATCTTACTTACTATAACAATAAAGTCATCTTGATGAATACGTCTTATCGTTATAGTTGGTAAATTTTGTAACATTACTGTTAAAGCAGATAAAGTTTATACTTTAAGATGATAGAAAATAGCATTGTGACTCTGCTGTTACTGTGAATAAACTTCAGTGACGATATGTAAAATTACTCTTGGAAAGAAGTAATGCAAATACTTAAAGGTAGCGAGTGAAGGGATACCTGGCATTTGGCTCTATTTTCATCTAACCTAGTCAAAGCATGGAAGTTCTTTGCAGGTATGTTTGGAGCATTTTTCAAACAAATCAATGCACTAGAAAGAGAAAACAGAAAGATATGAGCAATGGAGTAACAGATTCACAGAAAAAAAGCAGAATTGGAATCGAGTGAAATAGTTCATTACTTGGTATTACAAGGGTTCCCAACTACTATCACCTTGACATTACGCGATGCAACATCATTGAGAGCTTTCCCCTGTAACCATTTGACAAACAATGCAAAATATTGATCAAAAGGATTATTATTTCATTTTCTCGGAAATCTTTATAATCTCAGGAGAAGAAGAAGAAGAAGAAACCTGCTCCGCGAAGATTTGACCATTTATATCCAATAAACCAGCTCGTTCCATACCAGGACCTCGAGGCTTTGCTCCGATAAGAAGTGCCCATTCTGCATCCTGGAAAACCTCGTAGGGATCTGTACCGATATTCACTTCCCTAAGCAAAGGATACAAAGAGTCTTCTAGTTCCATAGCAACTCCTGCATATTAAAAGCTGAGTATTAGTAAAGCATAGAGATTTGGAAGTCCACACATGTCCTATAATTGCATAGCAAGGATGAAATGTGATACTCGCTGCGATCTAATTACGTGACACTATTTTCTTATTAGTCCATTTAAAAAAGAACGACACCTTTCTATATATAAAAACGATTTGCTTTTGTAGCCATAAAATATCATGGCAGGTTTACGATCACAAGTTTCAAAAGTCTTTCTTTCTTCTTAAATACTGTGCCGAATCAAACACCACCACATAAATTAGAACATAGGGAGGAAAAATTATGAATGTAAGTGAATAGAAAATGGAGAATAACTGAAAACATACCTTCGAGCGCTTGGATGGAGCGCTCGGACCCCAATAACCTTAATGCAATAGGCTGATCTGGTCCAAAAACCTCACCAGATGCAAGCTGAAAATCAAACACATTATCTACTTTGTTTCCAGGCATGTTACTAATTTAAGAGGAAATTGTGCATAGATTTGGTTTTTTCCAAATTTAAAAAAGTTTAATTGCGTCTTACTTTGAAAAGAAGATGATTAGCAATCATGCCAGCAGCACCAGACACAGAAACAGTTATCATTTTCTTCCACGACTTCGTCTCTTCTTCCTGTTAATAAAATTAAAAAGAAAAACAGAAACAGAGATTATGGGTCACGATTTACCTTTTGAAAAGTCCAAGCAATATACATTTTCAATTAAATGCTCCAAAAATGGCCTCTAAAAGTAGTGCATGTTCGAGGATTCGACACGGATGCAACAACAATTTTAGAGAGTCCGAACAATATAGTTTTCAGTTGGATGCTTATATTTTTTCCGCATGATATGATATTATAATCAAACTTTGTTAAGTTCATTTGTTATCTTATATATTTGGACAATGTATCTTTTACTATAGTAGTGCAGTTTAACTTCTGATAGCAGATTAGTTATCATTTTTACCAGGTTATAGTCAACGTTTATCACAGAAATATACATGTAATTACCAAATAAGTTACCTGATTACATTTTTTACACGAATAAAGCGTAATACTTAAACTCATAATAGGATTTAAATCAAAATGAAGAAATCTAAGAGTAGTTTCAGAGTATGCATGTTAGAACTTACAGCCTTGAGATCATAAGTGAGACAAAAAACTCCATAGCACTCTGGTTTCTTCTTTGGATCATCAGTTTGTACTACTGTTGGCGCTTGAACTTCTCTGCAACACCAATTAAGATGACAAAAATTAAATCATAAAAAAAACACTACCTAAAAAACTAGAATTAGCTACGAACGTCCCCTAAATAGCACGTAGCAAGAGGCCATACAAGATTTGGAAGAACCCACATGGACTTCAAGTAAACTTACAAAAATAACCGAATTCACAATCAAATATTTAAAGATATTTAGTGAACTAAGTTACTGGGTCCCGTGAACCCGTAGGTCAAACTCTGGATCCGCCCCTGCGCATAGCTAATAGATTTTCTTGACAATATGTCACTAATCCGTTAGCAACGGATTTTACTGTTTAGCTACATAATTTGTCCGTGTTAATTTCTGTTTTTTAGTTGTGAAAAAAAAAGAATTGAAAATCAAGAAAGTAACAACATACTTCGACGTTACGGAGCAACAAATTTGAGAATAATGGCTTCTTGGTAGAGGTCTAAGACTGAAGCGGCGCTTCTGGGAAATCTGAGTTGATACATAAGAAAACTGTGATGAGTAAACATTGGTCTTATTTGTAAATGAAGAAGAAGGAATAAACTCTGCTACTGCCATTGTAGCAGAGAGAAAAGAAGAAGTATGTGTTTAATACAAAGACAAGTGAAGTATGAGATTGTTTTCAGGGAATATTGAGAAGGTTTGTGGTTTTGGAGGAAGAAGAGAGGGACAGGGTTTTGGATGAAGTGTTGATTTTGAAATGTAGGTATAAGGCCATAGGATATGACACTTGTCAACTACTATCCTCATCCCTTCACCTTTATGTTGCATCTTGTCATCTACATTTTGACTTTATCACACTTTTATAATTTAAATTTTATGGGTTCGAGAAAATTAAATTAAGTAATTATTTAAGTTATTGAGTTTGAAATTTAATATTTTTTTTTACGTATTTAGTCGATTTTTTTCTTATAAAAAATACATACATATGGTCTGAGTTAAATTTATGTAATTCAGTTGAACACATAGTTAATACTGTACATCCGCCTCTGACCATGCACTTTCCCTTTTGTTATGTTTTTTTTTTAATTCTTCTTTTTGTTGCAAGAAAAACAATGAGATAATTATCTAGTGTTATGGTAAAATTAGATATGATTATTTCTGCAGTAAAAGTTATTACTAATTTATTCTTGTGCTTAAGGTCATAGAAATTAAGGATTGACGTGGGTAGGGAGGTGAGGATTGACGTGGGTAGGGAGGTGAACTCGTACCTTTCTGAATATAAAAGACGGGTATTTAAGTGGGAAACTACCTAATTCAAAGACAATTCCTTAGTTATAAGAAACATATTATAGAAACTAGCCAACTAGGTAACTTTAAGCAAATATAAGTAGAATGTGTGACAAATTCCTGTTTTGCTTAAAATAAAATGGAAACAAATTAAGTGAAGTAGTTTCTTCTCCCCCCCCCCCCCCAAGGGGAAACCTAATATGCATATACAGTTGGCGCTGCAACTCAATTCTTTAGGAGTTGATTTCATCTTTATTGATTTTTCTTATTCTGTTTTTGGAAAGAAAAAAAACTATTTCAGAAAAGGTTAATAAAGTTAAATTGTTAAAAAGCAATTACTGTGCTAATTGTTACTTATGAAATAGTATAGAACATAATAAGAAATAATGACAACAGTAAATTCGAAAGGGTTTTTTTCCAGTTCCACATTAGTCACATATGTTAACCAGAAAATGGATTCATAAACTTGTAGCATTATTTCTTACAAGGATTTTGAAGGAGATCCTAGTTAGGAAGTGCACTGCACAACAGCAAGAGCTGCTCCCTTACAACTTTATACAACATGATACAAATAAAACATAGTATATAAATCTACTTTCTCAACAAATCAAAGAAGAACGAAGTTTGGGAAGATGAGCAAGAATTGGCAGCTCAAATTTCGATGGAGTCCACAACTAGGGCATTAATGTGAGGTTTTAAGACTTTTTCCGGATGAGTGTATCCATCTAGATTGTGTATATATGTAACCTCAACAATACGTGCAAGATTGAGAATACGAGATAAAAACTCTGTAGAGACAGGAGTGGGCCTAAGAAGTCCTTCATTAAGATCCTTCCATGCTGCCTCAGCCATTTCTTGAAATTTAGTCATTGCCTCTTCTGTTGATATGCCATAATCTCTCATGCAGCACTCAATTCCTGTTGCAATTTGTCCCCTAGTTTTCTCAACCTGGAAAGGTAGATAGATTAGGGGTTAGCTTTTATATTGTCGCAATACTTTATTTGTCCAAATTACATATAATTATATAAGTTTGTGAGATACAACTCATACCTCGTATGTGGCTGTGTCATCAATAACTCGGCATATTATCACACTAGCTTCAAGAATTTTAGGATTCTTTGACAACCATTCAAAATCCTGCTCTGTAACAGACTTCATGCCTAAATACGATGTTGTTGCGAGGTAGTAATATGTAGTAGTTGCTAGTGCATTGCTTAGGTATTCAGAAACAGGTGGCTTATATCCTTCAATAAACCATGTTGACTCGACATTATAATTTCTTACTACTTCTTTCATCTGTGAATACAAAATATATATGTTAAGTGTTAGATAATTTTGATTGAATTGTATCAAATTTTTGATCACTAAAAGACATACAGAAGGTAAAACAAAGCGAAAAACAGATTAAGAAAAAAAAATATTTCAATAGTTAAGTTGCTCAAACATACTCTTTCTATTGCATGGCAGACAATATGAGATCTTCCAACACTAGATAATTCCTTTTCATAATCCTTATAAAGATCTAGAATAGCTTTATAACTGATTTTCATGTAATCAGGAAGCCGATCAATTTCGTTTATATCCCACCTGCAGGATGACAAAATTCAGGATGACAAAATTAAGGCGAACTCATGCATTTTGAAAGAGCACAACTATAATGAGTAGAAGTTCGTCTTTGATCTTTTCAAGACGACATTAACTATCAAGGAATATCTGAATAAGTGAATTGATGAAGTTTATACCTTTGTATGGCATCTGTGTATGCCTCAAGTTCTTTAACTGTACCGTAAGCATCAAAGGTATCATCGACAATCGAAATCATTGATATGGTCTTAACGAGCATGACGCGAGCTTGGGAGTATTGAGGCTCAAAATAAACTCCTAATGCCCAAAAGTAACATTCAACTACTCGATCTCTAGCATATGGAAGTGTTGTTACGAAATCCAAATCTTTCCACCACCTACAACATAACAAATTAACATCAGTACTTGAGATATGATCAATCAAAAAGGGTTCATCGTTTTTATATATCGCACCTTGATACTTCAGCCAGTTCTTGTTTGTGTAACATCTGGAGCAAGTTAAAATCCAATTTGGCAAATCGAAGTAACATATTATTTTTTGATTGTTCCTTCTCATAGATTGATGAGATGAAGAATCGGGTCTCGACTCTAGGAACGCCCTTGTGCAAACATTGCTCAAGGGCATGTGTCACTTGCTCTCTAAGTGGAGATTTCAAATGTGGAGCTACAAATTCAAGATGGATAGTGGAGAAAGCAAGTGCGTCTTGTAAGATATCGTCAGCATGAGTCCTTGCATGTGAAGCTTCATACAAGTTCAATAATCCTAAGACATCACTAGCAAGAGACTCTTTGAATTTGCCATTTTCATCTTGGAATTTGCTGAAAATTTCTGGTATTTCAAGAAAGAAAGCTCAAGATTAAATTTCCTTCTTCCTATAAATTGAAAATAATTTTATCAACATTAAGGCATGCTTTATGATGAACTTACCAGGAGAGATGTTGAAACCATGTTGCCTGAGCAATCGAAATTGAAGTGCAGAAGTGCTCAAATCATCGCAGTTTGAGTTTTGGTTGTAAATCTGATCTAAAATCTCATCAATTTCTTTTTCAAAGTGGTAGGAGATGCCAAGACGTTCAATAATGTCAATCAAATTCAATGTATCAGCCAATTTCATTCCAGTTGCTAACAGCATATTCCTCGTTTGTTCCTTCGGTGCTTCAATCTCTTTAGCATACTTTTCCGCAACCTATTTATAATGCATTTAAAAAAATAAAACTGAAGTTAGCAAAATTAATGTTGTTCAATAAATATAAAGAAGAAATTAACCATGCTTGCACGAAGAAAGTATATAATAAGGAAATTAAAATATTACCTGATTATCAATGGAGAATGAAAGGAACTGATCACCCCATAGACTAGGGGAGAAGTCGGCGACGGGGCGAACAATATCTTCTTCATAGTTGCCAACTGCTGCTGCGGCCATTGCTATAGAATTTTTGGTTATTAATTCTCTGGGGAAGAAAGAAAGTCGAGTGATGAGTGAGATGACACAAATGGAAGAGAAGGCATAATTATTTATAATGCCTTTTTATTTCTTCATTTCAGTTGCCTTACTTGACTATATACCAATCATCAGCAGCCTTTTGATTTCTTCATTGGCGTCTCAGTGAATCCAATATAATAGGATTTTGTGTTGTGGGACATCATACCTATGGAAAATAATGTTTACGTAACTACTCTTTATTATAAACGTCAAATATCTAGCCGCCTTTGGTTAAGAGTATCCAACTCCCCTCCATTTCTTAGTCTCTCCATTCTCCAAGTTCCTATTTGGATTGGAGACACTTGTCATGGTTAAAAATTAATTGACGAGATTTAATTGACTAAAATAAAGCCCTAACCATGATTAAAGTATTTAATCCCTTCTAGCTACACATTATCTAAGATTCTTTCTCACTTTCTTGTAGTAGTTTTCTTTATGTGAGTTAGTTTTTTTCTACTTCTACAAAATCTTCTAACACTCTCATTAAAAATGAGAAATATTAGAAGTAAATTCCAACCTTTAAAAATAAAAATTAACGGCACGTAAATGACATTATTCCATTAAAATATAATCAAATATTTATAGCACCAATTATATGCTTCAGTAAAGGTTTCAATGGATTTTCTAGGGATATTATTAGCAGCTAAAATAGAATAAATTCTATTTGTCCCAAAAAGTATGCATGGAATTTGAATTGTATTCAACTTATTATATTTGGACTCCAAAGATTGTTGACCCTAAAAACAGGAGAGTATGTCAACAAAATTTTTACCAACTCCGGGAAATGTCCAATCACCACTCAAGAATTAATTAATTAATTAAACTAACTTATGTACTATTATTGTTTTATCAAAAAGAACAGCCCTATTAAAGTTTATGTCGGTGAAATTACAAGTAATTACAGTTGAAAAATAAAATATCTTCGGCTGAGGCGCGGATATCTCGCTCTCTTTAAGGAGATTCAAGTCCACTGCGGTAGCATCTTCACCGGTCCAGCAGTAATACTCTTGACTTGTCCCCTCCAGGATACAACAGCCCGACAACGTCGTATAACTCGAACAAACTCTGAATAAGTTGTTAAGTCCAAAGCTTCACCAAAATGAACATCTTCCTTCAACAAAAATAATATTCTCTTTTGTAGAGGATTAGTTGGAGACTTAGATTTTCTCCTTCTCTTAACTCTCTTTTTCACCACACCAAGTTCACTTTTTCCATACACACTACCATATTTTTCTATCTACAACACAAGGAAGAAATACCACTATTTCTAGGTGTAAAATCTCTTCCATAAAATAAATAATAAGGTAGTGGATAATAAAATTGTAGAACATAGTTGGTGCTTACAAAGTTTAATTTTTAGTGGGTAATTAGTGGTAGATCATGACATTAGTGGTTTAATGAGTTACAACAAAGTAATGACCACTTTCTTGCCAACTTATAAGCACTACCTCATAAAAAATAATGCAATTTAATATTATAATTTAAATTTAAAATACACTAACACCAACAGTTTAACATAAGAAAAATGTACTTTAAGTTTCTATATAGTTGAGGTTTTTTTGGTAGCCATTTACTCAGTTCAATTATATCAAAAGGTCCTTTCGTCTATCTCGGCAAGCTTTCCATTGTCGCAAATATTTTGATCCTCCTTTCCGTTTCTCCCCATTGCATAATTGACTTCATTAAATTATTTTCTTTTGCAAAATAATGTATCGTTTCAAACCTGGCTAAGCTTTAATTTTTCACAACGATTCACTTCAAACTATCAATGTAGCAACTTAAAGCAAAAAAAAAAAAAAAAAGCCTTAGATTAAAGAGATTTAAGAGATGATGAATAATCATTAGGACTTGGAGTAATTTTTTAAAGTTTGCTAGAAATAGGGATATATTTGATCGGATAGTATAACATATATGTATATTTGGCCAGATAATATAACAGTAAGAATAAATTTGCCGAAAAATATAACAGAAGATGAATATAGATAATATTCAAAAATAACAGGATAAATATGACCCTTTATCCTTCTTATAAACGTCAAATGTCTAGCCGCCTTAGTTAAGTGTACTCCGGAAATTACAAGAGAATTTCCCCGGCATAGTGACAAAAACATTCATATTTTGGATTCACAATAATTGGTACACAATATTTGTTTACATTATTATGGTTCTTTGAGTCAGCTGAATTGTTTTGACATAGAAAAATAATTGGTAAAAATAGTCTGCTTTGACCAGATATTGACAAACAATAGTGGCAGAAAAATACTACTCCATTATATTTGTCTTTACATATCCCTTTTCTGGCCAAAACGAAAGCCTATACAAAAGATCATAACTGAATTTTGAAGTATATCATCGAACCAACTAATCCTCCATTTTTCTCCCAAAATGGAATTCTTCAGCCTTTTGATTTCTTCATTGGCGTCTCAGTAAATCAATATAGTAGGAGTAGTATTTCTTTATGTTTTCTCAAGATAACTGTGTTGTGGGACGTCATATGTCGGAAAATAATGTTTACTAGTAACTACTCTTTCTTATAAGAGGAAAGTGTCAGATTTTACTCTCTACTTTCGAATATATATTGTCTATATTTATCCTTTACTCTTTCTTATACGGTGGTCATCCAATAAGTTATCTTATGTTTTTGAACCAAATTGTGTTTCGAAGGTGCAAAAATCTCATTTTAGCCATTCTCAATTGCATGTGCGGTCCGTATATTTTTTCAGAACATATGTTAAAAACTGCTAAAAATAAGAATTTTGCCTTGAAAATTAATTTGAGTTGACTTTGGTCAACGTTTTGAGTAAACAGAACCAGATCCGTACTTTGACAGTCCCGGTGGGTCCGTATCGTAATTTGGGACCTGGGCGTGTTGATACCCCATTTTTCCTATGTATTTTAAATATGCATAAATACCTTCAAAATAGCATATACCTGCATATATAAGCATGCACAAGGGCTTTATAAATTTTTCTCCATAATTTTAAGGATTTAAATTGATTTATTTCCTTCCCTTTTATTCACAAAAATCCCCAATAATTATTTCCCAAATTATTGTTATGATGATTTATTCATTTAATTTCTATACTTATGCCAAAATATGGTTAATATATTTTTATGCATTTGGTATTTTTTAGGCTAAAATGCCTATAATTGCAATATTAGCCCATTTAATGTATAATTACTTTTTGTATGTGTAAAATTGGTCCCTATATTTTTAAAATAATAAATATATATTTTAAATCATTTTGGTACATAAAATTATTTTTCAGAAGTTGTTTATTACTTATTATAAATTTAATAGGAAAAATTTGCTATTTAAATTATAGCCAGATTTGCATTTCAATTGTAGCCTAAATCAGAGCCAACCCCAGCCCAATTTCATACCCAATTACCCGACCCAGACCCTACGCACATCTACCCGACCCGAAATCCATTAAATCCTGGCCATTGATCTCCAAGATCAACGACCCGTATCACTTCTTACCCTTTTTAATTCCTACAACCCGTAACCCTATCTCATTTCCAAAATTCCGCCGCCTTCAAATCCTCTCATCTCTTCTCTTCTCTCAACCTAACCCTAGCCTCTTTCAACCGCCTCCCTTCTCCGGTCTTCTCCGGTGACCACCCTTCAACCCCAAGCCTCCAATGGCTCATCCTTTGCCATGCTCATCTTCTCTAAGGCCTTCAAGGGCCCTGGGTCACACCGACTTGCATCTAGGGTTTTCCATCTGGTCTGTTCTTGGCTATTTCAGTATAATTCCAAGTGAAATCCTGCTATATTTGTTACGATCTTTGAAGTTCTAAGCAGGTTCTTCCGTTTCTATTTGGGTTTCTTTTGAAACCCTAATTTTCGTTTGCATCTCTTAGATCTGTGCTATTTTTAAACGATTTGAGTCTGTTCCTTCTATGTTTTACACTGTTCTCGAACCGCTTTTGCAAAAATAATTGATTTCAAGTTGTTTTACTTTCTTTTAAAGTTAAGGTTTTTCGGAACTTTTTCTACACTTTGTTTAAATCGATTCTTCATGTTTTAACTTCTATCCTTTGCATATCTTGACTGATTCTATGTTTTTACTCCCTTTTCAACTCGCCTATGTTGAAAATCCTAATTTTTTAGTTCCAATCTTGGGTTTCTGGGTTCTGTTTGATAACGTGTTCAGTAAATCCGTATGTTTCTATGATTCTGTGATGTTTTGTCATATGTTTGCTTGTTATGGTTCTTAATTGTAGTTATCCCTGCCTATTGTGTGATTTCACCTTATTTGGTTCACCAATGTTTCTGATTCTTCACTTCTCCTGCCTGTATCATGCTTAGCTTACTAATTCAGACTATGCTCTACATGAATCCCTAATCTTATATGTGATTCTTGTCCTACTCGACCTCTTAGGGTTCTGATTTTGCCTGCAATGTGCTTGTTCTTATAGAATGGTGCTAAATCAATGCTACCTCTTATTCTTCAATGTCTATTGATACTAGCTTCTCAAATGTAAAATCACTAGGATCAGGTTCTTTTGCTTCTTGAATTCGATTCATCATTGAATCTTTGTGATTGATTTTTCACTGATTCCGCATGTTATTTCTGTTGATTTTTTACCTTGTAGAATGCTTTCTGACCTTATTCTATGGTCAATCATGCTATTAATTGATTTCTTAAGACTTTCCTTGATTGAAAGTGCCGAACCT
The DNA here is from genome assembly GCF_000393655.2 of Nicotiana sylvestris. Lineage (NCBI taxonomy): Eukaryota > Viridiplantae > Streptophyta > Magnoliopsida > Solanales > Solanaceae > Nicotiana > Nicotiana sylvestris. The sequence goes on along the minus strand of NC_091061.1, from coordinate 166,277,661 downwards.
GGCCTCTATTACCTGTTGTGTACTTGTACTATGCAAAAAATACTTCCTTATTTACCATGTTCAACCTTATATGATTTCCTTCTGTACTTGTCATATGTCTATGACCGTTTGAAGTTAAACTATGACCGTTTGAAGTTAACTCCTCAATTAAAGGGAGTACTTACCTTGATTTCCTGACTGATTGATTTTGAGTTCCTTAATTGCTAATGGACTTTGATTTTTACCTTATTTACTACATGTTTTCAAACTATAAATACTCTAGCCTTTCATTAGCACAACACACGAACTCTTGGTTCAAAAACTATCTCTCACACTTAAACTTTCTGCTCTCTTTTGTGCTATTTGCTACTGCTCTAAGTTAGCCGGCTGCAAGCCAAGGCTAGCCATTGTGTTCTCTTGTTCTCTCACATTGCTTACTATCCTCTTTACTGGTATGTTCTTGTTTCAATTCAAAGTTCTAACAACAATATGATTTTCTTATTGCTTCAGTTCATTTTGTTTCTTGTTTGCTTCTATTTATGGGTTTGTTGTGAAACTTGTAGTTGATGGTTACATTATTGGCATGTTATTATGTCTTCCCCTTCCTTGAGATCAGTATATTCCCCTTTATATGTGTTTCTGAGCATATCTTTCCAGTTATCTCTTCCTTGTGGTGTACTTACCATCATGTGCTCCATGAATCCCCCATATCCCTATAACCCATGTAAGTGATCTTGTCCTTTGTGTCTGGTTTTGTGACTATGCCTGGTTAGCTGTTTCTGAGCATGCCTAGACCTTTGCTTGGTTATGTGCTTGCAATCAAGTGCTCTATGTATCCCAAACCCCTTGACCCCTGTTTGTGACTACTGAACCTACTTTAGGTGCTATGACCCTTGGCTGTGTATGAACCTGTCCTAACAGTGTTGTGTTTGGACTTCTGTTCATCTCTTCAATCTCTTTTCAAATAGTCTCTGTTGCTTTACTACATTACTTTCAAATATACTTCCTTTAAATACAGCTTTTTACTAAAACCTTTCAACTTGTGTCAAGCACTTTCACTCTACTCCTAGTCAATAAGTTTTGCCCCCTCTAGTATGTGTACTACCTTGGGATCCTCTTTAGAATCCTCTGAACTCTGGCATACTGAGGTTGGCCTTTCCACACTGTACTTGTTCAAATTTGGTTACTAAGTCTAGGTGTAAGCACTGCCTGGGATCCTTGAGATCCTTAGGGAACTTTGATGCACCTAGACTTTGACTTTGTCTATGGAATTGAGGCATTTGAGGCCATTGGAGGCTTTGAAAAACCTGGGCCTAATCGGAGGCTCCCTATATAATAACTTCTTGTTTTTTTATTTACTTATGTAATTCATCCATTGGTCTGTAGTAACTTGTAAACAATATTGGGGTATTTATTGAAAAGGATGGGTAGATGCATGTTTTATGGGGTAATTCGGATAGAAATCATGTTCATAGGACTTTACTTTTAAATCTGTTTGCTCTACTAAATAGAAATCATGTTCATAGGACTTTACTTTTTAAATCTGTAGAAATCATGCTCATAGGACTTTACTTTTAAATCTGTTTGCTCTACTTAATAGAAATCATGTTTACAAGGCCTTACATATTGTCATGTTTAGAAACCATGCCTACAGGTTTCAAATAATTTCGTAACAGAAATCATGCTTTCAATGTCTTAAAATTAGATTCACTAATAGATGTCATGCCTATAGGATTTAATCTAGATTCTGTTATAACAAGTGTTTATGTATGTTTCCCTACCTGCAAATCGTTAAAATCAGTAACAAAGTTAGATATCATGCCTATAAGGAACCATATTCGAAATTCTGCCTGTCAATCCAATTTAGTCTAAATAAATCAACTTAGTCCACGTTTAGTCATTTCTGGATTGGTTCAATTAAGTATCCCATACTTCCTAAAACAATTCTTTAAAACTGCCTCAATTTCATTAGATATCATGCCTATAGGTATTATAGAAAATCCGTTTCAAAACCTATTTTGTTTCACTATACAAATGTTCTAATCAATACTCCGCGTATAGGCAAGACTTTAGGGCGTTTTCAAAACTACATTTCCGAAAGTTGTTTCTATTGCTTAATGTTTTCTGATCCTAACAGGCTTTAAAAATCAATAGACAACTGCTAGGGTCACTACTCTTGAGTTTCTAGAAAATAAGTTGCTTGTTTCTACATGTTCACCTAGATATCCTGCCTTAGGACACTGTCTAATAAAAGTCCTTAATTGTGCTTGAGTCGTGCTATTTATGTGCTTGTTTGAGGAGAAAACTTTGAGCCTCTAATTGCTCCTTTTATGTGTTGAAAGTCCTAAGTGTTTTTGATTGTCGCCTTAGAATTTTCGCCTTTAAAACCTTAGGGGTTCGACAATAACCACCTATAGGTAGAGGTCTTAACTCCCTCTAGGACCATTAAGAAGGGACGGGTAGCAGCACACAATAGAAATTGTTGACCAAACACTCGCTTTGCATGACCACTAAGGTGATAGGAAGGGTAGACATGGGATATGATAACTACGTGCTAATGTCATGTGTAGCCCCTAATTGAGGAGTGTTTACCAGACATTGTGTGGGGTGATCCTATAGGCTAACCAACCTAGGACCCCTCATTTACCAAAATTCCCTTTTCATTTAAAACCTTTGTTTTACAACTTGTCCAAATCTTTATCTTATCACTTGAGTTATCCAACGTGCTTTACTTGCAACCTATTTGATTCAATTGTTTACTTGTAATGGACTAATTTATGAATATAAGTTAGGCCGGGACCCAGAGTTGTGGACTAAGAGGGGTGCCTAACACCTTCCCCTCGAGGTTACTTCGAGCCCTTACCCTAATCTCTGGTAATGCAAACCAACCCAAGAGTTAATCGCACTAGGTGCCCAACGCACCGTAATACGTTAGGTGGCGAATCTTCAAATATCCAATTCCCAAAAGGAAATGAGTCATTACACCCCATGGAATGTCGGAACCCGGACTTCCCCGTCAAAAGGGAAAAAAGGGGGCACGATAGCATGACAACTCTGCTAGGGATTTTTTTAGGCTCCTACCATAACGAGCTTATCTTTTACAAAATTAGTCCAAGCATGCTTATCCCGTACCCTTATCCCTTATTTGAATTTAACTGTCTATTTTTCAAGCATTTATGATTTTTGTATTGCCTTGAAACTGACTTGTCTCTTTGTTTTCTCTTTCCTATAACTCTCTTTCAATTATTTAAATGTTGTATTTACTTTTCCTACGTGAAAATACTTGACTACATATTATTAATTGCTGCATAAATCATGCTCCGCATCATATTCCACTCGTGCGTATCAAATCCTATAGCAACACTTTAATGAGTGGTTGCGCTCTTCCTATTTACTACCCTTAAATTCGAAAAGACTTATTTGCGGTAAAACCAGTCGATCAGTGGTGCAATCGACGATTCTGTGCCTTCCCTCTTGAGTTGTCCATTTGAGGGTATCAGTCTAAAACCTCATAGAAACCTTATTCTGTTTAAAATTGCGCATAGATCATGGTCAAACCTAGTCGGATCAATTATGTTGTCCACATAATGATCCTTTAAGATAAGCCTTATCCAAAGTCCATCGGGTTTTCCATAATCGCAACGGACACAACCACGTTTTGTGCATTAATTTGGAGAACTAAATGTCGATATATTGATCATAAGTGTATAAATAGTCGAGTCTGGTGGGGGTAAGGTCTAACACTTTTGTTTTGCAGAAAATGAGGCATGAGGTCCCCAGATTCGGTATGGTTAGAAACATCCCCCCATTTATGCTAGATTGGTGGGAGGACCTTTCCTCAAGTGACAAGAAGCATGTGAAAAAGTACCTGGGTAACTTGCCTTCCTTGCTAGACATTGAGCGAAACAACAAATTGATCGAGGCTGCCACTTTATTCTGGAATAATGAAAGAGCTGTGTTCCGTTTCGATGACATGGAGATTACACCGCTTTTAGAGGAAATAGGAGGACTTGCGGGGTTGACTTGGGATAGTCCCGGGCTTTTGGTACCAGAAAACCGCACGGGCAGGGGATTTTTGAAGATGATGGGGCTAAAAAAGAATGTCGACTGAGTATGCTTGAATGATTCTTACATACCTTTCGAATATCTGTATGAGAGGTATGGCCATAGCAAGTCTTTCCGCACTTACCATGATGAGATCTCTCTCACTTCACTGGGTCACATCTACCGCAGAATGTTTGTATTCATTGTGTGCTTTCTAGGCCTGATAGTGTTCCCAATGAAAAAAGAGAAGAATTCACACTAGGTTGGCAATGGTTGCTAAGACTCTGATGGAAGGGATTAATGGATAGACATATACCATGGTCCCCATGATCATAGCCGACATCTACAGGGCTCTGGAGTGCTGTCAGAGAGGGGTCAAGCATTTCGAGGGTTGTAATTTGTTGTTGCGGTTATGGTTGCTAGAGCATCTCCAAAAGGGGTGCTATTATCAAGAATTCCCGCTAAGGGCTTGGAACGAACACATTGCCTTCCATCACCCTAAGCAAATGACCTACATTCCAGACAGATTTGCTCATTTGAAAAGCGCCAACGAATGGGTAGAGTTCTTCGACAATCTGACCGAGGGACAGGTGCAGTGGATGGTTGAATGGTTCCCAACAGATGAGTTTATTATCAGGTCAAGGGATGCTCCGCACTTGGTGCTGATCCGGTTGAGAAGGATATATCCATACGTCCCTATGCGAGTTATGAGGCAAGCAGCCAGAAAACAGGTTGTACCAAGGGTTGTCAAAATGAGTCATTTCAGGGTACACTTCCAAGATGATGATGTCCCTTACAAGTGCCAAGCTCAGCATATATGGCACTGCAAAATCATTTTGAAGAAAAGCACTATTGAGCCAAACATGTATCATGCAGGGTGCGAGCCTCTCTACCCGGCATGGTTGGAGAACAATCTGAAAGGAATGGTGACACCAGGAACTGGTCGAGGGGACAAAATCATAGATGAGGAAGCTGAAGCTCAAGTCAAGTACAACAAGTTGCGCAAGAGGGTCCACGACTCTGAGAATGAGCACTGAGAAATACACGAGAGGAACGTGAGGTTGATCGAGGAGTGGAAATAAATGGCAATCACTTCCAATAGGAAACTGAAATATCTGGAGCGAGGAATAGTGGATCTGGAGGGAAAAGTCATAAGTAGGATTGAAAATTGCCAGAACACTGAAGGAGCTGAGGGAGGACATCTGGCCAGAGCCTACTTGCTGCTGGGACTGCGCGAGCTGGGAGATCTGTATGATGGAGTCCGGAAGATCGAATCTGGGGAAGGTCCTTCTGGGATCAAATAGATTAGATTTACTTGCTTTTCCTAAAAATGTAATAAGGCCAAGTGTCAGTAGTGACTTATTTTATCATTATATTAGTGTCGTTTTGGGATTCGTCTATTTTTATGTTATGAAACGAAGCATTTATTGGCATTTGAAGTTCTCCAAATTTATTTGTCACTAGGTCTACCTCGGGCACAATGAGGCTCCCAAATTAGGATACGAGTTTACATTTTGCAATATTTGTTTAAATACAACAAACATTTCAGAATCCTCACTGACTTGTTACCTTTTGTTTTTGTTTTTCTTTATTTTTTGATTATCCCATCCCCTTAGGTTGGTTCACTCATACTGGCCTCATCAGCATATCACACCAGATCTAGAGGCCCTCCTCCTCCTCCTCCTCCAAGCAACACAAAGGGCAAAGGAAAGACAAAGATAGACGACTTAAGTGGAATCCGAAAGGAAAATGTTGAAACATAGAGACTTCCGATGGCCGTAGTACTCTGGCCCCGAATGACTTGGTTTTGAGACTGGAACAAAAGATACTAGAACTGCAAGGAGAACTTGAATAGGTCCATAGCTTGGCAAACCTGTCACTTACCCTTAATGTCCCTGACATCCACCAACAAAACACAAAGAACCCGACGCCTCCTCAGAACACACAAAACCAACAACAACAAAATCCTCCCCCACCAAATCAATACACAACTCCAGCCTAAAACATCAATCCACTGCCAATACCAACTCCACCACAACATCATCATCAACTAATTTCGTACCCACTGTAAGCACGTGATTTTTGCCCTATGAAAGAATTACTCCAAAAAATAAAAAATTCAAAATAAAACGATTTTCCTTTGTGTACTATTTTGAGAATTTTTGCGGCATTTTAGGATAATTATTTGTATTTGTCCATGCATGTTTATTTGTTAAATTAATAAAAAATACAAAAATATGTCGCATTTGCATTTAGGATTTAATTCTACAATTAGGAGCAATTAAGTTTGTTTTTACAAGAACAAAAAATCACAAAAATATGCATCGTTTGCATTTTTAGCATTCAATGTCAAATTGTGCAATTTTGTTTTAATGGGTGTTTAATTATGTATGATAAATGTTGCTAGGAATTAGTTAGTATTTTTGATAAGTTAATTTAGTTTATAACTTAATATTGAATTTTAGTTTTATTAATTAGAAAGTAAAAGAAAAGAGAGCAAAAAAAATAAAGAAAAATCAAAATTGGGCCCCTTCCTCAATTTTGAACCTAGGCCCAAAACACCTCTACCCAAACTAAATAACCCCTTATCCAACCCAAAAACCCATATCGGGTCAACCCGACCCGGTCCACCCCATTACCAAAAATACCCGCCCAACACCTCTATCTTCCTCTATCTCACTTCAACCTAAACAAACCCTAACCATTCCGCCCCCCCTCTCTTCATCTTCCCCAAAACTCCAAAACACACACATCCATGGCTGCCTTCGAACCAACGACGTCGACCACTGCTACTGCTTCATCTTCTTCGTCTTCGTCGTCGAGCTCGAGCTCCCATGGCTGTCTTCTTCATCGAGCTCCATGTTCGACGCATCCATAGCTGCCTTCTGCTACGTCCAGCCATGGACGACACCAAACCACCACCACCATCTTCCTCTTCACGACCTGTTGCTTCTTCTGATTCACCATCCAAACACTGTTGCTGGTTCATCTTCTTCATCTTCGTCGAGCTCGAGCTCGAGCTCCCATGGCTGCCTCCGCTCACCATTGCACAAACCACCATCGTTCAACTCCAATCCATGAACGACCACAGTCACGAGCTCCAGCCACTGCTCCTCCAGTCGCAAGCTCCAGCTCCACCACGGCTGAGCTTCGTCGTGCACCTCCAACCAAAATACCCCGTCGCCGCTGGACAGAAAACCAACGAGCAACAACATCTCCAAGACTGCTACTCCAGCTCCACGTTCGTCGACCACTCATACTCACGTCGACCAGCAGCTCCATCACGTCCAAACAAACCCCATCGTTACTGCTTCACCTTTTTCCGTCGCCTCCAGTCCAAAAACGAGACCCAACCATCTCGTTTGTTCGAGCTTTGGTCGGGGTTTGTCGAAACAGTTCATACACAGTCGAGGTCGTCGAGTTGGAGTGCGCCGAGGTTGCCATTCGAACCCAATCCCTTTAATATGGTAGGATTCTGATCTATTTTTGTGTTGTTGTTAGCTTTCGTTCATCTTCTGTTCAATTCTCGTTCCGGGTAAAATTAAATATTTGGTTTATTCTGATTTTTCTTCTTCTTTGTATCATTGCATATTTCAAGTTAGGAAGTTCAATCAGTCTTGTATAAAACTGGGGCTATTCCCATAAGTGTTTATTATTGTTATTGGTTCAATTGGTTTCGTTTTGTGTATTGTTTGGTTTCCTGCTCTTTGTTGTTCATCATATGATTTCAGTTTGCATTTCGATTCAGTTAATTGTGATTCATGTTGTTTCAGTTTACTTTTGTTGTTAATATTGTTGTCTCCTTGCTCATTCATTTTTTATCTAAGTTAACCAGGATTGGTTTCCAATATGGTTAACTTATTCCCATTAATCTGATGTTGTATGATTCAATCTGTGTTCATGGGATTTGTTGATTGAATTTGTTTAGGAATTGGTTATATTTGCTGTATTTTGGTTGGAATTGATTAGGTGAATTGGTTATAGCTGATGGGGGTAGATTGGTAAATTGCAGTACTTTCAGGGGTAAAATGGTAATTTCAGTAAGGTCGGAGGGGTATTTTTGGAATTGTAAATTTGAACTATTATTTAATCTGAGTGCTCTGTCCACTAGGCATTAACAATATTAAAATAGTACATGGTGGGGGACAAGACATAAGTTAGTGGGGAGGTGATATAATTGTTTAATGTAGTGGGGGACAAGACATAAGTTAGTAGGGAATAATGTAGTTGTTTAATATAGTGGGGGACAAAACATGTAGGCATGGGGGACAAGGGAATTAAATAAGAAAAAACATTAAGTAATGGGGACAAAGCATGCAATTAGGGGAATATTTCGGGTTAGTGGTTCAAGACAAGAGTCTTGCTATAAATAAGAGTCATTTCGACATAGAAGAGGAGGAACATTTTTGGGAAAACATTTTTAGGAGGCATTTTAGAGAGAGGTTTTTAGAGAGGATTTTTGGAAGAGGAAGACATTCTGAAAATCTCAAGAGAGTGTTGGAGAGTTGAAAAGAGAGAACAAAAACAAAGCGAGAAACGAGTTTAGTTTCGGGTTTAATACACGCTTGTTTAGTCTGTTTGTGGTAATGTTGGTTGTTGCTGTTTAGTCTTTTCACAAACTTTTGGGGCTGTTCTATCGAGCTCGTTTGGTTTTTTCTTCAAATTTTTCTGAGCCTTGAATCTGGTTCGAATTGCTGCTGTTGGGTTGCTGTTGCGTGGCTGTGTTATTACTGTTGCTGACTCCTACTTCTCTTCTTCTTGTATTGCCATTTCCAGGTACACATTTGTACACTCTTGGCTTGAGGCGAAATGAAATATTGACCAGGCTTTGTTCCTGTTGAATTCCTCCTGTTTAGATTTGTGCTTGAATAGAATTTTCCTTTCTTTGTATAAAAATGTAGTTGATTGATTAATGAGTAATGAGGTTGCATATGTATAATAACTCCTTCATCTAATAATGTTAGTTTAAATTAATCAAAGAATAGTTAATTTTTTTTGATATTATTGTGTGTCAATCTCATGTTCTAGTGTTATTAAATAATAGAATATAGAACGAAATCAATCTCTCTTTGTACAAACTCGATTGCAATTTTCCATTTGCATTAGCCGTAAACTAATAACTAATAAGTTACGTCTTTTTAGCATGTAATTAATTGAAAGATTTTCTTTTATTTTAGAGACGAACTTAATAGAAAAAATGTAGTCACTGTAGGTTTATCCTTTTAAATAAAAGTGAGACGAGCCTCGCCAAATAAAACGCACAGATTGCGGGGGCCTCACAAAATGTATGTGTTAGTTACTTAGAACTCGGGATCGGTCGCTTAGCGAACTCCACGACCTTACCCAAAATAATAAATACGCTAATCGCTTTAGGCGCGCATTTTAATAATCTTACCTTCTTAAACTCGGGTGTGCATTTCATGCGACCCAAATCCAAATCCCAAAACAGTGAATAAAAATGTGTTCCGGATTGCGGGTGCATTTCATGTGACGCAATCCAAAGACATGTTTTTAAATGATGTTCACATTCTTTTAAAATATAATAATAAAAGCGGTAAAGAGTTAAAACTTGCACATAAGCGCATAATTGTATAAAATCAGATAAACAAGCCGAATATGACAGTTGAGCGACCGTGCTAGAACAAGGGAACTCGGGAATGCCTAACACCTTTTCCCGGGTTAACAGAATTCCTTATCTGGATTTCTGGTTCGCGGACTGTTAAAACAGAGTCATTCTTTTCCTCGATTCGGGATTAAACCGGTGACTTGGGACACCCTAAATCTCCCAAGTGGCGACTCTGAAATAAATAAACAAATCCCATTTCGATTGTCCTTTAATTGGAAAAACTCCTTCACCCCTTGTGGGGGCGGAAAAAGGAGGTGTGACAGCTCTGGCGACTCTGCTGGGGATATCTTCAACCCAGAACGTTTTTGTTCAGGGTTCAGAATTTGAGCTTGGAATAATTGTTGTATTTGGCTTTGTTTGATTTTGTTACATGATATGTGCCTAATGTGCTAATTGATTGCCTTTCACCACTTTGATATTATGTGAACTGTATATAAACTGTGCCGAAACCCCTCTCCTCTCTGAGTCTTCTGAATCATGAAGAAGGGTGTACTTCGTACGACTTCTTTTCTGTATAGTGTCAAATCCAAATTTAGAACGAGGTTTGGATAAGTTGCAAAGCCGGCGAAGCTTTTGTATTCCCGGATTGCTGCCTCCCTCGGCTCGAGCTGTCCGCTCGGGTAAGCCAGGTCTAGAACAAACACCCAGGTTCTGAACCTAGAATAACTCAACTTCATGCTGGATCCCTAGTAGGAACACTTATCTGCATCATGTGCATTTGTGACTTAGGGGACTCAACACAGGGGTTGGGTCCGTCTAGGAATAACAACCTGAAACAGAAAAGACCATCCTAATGCATCCTACTTACTGCTTGTGCATTTTATTTGCTTTGGAATTGCATGCTGACCGGTTTTGAATATTGAAAAAATTTGAAAAAAAAGGAAAGAAAGAAAAATAGCAGTGTATATGGTTAATCTGCTGCTTTGAAAAAAATAACAATGTCCAAATAGTGTCGAAACGCTGCCGAAATTTTAAAAAAACAAATATTTTATTTTTAATAGTTTGTTTTACTAAACGCAAAGGAAAAATAGAAAAATAGTCTTTATTTTTGGAAATTGTTGAAAAAGAGTCTTATAGAAAAAGAGTTTGTTTGTTGAAAATGAAAAGAAAAAAAAAGAGTCGTTATTTTGTCTTGTTTTCAAAAAAATAGAAAAGGAAAATAGTTTGTCTTGCCATGAAAAATGAATATGAAAAATAATATAGTTTGTTTTATTCCCGAACTACGCGGGTCTGATTCTCACCGGATGTGAGATACGTAGGCAAACCTCTTCGGTTCCGGCCCACTATATTCCCAAAAATCCAAAAAAAATATTTTCCATTACTCAGTCTTTTAGACCTCAATTAAAAAAATAATACAAAAATATTTTCTTTTAATCTCTCTCAAAATCCAAAATATTTGTTTAAAAATTCAAAAGAAAATTCAAAATTCAAAAATATTTTTTCTTTTCTTTTGTAGTATATCTTTCAGAAATTCAGAGTAATAGTCCAAAAATATTACCTTTTTCTTTAGAAGATTTTTTGAACTTTCCAAAAAAAAGAAGAAGTTAAAATCCAAAAAAAAAAAATATTTCGTTAGTCGTCGTGTCTTTTCAAAAATAAAAAAAACGAATTAAAAAAAAACAAAAATCAAAATTCAAAAATAATTTCTCTCTTCTTTGTAAATATTTTTATTCGAAAAAAAGAGAGTTAGTTTATTCCCTTTATTTCTGATGGGCGAACTACGCCGGTTTGATTCTCACCGGATGTGAGATACGTAGGCAACCCTCATCGGGTCCAACCTCCCCTTTTGCTAAAATAGCCAAAAAAAAACATGTCAAAATTTTAATTTTGTCATAAATAAGTCGGGTGATGTCCAACTTCCCCTTTTGCTAAAATAACCACAATATGTCAAATGTTAATTTCATCAGAAAAATAAATCAAGTAAGGCTGTTTTGCCATAAATAGCCGAATGTTCCCGAAAGGGACGTCGGAAGGCTGAATTTGCACAAACGGCCATTTTTGTAATTTTTTGACCGGTAAACCTACACAGCCTTAAAAATCTTCGTCCTCGAGGCGTTGAAAGGCCGTGTTTGCAAAATTGAGTTTTCTGTTTTGAAAAACAAGAAAAGGTCATAAATATGTCGGTTGACATTGTTTTGTCAAAACATAGTCGAATGTTCCCGAAAGGGACGCCGGAAGGCTGACTTTGCATAAACAGCCACTTTTGGGGTCATTTTTTAGATTTTGACCGATTGACCCTCACAACCTTAAAATCTTCGTCCCTGAGGCGCTGAAAGGCCGTGTTTGCAATACCGGGTTTTTTATTCTAATTTGAAAAAAAAGAGTCGTAAATAAGTTGGGTCACGCTGTTTTGTCAGAATTAGCCAAATGTGCCCAAACGGGACGCCGGAAGGCTGATTTTGCATTAACAACCACCTTGGTCATTCTTTTGGGTTGTGACCAGTTATCCCACACAGCCTTAAAATCTTCGTCTCCGAAGTGATGAAACGCTGTGTTTGCAACACCAGGTCTTTTATCTTATTTTTTTTAAATAAAAAATAAAAATAAAAAATAAGTGTCAGCGGCCAGGTGAATACCGTTTGGATTTTTAGTCAAAATAAGCCGAGCTAGCTTCGGCAGTGTCTTAAACCGTTCTTGCCGAAATAACATTAGAGTATCTTTCAGTTGCCGAAAGGCTATTTTTGTAAAAGAACGACAAGTTTGTAAAGTGTCATAAAATAATCCCCCCGGCCTCAAAATTCATGTGAAATTTGGAAGGGGCCACATTTGCAAAAATAACCGTTTGGTTGTATTTGTAAAACAGAGAAAGGAAGCTGGCCGTTTGTTTTTGAGTTTGTAAATCTTTTGATTAGAATATGTGGGTTGTTTGATTTTCGAGTTTGTAGGTCATCTTTAAACCTTTGAAACCCGGTTTTTTTTTTAATGAAATTGATAATAAAAAAAAAATGTTTCATTGTTGTTACCTTTCATTTTGGCCGAACTACGCAACGTTTGATTCATGCGGGGTCATGATACGTAGGCAATCTCCAAAAGATTCGACCACCACTGAAAAAAAGGAATAATAATAGAAAAAAGAGCAAGAAAATAAAGGAAAGCGCGGGTGCGTTGCATCTCTGATAGAACGATTTAACTGCTTAGGTGCATTGCATCTCTGATATATGATTATCTGTCAAATGCCCTAACACTAACATGATGGCTTCACTTTACTGTGTTCATATATAGAAAAGTGGTTGGTTGTGGTAACTCCTCCCTGCAAAGCAAAAAAGGACAATGACACAGAACCTCAGAACCGAGTGGGTCGGTACCGATGACCGATAACAACTGGTCAAATGGAACAACGGGTTGGTAGAAGAAGTGAAAATGCTGAGACAACATGTGACAGATATGTATCGGGCGTGGATGGCTCGGAAAGCACCACCCCCGCCACCACCTAGCTTCCTGGAATATGTCCTTACCCAAGCACCCAACACCATAACGGATGATCCCCCGTACTCTCCATCCCAACCCACTTATGATAGCTTTCCTAGCCACCCGAGTAGCTCCATCACTCGTCAACGCTACTTCCCTCCACGAGACTCCCAAAGACATGCTTCGCTTTCCCAATACCCAACTCCACAAAATGCCTATACACCCTCACAAGCCTACCGAAAGCCATCTGGATCAGGTTTCCGGCCCAATCAAGCATGCAAGAATGAGAGGGTGCTGAAAAAAAGAAAGGCTTTCACCCCTATTGGTGGATCATATGCCGGTTTGTTCCAAAAGTTGAAGCAATTGGACATGTTGAAGCCGATTCATATAAACATACCAAACCCTCTGTCAAAGAAGCTTGATTTTTCTAGAAGGTGCGCATATTGCTCAGATGCACCAGGGCATGACACAAAGAAGTGTTGGAGGCTGAAGGAAGCAATTCAGAAGCTTATTGATGCAGGTGACATTGTCGTGCAAAATCCGGATGCAACAGACACTAGCCAAAGTCCATCGCCTATTCGAAGTGAGATGCATAGGTCGAATATGATTTGTTTTGAAAAGGAGTATAAGAATTCTTCTGAGATCCTTGGAGGTCCACGCATGACAAAGTTTTCAGTGCTATCAGAGGTTGTTCTTAAGAACAAGCCCGCAAAGGGAACCCAAAAGCAATTTGTTAAGAACAGTGAGACGAAAGTTGGTGGTGATCCCAGTAAGGTTGATGCTGAATTCAGTGGATAAGATGCCGAGCTCGGCAATTGGAAAGACGCTCCATTCCTTGGTCTGCCGGAGTAGAGTTTTTGGTGGTTCATTTTGTTATCATTTCTATTGTCCGGGTTATTTGTAGGGTTGTAGTCCGGACATTGTCTTGTGTCAAATCCTCTTATCTTTCCATTTTTTTCATAACGGTGTGTGTAGTTTTGTCCAGGTTTGTTTTAGGATTTTATTCTGGTTTGTTTTTGTTTGTTTTGTTATTCAAACCATTTCACCGTTAGTCTAATGCAAAATACGATCTTTTTATTATTTCCAGTCATCTTTTTGTTTAGTTCTTTTCTCATTTTGTTCAGCGCCAATTCTAGTGACATGACATGCGCACACAATTTGCGCCTAATCTTAAAAGTTAATCATAAAACCATTGAGAGGTGATCGGAACATTTAAAAGAAATAAAGACGGTTTGAGATTATTCGGAGCTCGAGTCATGCGGAACTGGGGCAAGTATAACATAAAGAAAACCGTTAAAGGCAAGATTCGCCAAATTGACATGAGGGTCATTCATAATAATGAGAGGGAGAGTGTTGCCCAACAGTGCTTTAGAGATGACAAATGGAAAAGCAAATGTGTGAATATAATTGTCAAGTCCAGCACCATCAGAAGAGGCTACAAATCTTTGTTTAATTGTGTTGTTTGCACTTGGCATGTTTTGAAGACTGGAATGACGAAGGCATTTTGTTCTGCTACCTAAACACTTTATCCTTCGTTACCCCTTTTTGAGCCTTATTTATTTATTTTTTCATACCCCTCATTCGGAATCGGTAACAACAGGTTAGAAAACACAAACATGGAAGGTAAAGAAAAAGAAAAAAAAAAGAGAAAGAAAAGAAAACAACAAAACGACAAAAGAAAAAGGAGAAATCAAAAAGAAAGAAAATAAAAGAAAATAATAGGAAAATGAAAAAAGAGGAATTGGGAACTACGTTTAACCTGATTCCTCAAAGAGGATACGTAGGCGCCTCACGGCTCAGTCATAATGGCCATAATGGTCATAGTGTGCGTAGTGTAACATAGTATAATAAAAATAAAAATCCCCACGCAAGAAACTGGGGCAGAAATTGTGCTTGATGTAAAGAAAGCCGGTTCCGAAGGTTGTAAATTTTGAACCCCAAATTGATTTATTTTTGAGCCTTTAATACCCTTTCTTTCTAGCCCTATCCAAAACCCCACGTTACGGTCCAAAGAAAGACCTTTTGACCAGTCTTCGAAAGAGGCCAAGTCATGCAAACGGAAGTCGGGGATAGCACCCCGATTCCCAACATAGAAAAGGACCATGGATTGGAAGTGAATTGATAGCCGAAAAGAATCCCCAGCAGAAAAAGTCATATCGGCAACACTCCAAATCCCCAGCTGGAAAGTGATACAAATGAGAGAGTCTTATCGGTGAAGATCTTCGCGGACACCATAAGGCGATGAGAACTGAGAGAAAAACCAAAATGAGAGAGGCTTGATAGTGAAAAACCCTTCGGGCACTACAAGTCGAATAAGATTAAGAATCAGATGGGGAATCGCCAAATGAAGATCTTGAAAGACGATTGACGGCAGAGGATAGGCCACATGTGCATGTCATGACCATTAGAGTCGGTATCTGCGTTTGATAGGTTTTTGTTTGTAGTTTCTTTTGTTAAAGAGTCATCTTTTTCCTTTGTCTTTTATTCAGTTCCTTTTTTTGTTTTTCATCTTTCTCCTTTCATAGAAAATTCCCCAATATAGTCTGTTTGGTCAGAACAAGTGAGAAATGACTTCAAAATCTGCCACCAGCTTTCTAATTATGCAAGACCAGATCTGATTAGAACATCCAAATGGTCTAAGTCAGGAAGGAACGAGCACGAGGCCAATGTCAAAGATATCCCCCAGCAAGAGGGAATTGACAAAAGGATGGACAAATGTCAAGAGGGATATCCCCGCCAAAATCAAAGGTTATAGACCTCAAGGCCGAGGCCCGTGGACAAATCAAGAAAGAACAACGCGGAGAGCAATAGGCATGATTTGGGAAATTCATATGAGACTAAAAGCTCGCGGAAATGCAAGTTTATGAGCTATGCCATAAAAGAGGAGGGATATCCCCAACAGAAAAGGTTGTTTTCAGTGACACGAATAAAACAAAGAAAGTGGTTAATCAATGAACATGCAAGATCTGCAAGTGAGGTCAGATAAAGAGACTGGGAAAATGGTTAAGAGGTTTGGGAGTAATGAATCGTCAAGAAGGGCGGAAGGTATCAGCCCAAGCTTCAAGATGGATAGACAACGCATAGATAGAGAATGGTTGATGGCATCCCCAGCAGGAGTATCGCAACCAACCACCACATTTTAAACTGACCAAATTTTCTTTGATTTGAAGCAGGGACAAGGAATGCTACCGATGACGGAAAGATGCGCCACAAGAAAGATTGTCAAACTGGGGCAGAAAATTTTCGTTCATTTTGAAAATTTTCGGGAAATATAACACAAGTTTTAAGGCAAAACGAGTTTTAAGGGAGATAGTCTTCGAAGGAAGAAGATAACAAAACAAAGAAAAAATACTAATAATAAAAAAAAAGAGAGAGAAGAAGAAAAAAGAGAAAGACCAGTTTTGCAAAAGGAAACAGTTTGCAGAGGAATGAAACATCCTACTTAAAGGAAGTAGTCTTGGAAGGAGTAAGATAACATATTTTGCTCAGCAGAGTTATCCTCAACAGTGTTCTCCCCAGCAGTGTTACTCAGCGGTTTGCAGTGTTATCCCCAGCAGATCATCGAGATGTAGAAGCATCCTCGACAGATTTTCGACCAAGTTCCAAGAGGGTCGAACAACACAAAGTGGGGAAGGAAGAAAAGGAAAATTCATCCCCAGCAGAAATATCATCCCCAACAAGTAACGTTATCCCCAACCAGTTTTGGGAGCGAAGAGCAAGGGAAAGGGAAAGAAAAAACCATCCCCCCAGCAGGAGTGACACGATCACTCACCATGTTTTGAACTAACCAGGTTTTCTTTGATTTCTACAGGAAAATAAAGGTTGATGATGGCAAAAAGACACGCCACAAGGAAGGTCACCAAAACTAGGGCAGTAAATTTTTTGCCGTTGTCAAATATTTTCTCGGAGGGACGAGGAAACAAATTCAAATACTTTTCATGCTTTAGATAAATAGGCGCCCACCTGTATAACTAGAGGAATAATTTTCATGCTTTAGATAAATAGGCGCCTACCTGTATAACTAGAGGAATACTTTTCATGCTTTAGATAGATAGGCGCCCACCTGTACAACTAGAGGAACACTTTTCATGTTTTAGATAAATAGGCGCCCACCTGTACAACTAGAGGAATACTTTTCATGTTTTAGATAAATAGGCGCCCACCTGTATAACTAGAGGAATACTTTTCATGTTTTAGATAAATAGGCGCCCACCTGTATAACTAGAGGAATACTTTCCATGCTTTTAGATAGGTAGGCGCCCACCTGTATAACTAGAGGAATACTTTTCATGTTGTAGATAAATAGACGCCCACCTGTATAACTAGAGGAATAATTTTCATGTTTTAGATAGATAGGCGCCCACCTGTATAACTAGAGGAATATTTTCATGTTTTAGATAAATAGGCACCCACCTGCATAACAAGAGGAACACTTTTCATGCTTTAGATAGATAGGCGCCCACCTGTATAACTAGAGGAATACTTTTCGTGCTTTAGATAGATAGGCGCCCACCTGTATAACTAGAGGAATAATTTTTATGTTTTAGATAGATAGGCACCCACATGTATAACGAGAGGAATACTTTTCATGTTTTTAAATGGGCACCCACATGTATAACAAGCGAAATATTTTTCAGTCCTTACATTTCAGGTCTTGAAACCAGCAACTCACCGGAAAGCGGAAGGTTGCAACAAGAGGCCCCAGCGCAAATTCAAGCGCATGAGTCAAAAGGAAGAGGAGACGCATCTTGAAAGAAGCGGCCTGTGCACTAAATTATGCCCAGCATAACAAATCTGATGAAGAAAGCCGTATCCCCAGAGGAACCACCGAAAAGCTTAATTAAGGAAGCCATATCCCCAGCGGACCGAACCAGATAGTGAGAATTGGTATTCAGAGAAGCAAGAGGCCGGTGTCCCCGTCAGTTCTCGGAAGAAAGAAGCACCAGAATAGACACAAGCCCACAAGAAAGCAAGGCATCAAGAACAAATGGAAGATAGATGGGATCTTGTAATCCGTAGTCTAGCCTAGCTTCTTGATTTTTCTTTTAAGCATGGTGTAACAAGGAGATCGGTAAGTAGTAATAACAGCATGCAACATCAGTAACATTGCAGTCCCATGGTAGTCCCAGCTACCAAAACTTTCCGATCTACATTAACCTGATTCCCTTCTAGCCAGGGATATGTAGGAAACCTTTGAAGCAAGGGTTCAGTTAAATCTTTTTCAAAAAATGCTTCACACGGAGTACTCGGATGGGCAATAATCGCTCATTTTATCTTTGCACGAAAACCCTTTGTGTCTTCGGACAAAGAGGGGCAGCTGTAAACACGTGATTTTTGCCCTATGAAAGAATTACTCCCAAAAAAAAATCCAAAATAAAACGATTTTCCTTTGTGTGCAATTTTGAGAATTTTTGCGGCATTTTAGGATAATTATTTGTATTTGTCCATGCATATTTATTTGTTAAATTAATAAAAAAATACAAAAATATATCGCATTTGCATTTAGGATTTAATTCTACAATTAGGAATAGTTAAGTTTGTTTTACAAGAATGAGAATTACAAAAATATGCATTGTTTGCATTTTTAGCATTCAATGTCAAATTGTGCAATTTTGTTTTAAGGGGTGTTTAATTATGTATGATAAATGTTGCTAGGAATTAGTTAGTATTTTTGATAAGTTAATTTAGTTTATAACTTAATATTGAATTTTAGTTTTATTAATTAGAAAGTAAAAGAAAAGAGAGCAAAAAAAAAAAAAGAAAAAAAGAAAAATCGGAATTGGGCCCCTTCCTCAATTTTGAACCTAGGCCCAAAACACCTCTACCCAAACTAAATAACCCCTTATCCAACCCAAAAACCCATATCGGGTCAACCCGACCCGGTCTACCCTATAACCAAAAACACCCGCCCAATACCTCTGTCTTCCTCTATCTCACTTCAACCTAAACAAACCCTAACCAATTCCCCCCTCTCTTCATCTTCCCCAAAACTCCAAAATACACACATCCATGGCTGCCTTCAAACCAACGACGTAGACCACTGCTACTGCTTCATCTTCTTCGTCTTCGTCGTCGAGCTCGAGCTCCCATGGCTGTCTTCTTCGTCGAGCTCCATGTTCGACGCATCCATAGCTGCCTTATGCTACGTCCAGCCATGGACGACACCAAACCACCACCATCATCTTCCTCCTCACGACCTGTTGCTTCTTCTGATTCACCATCCAAACACTGCTGCTGCTTCATCTTCTTCGTCTTCGTCGAGCTCGAGCTCCCATGGCTTCCTCCGCTCACCACTGCACGAACCACCATCGTTTAGCTCCAATCCATGAACGACCACAGTCACGAGCTCCAGCCACTGCTCCTCCAGTCGTAAGCTCCAGCTCCACCACGGCTGAGCTTCATCGTGGACCTCCAACCAAAATACCCCGTCACCGCTGGACAGAAAACCAATGAGCAGCAACATCTCCAAGACTGCTGCTCCAGCTCTACCTTCAGCGACCACCCATACTCACGTCGACCAGCAGCTCCATCACGTCCAAACAAACCCCATCGCTACTGCTTCACCTTTTTCCGTCGCCTCCAGTCCAAAAACGAGACCCAACCATCTCGTTTGTTCGAGCTTTGGTCGGGGTTTGTCGAAACAGTTCATACACAGTCGAGGTCGTCGAGTTGTAGTGCGTCGAGGTTGCCATTCGAACCCAATCCCTTTAATATGGTAGGATTCAGATCTATTTTTGTGTTGTTGTTAGCTTTCGTTCATCTTCTGTTCAATTCTCGTTCCGGGTAAAATTAAACGTTTGGTTTATTCTAATTTTTCTTCTTCTTTGTATCGTTGCATATTTCAAGTTAGGAAGTTCAATCAGTATTGTATAAAACTGTGGCTATTCCCATAAGTGTTTATTATTGTTATTGGTTCATGGTTTCGTTTTGTGTATTGTTTGGTTTCCTGCTCTTTGTTGTTCATCATATGATTTCAGTTTGCATTTCGATTCAGTTAGTTGTGATTCATGTTGTTTCAGTTTACTTTTGTTGTTAATATTGTTGTCTCATTGCTCATTCATTTTTTGTCTAAGTTAACCAGGATTGGTTCCCAATATGGTTAACTTATTCCCATTAATCTGATGTTGTATGATTCAATCTGTGTTCATGGGATTTGTTGATTGAATTTGTTTAGGAATTGGTTATATTTGCTGTATTTTGGTTGGAATTGATTAGGTGAATTGGTTATAGCTGATGGGGGCAGATTGGTAAATTGCAGTACTTTCAGGGGTATAATGGTAATTTCAGTAAGGTGGGAGGGGTATTTTTGGAATTGTAAATTTGAACTATTATTTAATCTGAGTGCTCTGTCCACTAGGCATTAACAATATTAAAATAGTACATGGTGGGGGACAAGACATAAGTTAGTGGGGAGGTGATATAATTGTTTAATGTAGTGGGGGACAAGACATAAGTTAGTGGGGAATAATGTAGTTGTTTAATATAGCGGGGGACAAAACATGTAGGCATGGGGGACAAGGGAATTAAATAAGAAAAAACATTAAGTAGTGGGGACAAAGCATGTAATTAGGGGAATATTTCGGGTTAGTGGTTCAAGACAAGAGTCTTGCTATAAATAAGAGTCATTTCGACATAGAAGAGGAGGAACATTTTTGGGAGAACATTTTTAGGAGGACATTTTAGAGAGAGGTTTTTAGAGAGGATTTTTGGAAGAGGAAGACATTCTGAAAATCTCAAGAGAGTGTTGGAGAGTTGAAAAGAGAGAACAAAAACAAAGCGAGAGACGAGTTTAGTTTCGGGTTTAATACACGCTTGTTTAGTCTGTTTGTGGTAATGTTGGTTGTTGTTGTTTAGTCTTTTCACAAACTTTTGGGGCTCTTCTATCAAGCTCGTTTGGTTTTTCCTTCAAATTTTTTTGAGCCTTGAATCTGGTTCGAATTGCTGCTGTTGGGTTGCTGTTGCGTGGCTGTGTTATTACTGTTGCTGACTCCTACTTCTCTTCTTCTTGTATTGCCATTTCCAGGTACACATTTGTACACTCTTGGCTTGAGGCGAAATGAAATATTGACCAGGCTTTGTTCCTGTTGAATTCCTCCTGTTTAGATTTGTGCTTGAATAGAATTTTCTTTTCTTTGTATAAAAATGTAGTTGATTGATTAATGAGTAATGGGGTTGCATATGTATAATAACTCCTTCATCTAATAATGTTAGTTTAAATTAATCAAAGAATAGTTAATTTGTTTTGATATTATTGTGTGTCAATCTCATGTTCTAGTGTTATTAAATAATAGAATATAGAACGAAAACAATCTCTCTTTGTACAAACTCGATTGCAATTATCCATTTGCATTAGCCGTAAACTAATAACTAATAAGTTACGTCTTTTTAGCATGTAATTAGTTGAGAGATTTTCTTTTATTTTAGAGACGAACTTAATAGAAAAAATGTAGTCACTGTAGGTTTATCCTTTTAAATAAAAATGAGACGAGCCTCGCCAAATAAAATGCACAGATTGCGGGGCCCTCACAAAATGTATGTGTTAATTACTTAGAACTCGGGATCGGTCGCTTAGCGAACTCCACGGCCTTACCCAAAATAATAAATACGTTAATCACTTTAGGCACGCATTTTAATAATCTTACCTTCTTAAACTCGGGTGTGCATTCATGCGACCCAAATCCAAATCCCAAAACATTGAATAAAAATATGTTCCGGATTGCGGGTGCATTTCATGTGATGCAATCCAAACACATGTTTTTAAACGATGTTCACATTCTTTTAAAATATAATAATAAAAGCGGTAAAGAGTTAAAACTTGCACATGAGCGTATAATTGTATAAAATCAGATAAACAAGCCGAATATGATAGTTGAGCAACCGTGCTAGAACCACGGAACTCGGGAATGCCTAACACCTTCTCCCGGGTTAACAGAATTCCTTATCCGGATTTCTGGTTGGCGGACTATTAAACAGAGTCATTCTTTTCCTCGATTCGGGATTAAACCGATGACTTGGGACACCCTAAATCTCCCAAGTGGCGACTCTGAAATAAATAAACAAATCCCGTTTCGATTGTCCTTTAATTGGAAAAACTCCTTCACCCCTTGCGGGGGCGGAAAAAGGAGGTGTGACACCCACCGATCACCACTTACCACAATCCCCAAAATACACCACCACTTATTCCCGATCCACAAAACTCTACCAATGACCATCACTATACCCAAGTCCCTGGCACCCATAAGAGCAACCCCATATACGTGGAAACTATGCCTCATTCTACCCAACCAATCTCCTATGCACCGGAATCCTCCGAGAAGGACCTGGTCATTAAGAACATGGTTGAAGAACTCAAGAAGTTGACAAACCGAGTTCAAGGTGTTAAAGGCGACATAGGAATAGAGGGTTTGAATTATGAAGATCTGTGCATACAACCGGATGTCGAACTGCCAGAGGGGTACAAACCTCCCAAGTTCGAAATGTTCGATAGTATAGGTGATCCCAGGGTTCATCTAAGGACCTACTGTGACAAGATTGTTGGGGACAGAAAAGATGAAAAGATTCAGATGAAGCTCTTTATGATGAGCCTTACTAGGGACACTTTGTCTTGGTATATGAGCCAGAATTCAAAATGAGCAAATTGGGTAAGCATGGCGTCAGAGTTCATGGACCGATTCAGGTTTAACACAGAGAATGCACCGGACACCTTTTACATTCAGAATCTCAAGAAGAAACTTACTGAAACTTTCCACGAGTATGCTACTCGTTGGAGGTCAGAAGCAGCCAAGGTCAAACCATCTTTAGACGAGGAGCAGATGAATAAATTCTTCATCAGGGCATAGGATCCACAATATTATGAGATGTTGATGTTATCAAAAATCACAAATTCTCTGATATCATCAAGCTCGGAGAAAGGATCAAGGAAGGAATCAAGAGCGGGATGGTAACGAATTTTGAGGTACTACAGGCCACAAATAAGGCACTATAATCAGGTGGCATATCGAAGAAGAGAGATGTTGGGGCAGTAATGGTGGCCTAGAGCCCAAAATCTCCACTAACCTATCAAACACCTCCACCCACATATCAAACTCCTCCACCCGCATATCAAACACCTCCACCCACATATCAAACACCGCCACCCACGTACCAAGCATCACCACCTACATATCAGCCTCCATCTCCCAGATATTCCCAACCAGCCACTGTCCATCACACCTATAATTCCCAAATATCCCACTTCTAATCACTAATAGCTCGCCAAAATTATCCAAGATCAAAACCCAACTTCGACCATAAGACTCCCAGACAGTACACCACCATTGCTAAGCCTATCGACCAACTATATGAAAGGTTAAAAGCCGCAGGTTATATCACTCCTATTCCCACTGTGGCATTAGAAAATCCATCTCAATGGGTCAATCAGAACAAAACCTATGCGTACCATTCTGGTATGAAAGGGCACACCACTGTTGAGTGCCGAACATTGAAGGATAATATCCAAACGCTCATTAACAACAAGATCGTAAAAGCAAAGGAAGCCGCACCTAATGTCCGCAACAACCCCCTCCCTGATCACAGAGGTGATGAGGGTACATGTGATAGTGACAAATGAAGAATGGGACCCTAAGGAGTTAATCGGGCTTATTTGAGAGGGTGATGACTTTAAGGTTGTAGTCATACTCCTATTGTGGTTCAGACTTAGGCACCAATCGATGTTGAGGTAACTGCATCAGTTCCATTCAAGGTGGAAGTGGCTCCGCCCGCAACCACCTCCGCTCCATTTGAAGTGAAGTGGTCACACCTTTTACTATGACGGTATCAACTAAACCCCCATTCAACTCAAAATAAATACCCTGGGATTATGTTGCCGAGGCTCGACAAAAAGGGAAGACTAAGGTAGAGGAATCTGACGCCGCGTAAGAAATGACTAGAACTGGAAGAGTCTATATACCTGAACACCTAGGAGGTTCAAGTAAGGAGGCCACTCCTAGGTAGCCTATCATTGAGACTGGGCCAGATGACCTATGGAGGAAAGTGCAGGCAAAGGAATACTCTGTTGTTGACCATATGAACAAGGTACCTACTAAGATATCTATCCTGTCACTATTACAGAATTCAAAGGCACACAAGAATGCCTTGATTAAAGTACTAAGCGAGGCTTATGTACCCAATAACATCACTGGTGGAGAAATGGCCAATATGGCCAATCAAGTGTTGGAGAGCCATAAGATTATCTTCCACGAAGATGAGCTACCGTCTGAGGGTTTGAATCACAATCGAGCATTGCATATTATGATACAATTTGAATACAAGTTGCCAGGATGCTGGTTGATGGAGGTTCGAGCTTAAATATTTGTCTACTGGATACTCTGAAGAGGTTGGACAAAGGTTTCTATGAAATACGGACATGAAACATGAATGTGAAGGCTTTTGATGGGTCCCAGAGGGCCACGATCGAGGAAATCAACCTTTGCTTACAGATGGGGACAACTTGGTTCGACGTTGAATTCCAAGTGCTTGATATACCAGCCTCATATAAACTTTTATTGGGCCACCCATGGATCCATGCTGCTAGGGCCGTGCCCTCCACATTACATCAAGCCGTAAAGTTCAAATGGAACCGCCAGGAAGTAATCATTCACGGAGATGGAAGTAACCCCATATACACTAGTCAAACCATCCCGGCCATTGGATAAAGAAGAAGGCTAGGAGGGGAAATGTTGGCCCAAGTAAAGGTTAGTTTTGAAGACTGACAAAGGAACTCAAGATGAACCAGGTCCATCCCTCAGGTGCATAAAAACAGGCAGATTCGAGCATGAGGGTTGCACGTGAAGGAGATAATCTTAACTTGGTGTATTTAATATCCCTTGATCAAAAAAGTTGCATAATTGATAAGGAGAAGGACTCCTTACTTAAAGAGAACATTATCTAAGATAAGGAAGGAGTTAGAAGTTGAGATCAACTAGAACTCTTCCACCAAGGAAGAGTTACATCAGAACTCTAGTTATTTCTTCATCTACTAACTCTATAAATTACAAGATGTTCTCACATTACATGTGTTGCACAAAAACGGAGAATTTAAACGTGAATTGAGAGCAAAATAGCAATGCTTTTTGCAAGCAGTTCATATGTGATTCAAGTGTGCAAACCTGAAGCAATATGAACCAGATTGAAGAACCAGCTCCATAAAGAGTTTTATGTGTCTTTCTTTATTTCTAGTTCAATTGTAGTAGGTGTTTTCATATTGTACTTTTCAGCTTTATCTAGAAGCAATTGTAATAGATACTTTGAGTATTCAAGTTAGAGTTAACTTGAAGTTGTCGCAACAGTTAGAGGCTGGTTGCTACGACGGGATTAGAGGTAATCCTTAGGTTTATAAAGAGTTTTGTAAATGCTATTTGCCTTAGTGATTTAGTGAAGTGTTGGAAAAAATCCTACTGAGTAGTAGGTCGTGATTTTTTCACCTTTGAGTCGGGTGTTTTCCACATAAAAATACTTGTATTCTTTACTTACTATATTTATTATTCCGCAACAGTAGTAGTTGAAACACATAGAAGAACCAGGTCCTTCCATAATCAGTTTAAGAAAAAATATTGGTCACCACACAAATCCCCCCCTTCTTATGTGGTATTGAAGTATAAAACATCAATTGGTATCAGAGCAGGTTATCCTTGAAGAGGCTATCACCTTAGGAACAGATCAAGATGAGTGCACCACCTGGAAACTGGGAAGTGCAATCCACTAATAGGTCTCCACTCTTTAATGACCACTACTACTCATGGTGGAAAAATAGGATGAGAGATCACATCATTGGAGAAGACTATCAACAATGGGACATTGTCACTGATGGTCCCTTGGCTACCATGAAGAAGAATGCTGAAGGAGTAGATGTGCCAAAAACAAGAGCTGACTGCAATGCTTAGGACTTGAGGAAATGGGAAAAGAATGCTAAGGCCAAGAAATGGCTGTGTGTGGACTTGGTCTAGACGAGTACAGTAGAATTCAAAGTTGTACCACTGCTAAGGAAATCTGGGACACTTTGCAAGTGGCTCATGAAGGAACACCTCAAGTGAAGGGGTCCAGAGGAATACTACTATATTCGCAATATGAGAATTTCACCATGAAGGAAGGGGAAACCATCCAGGAGATGTATACAAGGTTCACCACACTGACAAATGAACTTAAGTCTCTTGGAAGGGTTATTCTTGAAGAAGACAAGGTTGAGAAAATTCTGACAAGGGTTTTGGCTGTTACTTGGGAAAGCAAAATCATTGCTATTCAGGAATCAAAGAACATTGCCACTCTTAAGTTGGATAAGCTAATTGGAAATCTCACTGCCTATGAACTTAGAAGGCAAACCATGAAGATGGATGCACCCAAGAAGGAAAGGGGCCTAGCATTCAGAATCACTAAAGGTACTGATCTAGAGGAGGATGAAATGACCACGATCACAAAGGATTTCAAGAAGTATCCAATGAGAGGAAATGGTCCTTCAAGATGTGGAAGCTACAGAAAACCAAGGGTTCCTGAAAAACAAACCAATGAGGGGTGTTACAAGTGTGGGAAGACTAATCATCACATCAAAAACAACCCTCAATGTGAAATTGAATGGAAGAAGGAAAGATCTGAACGAAGGAACAGGAAGAAGGAAAGAGCTGAATGACGGAACAGGAAGAAGGAACATGTTCAACCCAAGAAGAACAAAGGATCAACAAAGGCTATGGTTGCTTCCTGGGGAGAAATCTTAGATGAGGACTCAGAGGGTGAAGATAGAGATGAACAAGCACTTATGGCAATTGGAGAATCCGATAAGGAATCTGAGGTAAGTATAATTCATCTCAAAGACAAGATTAAATTTTTGTCTAAAGAGAGGCTATTTGAGTTACTCTTGAATTTATTTGATGAATTTGAGGATCTAAATAATGAAAGGGAACAACTGTCTCAGGAGTGTGTGATTTTGAAATCTAAGTGCAAAAATCTGGAACTTAGGGCTAGTGAAAGGGAAAGTAAAAATGCTGAGTTAAAGAACTAGGTTCATGAATTTGACACCATTATCCTAGAGCTTAGATCTGAAAATCTAAAATTTAAATTAAGAACTGGTAAAAAGAAAGCTGATCACACACAACTCACTAAAAAAATGTAGAAAAAATGAAAGATGAGTTGTACAAAAGAGATGAGCAGATAAAAGTCCTTAAGGAGGATCTAAACAAGGTTAAGCACGATCTAGATAGAACCTGTAAATGGAATAGGTCCTCCGATGCACTTTCATGGCTACATGAATACCATAGTAGCAATAAGAGAGGACTTGGCTACGAGACCCCTACACCTAGTGGGATCCTAAAAGAAAGTACCTCACACTCCCTGATAACATAATTTGCACACACTGTGGTAAAACTGGTCACTATAAATCTGAATATGTTGCAAAATAAAAGGCTAGTCAAAAGAATAAAGAATTTGTTCAAGGGAAAAATAGGCTTCTAGGTTGGGCTAAAAAGAATTTGATTCACCCTTTTGCCTATAGAAAGGGACCCAAACTAGTTTGGGTTCCTAAAACTAACCCTTGATTTCCTTTTTTGGGTCCAAGTGAAGAGGATCAGCCAAATATGGTACATGGATAGTGGCTGCTCAAAGCATATGACAGGAAGCAAGAACCAGTTCCTTTCACTTGAGGAGCTCAAAGGAGGTAATGTCTCCTTTTGAAATGGGAAGAAAGGTGAGATCATTGGGGTTGAAAAGGTAGGTAGGACTAATCCTCACTCTATTGAGAATATCTACTTGATAGATGGCCTAAAATACAACCTAATACGACAATCACAATTGTGTGATAGAGGTAATTTGGTAGCATTCACCTCTACCAAATGTTATGTGATTAATCTTACCACTGACAAGATTGTTTTGCAAAAAAAAAAAGTAAACAATACATACATTGTAGATTTGTCCACACTTTTAGAAAATGAACTCACTTGCTTAAGTGTGTTGGATAATGATCCCCTCCTTTGGCACAAGAGACTTGGACATGCAAGTCTGAGTCAATTCAACAAATTAGTCTCCAAGGATCTGGTGATAGGGCTGCCTAACATCAAGTTCAAGGAAGACAAAGTTTGTGAGGCATGTGCAAGGGGGAAGCAGGTAAGATCCTCTTTCAAAAGCAAGAAAATGGTAAGCACCACTAGAACGATGGAACTGGTCCATGTGGATCTCTATAGTCCAATGATAACATTAAGAAGATGTGGTAAAAGATATGTGATGGTGCTTGTTGATGATTACTCTAGATTTTCTTAGACATTATTTTTAACATCTAAAGATGAAGAATTTGACATGTTTACTTCTTTTGTTAGAAAAATTCAAAAGTAACTAGGTAATCAACTTGCATCACTTAGGTCTGATCATGGAAGTGAATTTGAAATTGCCAAGTTTGCTGAATTTTTGCATTCTACATCATAAATAGTTGCATGACTACACCTCTTGTTAAGAAGATTCCCTATGAGTCACTTAAAGGGAGAAAGCTAAATATATACCATCTTAGGGCATTTAGATGCAAGTGCTTTGTGTACAATAATGGCAAAGACTCCCTAGGTAAGTATGATCCCAGAAGTGATGAGGGAGTATTCTTGGGATATTCTTCACATAGTAAAACTTATAAGATATACAATAAAAGAACTATGTGTGTAGAAAAAATGTATATGTTAATTTTTTTTAAAAACTAACATTCTTTCTGAGAGGAAGGAACAAGATAATGAAGAGATTGGGCTGATAAGAAATTCAAATGGTGAAACCACAGTCTAGCCTGAAGATGCATCACAAGAAGGAACTGGTGATGGAACGAGTTCTTCCACCTAAGACAACATGACAGGGGGAACTAACTAGAGATGAACTGATCCTCAAACCTCGAGGGAACCTGTCCATGAACCTATTCCTCAATAACAAAACCAGGAAGGAACATCTAAAGAAATCGACACTCCTATTGGATGTAGATGAACCTGGTTTATCTGTTGATCAGAAGTTCTATATGGGAATTATTGGATCTCTTTTGTATCTTACTCCTAGTAGACCTGATATTATTTTTAGTATAGGTCTTTGTGCTCAATTTCAGGCAAATCCAAAGAAGTCTCACTTGACTACTGTCAAGAGAATATTGAGATACTTGAAAGGCACCACTGACCTTTGCCTTTGGTATCCAAAAGGTAGTAATTTTAACCTAGTGGGATATGCTGACACTGACTATGCAGGTTTCCTTGTGGATAGGAAGAGCACTTCAGGTATGGCACACTTAGTTGGTTCATGTCTTGTGTCATGAGCTACTAAAAAGCAAAATTCAGTGGCCTTATCTACTGCTGAAGCTGAGTATGTTGTTGCTGCTTCATGTTGTGCTCAATTGTTGTGGATCAAGAAATAATTAATGGACTTTGAAATTGATGATGGTTGCATCCGTATTTTTTTGTGATAACACTAGTGCTATTAGTATGACAAAGAACCTTGTTCATCATAAGAGAACTAATCACATAGATGTTAGACACTTTTTTTTGAGGGACAACTATGAGAAAGACTTGATCACTGTGGAGTTTTGTGCTACTGACAAGCAAATTGCTGATATCTTCACAAAAGCCTTAAGTAGAGATCACTTTGAGAGGAACATATTGGAGTTAGGGATGATTAAGATCACCTAAAGGACCAGTTCAAGGTTAAACAAAAAAAATGAAAAAAAAAAGTCGAAAAAATTTGGTTAGAAAGTCTGTAAATTGTGTATAATTAGATTAAATCTTGCTCAGTCTCATACTTTCCATAGTATACTCTTGTGCCATATGTTAAAATGACTCATTAATATTTAATGATATTTTCTCTATTTTGGCAAATTTAGACTTACACAAGAGAATTATCAGTGAAGAACCTGGTTCATCAAGATAACACAGTATGTTTTCTATACTCTGCATAATTGGAAATAACTATATTTGGATCATGAGCAGAGTCCTACTAAATACTAAAGTTCTTGTGAACTTATCCGTTACAAGTGAACCAGTTACGTTCAAGACTCCTGACTGTATTAAACTACCTAGATTCTTTTAAGTCTGCTACTTAGGGGGAAGAAAGTGGTTCTTCTGAAACTGAACATGTATCTTCTGATTCTAAAGTTTCTCCTGAGACAAATTCTAAAGTTGCTGCAAATTTGGAAAATAGATTTGTAGGATCTATAGTAGGTGTTGAGACTATAGAATCTAGAGAAGTTGGCGGTAAAGATGAAAAAGAAAGAAAGGAGAGCAAGGGTGCTAGGAGTACTGTGAGGGGAAATGGGACAAAAGTGGCTGATTCTTCACCCACTCCTATGAGTTTAACCAAAGATGCAGGTGCAATGGTTGTTTGAGGAGATGAACCTAGTTCATCTGTAGAGGAAACCCTCACAAACCTGCAAAAGAAAGTGACTGAAAGCTATAATCCAACTTCTTGATAGAATTATCAATGGCACCAAAACTCATACCATTCCCTATGGCTTCATTCTCATAACTGTGATTGCACATTTCAATGTACCTATGAAAAGGTGGGAGGTCAGTACAAGCATGGATTATTTTTTGGGTTAATACTCTACTTGCTTGCGATTATGAAGTCAATGTCACTCCTAAAGAACCTAGTTCATCGAAAAAGGTACCAGGGAATAGCAAGGTCAGAGCCTTGGTGCAAGAAAGTGGGGCTAAGGTTGCTGAGATTGAAAAGCTGAAGAAGAGGTTGGTTGAGGTGGAGACTAAGAGAGATGCTCTCAGAACTGAGATAGCAAGAGAAAAAGAGAAGAATGATGGCATTCTTCAAGGTATTCTGAAACTCCTCCAAGTTAAAAACCAAGCACCTAGTTCTTCCCGGTCTTAAGCTTCCTAGCCTAGTGTAGATCAACGAGTGACCCAGTTCAGGACGTTTTGTTTCTTTTGCTCATGTTTTCAGTATTTTTATTTCTTTTTATGCTTTGTGGTAGAATCTTATCAATCATCAATGAACATCAATATTTTTGCTCTAACTATTTGTTCATATTTCTTTGATGGTTAAAATTCTTATCTTGATCTATGATGATTAATCCATGATTGCATTTGAAGTAGCCCCAGTGGCCATGAGTAAACTTTAAAATCTGGTTATCTCATATTTTTTATTCAACTTTTTGATGATTCCAAAAGGGGAAAAAAGGTTGTGCTTTAAACAAGTGACGTTTACACTTTGAACAGTGATGTTTATAATCTAATGTAACTGGTCCTTGATGATAAGTGATAAAAAGGAAAAATATTTCTAACATTGTGTTGATGTTGAACTGAGTTGAAATAAGGCCTAAGCTTATGAAAAGCACAAAGTTTGTCATCATCAAAAAGGGGGAATTTGTTGGACCAAGTAAAGGTTAGTTTTGAAGACTGACAAAGGAACTCAGGATGAACCAGGTCCATCCCTCAGGTGCACAAAAACGGGCAGATTCGAGCATGAGGGTTGCACGTGAATGAGATAATCTTAACTTGGTGTATTTAATATCTCCTGATTGAAAATGTTGCATAATTGATAAGGAGAAGGACTTCTTACTCAAAGAGAACCTTATCCAAGATAAAGAAGGAGTTAGAAGTTGAGATCAACTAGAACTCTTCTACCAAGGAAGAGTTTCATTAGAACTCTAATTATTTCTTCATCTACTAACTCTAAAAATTGCAGAATGTTCTCACATTACATTTGTTGCACAAAATCATAGAAGTTAAACGTGAATTGCGAGCAAACTATCAAGGCTTTTTGCAAGCAGTTCGTGTGTGATTCAAGTGTGCAAACCTGAAGCTACATGAACTAGATTGAAGAACCAGCTCCATAAAGAGTTTTATGTTTCTTTCTTTATTTCTAGTTCAATTGTAGTAGGTGTTTTCATATTGTACTTTTCAGCTTTATGTAGAAGCAATTGTAATAGGTACTTTGAGTATTCAAGTTAGAGTTAACTTGAAGTTGTCGCAACAGTTAGAGGATAGTTGCTACGAAAAGATTAGAAGTAATCCTTAGGTTTACAAAGAGTTTTGTAAATGCTATTTTGGCTCAGTGATTTAGTGAAGTGTTGGAGAAAATCCTACTAAGTAGTAGGTCGTGGTTTTTTCACCTTTTGAGCTGAGTGTTTTCCATGTAAAAATACTTGTGTTATTTACTTACTATATTTATTATTCCGCAACAGTAGTAGTTGAAACACATAGAAGAACTAGGTCCTTCCATAACCAGTTTAAGGAAAAAAATTGGTCACCACACAAATCACCCCCCTCTTGTGTGGTATTGAAGTATAAAATATCAGGAAACCTATTATCACATCAAACGGGTCAACGCCGTCAAGAAGGATAAGTAGTGGAGTAACAAAATAGAAATCATACTAGCATGGTCTGGATATGAACCCGACAAAGGGTTGGGAAAGAACCTCCAAGGTATTACCAAACCTATACGACTGAAAAATCATGGTACCACCTTTGGGCTCGGATACCTGTATACATGGCAAGAGTACAGGGAGTGGTCGCCTCCATGGCATGGACCATATTACCCTCTTGAGCAACCGGTACCGCGTTTGGAACAAGATTTCCATCAGGCGGACACAATATGGGGAACTACAGAGGAAGAAGCACTAGCTGGGCTGAAGGATCTGTTCTTGGAAGATGAGGACATGGATTGCTGTGCCATAATTGAGGTGGAGGAGGAAGAAGGCCTCACCATTCAGACTGTGTCAAAGGGAGTTGTTCTCAGAAATTGGACTGCCACACCATCCCGAGCCAGCCGAGTCCCTGGGTAGCTTGGCATGATTTACTTTTATAGCCGTTCTAGGCATTTAAAATTTCCAGCAATTTTATTTTAAGATTTCTTTGTTTCAAAATAAATGCTCGATTCATCGAGCCAAACTTTGTTTGAACAATTTTCTCAGTTTAAATCAAATGTGTTTGTCCTTTATCATTATTCATTACTATTTTTATACTTTTCCTTTCTACAATGTTATTATTACTTTTCCTGATGAACCAATGACTGTGACATGTAATGAGGCAATGCAACATGAGAATAGTGACTCAGAAGAAGAAGATGAGATACCCGAGGAAATTGTTAGAGAGGTTCAGAATTTTGAGAACAAGACTAAATCCAATCTGGATGAGACCGAAGCAGTAAATTTGGGAGATACCGAGACCGTCAAGGAGACTCGCATCAGCATTCATTTGTCACCAACAGAGAAGGAAGAATACATCCATTTTCTAAAAGAATATGAGGACATTTTTTCATGGTCTTATGACTATATGACCGGTTTGAGAACATCTATAGTGGCTCACAAGTTGCCCACTAATCCCATGTGTCCGCCAGTCAAGCAGAAACTCAGAAAATTCAAACCAGACATGAGCCTAAAAATCAAGGAGGAAGTTACCAAGCAGATCAAAGCCAAAGTTCTCAGGGTGGTTGAGTACCCAACCTGGTAGCTAACATTGTGCCAGTTCGGAAGAAAGATGGGAAGGTCAGGGTATGTGTTGATTATCGGGATTTAAACAGAGCAAGTCCCAAGGATGACTTCCCACTGCCAAATATACACATCTTAATCGATAACTACGCTAAGCATGAACTCCAATCATTTGTAGATTGCTTCGCGGGTTATCACCAGATTTGGATGGATGAAGAAGATGCAGAGAAGACAACTTTTATTACACCATGGGGTCGCCTGTTCTTACTTGGGACCAGTTCTCTCAGATATTTCTTGAGAAGTTCCTTCCTATCACAGAGAGAGAAAGAGCTACCGCAGGCAGTTCGAGCACCTCCAACAGGGCGGCATGTCAGTCACCTAGTACGAGACCCGCTTTATGGATTTAGCCCATCATCCTATTCTTCTTCTTTCTACCGAGAGAGAGGGAGGGTGAGGAGGTTTATTGAGGGACTCACTCATCCTATCAAGTTACAGATGGACAAGGAGACCGGGAGTGAGATTTCTTTTCAGAAGGCTGCCAATATCACCAGGCGGATTGGGGATGTTCTTTCACAGGATAGAGGGCAGGGGTCAGATAAGAGGCCTAGTCATTCTGGTGGTTTTAGTGGTGCTTTATCTGGAAGTAGTGGTACTTTTGGTAGGGGTCATCCTCCCAGGCCATATCAGTCAGCGCTTCAGGCATCCCATAGTGCTTTAGGGAGTCGTGGTCCTTATGTGCCTTATTCTGGCAGCCAGCCTATAGTGCGCACCAGCTCCTATCAGTGCACCTCCCATTCAGAGTTATTACCATGGTCTTCTAGACCGTTCGTGTCAGTCTCAGTTTCAGTAGCCACAATACTAGGATGGATGTTATAATTGTGGTTGTTTTGGGCATATCAGGAGGACCTGTCCGAGATTATTGGGTGGTACGTCACAACAGAGCTCTCGTGCCATAATTCCAGCACAAGGTGCACTACCGCCCACTCAGCGAGCTAGAGGTAGGGGTCAGGCAGCTAGAGGTAGAGGTCAGGACTCTAGAGGTGGAGGTTAGGCCATTAAAGGTGTTGGTTAGGCCGCTAGAGGTGGAGGCCAGCCAATATAAGGCAATCCTAGGGATGTAGTTTAGAGTGGTAAGGCCCAGCCCCGATGTTATGCTTTCCCAACTAGGCTTGAGGTGGAGTCGTCTGATGCTGTTACCACAAGTACTATTTCAGTATGCCACAAAGATGCTTTAGTTCTATTTGATCCGGGTTCTACTTATTCCTATGTGTCGTCCTAGTTTGCTTCATATCTGGTTGTGCCTCGTGATTCTTTGAGTGCTTCTGTGTATGTTTCCACACTTGTAGGAGATTTTTTTGTTGTAGATAGTGTCTATCGTTCGCGTGTGGTTATCAATAGGGGTCTTGAGACTAGTGTAGATCTTTTGCTTCTCGATATGGTTGACTTTGATGTCATTTTGGGTATGGATTGGCTGTCACTGTATCATGCTATATTGGATTGTCATGCCAAGATGGTGACCTTAGCCTTTCTAAGGTTGGCTCGATTAGAGTGGAAAAGAACTCCTAGCCATTCTACCAGCAGGGTTATCTCTTATGTGAAAGCTCGTCATATGGTTAAGAAGAAGTGTCTAGCTTATTTGGCTTATCCCCATGATTCTAGTACGGACGTTCCTTTTATGGATCAGTACCAGTTATTCGTGAGTTTCCAGAGATGTTTCCTACAGATCTGCTAGGGATGTCTCCCGACAGAGATATTGACTTCTATATTGATTAGGCTCCGGGCACTCAACCCATTTCTATTCCGCCATACCGCATGACCCCACCAGAGTTTAATGAATTGAAGGAGCAGTTGCAAGATTTGCTTGATAAGGGCTTCATTAGACCTAGTGTCTCTCCCTGGGGTGTGCCTATGTTGTTTGTAAAGAAGAAGGATGGATCGATGATGATGTGCATATATTATCGATAGTTGAGTTCTAGCTACCATCAGTTGAGGATTAGGGCATCCGATGTCCCTAATATAGATTTTCGAACTCGATACGAGCATTATGAGTTTCTAGTGATGTCATTTGGGCTGAAAAATGTCCCATCGGCGTTCATGGATTTGTTGAACCGGGTGTTCGAGACTTATCTAAAATCTTTTGTGATTGTGTTTTTGATGATATTTTGATCTACTCCCGCAGTCGAGAGGAGCATGAGCAGCACCTTCGGATCATTCTTCAGACTTTGAGAGACAACCAGTTATATGCTAAGTTTTCAAAATGCGAGTTCTGGTTGAGCTCAGTCACTTTCTTGGGGCACGTTGTATCAGTATAAGATATTCAGGTGGATCCTAAGAAGATTGAGGCAGTATAGAACTGGCCTAGACCCACATCAACTACGGAGATCCAAAGTTTCCTGGGATTTGCAGGTTATTATCGTTGGTTTATGGAGGGGTTTTCATCTATAGCAGCCCCGTTAACTAGGTTGACCCATAAGGGTGCCCCGTTCAGATGGTAAGATGAGTGTGAGGTGAGCTTTCAGAAGCTCAAGACTGCTTTGACTACGGTGCCAGTGCTAGTGTTGCCCACAGGTTTAGGTCCTTATGTAGTATATTCTGATGCATCTCGTATTGGACTTGGTGCGGAATTTATGCAGGGCGATAAGGGAATTACGTATGCATCGTGGTAGTTGAATGTTCACGAGAAGAATTACCCTGTTCATGCCTTAGAGTTGGCAGCTATTGTTCATGCACTGAAGATTTGGAGGCATTATCTTTACGGCGTGTCGTGTGAGGTATTCACGGATCATCGGAGTTTACAGTATTTGTTCAAGCAAAAGTAGCTCAATTTGCGGCATAGAAGGTGGTTAGAGCTATTGAAAGACTATGATATCACCATCTTGTATCATCCCGGGAAGGCCAATGCCTTGAGTGGGAAGTTGGTGAGTATTGGCAGCCTTGCGTTATCCCAATCGGTGTGAGATCTCTTGCATTAGATGTTCAGGCCTTGGACAATAAGTTCATGAGGTTGGATGTTTATAAGCCAGTCGCATTCTAGCTTGTACAGTCACTCGATTTTTCTTGATATAGTGCATCAGGGAGTGAAAATATGATGACCCTCATTTGCTTATCTTTAGGGACACAATGCGGCACGAGGATGATATGCAGGTTACTGTCAGAGATGATGGAGTTTTGAGGATACATGGTCGTGTTTGTGTGCCTAATGTAGATGGACTTCTGAGTTAATTCTTGAGGATGCCCACAGTTCCCAGTATTCTATTCATCCAGGTGTCGCCACGATTTATCAGGACTTGTGGCAGCATTATTGGTGGTGGAGGATGAAGAAGGACAAGTTGCATATGCGGCTCATTGTCTAAATTGTCAGCAAGTAAAGTATGAGCATCAGAGACCTGGTGGTTTGTTTTAGAAGATAGAGTTTCCTGAGTGGAAGTGGGAGTGTATCACTATGGATTTCTTTGTTGGACTCCCATGGACTCAGAAGAAATTCGATGCAGTTTGGGTCATTGTGGACAGGCTGACCAAGTCAGCGCATTTAATTCATGTGGCAGTTACCTATTCTTTGGAGCAGTTGGTAGAGATTTATATTTACAAAATCATCTGTCTTCACAGTGTGCCCGTGTCTATCATTTCTGATCAAGGTAAGCAATTCACCTTGCACTTCTGGAAGGCAGTACAACGTGAGTTGAGCACAACATTTTATCATCAGACGTACGGACAGTCTGAGTGCACTATTCAGATATTGGAAGATATTCTCCGCGTTGTGTTATAGACTTCGGAGGCTATTGGGATCAGTTCTTTCTGCCTGCGAATTTTGCGTACAACAACAACTACCAGTCGAGCATTCAGATGGCTCCTTATGAGTCATTATACGGTAGGGCGGTGCTGATCGCTAGTCAAGATTATTCAGGATAGACTTCGCATAGTTGCATTCATGGTCAGAGAGAGTGTGTGTTGCTTTATGTATAATCCATGAAGGGTGTAATGAGGTTTGGAAAGAAGGGGAAGTTGAGACCTAGGTACATCGAACTTTTTAAGATTCTCTAGAGAGTGGGTGAGGTGGCTTACAAGCTCGCATTGCCACCTAGTTTGTCAACAGTTAATCTAGTATTCCATGTGTACATGCTCCGGAAGTATTACGGTGATCCGTACCACGTGTTAGATTTCAACTCTGTAAAGTTGGACAAGGATTTGACTTATAAGGAGGAGCCAATGGCTATTCTACCTCGGCATGTTCGTCAGTTAAGGTCAAAGATTTATCCTTCATTCCGAGTGCAGTGGAGAGGTCAGCCCATCAATACAGATACGTGGGAGTCCAAGTCGGACATACGGAGTAGATAACCACGCCTTTTCACTAGCCCAAGTACTTTTCTATGTCCGCTCGAGGACGAACAGTTATTTCAGAGGTGGAGAATGTGATGACCTGATAGGTCATCTTATGTTTTGGAACATAATTCTATGTTATAAAGCCTTAAAACCCTCATTTTAGCCATCCTTGATTCGTGTGCATGATTCGGGTATTTTTCCAGAAGGCTTATATGTTAAACAATAATAAAATAAGATTTTTGCCTAAAAAATTAATTTGAGTTGACTTCGATCAATGTTTTAAGTAAACGGGCCTGGATCCGTGCTTTGATAGTCACGGTGGGTCTGTATCGTAATTTAGGACTTGAGCGTATGCCCATAATCGAATTTCGAGGTCCCTAGCTCGAGATATGGATTTTTGATGAAAAATTGAAAGTTTGAAAGTTTAATGATATTAAGAATTGACTGATGTTTGGTCTTATTGTATCGGGTCTGTATTTTAGTTTCAGAGCTTGGTATAGTTTCATTATTATATTTATTACTTGTTTTTGAAATTTGGTGAGAAGTGGAGTTGGTTGGGCGTGATTCGGACGTCCAGTCATGAAAATAGAAGTTTCAAAGTTTTCTTAAAAAATTTCATTTGATTTGGTGCTCAATTCATAGTTCCAGGTGTTATTTTGGCGATTTGATTGCATGAGAAAGTTCGTATGATGTTTTAGGACTTATGTGCATGTTTGGTTAGGAGCCGCGAGGGCTCGGGTGAGTTTCGGATAGGCTACGGGGTGAACTAAACTTAGAAAATCCAGTTTTCTGCAGCTTCAGGTGCGTTCTGGTTTCCTTCTTCGCGTTCCCGAAGGTGCTCTCACGAATGTAAAGTGTGAGTTGGGCTGGGGGATGGTTTTGTTCTACGTAAACGCGAGGCCAAGGTTGCGAACGCAGAGCATTGGGGGCTCTGATCTGACGCCAGTGATTAAACTAGACTTGAAAACGAGATTTTTGCCATTCTTTCAAATTCTCCAAACTAGAAAGCCTAGAGACGATTTTCGCAAGATATTTGCTTCCCAAATTTATTGGTAAGTGATTATAACCTACTTTCTTTCAATTACCCATTACATTTCATGAGTTTTCAACCTAAAATCTAGAATTTTTATGGTAAAAATTGGGGGTTTGGGTAGAATTAGGAATTTTGGTAAAATTGGAATTTAGACCTCAAATTAAGGTCAAATTTTGAAATAAATTAAATAATCGGGCTCGGGAGTGAATGGATAAATAAATTTTGGTCCAAACATCGGATTTTAACCAAGCGGGCCTGGGGTCGATTTTTGACTTTCTTGGAGGAAAGGTTGGAAAATCTATACTTATGCATTTTAGTTGATTTCTTTAGCAATATTTGATATTATTGAGTTACTTGTGGCTACATACGAGTGGTTTGGAGGCGGATTCTAGGGGAAATACCCCGGTAGAGCTTTGAATTGACTGCAGAGTGAGGTAAGTATTGTGTCTAACCTTGACTTGAGGGAATTAGGAACCCTCGGACTATGTGCTATGTGAATTTCATGCGAGCGGTGCATATGCGAGGTGACAAGTGCTTATATGTGTGATGACCCGGCCAGTCGTCTCATGAATTACTGCTCTGTTTCACCTATTTCTACTTCATTTATGCTTCTTTATCCGTGTTTTGTGGTATTGGGTTGGTCAGATCGAGTCCAGAATGATTTTGGTAAGGTTTGAGAGACTTAGTCTCTTTTAAGAAGGTTAAAGTTGGAAAAGTCAATCGGATGTTAACTTATGCATTAGAGGGCTCGGATGTGTGTTTCGATGGTTTGGTTAGCTTCGGGAGGTGAATTATGACTTAAGAGTGTGATCAAAATGAGTTTTGGAGGTCCGGAGTAGAATTAGGCTTGAATTGGCGTAGTTGATATTTTAGCGATTTCTGGTTGATAGGTGAGATTTTGATATAACGGTCAGAATGGAATTCCGAGAGTTTCAGTAGCTTCGTTTGTCATTTTGGATGTGTGTGCGAAATTTCAGGTCATTCGGACGTGGTTTGGTTGGGTTTTTGATCGAAAGCTTATTTCAGAAGATTTCTTAAAAAATTAGGCTTGAATCCGCTGTGTTTCGGGTAATTTGATGTTGTTTGAGGTGTTTTGATGATTGGAACAAGTTTGAATAAGGTATTGGGTCATGATTGTGCTTTTGGTCGAGGTTCCGGGGTCCTCGGGATGATTTCAGGTGGTTGTCGGAGAGGTTGAGATGTTTTGCAACTGCTGTAGTTTTTGCTGCATCTGGTGTTTTCGCACCTGCGGTTTGGGGAGCGCAGGTGCGGTGCCATAGAAGCGGATTCGAGAGGAATGGTCAGTAACCGCAGATGCGGTAGATGGGCCACACCTGCGGAGTCGCAGTTGCGGCGAGTGGACCGCAAATGCGGTATTTGGCATTTCAGTGATTTCCGCAAAAGTGGAGGATTTGACCGCATATGCGGTACCGCAAAAGCGGGTTTTGGACCAAATATGTGGAAAGGCATGGGCAGAAGGTATATATTTCATCCTTCGCGATTTTTGAAGGGTTTAACCATTTTTAAATTCGGATTGAGAGCTTTTGGGCGATTTTGAAGGGAGATTTCAAGTGAACTTCGACAAGGTAGGGATTTTGGACTTAAAACACACTTCTATGGTAATATTTCATGGATTGGGACTAAAATCTAAGGAATTAAAGGACTAAAAATGGAGTATTAGGGCTTGAGTTTAAGAGGGCTTAATTTGAGAATTTGAGGGGTCATTTGAACTCCGATTCTTGTGTTATGATATGTATGAACTCGTAGGGAGACGAGGAATCTAAAGATGTGAAAATTTCTGAGTTTTGAGAAGTGGGCCCGGGGCTCGGGTTTTGCTAATTTCGGGATTTTTGGTATTTTTCGATTGTTTTTGCTTGGGCTTTGTTCCCTTAGCATATTGTGACGTATTCTTTCTGATTTTGGATAGATTCAACGCGTGTGGAGGTCGATTCGAGAGGCAAAGGTGTCACGAGCTAGAAATTTAGCTGGTTGGAGGTGAGTAATGATTGTAAATGATACTCTGAGGGTTTGAAACCCTGGATTGCACATCGTAGTGCTATATTGAGCTGAGACACACGCTTGACGACGAGCGTGGGGTCGTGCACTATTGGGGATTGTGACTTGGTCCGTCCCAATTGATGATTTTACCGCGTATTTGACTGAAACTTATTTGCTATCATCATGTATTTGGGCTGATTGTCATATTTGGGCTTCGTGCCAACTATTTGAACCCTTCGTGGAATTTCTCACTATTTCCTCACTGTTTTGACTTATTACTTGAACTCAGTCATGTTAATTTCCACTGTTTTACTACTCCGCCATTTTTACTCAATTTTGAGACTTAAATGATGTTTTAAATGGTGTTTTGGGTTGAGAAATAATGTTTTACTAATGCCCGAGGGGCTTGTGATGATTTTCGAATTGAGTAAGGCCGAGGGCTTATATTGTGAGGAGCATTGATAGTGATATGAGGCCGAGGGCCTGAGATACATATATATGCCACGAGGTGGCTTGATTGACATAAGGTTGAGGGCCTAGATTTGATGCCACGAGATGGCTTGATATTGCGCTTGGGCCGTAAGGAGCCCCTCCCAGAGTCTGTACACCTCTAGTGAGCGCGGGTACCCATTGTGATGTGAGATTTAGCCCGAGGGGCTGACACTGTTTTGTGATTGAGCCCGAGGGGCTAGTACTGTTCTGAGATGTTGCCCGAGGGGCGGTTTTGTTGATAATGTGCCCGAGGCGCGAACTTTTACTTGTTATTTACCTGTTAATTACTTGTTTTACCTGCTGAAAAAGGGATTTTACTTGATTCTTCACTGATTTACTGATTTTAAGAGATTTTATTGCTTCATTATAGAATGTTTTGTGCCTTGTGTGATTTTTTACCTTCTGTTGTTATTTACATTTGTTACTTACTGAGTTGGAGTACTCACTTTACTCATTGTACCCCTGTTTGCAGATTCAGGCGTAGCATGTCCCGCTCCTGAGTGCTAATCCCTCCAGTCCAGGCGGTGTTTCAGAGACTACGAGGTAGATGTAGGCGTCCACAGCCCCGTGTCTCCCTTATCTTATTACTTCTATGTTGTTCAAACAGTTGTACTAGATATTATATTTAATAGACTTGTATCAGGATCCTTAGTTGCTCATGACTTGTGACACCCCGGTTATGGCTGTGTCGGGTTGGGTTTCCGTATTTTTATCTCTAATTCCGCTAAATATTGCTATTAAATCATGTTTAAAGTATCTTTATGTTATTTAACTGCTTAAAAGGGTGCATTGTTTTAAGTTGGATGGCCTTGTCTTCACGAGAGGCGCCATCACGACCGGGTTTGAGGTTAGGGTCGTGACAAGTTGGTCCTCGAGAGGCTACAGAACCTTTAGGAAGACTTCACATTCTTAAAATTCTTATCGTGCGAACTTGTTGATCCGAGTACTAAACTTCAATTTTTCCATTCTCTTACAGATGGTGATGACACGCGCTACCGAGCGGGGTGGGCGACCACTAGTGCCACCTGTTGAGACCACCAGAGGTCGAGGACGCAGTCGTGGCTAAGGCAGAGTAGCAAGGGCAACACTTGTTGATCCACCAACTGCCCTAGCTCAGGATCATGCTCCAGCTATGGATGCTCCAGCAGCACCAGTTCAGGCACCAACTGTGCCCATCGTGATTCCGGGTCTACAAGAGGCCTTGGCACAGATATTATCAGTTTGTACTGGCTTGGCTCAGGCAGTTTCAACCACCACAACAACAACTACTTCACAGGCCGGGGGAGGTAATCAGACACCCGCTGCTCGCACACCTGAGCAAGTAGTGTAGGGACTTAAGACACCAGGGGCACCTCCAGCCCAGCTGGTTGCACCAGCTCAGGAGTTTGTTTTGCCAGTTATGCCGAATGATAAACAACACCATCTTGAGAGGTTTTGTAGACTCCAACCTCCGATATTCAGCGAAGCAGAGGGCGAGGATGCCCAGGGTTTCTTGGATAAGTGCCAGCGGATGCTCCGACAACATGGATTCTTGAGTCTAGTGGTGTGACATTTACTACCATTCAGTTTTCTGGGGCTGCCTTCACTTGGTGGGAGGCGTATGAGAGGCATAGGCCTGTGGGAGCAGTGCCCCTCACTTAGTAGGACTTCTCTGTTCTCTTCATGGGGAAGTATATGCCACAATACCGCAGAGAGGAGCTGCGTAGATAATTTGAGTGGTTGCGATAGGGGGATATAACTGTGTCACAGTATGAGTCGAGGTTTTCTAAGTTATCTCATCATGCCATCTGGATGGTTCCGACAGATTGAGAGAGGATCAGGAGATTTGTTGGTGGTCTCAATTATCATCTCCGTATTCTTATGACCAGAGAGAGAGTGATGGGTGCTACCTTCGAGGAGGTTGTTGATATCACCCAGGAGATTAAGACTGTTCGCCATCAGGAGCGAAAGGAGAGGGAGG
Organism: Nicotiana sylvestris; assembly: GCF_000393655.2. Taxonomy (NCBI): domain Eukaryota; kingdom Viridiplantae; phylum Streptophyta; class Magnoliopsida; order Solanales; family Solanaceae; genus Nicotiana; species Nicotiana sylvestris. The sequence continues at coordinate 166,234,388 of NC_091061.1, read as the reverse complement.
CCAAGAGGCCTCGATGATCGGGCAGTTATAGTGGTGCTCCTTCGAGGGGCCAGTTTCAGCATGGTAGAGGCCGTTCTTTCAGGCCTGCTCAGTCAGCCCGTCCAGAGTATCATAGGGCATATTCAGGTCGGGGTTATCATGGATCTCAACAGGGCCAGTCTTCACTCAGCGCCCTTCTAGCTTAGAGTTCATCTCGTGCCCCATCCGCTTAGGGCTCTTCTATGCCGAGTGCATCTGCTAGTCACTCCGGTGCGAGGGGTTCCCTATAGTCCCCTTTTCCAGCACCTACGAGTTGTTATGAGTGTGGCGAGATGGGCCACATATGGAGGCAGTGTCCTCATCGTGTTGCTAGTTCGTCCCAGCAGAGGGGTCAGTCTTCGGCTTCAGCGCCAATTTCTTCACCACTACCCGCTCAACTAGCTATGGGTGGAGGTCAGTCAGCTAGGGATCGCCCCAGAGGGGGAGGCTGATCAGGCGGTGGCCAGGCTCATTTCTATGTTATCCCAGGCAGGCCAGATGCTATTGTTTCAGACGCTGTCATGACAGGTATTGTTTCAGTCTGCAACAGAGATGCCTCTATATTATTTGATCCCGGTTCCACCTTTTCTTAAATGTCTTCATATTTTGCTCATTATTTGGGTACGCCCTGGGAGTTTCTTGCTTTACCTATCTATGTATCTACCCCGGTGGGCAATATTGTTATTGTAGACCGTGTGTACTGATCATGTGTGGTGACTATTAGGGGTCTGGAGACCCGAGTGGATCTATTGCTATTGAGCATGGTGGATTTTGATGTCATTTTGGGCATGGATTGGTTATATCCATGTCATGCTATTTTGGACTGTCATGCTAAGACAGTTACTTTGGCTATGCCGGGTGTGCCGCGGATCGAGTGGCGTGGTGTGACTGATTATGTTCCTAGTAGAGTGATATCTTTCTTAAAGTCCCAACGTATGGTTGGGAAGAGTTGCCTTTCATATCTAGTGTTTGTGAGGGATGTCGGAGATGAGACTCCCAGTATTGATTTTGTCCTAGTTGTGAGGAATTTTCCTGATGTGTTTCCTGCAGACCTGTCGGGCTTGCCACCGGATAGGGTTATTGATTTTGGTATTGACCTGGTGCTGGGCACTTAGCCCATTTATATTCCGCCGTATCGTATGGCACCAGCGGAGTTGAAAGAATTGAAGGAGCAACTTCAGGAACTCCTAGATAAGGGGTTCATTCGGCCTAGTGTGTCACCTTGGGGTGCACCGGTTCTATTTGTGAAGAAGAAGGATGGCACAATGAGAATGTGCATTGATTATAGGCAATTGAACAAGGTAACAATTAAGAACAAGTATCATTTGCCTCGCATTGATGATTTATTCGACCAACTTCAGGGAGCGAGAGTATTATCCAAGAATGATCTCCGTTCGGGCTATCACCAGTTGAAGATCAGGGATTCAGATATTTTCAAGACAACGTTCAGGACCAGATATGGTCATTATGAGTTCCTTGTGATGTCTTTTGGGCTGACCAATGCCCCAACAACGTTCATGCATTTGATGAACAACATGTTCCAGCTTTATCTCAATTCATCCATCATAGTCTTCATTGATGATATTCTGGTTTATTCGCGTAGTCAGGAGGAGCACGAAGAACATTGGAGAGTTGTGTTGTAGAGATTGAGGGAGGAGAAGCTTTATGTAAAATTCTCCAAGTGCGAGTTTTGGCTCAGTTCAGTGGCTTTCTTGGGGCACGTGGTTTCCAGCGAGGGTATTCATGTTGATCCGAAGAAGATCGAGGCGGTTTAGAGTTGGCCTAGACCGTCCTCAGCCACAGATATTCGTAGTTTTCTTAGTTTGGCAGGCTATTATCGATGGTTTGTTCAGGGATTCTCATCTATCACATTGCCCTTTACCAAGTTGACTCAGAAGGGTGTTTCATTTGTATGGTCAGACAAGTGTGAGGAGAGCTTTCAAAATCTCAAGACAGCTTTGACCATAGCTCCAGATTGGTTTTGCCGTCAGCTTCAGGTTCATATACCGTGTATTGTGATGCTTCGAGAGTTGGGATTGGTTGTGTATTGATGCAGGAGGATAGAGTTATTGCTTATGATTCTCATCAGTTGAAGCCCCATGAGAAGAACTACCCAGCTCATGTTTGGAGTTGGCTGCCATAGTTTATGCATAGAAGATTTGGAGGCACTACTTGTATGGCGTATCTTGTGAGGTGTTCACCGATCATCGCAGTCTTCAACATTGTTTCAAGCAAAAGGATCTTAATTTGAGGCAGCAGAGATGGTTGGAGTTGCTTAAGGATTATGATATCACTATATTGTACCATCCAGAAAGGGCCAATATGGTGGCCGATGCTTTAAGACAAAAGGTAGTGAGTATGGGGAGTTTGGCATATATTCCAGTTGGAGAAAGACCTCTTGCAGTTGATGTTCAGGCCTTGGCCAATCGGTTTGTGAGGTTAGATATTTCGGATCCCAGTCGGGTTTTGGCTTGTGTGGTTTCTCGGTCTTCCTTGTATGATCGTATCAGAGAGTGCCAGTATGATGATCCGCATTTGCTTGTCCTTAAGGACATAGTTCAGCATGATGATGCTAGATATGTGACCATTGGTGATGATGGAGTGTTGAGGATGCATGGCCGTATTTGTGTGCCCAATGTGGATGGGCTTCGGGAGTTGATTCTGGAGGAGGCCTATAGCTCATGGTACTTCATCCATCCGGGTGCCGCGAAGATGTATCAGGATTTGAGGTAGCACTATTGGTGCATAAGAATAAAGAAAGATATTATGGGATTTGTAGCTCGGTGTCTCAATTGTCAGCAGGTTAAATATGAGCATCAGAGAACGGGTGGCTTGCTTTAGCAGATGGTTACCTGAGTCGAAGTGGGAGAGGATCACTATGGACTTTGTTGTTGGACTTCCACGGACTTTGAAGAGGTTCAATGCTATTTGGGTAATTGTGGATCGGCTGACCAAGTCTGGCACTTCATTCTAGTTTGTACTACCTATTCTTCAGAGAGATTGGCGGGGATTTATATCTTGAAGATTGTTCGGTTGCATGGTGTTCCAGTTTCCATCATTTCAGATAGAGGTACTCAGTTTACTTTGTAGTTTTGGAGAGCCGTGCAGAGAGAGTTGGGTACTTAGGTGGAGTTCAGCACAGCTTTTCATCCTCAAACGGACGGGTAGTCCGAGCGTACCATTCAGATATTAGAGGACATGTTGCGTGCTTGTGTCATTGATTTCGGAGGCTCATGGGATGAGTTTATACCACTTGCAGAGTTTGCTTATAACAACAACTACCAGTCGAGTATTTAGATGGCTCTATATGAGGCTTTGTATGTGAGGCGGTGTAGATCTCTAGTTGGTTGGTTCGAGCCCAGTGAGGCTAGGCTATTGGGGACTGATTTGGTACAGGATGCTTTGGAGAGAGTGAAGGTGATTCAGGAGAGGCTTTGTACAAAGCAGTCGAGACAAAAGAGTTATGCTGATAGGAAGGTTCGAGATATGTCCTACATGGTTGGCGAGAAGGTTCTGTTAAAGGTTTCACCCATGAAGGGTGTTATGAGATTTGGGAAGAAGGGGAAATTGAGTCCTTGGTTCATTGGGCTTTTTGATGTGATTCAGAGGATTGGGGAGGTGGCTTATGAGCTTGCTTTGCCACCCAGCTTGTCGAGTGTGCATCCGGTATTTCATGTTTCTATGCTCCGAAAGTATATTGGGGATTTTTCTTATGTTTTGGATTTCAGCACGGTTCAGTTGGATGATGATTTGACCTTTGATGTGGAGCCAGTAGATATTTTGGGTCGTCAGGTTCGAAAGTTGAGGTCAAAAGATAGAGCTTTAGTGAAAGTGTAGTGGAGAGGTCGGCCCGTGGAGGAGGCTACCTAGGAGACCAAGCGGGATATGCGGAGCAGATATCCTCACCTATTTGAGGCTTCAGGTATGTTTCTTGACTCGTTCGAGGACGAACATTTGTTTAAGTTGGGGAGGATGTGACGACCCGACCATTCGTCTCTTTAATTACCGCTCCATTTCCCCAATTTCTGTTTCTTTTATGCTTTGTTATCCGTGTTTTGTGGTATCGGTTTGGTCGGATCGAGTCCGGAATGATTTTGGTAAGGTTTGAGACACTTAGTCTCTTTTAAGAAGGTTAGAGTTGGAAAAGTCAACCGGATGTTGATTTATGTGTTAGAGGGCTCAGATGTGAGTTCCGATGGTTTGGTTAGCTTCGGGAGGTGATTTATGACTTAGAGTGTGATCAGAATGAGTTTTGGAGGTCCGGAGTAGAATTAGGCTTGAATTGGGGCAGTTGATATTTTGGCGATTTCCGGTTGATAGGTGAGATTTTGATATAAGGTTCGGAATGGAATTCTGAGATTTTTAGTAGCTTCGTTTTGTCTTTTGGGATGTGTGTGCAAAATTTCAGGTCATTCGGACGTGGTTTGGTTAGGTTTTTGATCGAAAGCGTATTTCAGAAGATTTCGTAAAAATTAGGCTTGAATCCGATGTGCTTCGGGTAATTTGATATTGTTTGAGGTGTTTTGATGATTGTAACAAGTTAGAATAAGGTATTGGGTCATGTTTCTACTTTTGGTCGAGGTCCCGGGGGCCTCGGGATGATTTCGAGTGGTTGTCGGAGAGGTTGAGATGTTTTGCAACTGTTGTAGTTTTTGCTGCTTCTGGTGTTTTTGCACCTGCAGTTTGGGGACCACAGGTGCGGTGCCGTACGTGCGGAAGTCGAGCCGCAGAAGCCGATTCGAGAGGAATGGTCAGTGACCGCAGATACATTTAATGGGTCGCACCTGCGGAGTCGCAGATGCGGTATTTGGTATTTAAGTGAATTCCGCAGAAGCGGAGGATTTGACTGCATATGCGGTACCGCAGAAGCGGGTTTTGGACCGCAGATGCAGAAAGGCTTGGGCAGAAGGTATATATTACATCCTTCACAATTTTTGAAGGGTTTAACCATTTGTAACTTCGTATTGAGAGCTTTTGGGCTTTGAAGGGAGATTTCAAGAGAACTTCGATAAGGTAAGGATTTTGGACTTAAAACACACTTCTATGGTAATAGTTCATGGATTAGGACTAAAAATGGAGGTTTAGGGCTTGAGTTTTTGAGAGGGCTTAAATTGAGAATTTGAGGGGTCATTTGAACTCCGATTCTTGTGTTTTTGATACGTATGAACTCGCGAGGAGACGAGGAATCTAAGGATGTGAAAATTTCTGAGTTTCGAGAAGTGGGCCCGGGGCTCGAGTTTTGTTAATTTCGGAATTTTTGGTATTTTTCGATTGTTTTCGCTTGGGATTTATTCCCTTAGCATATTGTGACGTATTCATTCTGATTTTGGATACATTCGATGCGTGTGGAGGCCTATTCGAGAGGCAAAGGCGTCGCGAGCTGGAAATTTAGCCAGTTCGAGGTGAGTAATGATTGTAAATGATGCTATGAGGGTTTGAAACCATGGATTGCACATCGTAGTGCTATATTGAGCTGAGGCACACGCTTGACGACGAGCGTGGGGTCGTGCACTATTGGGTATTGTGACTTGGTTCGTCCCGGTTGATGATTTTACCATGTATTTGACTGAAACTTATTTGCTATCATCATGTATTTGGGCTGATTGTCATATTTGGGCTTCGTGCCAACTATTTGAACCCTTCGTGGATTTTATCATTATTTCCTCACTGTTTTGACTTATTACTTGAACTCAGTCATGTTGTTTTCCACTGTTTTACTACTCAGCTATTTTTACTCAGTTTTGAGACTTAAATGATGTTTTAAATGGTGTTTTGGGCTGAGAAATACTGTTTAACTAATGCCCGAGGGGCTTGTGATGATTTTCGAACTGAGTAAGGCCGATGACCTATATTGTGAGGAGCATTCATACTGATATGAGGCCGAGGGCCTGAGATACATATATACGCCACGAGGTGGCTTGATTGATATGAGGCCGAGGGCCTAGATTTGATGCCACGAAATGGCTTGATATTGTGCTTGGGCCGTAAGGGGCCCCTCCTGGAGTCTGTACATCTCTAGTGAGCGTGGGTACCTATTGTGATATGAGATTGAGCTTAAGGGGCTGACACTGTTCTGAGATTGAGCCCGAGGGGCTGGCACTATTTTGAGATTGAGCCCGAGGGTTGGTACTGTTCTAAGATGTTGCCCGAGGGGCGGTATTGTTGATACTGTGCCCAAAGGGCGAACTTTTACTTGTTATTTACTTGTTAATTACTTGTTTTACCTGCCGAAAAAGGGATTTTACTTGATTCTTCACTGATTTACTGATTTTAAGAGATTTTACTACTTCATTATAGAATGCTTTGTGCCTTGTATGATTTCTTACCTTCAATTGTTATTTACATTTGATACTCACTGAGTTGGAGTACTCACTTTACTCCCTGCACCCCTATATGCAGATTCAGGCGTAGCAGGTCCCGCTCCTGAGTGCTGATCCCTCCAGTCCAAGCGATGTTTCGGAGACTACGAGGTGGTTGTAGGCGTCCGCAGCCCCGTATCTCCCTTATCTTATTACTTCTATGTTCTTCACACAGTTGTACCAGATATTGTATTTAGTAGACTCGTATTAGGATCCTTAGTTGCTCATGAGTTATGACACCTCGGTTAGGACTGTGTCGGGTTGGATTTCCGTATTGTTATCTCTAATTTCGCTAAATATTGCTATTAAATCATGTTTAAAGTATCTTTATGTTATTTAACTGCTTAAATGGTGCATTGTGTTAAGTTCGCTAGCCTTGTCTTCACGAGAGGCGCCATCACGACCGAGTTCGGGGTTTGGGTCGTGATAATATGCCGCTGAATTATTTGTTTTTCCTGATTTTTTTGTTTTTCCTTAATTATTTCCTTCCCTGTCTTTACTGTTATATGCTTTACATTCTTTCCATGCAAAACTGCTAGTTTTTAATCAATATCTTCCCCCGATAATGATATTAGCTCTTTCCCTAGTTTCATGATTCTTTGCTATTTGTCTAAATGGACTTGCACATTCTAATTGTCAGTTACGGGATTGGTTTCATTGTGTAGTATTACTTGTGTAGATTTATAGATTGTACAAGGTTTCCTTCTTGGTTCAGTTTGGTAATTGTTGATCGTAAAGGTTTTTGTAGTTTGAACTATTAACTTGACTGTGCACATTGTTTTTTGGTGCTGATATAGTGGGATCGGGCTGCACGACGCAGTAGGTGTAACAAGGGTGAATTGATATGGTGGAATAAGGGTGAATTCGTACTATACGGTGGGATCGGGTTGCACGCTGCAACAGGTAGAATAAGGGTGGATTGATATGGTGAAATAAAGGTGAATTATGATACTTATATTGATACATGGTGGGATTGGGTTGCGTGCCACAATACTTATATATTATTTACTGTTTTTGATGTTATTACGGTGAAATAAGGGAGGATGTTGTGTTGTCTAGTGGGATCGGGATGCGCGCCACAACAACCTATATGTTTTCATTTCTTAAGCTGTGTTGGTTTCCGGTATTTTTAGTTGAACTGTTAAGGATTGGTAATTCTAGACAATATTGGTTTATTTCTTGAGGCTGTGGTTATTATTTTCAGTTGATTGTTTTACCCTGTCCCGCATTTCTATTTTCTATCATTATTATATACTGCGTACATGTTGTAGTGTAAGTGACCCGCATACTTCGTCGAGGTTAGGCTCAGCACTTACAGAGTACATGGGGTAAGTTGTACTCATACTACAGTCTGCACTTCTTGTGCAAGTTTTGGAGTCGGTCCCATGGGTGGTTATTAGCGTGCTTGGATCGGACAGTTGCAGAGACTTGAGGTTCGGCTGCTCAGCTCCCGCAGCTCCTAGAGTCCTCTTCCTCTTTCTATTTAGCTGTGTATTTTCATTCAGACAGCTTTGTATTTATTTCAAACCCTTGTATCTACTACTCTAGTAGCTCGTGAACTTGTGACACCGAATTCAGGGATTTGTAACAGATGTTTTACAGTTTTAGCTTCCGCATTTATATTTTGGATTATTGCAGTTGCATCAGTTCTTCTTCATTACTTAATTTTAAACTGTTAAATAGGATAAATTGTTCTAAGGTTGGCTTGTCTAGCAAGTAAAATGTTAGGTACCATCACGGTCCCCACGGTAGAAATTCCGGGTCGTGACATATACGCGCACGTATAACCTATCTAAATGAGTATTGAGTTTTTGAAAAAAAATATAAAGATTATTTTTGAATTAAAATAAATGTGTGAATTTATATTAAAAAAGAATATTATTGATTCTGTACCATTAATTCAATGAGGAATACCAATTTATACCTTCATTCTTTGTGTTTTCTTTTAGCTATTTTAACTACTACCTTAAATTACTTATGAATAAATACATATGATTTATTTCTATTAAATTATATAATATGTGTATAAATTTACAATATGTATTCAATGTATTCTTAACTTTAAGTACATTATAGTACTTATTATTACTTTAAATTAAAATGCTACTATTATTCGTATTAAACTTATTTACTTATACCAGTTTCATAAAGACTAAAACTTAGGAATACACAAGATAATCCTACGAAGGAAAAATAATGCAAAATTAATACTTACTGGAATTATCCAATGATCTCGCCACAAACATAACGTATTCTTTTTAGGTTTTTCCATATTGTACTTTTGATCTTTTGCTATTTGAGTCCTGAAAACAACAAAACCTAAATATAAATTGCCAAAAACTAAAATAATGTAACAAAAGGAGAAGTATATGAGAAATTTTGTCGGAGATACATCTATCAAACAAGAAAATAAATTATATTGTAAAGATTCTGTTTGGCAAACACAACAGCTAGAAGAATCGGCTTTAAAAGCAACTAAGAGAATACCATGAATGTGTATAGCTCTTTGCATTTTGGGGTTTTAATACTAAATTATATTATATTTGTGCTTAATTGAGTTTATTTTATGTATATATATGTTAAAGACGAAATTAGGAACAAAGTAGAAATTTTATGCAAATTTTATGGATTACAAAAATGGCTCATAATTATGTCCATGCAATTGGAGACAAAAGAAAACAAATAAAAATTAAAAGAAGCAAAAGAAGACAAAAGAACAAATTGGAAAAAAAGAGAGCGTGAATTGGAAAGTTTGGCAGAAAGAATAAAAGTTCAAAACGAAGCAGGAGCAGGCGCCGCGAGGTTTCGCGTGTTCCGGCTTTCGGGCTTATTTTATCTCTTATTTGATTTTGGACTTGTTTATTTTGTTTGGGTCTTTTCCCTATAAGTTATTAAACACCAATTTTGAGGGGAGACCGAGATTGGACAGATTTGAGACCAGGAATTGGACCTAAGGGAGGCAAGAACATACTAGGAGCAAGGCGGAGAATTTTTCTACGAGTTTTTCACTTTCTTCTTCCTATTTTCATTATTGGTTATGAATTCTAGTATTGTCGTTATGCATACTATTATGAATAGCTAATTTGTTATCTAGAGTTTTGATAGAACCTATTGGAGGATGATTTTCCTGTTACGTTAATACATATTTGCTGTAGCATTTTCTCTATTTGTTCAACTACGTTTATATTGTGGTTGGTTGACGAGCTCTCAATCGACTGGGCCTATTTAGTATGTATTACTCCGAAGAGAGTGCATATTTAGGTAGTTTTTGAACAACATCACTCCTCGTATATGAGGGATAAATACTGAGGGTTTAAAGGTGAGATTAGGAATAACAAAACCTTGGTGCGATCCGAGTGAGCCGTAAAGTAGTGTCAGCTAGTGTAATTTGGAAGAATATGTCTAGTAAATTGTGGTAGTTACTCGTGAGAGAATTACGATGCTCAGAGCGCTCAAGATCGGTAGAGAATACTTAGGAGAAATTATAGAAGACCTAGCGGGAAGAATTTCGACAATTGGAGAAATCATAACTCTAGACCTTCTTAATCTTTTCTCCGACTCATAGTATCTTTAGTTGTTAATCTACTACTTTAATTATTTAGTTAATTAGATATAAGAATCTTAATATTTATAACTTATGAATTGTTCGAGCTTATCTTCTTAGCGATAGTCAAAAACTGTAGCTAAGCCTTAGTTCTCTATGGGATTCGACTCCGAACTTGTTATATATTTGCAACGACCGCTTAGTCCTTTTTATAAGGCATAGTTGGGCATGATCAAATTTTGGCGCCGTTGCCGGAAAACTAACAGTGTAGCTGTAGGTGTACATATTTCTAGGTTTTAAGTTTGAACTTTTATTTTTATTTTTTATTTTTGTATTTGATTTTTTTTAATATTTTTATTTTACTTACTGATTTGAGAAACATGACATCTTGGAATTATGTGAGTTTAGATGTTGGTAATTCTACTTTTGATCCTCCTTATGCGTATTGTGGAGGAAACCACCCATTACAAAATTGTCAAAATATTCCCGAGAGCGAGTTATGTACACCAACTCAATCTTATGTGTGGAATGTGTGGTGGTCAAGATGGTCACTTTCATCGTTGTGCTTATATTTCTTATCTTCCCCAACCCCTTACTTTGATGGTTCTTCTTTTTCTTGTGAAATTAATAGGAACAAAGAACCCAGGCTTGATGACCTGAAAGAGATCAAGGATATGCTAAGGTGCCTTATGGAAAAAAATAATTAAAAATAACTGCACATACAAAGGCAAGATGCTACTATTCGCAACCTGGAGGCACAAATGAGTCAACTAGTTGAAGCATTTAATGCTCAACAAGCCAATATTGTGGATAGTAACCAAAAAGAGCATGAATTGACAGCAGAATTGCCATTATAATGGAGGAGTTGAGAGTTAGAATATGACCAAACCAATCAACTAGAATTTGATGATGTCGATGTTGAAGAAGTTGTACTGGAGTCAACTAAGGACCTTACAAATACGATTTTAATTGATTCTAGTTTGTGGCAAGAAGAGGAGGTCGATAAGAAGTTGAATTTTCAGTTTGAGCGCACTGGTCCTCACTCCAATCATTTTTCGACATTGTGTTCGGAAGGAGGTATATAAATTGATCTGTATGAGCCAATGCAAGAGTCAACGGAAGAGGTAGATGAGTCTTATATTCTAAAATTTTCAAGGCCGTCTTCACAAAGTGACACTCCTCGGTTGAAAGCCAAAAAATTCATAAAGTATCATTTATTTTTTGGCACCCAACAATTTGTATCACCCAAATAGCATGATCATAGAGCAGAATCAAAACTTGAGGTCCAATTTATAAATTCGAAGTGGAGGCAGAAAGTGATTCACGTCGTGCCGCAATGTTAAATCAAGTGCTTGTTGGGAGGCAACTCAGCTTTACTACTTTTTATTTATTTTTTATTTTTTTAATTATTAAACGGAAAAGGGTCAAAACTGCCCCTATCGTTTGCTAAATGGTTTATAAATACCCTCCGTCCATCTATCCGTCCAAAAAAACACACGACGTTATTTCTATATCTAAAAGTACCCTTTTTTTTAACGGTGCAGCACGTGGGCTCCACATCTAATGTGTTGTCATTTTTTTATTGGGCCACGTGGCTCTCGTTCAGAATCCAAATATTTGCCCCATTAACCAAACCCGCCCAATGATTTGCCTGACCCATTACTTTCTCTTGTTTCATCGTCTCCGTTTTTTATTAGTATATGGAAGATCACTGTCAGCGATTCAAGATTCTCTCTTCAAATTCCAAGAAAAGCTACCTTCCGCCGTCGTCCAACGCCGTCGTGAATACCCCTCTACCCCTCTTCTTTATTCTTTTCCGGCTGTCGGCAGTTTGTGGAATTCGGCGAGATTTGCGACGGCGATTCTTTTGGGATTAATTAGGCGTTTGGGTATTTTCTTATGTTGGCTATTATGTCGTTTAATGGCGGCAATTTTGTTGCCGTCGTTTTGGGTCTATTGATCAGATATTTGCTTTTTAGGACCAGTAAAGAGGATGTTGTGGTCGTTGATAATCTATGTGCCTGTGCTTGAAATTTTCTAAATATTAATGTTACTTGTAATGGGTTTGTTTCTTGTTTTACCCATAGAAATTATATGAAAAAATGATAATGAAGATGTTTTTTTTTTGGAAGATAGGCCAGGTCAAATAGATGGGGCGGGTCAAACAAATGGGATGGGTATATTATACCCATATGTATGAAGTTAAATTAGGAGCCACGTGGCTCAATAAATTGTTGCCAACGTATTAAAAGTGGGCCCCATATCTGCTGCCATTAAAAAGAGGGGTAATTTTAGGTATATAAATAACGTTGTGTGCTTTTTTCGGACGAATAGATCGACGGAGGGTATTTGTAAATCATTTAGTAAACAATAGGGATTGTTTAGGTCCTTTTTCGATTATTTTATGTTTGTAGTGTCGGTTTTAGATTTTCTAGAAGCATGGAAAGCAAAGCTATTGGAATGATGCAACAACAAACCAGATGGTTAGAACTAAGTGTGAGGTACCCGCACGAAAGACCAGACCAGTGAAAAGTCTAAGTACCCCATGAGTTGCTAGTGTTTCGGCCTTTAGCCTACGAGGGAGTTTCTTTTACTCTCTTATTATTTATAGTGTGCATTGGGGACAAAGCACATTTTTAAGTGTGGGGTGGGGAGATTGTCTGAGTGATTTTCTATGCTATTTTAGTTAGATGGAATGATTTTTTTTAACAAAAAAAAAATTGAAAAATACTGGACTTTTCTTGACGATAGATCTCCTAGACATTTTTCTTGAGGGATTAAAGTCTAGCAAAAAAAATTGAAAAAAATATACAAAAGTATGTCTTTTTATTTTTTTAGGTTGTAATAATCCCCCGTTGTTTTTCTTTGTGCCTCGATTCTTTTTCATGGGATGTAGTTTGAACCGAGCAGTAGTTTTTCCTTTTATTTTTTATTATTTTTAGAGTAGATTAGAATTTAGGAAATAAATGGAGGAAGAAAGATGAAATTCATAGGCGCCCTTGACTTGTTTGATAGTAGCATATTTAGGCTTTGACATGTATAGTATCTTCCATATGAGCTAAAATTGCTTATGATGCCTTGGTTATTTGGATATCATGTTTTGTGACACCTACGTCTCATTTTCTTATCTTATGTTCACTTTGTGCTTAATGTTTAATATCTCGTGGCTTCATGAATACTTGCATTGCTTGAAAGTTAGAATGAGACCATCCTTAGTGAGGCATGTTGTCACGATCCAAGTTCGTCCTCCGTGAATTGTCGTGACGACACCTAGTCTCTACGACTAGGTAAGCCTAACCATTTGCGGAAAAAGAAATAAAAGATAAAACTAGCCAAAAACTGCGGATAAAACATAAATAAAACGTTTAATATGCTGCTCGACATATACAAATATACACTCTCAAACTAAATCAACTCTTAAAACCTGGAATCTCATGAAATCACAAGCTGTGGATACTACATAGTGTTCTAACTCCAGAATGTCTAATCAAAGGAAAATACATAAGGGATATAGCTAAAAGAGAGAATATAGAGGGACTCCTCGGTCTTCGGACGCGGCAGATATACTTCGAAGACTCTAAAGATCGCCTTGCCTCACTGGAAGTATGGTTGAGCCGAAGAACCTGGATCTGCACACGAAAAACATGTGCAGGAAAGGGCATGAGTACACCAAAGCGGTACTCAGTAAGTGCCAAGCCTAACCTCGGTGGAGTAGTGACGAGGAAGGTCAGGGCCCTACTGATTATAGATGAAAAACAAGGTAAAACAGTATGGAATATGACAACATAAATAAAAAAAATTCTAATAATCTATAACAAATTAGAATCACAGAAAGAATCTAGCTCAGTACACAGAAATAGTAACAGGGGATCTCCCAGGATATCATCCCGTAGTCCCAAATGTAAATGTCCATAGGATCTCCCGGGATATCATCTAGTAGTTCAAATCATAAATATGTAGGGGAAACTCCCGGAATGCCACCCCGTAGTCCCAAAGTAAATATCCAGTACAGGGGATCTACCGGGTGCTGTCCCGTAGTCCCAAATATAAATGTGCAAGGGGATCTGCCGGAATATCGATCCGTAGTCGCAAAATAAAAATGCAGGGGGATCTCCCAGGATATCGTCCCGTAGTCCCAAAGTAATCACACAACAATCTTAGAAGAATTTACAGTTCTATTCTACAATTAAGCAGGAAATTCTACTCTAACATGCTGCACGGAGTACAAGTGGGCAATTTAAGCAGACGAGACAATTAAATCACATAAGCATACTTTTTTTAAACTAAGCAAGAGGCTTCAAGTACAAATATTGCTCAATTACAAGAAAACATAGATATTAACTTAATAAAAACATGATTTTTCAACAATTAACACGTGTACGCACTCGTCACCTCACGTACACGGTACTCACATAACAACAATACCAAATCTTAAGGGGAGTTCCCCCACACAAGGTTAGGCAAGATACTTACCTCGAACCAGCTCAATCAACTCGAAATCACATTTTTGCCACGAGTACCCGACTCCAAATGGCCAAAATCTATTCAAATTAATTGCATAATGTAAATATAACTTCAAGTAACTAATTTAGCTAATTAATTCGAGCTAATATGCGAAATTTAGAAAATCGCCCAAAAGTCCCCCAGGACCACGTCTCGGAATCGGGTAAAAGTTACGGATTATGAACCCCCATTCACTCACGAGTTCACTCGTACCAAAATTATCCAAATCCGATGTCAAATTCCCAATCAAAACTCGAAATCTTAGTTGAATAAGTCTATTCCATTTTTCCAAAGTTTTCACCCCAAATACGAAACTAAATGATAAAATTAATGATAGATTAGTGGGATATAACCAAAATCAAGTATAGAATCATTACCCAATTGATATCTTTGAAAATCCCCCAAAATCCCGTTCAAATCCGAGCTCCCAAACTCTAGTTCTGATAAAAATGGCTAAATCCTTGATTTTGAAACTTTATAATCTGCCCAGGTGATTCCTTCTTCGCGAACGTGGAAGACCCATTGCGTTCATGAAGCATAACTTGACTTGGCCCACAATTCCGTCATCGCGAACGTGATGACCCTGTCGAGAATGCGGTAGCTACTCTCTCCCTCCTATATGAACGCGGGACCCTCTTCGCGAACGCGTAGGCATATGACCTCTCAACTTCGCGAACACGGAACCAACATCGCGAACGTGAAGCGTTAAGCTTCCACCTGCCCCAGCTCTTCTTCGCGAACGCGAGACCCCACTCGCGAACACGAAGAAGGAAACCAGAACTGGAGACCTGCTGCGATTTCTGCAATCTTCCTCTTAAGTCTAAAGGTTCGTTAACCACCCGAAATTAACCCGAGGCCCCCGGGACCAATACCAAACATACCAACAAGTCCTAAAACACCATATGAACTTAGTCGAGCCCTCAAATTGTGTCTAACAATGCTAAAAACACAAATCACCCTCCAATCCACACTTAATAAATTTGAAACTTCCAAATTCGACAATCGATGCCGAAACTAACCAAACCTCCTCCGATTGACCCTAAATTTTTAAAACAAGTCATATTCAACACTATGGACCTATTCCAACTTTCGGAATCATATTTTGACTCTGATATCAAAAATTCACTACTGATTCAGAAACGTCAAAAATGCAACTTTCGGCATTTCTTGCCGAAATAAGTTACGGACCTCCAAAATCCAATCCGAACACCCCCTAAGCCCGAAATCACTCAACGGAACAAATGGAATCGATTGAATTCCATTCTGAGGCTGTCTTCATACTACTCTGACTACGGTCCAAATTCAAGGCTTACGCTCTTATTGAGGGAATAAGTGTCCCAAAACAATCCGAAACTCACAATGAATCGTCCCGGCAAATCAAATAGCAGAAACAAACTCGGGGAAAGCAGTTAATAAGGGATCGGATCATTAATTCTTAAAACGACCCACCGGGTCATTACATCCTCCCCCTCTTAAAACATTCATTCATCCTCGAACGAGCATATAGACATACCTGAAGTAGTGAAAAGAAGAGGGTAACGACTGTGCATATCCTGCTCGGTCTCCCAAGTCGCCTCCTCGATCACGACCCCATCACTGAACCTTCACTGATGTAATGTTCTTTGACCTCAGCTTTCGAACCTACCTATCCAATATTTCCACTAGCTCCTCAACATAAGATAGATCCTTGTCCAACTGGACTGAACTGAAATCCAACACGTGCGACAGATCACCGTGATACTTCCAGAGCATCAAAACATGAAATACCAAATGAACTCCTTCCAAGCTGGGAGGTAAGGCAAGATCATAAGCAACCTCCCCAACACGTCTCAATATCTAAAAAGGACCAATAAACCTCAGACTCAATTTCCCTTTTTCCCAAATCTCATAACGCTCTTCATAGGCGAAACTCGAAGCAAGACCTGCTCTCCAACTATATAGAAAACATCACGAACCTTCCGGTCCGCGTAACTCCTCTGTCTGGACTGGGCTATAGAGAGTCTATCCTGAATCACCTTAACCTTCTTTAAGGCATCCTGAACCATGTCTGTGCCTAATAATCTAGCCTCACCTGGCTCGAACCAACCCACAGGGTATATACACCGCCTACCATACAAGGCCTCATACGGTGCCAGTTGAATGCTGGACTGATAACTGTTGTTGTGGGAAACTTATGCCAATGGCAAGAACTGATCCCAAGAACCTCTAAACTCCATCACACACGCACGGAGTATATCCTTAGGAATCTGAATGGTGCTCTCGGACTGTCCATCCGTCTGGGGGTGAAATGTTGTGCTCAACTCTACCCGAGTGCCCAACTCATGTTGTACGGCCCTCCAAAACCGTGATGTGAACTGAGTACCTCTATTTGAAATGATGGAAACTGGAATACCATGCAGATAAACAATCTCTCGGATATAAATCTCCGCCAACCGCTCCGAAGAATAGGTAATACACACAGGAATGAAGTGCGCTGACTTGGTCAGCCGATCTACAATCACCCAAACGACATCGAACTTCTTCAAAGTCCGTGAGAGTCCAACTTCGAAGTCCATGGTGATCCGCTCCCACTTCCACTCCAGAATATCTATCTGCTGAAGCAACCTACCCTGTCTCTAGTTCTCATACTTTACCTGTTGGCAATTGAGGCACCGAGCTACAAACCCAACTATATCTTTCTTCATTTGCCTCCACCAATAGTGATATCTCAAATCTTGGTACATCTTTGCGGCACCCGGATGGATGGAATACGGCGAACTGTGAGCCTTCTCTAGAATCAACTCCCGAAGCCTATCAACATTGGGTACACAAATCCGACCTTGCATCCTTATTATCCCGTCATCACCAATTGTCACATCTCTGGAATCACCATGTAAAACCTTGTCCTTGAGGACAAGCAAATGACGGTCATCATAATGACGCTCCCTAATACGATCAAATAAGGAAGACCGAGAAATCACGCAAGCTATAACCCGACCGGTCTCCGAAAGATCCAATCTCACAAACTGACTAGTTAAGGCCTGAACATCCATCGACATGGGCCTCTTCGTTGCTGGTAAATAAGCCAAACTACCCAAACTCTCTGCCCGACGACTCAAAGCATTGGCCACCACATTGGCCTTGCCCAGGTGGTACAAGATAGTGATATCATAGTCCTTCAGTAGCTCTAACCACCTCCTCTAGCGCAAATTAAGATCGTTCTGCTTGAAAAGATGTTGCAAACTCTGGTGATCAGTGTAGATCTCACAAGGGACACCATACAAATAATGACGTCAGATCTTCAATGCGTGAATAATAGCAGCTAACTCGAGATCATGAACAAGATAATTCTTCTCATGTACCTTTAACTATCTAGATGCGTAGGCAATCACCCTACCATACTGCATCAATGCCGCTCCAAGGCCAATCCTCGAGGCATCACAATAGACGGTATAAGACCCCGAACCTATAGACAATATAAAAACTAGGGTTGTAGTCAAAGTTGTCTTAAGCTTCTGGAAGCTCACCTTACACTCTTTCGTCCACTATAACGGAGCACCCTTTCGGGTCAGTCTGGTCATAGGTGCTGCAATAGATGAAAACCCCTCAACAAATCGACTGTAATAACATGCCAAGCCAAGAAAACTGCAGATCTCTGTAGCTGAGGATGGTCTGGGCCAACTCTGCACTGCTTCCATTTTCTTCGGATCCACCCTTATCCCCACACTTGATACCACATGACCCAAGAATGCCATGTAATCCAACCAAAACTCACATTTTGAGAACTTTGCATATAACTACTTTTCTCTCAAAGTCTCAAGCACTGTCCTCAAGTGCTGGTCATGATCCTCCCGACTCCGGGAGTATACTAGAATATCATCAATAAATACAATAACGAACGAGTAAAGATATGGCCAGAACACACTGTGCATCAAATGAATGAAGGCTGCTGGGGCATTGGTCAGCCCAAATGACATAACAAGGAACTCATAATGACCATACCGAGTCCTGAAAGTAGTCTTTGGGATATCTGGCTCCCAAATCTTTTACTGGTGGTAACCTGAATGCAAGTCGATCTTAGAAAACACTCGGGCACCCTATAACTGGTCAAACAGACCATCAATATGAGGCAAATGATACCGGTTCTTCGCTGTAACTTTGTTCAACTAGCGATAATCAATGCTCATACGCATAGAACTGTCTTTCTTCTTCACAAACAAGACAGGATCACCCCAAGGTGATACACTAGGCCGAATAAAGTGCTTATAAAGCAATTCCTATAACTGATCCTTCAACTCAAGAGGGGCCATACGATATAGAGGAATAGAAATGGGCTGAGTGTCTGGCAACAAATAAATGCCAAAATCAATATCTCTGTTGAGTGGCATACCCAGAAGATCAGCTAGAAACACATCAGAGAAGTCCCGTACTACTGGGACTGAATCAACTGTAGCGGTATCAACGCTAACATCTCTCACATAGGCTAGATACGTATCACACCCCTTCTCAATCATTCGCTGAGCCTTAAGGAATGAAATAACTCTACTAGGAGTGTGATATAAAGTACCCCTCCACTCTATTCGCGGTACACCTGGCATAGCCAACGTCACAATTTTGGCGTGACAATCAAGAATAGCATAATGGGGTGACAATCAGTCCATGCCCAAGATAACATAGAAATTTACCATACTGAGCAACAATAAATTGGCTCTGGTCTCAAAACCACTAAGCGCAATCAAACATAACCGATAAACGCGGTCCACAACAAGAGAATCTCCCACATGGGTAGAAACATAAATAGGGGAACTCAAAGAATCCCGAGATATGCCCAAATGCGGGGCAAAATAAGAGGATACATAAGAGTAAGAGGAGCCTGGATCAAATAAAATCGATGCATCTCTATGACAAACCATGACAATACCTATGATGACAGAATCAGAGGCAACAACCTCGGTACGGGCAGGGCATAGTATCTAGCCTGGCCTCTCCTATAGGGATACCTCTATCTCCCCGACCTCCACCTCTAACTGGCTGAGCATGTGGGGTACCAACTGGTGCTGTAACCATAGCCCGGGAACTCTGCGGGGTACTCTATGTCTAAGAAGTCTGTGGAGGTGTACCCTCCCAAGTCTAGGGAAATCCCTCACCATATGGCGTGTGTCACAACACTCAAAATAAGCTTTGGGAGGACGTGGTGGATGTGACTGGATTGGGCCAGGTCTGCTGGACTGACCACTGAAAGCACCCCGTGCAGGAGGCACATTAGATACTAGAGGTGCATAATAAGGCTCCTGAGGTCTAGGAGGAGCTAGAATACCACTGGCTACTTGAAGAGCTGAATGAACGGGACGACTCATATAATCCCTACCATGATGAACTGTAGCTTGAGCACGGGCACCAGAATAATGGCTCGACTCTCGAGACCTCTTGGCCTCCCTCTCCTTTCTATCCCGAGCATACATACCCTCTACCCTCCTAGCAATGCTCACCACTTGCTGATAAGAAATATTCATCTCCAACTCCCGAGCCATGCTATACCTAATGCTGGGAATGAGCTCCTCAATAAATCTGTGAACTCTCTCAAGAACTGTAGCAACCAAGGCTGGTGCATGCCTAGCCAAGTCAGTAAAACGGGCAACATACCCCAAAACAGTCATAGTGCCCTAGCGAAAATGCTCAAACTCTGTGCGCCATGCATCCCTGAGGCTCTAAGAGACAAACTCTCTCAGGAATATATCTGAAAACTGAGTCCAAGTAAGGGATGCTGCCTCAACTGGATTGTCCAACTCAAAAGTATTCCACCACTGGTAGGTTGCTCCTCAAAGCTTGAAGGCAGCGAAAGAAACCCCACTCGATCTTGATATACCCATAGTGCGGAGGATACAATAACACTCTTCCAAAAATCCCAGGGCATCATCTGATGCTAAGCCACTAAATACAGGAGGTTTGTACGTCTTGAACCTTTGAAGCCACTGCCCTATCATTGGGCTGAACTGGGGCTACACGCGGTACCGATATAACCTCTAGGATTTGATCAACCTGGACCCGCTTCTCAGGAGTACAGGTGGCGGGAGTCTATGCTCCTCTACCACCTAGGATGTGGTTGTAGCAAGGGGAATCAACCCTTCCAGACCTAGAGTGGTGTACATGCTCACGAACTGTGCAAGAGTCTCCTGAAGAGCAGGAATAGTAGTAGCAGTAGGTGTATCAGGTGCCTGGACTCCGACTGGAGCTGCTGGTGGCTCATTTGTGGCAGGTCGCGCGGGTGCTCTAGCTATACCACGGGCGCCTCCTCATCCTCTACCCCAGCTCCGACCTTTGACGACTTTAGCAGGGCGCGCGGGTGCCTGGTCATCTCCGGTAACACGTGCCCTCACCATCTGTGAGAGAATAGAAGACAGAAGTTTAGAGTTGTGATATCAAAATCTCGCACGAGAAGGAAATCAAAATGAAGTTGAATTTTCCTAACAGTTACATAGCCTCTCGTAGATAAGTACAGACATCTCCATACCGATCCGCGAGACTCTAATAAATCGGCTTGTGATTCATGACTCCTATGAACCTAGAGCTCTAATACCATCTTGTCACAACCCAGGTTTGCCCTCCGTGAACTGTCATGATGGCACCTAGTCTCTACGACTAGGTAAGGCTAACAGTTTGCGGGAAAAGAAACGAAAGATAAAACTAGCCAAAAACTGCGGATAAAACATAAATAAAATTTTTAAGATGTCACTCAACATATACAAATATACACTCTCAAACTGAATCAACTCCCAAAACCCGGAATCTCATGAAATCACAAGTTGTGGATACTACATAGTGTTCTAACTCCAAAATGTCTAATCAAAGGAAAATACAGAAGGGCTATAGCTAAAAGAGAGAATAGAGAGGGACTCCTCGATCTGCGGATGCGACAAATATACCTCTGAAGATCGCCTCGCCTCACTAGAAGTATGGTTGAGCCGAAGAACCTGGATCTGTACACGAAAAACATTTGCAGGAAAGGGCATGAGTACACCACATCGGTAATCAGTAAGTGCCAAGCCTAACCTCGGTCGAATAGTGAAAAGGAAGTTCATGGCCCTACTGATTATAAATGAAAAACAAGGTAAAACAGTAAGGAATATGGAAACATAAATAAAAAATGCTAACAGTCTATAACGAATAAAAATAACAGAAAGAATCTAGCTTAGTACCCAGAAATAGCAATAGGGGATCTTCTAGGATATCGTCCCATAGTCCCAAACGTAAATGTCCATAGGATCTCCCGGGATATCGTCTCGTAGTTCGAATCATAATAATGATGGGAAAACTCCTAGAATACCAATCCGTAGTCCCAAAGTAAATATCTAATATAGGGGATCTACCAGGTGCTATCCCGTAGTCCCAAATATAAATGTGCAGGGGGATCTACCGGAATACCGATCCATAGTCCCAAAGTAAACATGCATGGGGATCTCCCAAGATATCGTTGTGATGACCCGGCTAGTCGTCTCATAAGTTACCGCTCCGTTTCCCCCATTTAAGCTTCTTTACGCTTCATTATCCGTGTTATATATGATCGAGTTGATTAGTTCGAGTTCAGAGAGGATTTGGTAAGAAATGAGACGCTTAGTCTCTTTTAAGAAGGCTTAAGTTGGAAAAGTCAACTGGGCGTTGACTTATGTCTTAGAAGGCTCGGAAGTGAGTTTCGATTGTTCGGTTAGCTTCGGAAGGTGATTTGTGACTTGGGAACGCGATCAGAATGGGTTTTGGAGTTGTAGAGAAGAATTAGGCTTGAATTGGCGAAGTTAGTATTTTGGCGAATTCTGGTTGGTAGGTGAGATTTTGATACGGAGGTCAGAATGGAATTCCGAGCATTGCAGTAGCTTTGTTAGGTGATTATGGATATGTGTGCAAAATTTCAGGTCATTCGGAGGTGGTTTGGTTGGGTTTTTGATCAAATGCGTATTTCGGAAGTTTTAGAAGAACTTAGGCTTGAATTCGATGTAATTTGATGATTTTGGCGTTGTTTGAGGCGTTTCTATGGTTAGAATAATTTTGTATGATGTTTTAGGAGGTGTTGGTATTTTTGGTTGAGGACTCGGGGGCCTCGGGGTGATTTCGAATGGTCAAACGGACCAATTCTAACCTTTGGAAGTTTCAGAATTTTCAGCTGAAGTGTTGCAGACATTTGTTCTATGCGATCGCATGAGTGCAATTGTGATTGCATATAAGGATTTTTAGGGGTTGTTTGGTTGTTCAATGCGATCGCATGAAGGGGTTGCGGTCGCACAGTGTTGTCTGGTAAGGCACTGCGATCGCATAGGGCCTATTGCGATCGCATAAGGTAATTAAGACCATGGAATTTTTGGTCTATGCGATCGTAGGGGCTTGAATGTGATCGCATAGAGTTAGCTACAGTGATCCGGGTAGAATGTTAAAAACATTTCATCCGCAAACCCAAACCCATTTCCTCCATTTTTGAGTAACCTTGAGAGCTTTTGACGAGGATTAAAGAGAGCTTTGACTGGGAATCGATTGGAGGTGAGTCCTATGGCCTAGAAACATCATTTAATTGTGGATTCAACACTTAAATTCATGGAAATTTGATTAAAAAAGGAAGGATTAGGGCTTGACTTTAGAAATAGAAATTTGGGGGTTTGAGGGAGCATTTGAGCTCGGATTTTGGTAAATTTGATATGTATAGACTCGTGGCGAGATAAGGAATCTGGTGATGTGAATTTTCAGATTTTTCGAGAAGTGGACCCGGGGCTCAGGTTTTGCCAACTTCGTGATTTTTGATATTTTTCAAGTCTTTTCGATTGGGTTGTATTCCCTTAGCCTATTGTAACATATTACTTGTGGTTTTGATCAGATTCGACGCTTGAGGAGGTTGATTTGCGAGGCAAGGAAGTAGCGAACTAGGATTTCGGCCTGCTCGAGGTGAGTAATGATTGGAAATGATGTCCTATGGGTTTAAAACCCTAGATTTGCACATCATAGTGCTATATTGAGGCAAGATACGAGCTGGATGATGAGCGTGGGGTCTTTCACTACTGGGGATTGTGACTTGGTCCATCCCGATTGATGATTTTACCGAATATTTGACTGAAATTCATTTGTTATCATCATGATTTGGGCTGATTGCCATATTTGGGCTTCGTGCCAACTATTTGAAGCCTTCGGGGATTTTTATCACTATTTCCTCACTGCTTGACTTATTATTTGAACTCAGTCCTGTTGATTTCTATTGTTTTACAAACTCAGCCACTTTTACTCAGATTTGAAACTTAAATGATATTTCTACATCATGTTTTGGGCTGAGAACTACTGTTTTACTAATGCCCAAGGGGCTTGTGATGATTTTTGGACTGAGTGAGGCCGAGGGCCATATGTGAGGATAAGCTGAGTGATATGAGGCCGAGGGCTTGAGATACTTTATATGCCACAAGGTGGCTTGAGTGATGTGGGGCCGAGTGCCGAGTGATGATGCCACAAGGTGGCTTGATATAGCGCTTGGGCCATAAGGGGCCCCTCCGGAGTCTGCACACCTACAGTGAGCGCGGGTACCCATTATGCTGAGTGATTGATACTATGCCCAAGGGCTAATATGAGTGATTGTGAGGTAGCCCGAGGGACTGATACTGTCCTGAGTGATTGATACTGAGCCCGAGGTGCTGATACTGTACTGAGAGTGAGCTCGAGGGCTGATACTATGTTGAGCGATTGATACTGTGCCCGAGGGGCGGATTTTTACTTGTTATTTACCTGTTAATTTACCGGTTTTACTTGTTTCAAAAGGAATATCATTTGATCTCTTCACTGATTTACTGCTTTAAGTGATTTTTACTGCTTGATATGGAATTTCTTTGTGCCTTTACCTGTTTTCATACCTTCAGCCATTATTTATAATTATTACTCACTGAGTTGGAGTACTCACTTTACTCCCTGCACCATGTGTGAAGATACAGGTATCCTGGAGGCATAGTTTGAGCTTCCTACTGCTGTTCAGCTTATTCCGAAGTCATTGAGGCAGCTGCATGGCGTCCGCAGGACCCAATTTCTCCCCTTATCCCCTTATTTTTCCGCATTCTAGACAACTCTATGTATAGGTTGCTACACAGGCTTGTATTAGAGGCTCTTGGCTCGTGACACCAGATTAGTGGGAATTATAGTGATATTTTATGGATTTTCCATACTGTTTATCTATTGCTACAGAGTTATAATCATGTTAATTTGGCATTTAATCCTATTGATTGGTAATGAATTCTACATAAGGGATTGTGAGTGATGAATTGGTCGGGCTTGCCTAGCATCGTGTTGGGTGCCATCACGACCGGGGATTGGGGTCGTGACAAGTTGGTATCGGAGCCTAGGTTACTTAGGTGTCACGAGTCATGAGCAGGTTTAGTAGAGTCTCGTGGATCGGTACAAAGACGTCTGTATTTATCCTCGAGAGGCTGCAGAACCTTTAGGAAAACTTCATATTCTTGAAACTCTTATCGTGCGAACTTGTTGATCTTAATGCTAAACTTCTGTTATTCCATTCTCTCGCAGATGGCGAGGACTCGCACTACCAGACGAGGTGGACGACCACCAGTGCCACCCACTGAGGCCACCCGAGGCCGTGGACGCGGTCGTGAACGTGGCAGAAGCAGAGCAATGAGGGCGGCACCTGTTGACCCACAAGCTGCCCCGGCTCCGGATCAGGCTCCAGCTATGGATGCTCCAGCAGTACCAGTTCAGGCACCAGCTGTGCCTATCGTGGTTCTAGGTCTTTAGGACGCCTTGGCACAGATCTTATCAGTTTGCACTGGCCTGGCTCAGGCAGTTTCAGCCACTACAGTAGCAACTACTTCACAGGCCGGGGGAGGCAATCAGACCCCCGCTGCTTGCACACCTGAGCAGGTAGTGCAGGGACTACAGACACCAGGGGCACCTCCAGCTCAGCCGGTCGCACCAGCTCAGGAGTTTGTTGTGTCAGTTATGCCGAATGATGAGCAGCGTCGTCTTGAGAGGTTTGGTAAACTCCAGCCTCCGTCATTCAGTGGTGCCGAGGGCGAGGATGCCTAGGGTTTTCTTGATAAGTGTCAGCGGATGCTCCGTACAGCAGGGGTTCTTGAGACTAGTGGTGTGGCATTTACCACCTTTCAGTTTACTGGGGCTGCCTTCACATGGTGGGAGGCGTATGAGAGGCGTAGGCCGGTTGGAGCAACGCCCCTTACTTGGCAGCAGTTATCCACTCTCTTCTTGGAGAAATATGTGCCGCAGTCCCGTAGAGAGGAGTTTCGTAGACAGTTTGAGTGGTTGCGACAGGGGGATATGACCGTGTCACACTATGAGTCGAGGTTTTCTGAGTTGGCTTGTCATGCCATTTGTATGGTTCCGACAGATCGTGAGAGGATCAGGAGATTTGTTGATGGCCTTAACTATCACCTCCGTATTCTTATGACCCGAGAAAGGGTGTTGGCTGCTACCTTCAAAGAGGTGGTCGATATCGCTTGCGAGATTGAGACGGTTCACCGTCAGGATCGAGAGGAGAGGGAGACCAAGAGGCCTCGAGGATATGGCAGTTATAATGGTGCTTCTTTGAGGGGCCAGTCTTAGCATGGTAGGGGTCGTTCTTTCAGCCATGCTCAGTCAGCCCGCCTAGAGTATCGCGGGGCATCTTCGGGTCATGGTCATCACGGATCTCAGTGGGGCCAGTCATCACTCAGTGCCCTTCCAGCCCAGAGTTTACCTCGTGCCCCGCCAGCTCAGGGTTCTTATATGCCTAGTGCATTAGTTGGTCACTCTGGTGCGAGGGGTTCCCTTCAGTCCCTTTCTCCAGCACATGGGAGTTGTTTTGAGTGTGGAGAGTTTGTACATGTGTGGAGGCAGTGTCCTCGTCGTATTGCTAGTTCATCCCAACAGAGGGGCCAGCCCTCGACTTCTGCTCCTATTACTTCACCACCCGCCCAGCCAGCTAGGGGTAGAGGTCAGGCAGCCAGGGGTCGCCCTATAGGAGGAGGTCGATCAGGGGGCGGTCAGGCCCGTTTCTATGCACTCCCAGGCAGACCCGACGCCATTGCTTCGGATGCTGTCATTACAGGTATTGTTTCAGTCTGCCACAGAGATGCCTTTGTATTATTTGATCCCGGTTCCACCTTTTTTTATGTGTCATCATACTTTGCTCATTATTTGGGTACGCCCCGTGAGTTTCTTGCTTTACCTGTTCATGTATCTACCCTAGTGGGCAATACTGTTGTTGTAGACCGTGTGTACTGGTCATGTGTGGTGACTATTGAGGGTCTGGAGACCCGAGTGTATCTATTGCTATTGAGCATGGTGGATTTTGATGTCATTTTGGGCATGGATTTGATATCTCCATGTTGTGCTAATCTAGACTGTCATGCTAAGACAGTCACTTTGGCTATGCCGGGTGTACTGCGGATCGAATGGCGTGGTGTGACTGATTATATCCCTAGTAGAGTGATCTCTTTCTTGAAGGCCCAGTGTATGGTGGGGAAGGGTTTCCTTTCATATCTAGCATTTGTAAGGAATGTAGGAGCTGAGACTCCTAGTATCGATTCTGTCCCAATTGTAAGGGATTTTCCCGACGTGTTTCCTGCAGACCTGCTGGGCATGCTATCGGATAGGGACATTGATTTTGGTATTGACCTGGTGTCGGGTACTCAGCCCATTTCTATTCCGCCATATCGTATGGCACCAGCAGAGTTGAAAGAACTAAAGGATCAGCTTCAGGAACTCTTGGATAAGGGGTTCATTCAGCCTAGTGTGTCCCCATGGGGTGCACCGGTTCTATTTGTTAAAAAGAAGGATGGCACAATGAGAATGTGCATTGACTACAGGCAATTGAATAAAGTAACAGTGAAGAACAAGTATCCCCTGCCCCGTATCGATGATTTATTTGACTAGCTTCAGGGGGCAAGGGTATTCTCCAAGATTGATCTTCGCTCAGGCTATCACCAGTTGAAGATCAGGGATTCAGATATTATGAAGACTACTTTCAGGACTAGATATGGGCACTATGAGTTTCTTGTTATGTTCTTTGGGCTGCCTAATGCCCCAGCCGCGTTAATGCATTTGATGAACAGTGTATTTCGGCCATATCTGGATTCGTTCGTGATTGTTTTTATTGATGATATATTGGTGTACTCGTGTAGCCAGGAGGAGCAGGCACAGCATTTGCGAGTGGTATTATAGAGATTGAGGGAGGAGACGTTTTATGCAAAGTTCTCCAAGTGTGAGTTTTGGCTTGGGTCAGTGGCTTTCTTAGGTCACGTTGTGTCCAGCGAGGGTATACAAGTTGATCGGAAGAAGATAGAAGCAGTTCAGAGTTGGACCAGACCGTCCTCAGCCACAGAGATTCGTAGCTTTCTTGGGTTAGTAGACTATTATCACCGCTTTGTTCAGGGATTTTCGTCCATTGCATCACCTTTGACCAAGTTGACTCAGAAGGGTGCTCCATTTGTATGGTCGGACGAGTGTGAGGAGAGCTTTTAGAAACTTAAGACAACCTTGACCACAACTCCAGTGTTGGTTTTGCCATCAGCTTTAGATTCTTATGCCGTCTATTATGACGCTTCGAGAGTTAGGATTGGCTGTGTGTTGATGCAGTAGGGTAGAGTGATTGCATATACTTCTCGTTAATTGAAGCCCCACGAGAAGAACTACCCTGTTCATGACTTAGAGTTGGCTGCCATAGTTCATGCTTTGAAGATTTGGAGGCACTATTTATATGGAGTATCTTGTGAGGTATTCACCGATCATCACAGTCTTCAGCATTTTTTCAAGCAAAAGGATCTTAATTTGAGGCAGCGGAGATGGTTAGAGTTGCTTAAGGATTATGATATCACTATTCTGTATCATCCAGGAAAGGTCAATGTAGTGGCCGATGCTTTGAGCGGAAAGGCAGTGAGTATGGGGAGTTTGGCATATATTCCAGTTGGGGAGAGACCCCTTGCAGTTGATGTTCAGGCCTTGGCCAATCGGTTTGTAAGATTGGATATTTCGGAGCCCAGTCGGGTGTTGGCTTGTGTGGTTTCTCAGTCTTCCTTGTATGACCGCATCAGAGAGCACCAGTATGATGATCCACATTTGCTTGTCCTTAAGAGCAGGGTTCAACATGATGATGCCAGGGATGTGACCATTGATGGTGATGGCGTGTTGAGGATGCAGGGTCGGATTTGTGTGCCCAATGTGGATGGGCTTAGAGCATTGATTCTGGAAGAGACCCATAGCTCGCGGTATTCTATTCATCCGGGTGTCGCAAAGATGTATCAGGATTTGAGGTAGCACTATTGGTGGAGAAGAATGAAGAAAGATATCGTGGGATTTGTAGCTCGGTGTCTCAATTGTCAGCAGGTGAAATATGAGCATTAGAGACCGGGTGGCTTGCTTCAGCAAATGGTTATTCCCGAGTGGAAGTGGGAGAGGGTCACAATGGATTTTGTGAGTGGTCTTCCTCGGACTTTAAAGAAGTTCGTTGTTATTTGGGTGATTGTGGATCGACTGACCAAGTCTGCGCACTTCATCCCTATGTGTACTACCTATTCTTCAGAGCGGTTGGCAGGGATTTATATCCGGGAGATTGTTCGGTTGTATGGTGTTCCGGTCTCCATCATCTCAGATAGAGGTACTCAGTTTACTTCGCAGTTTTGAAGAGCCATGCAGAGAGAGTTGGGTACTCAGGTAGAGTTGAGCATAGTGTTTTATCCTTAGACGGACGGAGAGTCCGAGCGTACTATTCAGATATTGGAGGACATGTTGCGTGCTTGTGTTATTGACTTTGGAGGTTCATGGGATAAATTTCTACCACTTGTAGAGTTTTCTTACAACAACAACTACCAATCGAGTATTCAGATGGCTCCATATGAGGCTTTGTATGGGAGGCGGCGTAGATCTCTGATTGGTTGGTTCGAGCCCGGCGAGGCTAGACTATTGGGGACAGATTTGGTTCAGGATGCCTTGGAGAAGGTGAAGGTGATTCGGGAGAGGCTTCGTATAGCACAGTCATGTCAGAAGAGTTATGCAGATCGGAAGGTTTGAGATGTGTCCTACATGGTCGGTGAGGTTGTCTTGCTGAAGGTTTCGCCCATGAAGGGTGTTATGAGATTTGGGAAGAAAGGCAAGTTGAGTCTTCGGTTCATTGGGCCTTTTGAGGTGCTTCGGAGGATTGGGGAGGTGGCTTGTGAGCTTGCTTTGCCACCCAGCCTGTCGAGTGTGCATTTAGTATTTCATGTTTCTATGCTCCAGATTTATATTGGGGATCCATCTCATGTTTTGGACTTCAACACGGTTTAGTTGGATGATGATTTGACCTTCAATGTGGAGCCAGTAGCTATTTTGGGTCGACGAGTTCGGAAGTTGAGGTCAAAGGATATAACTTCAGTGAAAGTGCAGTGGAGAGGTCGGCCCATGGAGGACACTACCTGGGAGACCGAGCGGGAGATACAGAGCAGATATCCTCATCTGTTTGAGGCTTCAGGTATGTTTCTTGACTCGTTCGAGGACGAACGTTTGTTTTAGTTGGGGAGGATGTGATGACCAGGCCAGTCGTCTCATGAGTTACCACTCCATTTCCCCCATTTCAGCTTCTTTACGCTTCGTTATCCGTGTTTTATGTGATCGAGTTGATTAGTTCGAGTTCGGAGAGGATTTGGTAAGAAATGAGACACTTAGTCTCTTTTAAGAAGGCTTAAGTTGGAAAAGTCAACTGGGTATTGACTTATGTGTTAGAAGGCTCGGAAGTGAGTTCCAATGGTTCGGTTAGCTTCGGGAGGTGATTTGTGACTTGGGAGCACGATCAGAATGGGTTTTGGAGTTGTAGAGAAGAATTAGTTCGAGCACGATCGTTAGGTGATTTTGGATGTGTGTGCAAAATTTAGATCATTCGGAGGTGGTTTGGTCGGGTTTTTGATCAAATGCGTATTTCGGAAGTTTTAGAAGAACTTAGGCTGAATTCGATGTAATTTGATGGTTTTGGCGTTGTTTGAGGCGTTTTGGTGGTTAAAATAAGTTGTATGATATTTTAGGAGGTGTTGGTATTTTTGTTTGAGGTCTCGAGGGCCTCAGGGTGATTTCATATGGTCAAACGGACCAATTCTAACCTTTGGAAGTTGCAGAGTTTTCAGCTGAAGTGTTGCAGACATTTGTTCTCTGCGATCGCATAGAAGGACTTTTAGGGGCTTTTTGGTTTTTCAATGCGATCGCATGAAGGGGTTGCGATCGCACAGTGTTGTCTGGTAAGTCACTGCGATCGCATAGGGCCTATTGCGATCGTATAGGGTAATTTAAGACCATGTAATTTTTGGTCTATGCGATCACAGGGGCTTGAATATGATCGCATAGAGTTAGCTACAGTGATCCGGGCAGAATGTTAAAAACATTTCATCCGCGAACCCAAACCCATTTCCTCCATTTTTGAGTAACCTTGAGAGCTTTTGACGAGGATTAAAGAGGGTTTTGACTGGGAATCGATTGGAGCTGAGTCCTATGGCCTAGAAACATCATTTAATTGTGGATTCAACACTTAAATTCATGGAAATTTGATTAAAAGGGGAAGGATTAGGGCTTGACTTTTGAAACAGAAATTTGGGGGTTTGAGGGAGCATTTGTGCTCGGATTTTGGTAAATTTGATATGTATAGACTCATGGCGAGATAAGGAATCCGGTGATGTGAATTTTTTGATTTTTCGAGAAGTGGGCCCGG
This sequence comes from Nicotiana sylvestris, assembly GCF_000393655.2. Lineage (NCBI taxonomy): Eukaryota > Viridiplantae > Streptophyta > Magnoliopsida > Solanales > Solanaceae > Nicotiana > Nicotiana sylvestris. The sequence goes on along the minus strand of NC_091061.1, from coordinate 166,203,289 downwards.
GGCTCGGGTTTTGCCAACTTCGTGATTTTCGTTATTTTTCGAGTCTTTTTGATTGGGTTGTATTCCCTTAGCCTATTGTAACGTATTACGTGTGGTTTTGATCAGATTCGACGCTCGAGGAGGTTGAGAGGCTAGGGAGTAGCGAGCTAGCATTTCGACCTGCTCGAGGTGAGTAATGATTGTAAATGATGTCCTGAGGGTTTGAAACCCCGGATTTGCACATCGTAGTGCTATATTGAGGCAAGATACACAATGGATGATGAGCGTGGGGTCTTTCACTACTGGGGATTGTGACTTGGCCCATCCCTATTGATGATTTTACCAAATATTTGACTGAAATTCATTTGTTATCATCATGATTTGGGATGATTGCCATATTTGGGCTTCGTGCCAACTATTTGAACCCTTCGGGGATTTTTATCACTGTTTCCTCACTGGTTGACTTATTATTTGAACTCAGTCCTGTTGATATCTACTGTTTTACAAACTCAGCCACTTTTACTCAGATTTGAAACATAAATGATATTTCTACATCATGTTTTGGGCTGAGAACTATTATTTTACTAATGCGCAAGGGGCTTGTGATGATTTTTGGACTGAGTGAGGCCGAGGGCCATATGTGAGGATAAGCTGGGTGATATGAGGCCGAGGGCCTGAGATACTTTATATGCCATGAGGTGTCTTGAGTGATGTGAGGCCGAGCGCCGAGTGATGATGCCACGAGGTGGCTTGATATAGCGCTTGGGCCGTAAGGGGCCCCTCCGGAGTCTACACACCCACAGAGAGAGCGGGTACCCATTATGCTGAGTGATTGATACTATGCCCGAGGGCTGATATGAGTGATTGTGAGGTAGCCCGATGGGATGATACTGTCCTGAGTGATTGAACTGAGTCTGAGGGGCTGATACTGTACTGAGAGTGAGCTCGAGGGCTGATACTATGTTGAGCGATTGATACTGTGCCCGAGGGGCGGATTTCTACTTGTTATTTACTTGTTAATTTACCGGTTTTACTTGTTTCAAAAGGAATATCATTTGATCTCTTCACTGATTTACTGCTTGATATGGAATTGCTTTGTGCCTTTACGTGTTTTCATACTTTCAGCCATTATTTATAATTATTACTCACTGAGTTGGAGTACTCACTTTACTCCCTGCACCATGTGTGCAGATACATCTATCCCGGAGGCATAGTCTGAGCTTCCTACTGTTGTTCAGCTTATTCCGGAGTCATCGAGGTTGCTGCATGGCATCCGCAGGACCCGATTTCTCCCCTTATCCCCTTACTTTTCCGCATTCTAGACAGATCTATGTATAGGTTGCTACACAGACTTGTATTAGAGGCTCTTGGCTTGTGACACCAGATCGGTGGGATTTATAGTGATATTTTATGGATTTCCGTACTGTTTATCTATTGCTACAGAGTTATAATCATGCTAATTTGGCATTTAATCCTATTGATTGGTAATGAATTCTACATAAGGGAATGTGAGTGACGAATTGGTCGGGCTTGCCTAGCATCGTGTTAGGCACCATCACGACCGGGGATTGGGGTCGTGACAATCGTCCCGTAGTCCCAAAGTAATCACACAACAATCTCAGAAGAATTTACAGTTCTATTCTAGAATTAAGCAGGAAATTCTACTCTAACATGCTGCACGGAGTACAGGTAGGAAATTTAAGCAAGTGAGACAATTAAATCACATAAGCATGCTTTTCCTAAACTAAGCAAGTGGCTTCAAGTACAAATATTGCTCAATTACAAGAAAACATAGATATTAACTTAATGAAAACATGATTTTTCAACAATTAACATGTGTACGCACTCGTCACCTCTCGTACATAGTACTCACATAACAAGAATTCCAAATCTTAAGGGAAGTTCCCTCACACAAGGTTAGGCAAGCCACTTACCTCGAACCAACTCAATCAACTCGAAATCACGTTCTTGCCACGAGTACCCAACTCCATGTTGATACTCAATTTTTCCCTATATATTTTTAATACATAAATATACTTTCAAAATAACATATATTCATACAAGCATGCATAAGCATTTTTATATTTTTTCTATAAATTTAAAGGCTTCAAATTGATTTATTTCCTCCCTTTTTACTCATAAAATTTCCAATAATTATCTTTCAAATTATCTTTGGGGTGATTTAGCTATCTAAATTCTATATTTGTTCCAAAATATTGCTTAAATATTTTTAGTTCATTTTTATAATTGTATTTACATTTCTAAAAGACAATTTGCATATAATTGTAATATTAGCCCTATTAATGTACAATTACGTTATTAATGCATAAAAGGGTCTTTTATATTTTTAAAATATTAAACAATTATTTTAAATCATTTTTGTATATAGGAAATTATTTTTTAGAAATCATTTAGTATTTATTATAAATTATATAGTGTTGAATTGGATATTTAAAACTTAGCCAAATTGTATTTCAATTTCAGCCTCAATTCAACCCAATACCCAAGTCCAATTTATGGTCAAATTACCCGACCCAGGCCCAAAATACACCTACCCGACCCAAGACCCCATCAAATTCTGGCCATTAATCTAAAAGATCAACGGCCCTCATTAAAACTTACCTTTTTAATTCCAAACGACCCCTAACCCTAATCATTTCTATGCACCCGCCGCCCTAAAATCCTCTCTACTCTCAAAACACTCTCAACCTAACCCTAGTCTTCAAACGCCGACCTCCCATCTCCAGTCATCTTTGGCGACCTCTCATCGTTTCTTAAGCCTCCCATGGCTTCTCTCATGCAATTCTTGCCTTCTCTTAGGTCCTCAAGGGCCCAGGGCCATGTCGACTTGCATCTAGGGTTCATCTCCTACCTATTCCTAGCTATTCCAATGTGATTCCAAGCGAAATTATTCTATATTTGCTACGATTCTTGGGTTTCCAGACAGGTTTCTTCATCTCTATATGGGTTTCTTTCGAAACCCCATTTTTTTCTACACCTCCTAGATCTGTACATATCTAGGACTATTTGAGTTGTTTCTTGAATGTTTTACACCATCCTTGAGGTTCTTTACAAGAATCGTGGGATTTCAAGTATTTTTCGTCTTCTTCTAAAACCAGGGTTTTCAGAACTTCTTTTTAAAACCTTGTCTAACTGATTCTTTGCGTTTAAACTTCTACTTCTCACATATTTTGACTAATTCTATGAGTTTACTACATCTTAAATTGTCTATGATGAAAGCCCTAATTTTTTAGGGTTCTTCGTTTGGTTCTGTGTATTAGCATGACTGACCGGTTCTCGTTTTGATTTTCTGTGATTTCTCGTGACTATCTTGCCTTGATATGTTTCTACTTAGTTTCTTAGCCTAAACTTACACTAATTCTATGTCCTTGTGTTCATCTTGACTATTCAAGACTTGCCTCTTTCTCATTGAATCAGTATTGTTTAACTTTCATGTTTGCTAGAGTTATATGTCGACTCTTGACTATCCATGTCTTTATTTACATGCTAAACGCTAACTCTTTTCATGACTTTCTCTTTGATTGATTCTGAATTCCCTGTTTCTTGGTTTGATTTGAAAACTTTCCTTTAAACCTTTGATTCTTACCTTCCTACTCAATATGATTGATTTGCTTGCCTAAACTAACTTTCCCTTACCTTGTCTGCATTGTTACTTGATTCTTACCGACTATCTCCTTAATTAGAATTTTCTAAACCTAGCCCTAATTATTTACTCTGTACCTACTATGTTTGAATTATTTCGTTGTCTATTATGCTCCAGTTACACAATGATTTCTTTCCTTATTTGCCACATGTTCTTAACGTTTGAACTGATTCCCTTCATTAAAGGAGTACTTGTACTGATTTTGGTCTAATTGGTTCTGAGTTCCATAATTACTATACAATTGTGTTCTTACCTTATTTTACCTAGTTTCGAACTACTATATATATGCTCTCTCATTAACAATCAACACACACACGAACATATTAATTCAAACTCTCTCACACTTAAAACTTTTCTGCTCTCTCTTTGGTTACTTGCTATTATTTTGAGTTAGCCGGCTGCAAGCCAAGGCTAATTATTGTGCTCTCCTATTCTTCACTTTGTGTTTAGTATCTCTTCACTGGTATGCTCTGATTCTAATTCAAATCCCAAAACCAATATTTTTCTTCTAATGCTTCAGTTTATCATATTTCTAATTTGTTTCTATCTATGGTTCTGTTGTTCAATGTGTAATTGACATGTTTACATTACTGCTTCATTTAGCATTCTAGTCTAACCCTCTTAGGGTATTTCAGAACATGTTCTACTCCCCTGGTAGTCTGTCTCAACCCTGTTTTGAATGTTTGTCTACTTGTTATCAAGTTTTGATATGCGTTTACTTTGAAAACTGATATGTTACTTTAAATGTCTGATTCTATGACTGGTTATGAAATTCATACTGTGTTGGTACCACTAGCTATCCCCTAATCCCATAAACCCCCACAAGAACTGCTATGCTCCTGTATACTATGTGCTCTATGTGTCTTCAATTCCTATCACCCATGTGTGAAAGACTGTTGTTTAAGTGTTGTTGAATCTGTCTTTACTATATGTTTGATCTGCTATTTGTTTGATTACACAACTCTTGTTAAAACTATTTTACTGAACAACTATCCTATTTATAAAACTAACGAGTCTTTTCAAATACTGTTTTCCTATTAAAACCTTTTCAAAACCATGTCAAGAACTCTCACTCCACTCTTAGGTCCTTAAGTTCTGCCCCTCCAGTGTGTGACTGCCTTGGGATCCCTATGAGATCCCTCTGAACTCTGATGCACTGGATCTGGCTCTTCCACACTGCATTTACTCAGTTCTAGTTATAAAGTCTAGGTGTGAGCACTTCCTGGGATCCTTGAGATCCTTAGGGAACTCTAACGCACCTAGACAATGATATTGTCTATGGAATTTGGCATTTGAGGCTTGGAAAAATCATTTGGGCCTACTTCAGGCTCCCTATAGTGTAGTTTCTTTTTTTTTTTTAAATCTATTTATGTAATTTATTCAGCTGGTCTGTAATAACTATTTGTAAACGAATATTGGGGTGATTAGTGAAAAGGTATGGGTAGTTATACACCTATGGGATAATACGGGTAGAAATCATGCTTATAGAATTTTTTTTAATATACTTGCTATATCTGCTTTAGCATACTAGAAACCATGCCTATAGGATTTTGTTAATATACTTGCTATGTTTGTTTTACCATACTAGTGACCATGTCTTTAGGGTTTAAATGGTTCCAATAATAGAAATCATGTCTATATGAGCTAAATGGCTTTATAATTAGATATCATGCCTTAGAATGTGATCAGCTTTAGTTTCTGTTACAACGAGCATTTATATTTGTTTCCACTAGAAATCATGCCTATAAGTTTCTAACATCAGCTTTTAACAACTAGATATCATGCTTATAGGGAATAAAAATAGGAATTCTACCTATAGAATTAAAATCAATTTAGTGACACAAGTTAGTCTAATTCGTGTTATTTCATTTGAAATTAGCTTAATCAATTGTCCGCTTCTTTAATCGATCTTTTAAATATTGCCTTCATTCACTACTGCTAGAAAGCATGCCTATAGGACTTCAAGAGTCTGTTTTGAAATTTGCTCACTGTTTTACTATATCAATGTAATTATCATATTTTTAGGACATCACTGTTTTGCGTTTAGGCAAGTCTATAGAGTGATTTTAAATTCTGCAACTCTGAAACTGTATTTTTGCTACTTAAAGCTGTTCACATTTAACATGTTTAAAATTAGTAGGCAAACTGATTAGGACCTTACTGTCAAGTTTATAAAAAACAAAGTTGCATATTTCTGTGCATTGACGTCCACTTAGATATCCTGTTTAAGTCTTTTCTCTAATAAAACTGATCTTTTTCGTGTTTGAGACGTGCTGCTTATGTGCATTACTTTGGAAGGTAAACCTGGGCCTCTTAAGTGCTTCTTCCTGCATTTATTTGTTAAGTTCTATGTGTTCTTGGCTGTCGCCTAGAATTTTCTCCTTTTAAAACAACTTAGGGGTCGTCTAGAACTGCCCAGATTTAGAGGTCCTAAAATACCTCCAGGGCCACAGGGAAGGGACGGGTAATACACACATAGGACATTGTCAAGGTTACTAGAACGCTTTAGGCTATGGCCAAGGGGAGTGACTTGGATAGAACGGGATATAATGACTACGCGCTAACGTCACGTGTAGCCCCACATTGAGGAGTGTTTACTGGGCATTGCGTGGAGTGATCCTATAGGCTAACCAACCTAGGACCCCTCATTTCCCAAACTCCTTTTGCTTAAAACTTTCTTTTTATGTATAAAACTTGTTCAAATCCCTTGTCTTATTATCTGAGTCATACAATGTCCAACATGCTTTATTTGCAGTTATTTGTTTCACCTACTTATTTGTTAAAGGAATATTTCATAAGTATAAGTTCGGCCGGGATCCGCCGTTTTGGGCCGAGAGGGGTGCCTAACACCTTCCCCTCAAGGTTATTTCGAGCCCTCATCCTAAACCTCTAGTAATGCAAACCAATCCAAGAGTTAACCACTCTGGGTGCCATAACACATCATAATCCGTTAGGTTGCGACTCTTCAAATACCCAATTCCCAAAAAGAAATGAGTTATCACCCCCATGTAAAGTCGAAACCCGGACCTTCTCTCCGCGGAGGGAAAAATGGGGGCGCAACACTCTAAGTGGCCCAAATCTATTCAGATTAATTGCATAATGTAAAGATAACTTCAAGTAACTAATTTAGCTAATTAATTCGAAGCTAATACGCAAAATTAAGAAAATCGCCCAAAAGGTCCCCCGGCCCCACATCACGGAATTGGATAAAAGTTACGGATTATGAACCTCCATTCACTCACGAGTTCACTCGTACCAAAATTATCCAAATCCGATGTCAAATTCCCAATCAAAACTCGAAATCTTAGTTGAAGAACTCTATTCCATTTTTCCCAATTTTTCACCCCAAATCCGAAATTAAAAGTTAAAATTAATGTTAGATCAGTGGGATATAATCAAAATCAAATGTAGAATCATTATCCAATTGATATCTCTGAAAATCCCCCAAAATCTCATTCAAATCCGAGCTCCCAAACTCTAGTTTTGATAAAAATGGCTAAACCGTCAATTTTGAAACTTTATAATCTGCCAGGTGATTCCTTCTTCACGAACGCGGAAGGCCTATCGCGTTCGCGAAGCATAAATTGGCTTAGCCCAGAATTCCTTCATCGCGAACGTGATGACCCTATCGTGAATGCGGTAGCAACTCTCTCCCTCCTACGCGAACGCGGGACCCTCTTCCGAACGCGTATGTATATGACCTCTCAGCTTCGCGAACGTGGGACCAACATCGTGAACGCGAAGCATTAAGCTTCCATATGCCCCAGCGCCTCTTCGCGAATGCGAGACCTCACTCGCGAACGCGAAGAAAGAAACCAGAACTGGAGACCTGCTGCAATTTCTGCAATCTTCCTCTTAAGTCTAAAGGTCCGTTAACTACCTGAAATCAACCCGAGGCCCCCGGGACCTCAACCAAACATACCAAAAGTCATAAAACACCATATGAACTTAGTAGAGCCCTCAAACAGCATCAAACAATGCTAAAAACACAAATCACCCTCCAATCCAAGCTTAATGAATTTGAAACTTCCAAAATCGACAACCGATGCCGAAACCAACCAAACCTCCTCCGATTGACCCTAAATTTTGCACACAAGTCATATTCAACACTAAGGACCTATTCCAACTTTCGAAATTGGATTCCGACTCCGATATAAAATATTCACTACTGATCCAGAAACTTCAAAAATTCAACTTTCGGCATTTCAAGCCTAAATTAACTACGAACCTCCAAAACACAATCCGAACACACCCCTAAGCCCAAAATCATTCAACATAACTAACAGAATCGACAAAATTTGATTCTGAGGCCATCTTCACACTATTCCGACTACAGTCCAAATTTTAAGGCTTAAGCTCTCACTGAGAGACTAAGTGTCCCAGAACACTCCGAAACTCACAATGAGTCATCCCGGCAAATCAAAATAGTAGAAACAAACTTGGAGAAAGCAGTTAATAGGGGATCGAGGCATTAATTCTTAAAACGACCGGCCGGGTCGGTACACATGTGCCGCGTGTGAAGTGAGTTTTTGTGTAGTCCATGTCATTGTGATTGAGTCTAGAACTTGCCCCATATGTGAGTCGATAGGTAATGCTGGATTTGAAAAATGATTTTAGGTTTTCTTTGATCTTTTTAAGCTTAAATGCTTATCACAAATATAATCTATCCTTAGTTAACCATTTTGATCCTATAGACTTTTATTTGGCACCCACATTACAAGCCTATATCCTTTTAATTTTTAATTGATATTTTTTTGATCCTATTGCCTCTTAAAGCACTTTAATTGTGAAATGAGCGCTAGATGAAGTAATGACTAAGTGGGAGGCGGTTTTCGAGTGGAAAAATGGTTTGAGCCATTAGTAAATAAAAGGCTTGGGGTACCTGCATTGAAACTTTAATTAATTTTGAGGAAAGCAGGCCAACTACATGCCCAAGTTATTGCAGAAACGACAGACATAAATGGGGGCTAATGGGGGTTGGGCTCAAGGGAAAGCCCCAAGGTCGAAACTGCAAATGCTGGAAGCATTAAGGGCTAAACTGGGCCAGACTCCAAGCCCAAACATGCGAATTCAAAACAAATTCCATTATACTATCAACTAAAGATTGAATTAAGTATTGAAGGAAATATGAGAGAAACAAACAGACAACATTAAGACTGGGCCACCTGAATTTGGGCCCAATGCCAAGCTCGATAGCCTCTAATAAAAGAGGGACTTCAACATTAAGGCCCTTCTCAAGCTCAATACCCCTAACTCATTATGACAAAATGATACAACAATTAGAGGCATATGGGATATCCAGGTTATAAACTAACTGTAGATGGTTTAATACTAATAATGACAATGCATGGACAATTTACATATTCCAACTAATCGAACCAAACCTATAATGATTCAGCACCATGAGTACGAATGTAAGCTTACAATACATTTACCCTGGCTTCAAACAACTTTAACACTTATCAAAACTTAGTTGAAGGCATTTGTCCATACCAATGTGCACAAATAACATATAGTAAAAAATCTGAACAGTTCCCAATATTACAGTTTCAAATCGTAACAAAAGCTATTCAAATGCATAAGAAATACTAAATCAACTCCAACTTTCAACCTATGACTGACTGAACAGAGGCAGGCATCAAATTTATAAAGGGAGAAACTAATTAAGCAATTGGAAGGAAAACTACCAAGTAAAAGAAAAGGAAAAACATTAAGAAATGGATCTAGAGTGCACTTCCAATCAGCATATTATAGCTTCATGTTTGCATTTCAAAGGCTGTGAGAGTACCTGGATACAGTAATCAGGAAAAGAAAAATTCTGAAATTAGCTAGACAACAACAACAGAAAACCAGCAGCAAGATAACAATAGTGATAATCGAAATTCAACTTTAATAACTAGCCTTGTTTCAGCTTAGAAAACTGGAGAATCCTTGGAAACCCCTTTTAAAAACTCAGAGGAAGACCAGAAAGATTAGCGTAGTGGTGCAGAAAATTCTAATGTTTTTTTGTGATTTTCAGTATAGAGTGTGATGCTTCAAATCTGATCTTTTAGAATGAGAGAAAAGGCCTCTTTATAGGCCTCTCAGCCATGTGCCTAAGAGCAGAAAAATGGGAATTATTACCAGCCTGCCAAAGGCATCTTTCTAACTGAATTGGGACAACTATCAACCTCTAATTGGTTTCAGCATTTGTGCTGGCCAAATAGGACTAGCTGCCCCAAAATTAAGAAGCTTCCAACATTAAACTTATCTGAAAGTCCTTATTTCTATTTCCCAAATTGACCCCTATGTTTTTATTTGTTCAATTAAGACCCTAGGAGTTTTTAACAATTGCAAATCCTAACAAACAAGACAAGACAGGCAGGCATGAATAAAACCAATCAAACAGTAAACAACACTGAAAGGTTGAACATCTGGACTCTTAAAACAAACCAGAAAGGATTCAATTTCATGATAAGCTTCAAAAATCCAGTTTTAATGCTAGAGACAAACTTAACCCTAAGAGATGAACAATGAAAGATGAATGGATATTGAACATTTAATCAAATGAATCATAAAACCCTAAAATTTACATCATGCAATTAAAATAAAGGAAGAAAACAAAGAGAAAAGGAAGATAAACTAGAGTCAAAACAAAAATTATGATAAATCTATCCTAAACAACTAAGAAACTAACATAAGCAAGTATATAGTAAAACAAATAACATCTAATTGATTAAAATAAACGGAACTCAAACAAATTCGAACAAGTAAACCATTAGAATTACCAGAAAATTAGAAAAAGAATAATACAAAAATCAAAAACAAAACCAAAGAGGAAGAGGTGAGATACTGGCTAACCAGAAAGAGCCCAGTGACTGTATTCAATGAACAAGGAGGGAAAAGAAACTCGACGGGGTACAGTGGCTTGGTCAAGAGGTTGCGAGCCTCGAAAACGAACAAAAACTTGTATTAATCAAGGGTTCTCAACGAGAACGATTTCTTAACATGAGTCTTGAGTCGAATCGAGCTTTGGGAAGCAAAGAGTCAGAACTAGAAGAATTAGGGTTTTTCTTCCAATTCTCAAATCCAAAATTCGGGGAGCTAGAAAGTGTTTTGGGGGATTTTGCTGATGGATTTGGGAAGAGGAGGGGACAGGGGTCGCCTTGTATCAATTTGGGGATGTTTGGAGGGATTATGGTTTTGGGACTCCGTTCTTAAATCTAAGATTCGAAGGGTTTGATGATGATTTGGGAAAAACGATTAAAGTGTTTGGAAAGAGGAGGGAATGTAGATTGTGTGGTGTTAATTTATAGCGGATTGGAGCACCGGAACCGTCGTGAGGCGATTCCCGGCGGGTGGGTGACGGCGGAGACGATGGGGTTTTTAGGGCGGCGGCTAGGGTTCCTGTTCTCTGAACTTGAGAGATAGGGAATTAAGGGAGGAGTGGAATGGGGGGTGCTGGTTCGGACATATATATATATCAAACAACTCCTCAATTCCGAGCCGCTGGATTGCCAAGATCCAACGACTGTGATCATCTACTACAAAACAGGGTCATTTGGTTAATTAGGGGAGAGCTGGGCCGGGTTAAATGTTGGGCTGGACAGATATCGGTCGAAGAATTTGTTTTGGTTTTAACTGAATTGGCCCAATTCGGGGTTTTAAAACAAACTCTTCAATTTCCTTTTCTTTTGTTTTCTTGTATATATATTTTTTTCTTTTTCTATAATAAATTAAAATCTTAAATTAAATCCTAAATTGATCTAATTTGTAAAATTAAACTATTTATCTATTATAAAATATGAAAAATCATTTAATCCTAAATCAAAAGAGAAAAACTACTATTCTAAATTAAAAGCTAAAAATGTAAAAGTAAGCCAATTTTTGTGATTTTCAATTTTAATAAAGCAACTAATTAACCTTAAAAATGTAAAAAAGAAACCTAAATATAATGCATGATATTTTTGGCATTTTCATGATTTTAATAAAAGTAAACATGCACAAATATGCAAATAATTAACACAAAATCTTACAAAATTGCAAATAATTGGAAAACATTTATTTCTTTAATTTGTAGGAGTATTGCATATAGGGAAAAAATCACGTGCTCACAGCTTCCCCTCTTTGCTCGAATACATGAAGAGTTTTCAGGCAAAGATAAAGTGAGCTGATACGAGCGATTTTTGCCCGTTTGAATACTCCATGGGAAGCATTTTTGAAAGATTTGACCGCACCTTGCTTCCGAGGTTGCCTACATATCCTTGGCTATAAAGGAATCAGGTCAGTGTAGTTCGGGAAGTTTCGGTAGTTGGGACTACCAGGAAGCTGTGATTTCACTGTTACTGTTGCTGCTACTGCTTGCTGAACTCCTTATTACACCAAGACAAAATAAAAAAATTAGACTAAATTATGATCTATGAATTACAAGAATCCTATCTACATATCTTCAAACTTGATCTTGCAGTATCTGTCGCTTTGTTGACTTGTACTCTCCAGGTGAGCTTCCTTTGTTGCTGACTTGAATTGCATTCTGAAGTGAATTTCCTTATTCTCCAGGTGGCGCCTAATTGCTAACATTTGAACTGCATTCCCTCGTTCTCCAGGTGGCCGCCTGATTACCAAAACTTGAATTGTATTCCCTTTGTTACTTTAAACTGTTTTCCCTTGACACCTGTGTTGTCTTCCTTTGAACTTGAATTGCTTTCCTTGTTCTCTAGGTGGGTGTCTGATTGGCAAAACTTGAACTGTATTTTGTTGCTCTCCAAGTGGGTGCCTGATTGCCAAAACTTTAACTGTATTCTCTTGCTTTCCAGGTGGGCGCCTGATTGCCAAAACTTTAACCGTATTCCCTTGCTCTCCAGGTGGGCGTCTGATTTCCAAAACTTTAACTGTATTCCCTTGCTCTCTAGGTGGGTGCCTGATTACCAAAACTTGAACTGCTTTTCTTTGAAACTTGACTTGCTTTCCCTTGAAACTTGACTTGTTTTCTCTTGTTCTCCAGGTGGGCTCCTGATTGCTGAACTTGAATCATCTTCTCTTGCTACTTGGAACTATTTTCCCTAGAAACTTGCACCATTTGCTCTCCAGGTGGATGCCTGATTGCTGAACTTGCACTGTTTTCCTTTGAAATTTGAGTTGTTCTCCCTTGTTCTCCAGGTGGGTGCCTGATTGCTGAGCTTGACCCTCTTTCCTTTGAACTTGTCTCATCTTCCCTTGTTCTCAAGGTGGGTGCCTGATTACTGAACCTGAATTGTCCTCTTCTTGAAACTGCTTTTCTTTTGAATTGTTTCCCTTATTCTCCAGGTGGGTGCCTGATTGCTTGACTCTGAACTGCTTTCTATTCTTGCAACTCGTGTTGTCTTTCCTTGTTCTCCATGTGGGTGCCTGATTTCTTGACCCTGAACTGCTTTCTATTCTTGAAACTCGTGTTGTCTTTCCTTGTTCTCCAGGTGGGCGCCTGATTACAACAAAACAGACAAAACAAAAGAAATTTTTCTGCCCCAGTTTGATATTGGGAACATCTGTGAGTTTTAACCAATTTTTGTTATCAAAATAAATTCTAAACTAAATTTTTTTATCCTGAAAATTTCAAACCAAGCCACATCTAAAAAGTGAAAAACTTAAATGCCAAATTATACTTCCCAAAAGTAAACCTCTCATCCGACCTTGTCATTTGCGAGGGTCTCAAAACTTACTAAATCCTGTTATCCAGGAGGGTACTGGAACTTAGTGCCGAACCTGTTCGGCACATGCTTTCCTCATGGAGGGTTTCTATGGAACAAACGAAATTTCCTGCCCCTATTTCAATCAAAGAAAAATCTTGTCAGTTTGAAAATATGGTGGTTAGTTTCCGGAATTCTTGCTGAGGGTAGCCTTTCCACTACCATGCTTTGTTCTGCTCAGCTGCATCTGACTAGTAAAGAGTTATTTCACCTTCTGATTGAACCTTAACCACGAAACCCTGAATGACCCGAGTGCTCTGTAGTCAACCTGCTGTTTGAACATATCTGTCTTTCCCATCCGAACCTCTGTGTTTCTCCCCACATATCACGAAACCACTTGATCACTTGAACCTCGGCTAACACCTTATTTTGCACTTTGGATCATGCTATTCCTGGTATGCCGACCGCACTTTGTTTTTGTGCAATTTGGAAGTTGGTAATGAACTTTGTGATCCTTTCTTTTGCTTTGCAAGGCCAACATTGAAAAAGCCTTAGAGGAGTAGACCCAAAAGGAGATGAAATGCAATGACTTCGAGAGTTATGAATAGAGAAGAAAATCAAAACAGAAAGACTATTAGAGGAAGAAAAGGAAAAGGGACTTATCTGAGTGAGGCTGCTGGCATCAATGATCATGATATGCACTTCGGATTAATCAGCCTAGTCCATTCATCAATCCTCTTCTAGTCTTCACACTTTAGGCCTAGGGTTCCCGTAATTTGATTCCTTTGCAAAGTCAACAATCTTATTCGGCTTGTAGTGCCCTGAAGGGTTTTCAACAGCAAAATTCTTTCGTTTATTCATCTCTCAACTCACCGTTGCCTTACGGTACCTATGAGTGTTTTCACCAATAAGACTTCCTCATTTTTTAATTTCTCTCAGCTTTTCGTCGCCTTACAGTGCCCGTGAGAGTTTACACAATAAGACTCTCTCATTTTTCATTTTTCCTACTTAGACCGTAGTGTTGCCCCTGATATGAATCACACCTCTACTTGCTCGACTTGGCATATTTCAAAGACTGATCGAAAGCTCTTTCTTTGGACCGTAATGTGGGCTTTTGGATAGGGTTAGAAAGAAAGAATATCAAAAATCTCTCGAAAGAGCTTGAATGAGTTCAAAATTACAACTTTTGGAATCAGATTTCTTACAACAACCACAACTTCTACCCCAGTTTCTTTGCTTGGGGACTTTTGACTTTTATTTTGATAGGACCAAACCGTGAGGCTGCCTACGTATCCTTTAAAAGGAATCAGGTCGAACGTAGTTCATGGCATAGGAATTGCTTTGTTTTTTGTACTTTTCTCTCTTTTTTTCTCTTTTTTCTTTTCTTTTCTTTTCTTTACTCTTTTTCTATTTATTTTTTTTCTTTTTCTTTTCTCTTTCTTTTTTTTCACTCTTTTCCATTCTTTTCTTTCTCTTTTCTCTTCTCTTTTCTCCTTTTCTTCTTTACTTACCTTTTGCGTTCGTGTTTCTGAATTTTACTACCGATTCCAAAAGAGGGGTATGAAAGAAAATAAATTAGGTTCAAAGGGGGAACAAAGGATAAAGTGTTTAGGTAGCAGAATAAAATACATTCGTCATTCCAAACTTCAAAATATGCCAAGTACAGACAATAATTTAGACAAACCAAAGAAATCATACATAATATCTTTTGACTGCATCAGATTGATGGCCATATCTACACATTTGCCTTCTATATTTGTTAAATATAAAGTACCATTGGACAACACTCTTGTTACAATGAACGGTCCCTGCCAATTTGGGGCGAACTTGCCTTTTGCTTTAGCCTGATGTGGAAGGATGCGTTTCAATACTTGCTGACCCACTTTACATTTTCGCGGACACACCTTCTTATTGTATGCTCTTGCCATCCTCTTTTGATACAACTGTCCATGACACATCGCTGCCAATCTTTTCTCATCAATCAATTTTAATTGCTCCAAACGGGTTTTGACCCACTCATCATCATCAATTTCGGCCTCAACAACAATCCGAAGGGATGGGATTTCAATTTCCGCGGGTATCACTGCTTCAGTACCATATACTAACAAATAATGAGTTGTACCTACTGAGGTGAGAACAGTAGTGCGATAACCCAACACAGCAAAGGGCAACTTCTCATGTCATTGCCTGGAACCTTGCACAATTTTCTGAAGTATCTTCTTTATGTTCTTATTGGCTGCCTCGACTTCTCCATTCGCCTTGGGGCGATATGGGGTGGAATTTCGATGTGTAATCTTAAACTGTTGACATACTTTCTTCATTAGATGACTGTTAATATTAGCTCCATTATTTGTGATGATCACCTTTGGGATTCCAAATCGACAAATAATATTTGAATGAACAAAATCGACCACTGCCTTCTTGGTCACAGATTTGAAAGTTTTAGCTTCAACCTACTTAGTGAAGTAGTAAATGGCCACCAGAATGAACCTGTGCCCATTGGATGTTATTGGCTCAATTGGTCCGATGACATCCATATCCCAAGCAACAAAGGGTCATGGTGCGGACATTGTGTGCAATTAAGAAGGAGGAGAATGAATCAAATATCCATGTACTTGGAATTGATGACACTTGCGCACAAAACTGATACAATCTCGCTCCATGGTGAGCCAATAATAACATACTCAAAGAATTGTCTTTGCCAGAACATACCCACTCATATGCGGCCCGCAAACTCCGGAATGCACTTCGGTCATGATAGTCATGGCTTGTTTAGCATCTATGCATCTTAACAATCCCAGATCTGGAGTTCTTTTGTACAAAACTCCTCAACTGAAGAAAAATCCATTTGCCAAGCGCCGAATTGTTCTCTTTTGATCCCTTGTGTCTTGTACCGGATATACCTCCGACCTGATGTACTCCCTAATATCGTGGAACTAAGGTTCACCGTCAAGTTCTTCTTCTACCATGTTACAGTAAGCATACTGATCGCGGACCTGAATACGCAAAGGGTCAACATAAGACTTATCTGGATGATGTAACATCGATGCTAGAGTAGCCAATGCATCAGCAACCTCGTTGTGGATCCTAGGGATATGCCTGAAATTCATTGATCTGAACCGCAGACAAAGATCTTGCAGACATTGTCGATACGGTATGAGCTTCATATCTTGAGTCTCCCATTCTCCCTAAATATGATGCACTAACAGATCTGAATCTCCCAAAACTAGCACTTCCTAGACTCCCATATCCACAGCTAACCTTAAACCCAAAATGCACACTTCGTACTCGGCCATGTGGTTGGTACAATAGAAATAAAGCTGAGCAGTGACAGGGTAGTGGTGCCCTATTTCTAAAATAAGTACAACTCCTATTCCAACAACTTTCATATTAGCGGCCCATTAAAGAAGAGTTTCCAACCGGGCTTCTCATCCTTCTCGACCTCGTCAATATGCATTACCTCTTCATCGGGAAAGTAAGTCTTCAAAGATTCATATTCTTCATCCACCGGGTTCTCGGCCAAGTGATCGGCCAAAGTTTGGGTTTTCATCGCCGTCCGAGTCACATATACGATATCGAACTCTGTGAGCAAAATCTGCCACTTTGCGAGCCTTCCTATAGGCATGGGCTTCTGAAAGATATACTTTAAAGGATCTAGGTGAGAAATGAGATAAGTAGTGTAGAATGACAAATAATGTTTCAACTTTTTTGCTACCCAAGTCAGGGCGCAACATGTCCTTTCAAGGGGAGTATACTTAATCTCATAAGATGTGAACTTCTTGCTGAGATAATAGATGGTTTGATCTTTCCTGTCAGTGATGTCATACTGACCCAACACACAACCAAATGAGTTATCCAGGACTGTCAAATAAAGAATCAAAGATCTCCTGGGCTCCGGCGGGATCACCATAGGTGGGTTCGACAAATACTCTTTGATCTTATCAAATGCTTCCTAGCACTCATCAATCCATTTGACCGCAACATCCTTCTTTAGCAACTTAAAGATGGGCTCACAAGTTGTCGTGAGCTGAACAATAAACCTACTGATGTTGTTTAGCCTCCCTAGCAGACTCATCACCTCGATTTTATTCTTTGGCGGTGGTAATTCTTGGATAGCCTTGATTTTTGACAGATCCAACTCAATGCCCCGCCGACTGACTATGAACCCCAACAGTTTCCTAGATGGAATACCAAATGCACACTTTGCAAGGTTGAGCTTAAGATTGTACTTGCGGAGCCTCTGGATAAACTTTCTCAAATCTTTGACGTGGTCAGACTGCTTCCTGGACTTTACGATCGCATCATCCACGTACACCTCAATCTCCTTGTTTATCATGTCATGAAATATGGTTGTCATTGCCCTTATGTAAGTTGTCCCAGCATTTTTCAAACCAAAAGGCATGACCCGGTAGAAATATGTTCCCCATGGCATGATGAATGTCGTCTTTTCCGCATCTTCCTTATCCATTAAAATATGATGATACCCCGCCTACCAGTCCACAAAAGACCCAATCTCATGCTTGGCACAATTATCAATCAAAATGTGGATATTTGGCTGTGGGAAATTATCCTTTGGACTTGCTTTGTTGAGTTCACGGTAATCAACACCCACTCTGGTTTTACCATCTTTCTTCGGTATGGGCACAACATTGGCTAACCACGTGGGATACCGTGTGACTCTAATGACCTTTGCATCAAGCTGCTTTGTGACTTCTTCTTTAATTTTCACACTCATGTCAGTTTTGAAATTTCTCAACTTCTTCTTGACGGGAGGGAATGCTGGATCAATTGGAAATTTATGGACCACCAAATCGGTACTCAAGCCTGGCATATCATCATACGACCATGCAAAAATATCCTTATATTCCAACAATGCTTTAATTAACTCTTTCCTGATTTGTGGTTCAAGATGGACACTTATCTTAGTTTCTATGACATTATCTGGATCCCGTAGATTGATTGCTTCCATTTCATTCAGATTAGGCTTGGGTTTTTCTTTAAAATGATTTAGTTCCTTACTAATCTCCTCAAATGCCTCATCCTCATCATATTCTGATTCATCATCACACTCTATTTCTTGGATTATTATTTCAGAATTAGATGGACTTTTAAGACTTGGCCGAAGATTCCTCATGCATGTCATGTAATTGAAACCAACATAAAAAGAACTGTACAAATAAGAAAAGAAAACAAAGAAGAACTATTAGGAATGATGGAAAAGGGAAATTGCATTTCATTGAAAATAAAGGATAACATGGTTTGTACATCAACAAGCGAAAAATAAAAATCTGGATCACAACCCTGGAATGACCCAGATAGAAAGGAAAACAAAACAAACTACCAAAACTCCTTTCGAGTAGGGAGATGAGTAGCCCTCCAATTGTTAAGCTTTACATTCGGCCCGACGAACTGCATGTCTGCTTTGCTAGAACCTTCTCCAACTTCTACCATGCTCACATCATCAAACAACCTCTCGAACCTTTCAATTAACTCTTCATCAATGTCAACCACAAAAAGAAATTTCCTGGCACCGGGATTAACAAAAGACCTGGAGAAACGTGGGATAGGCTTCAGAAGTGCCCACGCCTTATGTTTCAACCTTTTAGCCCTTTTCACATCTGCCGCGATAGGTTTGAATCCAAGACTGAATGTACCCAAGTTTTCAGGGAGGGACACTGGCTGTATGATACCCTGCAAGGATGCACCCAGACCTTTACCTGGCACAAAATGATTTTTCAGCATTTCATATGCCACCATGACGGATGCAGAGGCTATCTTTGGAGTTGGAATACATTTCCCTTCTGGAACCTTCTGGACCGGCACTGTTTCAAAAATTTGATAGACCTAAGGCCCTTTGTCATCTTCAGCCTCAATGAATGGGATGGAGGCATCACTGTGAGCACGCAAATTCTCCTCACCATGCACGACGATCTCCTGTCTGTCCCCCTCAAACTTGACCATCTGGTGCAAAGTGAACGGGACTGCTTATGCGGCATGTATCCAAGGTTGACCTAACAGAAACTTGTAAGAGATGGCTACGTCTAGTACTTGGAACTCCACGGTGAATTCCACCGTTCCTATTGTCAATTCAAGCACTATATCACCAACCGAGTCTTTCCCTCCACCGTCAAAACCTCGGACGTATATGTTGTTCTTATGAATCCTCTCATCATCAACTTTTAACTTGTTCAGATTAGAGGGAGGACAGATGTTTGCACTGGAACCATTGTCAACTAACACCCTGGTGAGCGCAGAATCTTCACATTTTACCGTAAGATAGAGAGCTTTGTTGTGTTCAGTACCTTCCACAGGCAACTCGTCATCAGAGAAGGTGACCCTATTCACCTCAAATATTTTGTTGGTGATCTTCTCCAGATGGTTCACTGAAAATTTGTCGGGGACATGAGCTTCGATCAGAATTTTCATCAGAGCCTGATGATGCTCATCTGAATGGATCAATAATGATAGCAAAGAAATCTGAGCGGGCGTCTTTCTATACTGCTCTACGATGGAGTAATCTTGTGCCTTCATTTTTCTCAAAAACTCCTCCGCTTCTTCTTCAGTGACTACTTTCTTTACTAGAACTGGATTATCTCTGAATGTTTTAGCTTTCCTTAACTCTTCCAGGGGAAAGCATCTCCCCGAACGAGTTAATCCCTTGGCCTCATTGACTTCTTATTTCATTTCCTTTCCCTTATAGGTCACTATCACCCATTCATAGTTCCATGGGATATCCTTGGTGTTGATTACTAGCAGCTGGGTTACAGGCTTGATGATGACAGGGTCCGTGCGGTCACCCTCTACAATTATGATAGGTTTATTTTCCAACCCTAGTATGACCACTTTTGACTTTTCTTGCTTTGCTACAACATCACTTGGGGATCTTTTCTCAACTACCACAGATGGCTCAACGTTTGTCATGCTCAACTTGTTCACCGATCCTTCGATCGTTGGTTTGTTGACTGGCTTGACCTCGCTAGACCGAATTATCATAACGGATTGGGAGGGCTTCTTGGGTTCCTCCTCCTTTTGTAATATCTCGATCATGTTTGTTTCCTCATGTTTGGACTTCAATCCGGTTTGTGTTGATGAGCTCCTGGATGGAATTTTTCAAGTGGCAGCACTTCTCTGTATCATGCCCCGAAGTACCAGAACAATATGCACAACTCAAGGAATAATCAAGATTCTTTGGAGGAGGGTTTGGCAATTTCAACTCAATTTGGCTCAGCATATCCAACTGCCTCAATCTCTGGAATAAACTGGTATAAGACTCCCCCAACGGGATGAATGTTTTCTTCCGGTGTAACCTTTCATTTTTGAATGCTAGATTGGGTCGGAAACCTGGGCCAGCAGGGTTTCGGTAGTCTCGTAGGGGTGGGTAAGCATTTTATGGAGCTGGATAGGTATTTTGTAGGGCTGGGGCATGCCATTGTGAGTAGGAAGGAGGTTGAGTATATGACTGGGCATGGTGGACAGAAATCTGAGGGTCTGGTGATGGGAAGTAATGATGGGGTAGATTATATGGGGTTTGGGTATAGGTTTGGTTATGGGGTCGAGGCTGGGCATAATGGTGTGATGGGCTCCTAGGTCCAAACCATGATCCTGAATCAATTGTTGCCATATCTTCTTTCTTCTTCTTCTTTCCGATCACTCCTATAGTACCATTTTGAATGGCTTGGGTAGTTGCTTTGATGGCCGAGTCGCTTATGATCTTGCTTGATTTAAGCCCTTATTCCACCATGACACCCATCTTCACTACCTCGTTGAAAGACTTGCCCATGGCCGATATCAGATGGCCAAAGTAAGTAGGTTTCATAGCCTGCAGAAAGTACTCCACCATTTCGTCCTCCTCCATCGGGGGGTTAACTCTTGCCGCTTGCTTTCTCTAGCGAAAACCGTATTCCCTGAAACTTTCACTAGGCTTCTTCTCAATCTTAGTCAAAGACAAATGATTTGGAACAATCTCGATGTTGTATTGGAAATGACGAGAGAATGTTTGGGCCAAATTATCCCAGGTATACCATCTGTTGTGATCCTGACGAGTGTACCACTCCAATGCCGCGCCACCCAGACTCTGGCTAAAGTATGCCATCAACAACTCATATTTTCTACTAGCTCCTCTCATTTTACTGCATAATCCCCTCAAATGGGCCACCGGGTCTCCGTGCCTATCATATAGATCAAATTTAGGCATCTTGAACCCCACAAGCAACTGAACATCAGGAAATAGACACAAATCTTTGTAGGCTACACTCACCTGGCCTCCCAATCCCTGCATGTTTCTGAATGATTGTTTCAAGCTTCTTACCTTCCTGAACATCTCCTCCTACTTTGGGTTTTTAGGTGGTTTCTCAGTCTCAACAGGGAGGTCGAAACGAGGAGTGTAGGAGTAATGACATTGGGCCTCGAAAGTAGGATCCGGGGGATATTATTGGTTATCTTGGGTCTGGAATAAGGGCTCACTGGAGGATCGATTGAGTGTAGTTGGCGGTGGTGCCACGAAAACAAGGGTGCCTGGTGGAGGGGGTATGGGATTGGTTTAGCTGGTGGTGCTTGTGTGGTTTGGGAAGTAGTGCCCTAATAGTGGTGGTAATGGGGGAAGCCTGGAGATGAATCAACAGTGGGAGGTTCTTGGGATTGAGTTAGTGGCGGGACGAAAGCAGGGTTGGCGGGGTATGATGGTGGTGGATGCCCTTTCATCCATGCCTGGTACATCTCTACCATTTGGTGTTTCAACTTATGTAACTCCTCTTTAAGATTAACATCAAACTCTTCCCCCTCCCTTGATGGATCAATAACACTTACATCCAGTTCTTGGCCAGCCATGATCAACTTGTCTTTGGACTTGCTGTTGTACGGGTGAGTTGCCAGAATGCCGAACAAACTAACCACCTTCCTGGACTTGATAACAACAAGTAAGCTTGTTAGTGATTAAGAGCTAAGCAGATAGGCAACCGCACGTTGGGGATGCAATGCACCTAAGCAGTTAACCATTTCTATTATGCATTTGAACGGCTACTTGCGTCATCCCGGCTTTCACTAATTCCCATTTTGCAATTTCTTTCTCTCTTTCCTTTTCATTCCTTCTTTTCTTTGTTTGATCCTTGTTTTAATTCCTTTATTATCTCATTTTTCCTCTCTTGTTTTGCCATTATTTCTTTCCCATAGTTTTTCTTGTTTTCTCTCCCCTTTTTATATTTTCATTTCATGGTTATGATCGAATCCTATGGGGATTGCTTACGTATCATGACACCGCATGAATCAGACCAAGCGAAGTTCTGGGAACATGTGCGAAATAAATAAATAAAACATTTTGGGGTTTTCAAATTTCATAAAATAAAAGAAAAATATTTTGATTACGACGACTTCTCCTACAGATTTAAGCATAGAAACCGACAGACTCGATGACTGGACCAACAAACTTCAAGAGAAAACTGAAAATATAGACTCCAAAATGAACTAACAAACTTAGAAGAAACTGGCAATACTGGCTCAAAAATGAACTAACAAAATACAGACTCGAACAAACAAAATCAAGAATACATAAGTGCCTCAACTACTGCTCCGGTTGGCCTTGTTACGGGCCTTTGCGCCATATCTTCTTGGAGGCAAAACAAGTCATCCATGATTTGCAGGACAAAAATCATAACTGAAGCGAAGAACATGGACCTTGTCATGTCTTCACACTTGTTGCACTTCATCACAATGTAGTCTGCAATTCTCCTAACCCTTTCCCTAATAATACCTTTCTCCTGTAGCAACCATCCGATCTGCTGTGATATGGCATCCAAGACTTGTTCGGCTGTATGATTTTGTTCTTAAAGCTGCTGCAGGTCTTTTTCTAACTGCGCCATTAGGGCATAGCAGTGCTCCCTTTCTGCATTGAAGTCTCTCGCCTTCTTGGCTATTTCATTCTCAAGGACATTGACCTTTTTCTTTATATTCACCATTCCTTTGTCATACTTCTCCTTCAGTTGCCGAACAAAACTGGCCCATCCCTCCGCATTCTTAGCTAACTTGGCTCGGGCATTTTCTAGCTCAGCTTCAGTCTTTTGCAAATCATCCTCATAGTTACGTACCTTTTGTGTAAGGCTGTAGATGAGCTTTTCATCTTTTCTGCTTCTACCCGGGTTCTCAGCTGCTATTCTCATTTTTCGAACTTGGGCTCGGAGAGCTTCATTTTCTTGGGCCAGCCTTCTTTTTTCACCTTCAGCCTCTTATGCTTGGTGATCATTATTGAATTCCATGTTTCTCAGCTTCTCTTCCAAGGTGTGAATCGTGGCTTGATATTTTTTCTCCTTTTCTCCCCAGGCCAACCTTTCTTGTATTTTATCATTAAAAGCTTGAACTTGAGGTCTCTTGGCAGGCCTCTCGGGCTCGGGCTCGGACTCTGGTTCGTTATTTACACAAGACTTTTTCTCAAACCATGCAGGGTAATCTGGATCAACTTCCCCTTTTGTAACATCTGGTACCTGGGTGCCATTTTTTAGATAAAGACAACCATTCCAATCCTGCTGAACTAAAGGCTAGGGTAATGCACTTCTGGATGCAGCTCAATGACTTGGGTGGTTAGATATTCATCTTCAAGCACAACCTTATATCTTCCTAACTGCCTTAAGACCCTCTGTGGTGCATATGGCTGGACACTTCTCACACCCATCAACCTTAGGTAACCCTTGGTAGCTATCATGTATATGGCTTTTGTAATCGGGAGCCATCCTATAGTCCACTCGACCTGTCTTGCTTTGAGAGCTTTCAAGTAGGAGACCTAGGTTTCAAACCCTTCTGGCACGTTGTAGTCTTTCACCCTTTCCTCATAACTCTAGATGAAGTTATCTCTGCTCGAACCATAACTCATGAATTTAGGATGATGGCGGAGATTCTCGATCAACCACATTTGTAGAAGAATATTGCACCCTTCAAAGAATTGAGCCCCGACTTTGCATAATGTCAATGCTTGATAAATGTCTACCAGCACTAACGGAACAAGTGTATGATCTTTCTTGGTACTGAGGATTTGTGCAATTCTAACCATACAAATATCCACTGTCCCTTCCGTATCTGGAAAGACCATGATCCCCAAAAATGCCACAATAAAAGTGAACCGACGATCAATTTGCCAAAGGCCCTTATCTTGTTTGTTGCTCAAACCCTTTTCATGCGTTTCGAACCCAACTGAGTGCCCGAACCTAAAGTACGAGAAGTAGAAAGAACAACACCCTTTGCTTACATGGGCTTTCTTCATTTGTTTACTACTATTCAAGAGGTTGAAGAACTTGTGCACCGAAAGAGCCCTTGAAAATATAAGTTGTTGTTTCCTCAAATCCCGGCCAAACTCAATATAACAGCTATTTCCTCCAAAGTAGGGTGATCTCAAAGTCCGAGAATCGAAAAACATTGTGGACAGAGTGCACTTCAAATGAGCATATTATAGCTTCATGTTTTGCATTTCAAAGGCTGTGAAAAAACCTGGATTCAATAATCAGGAAAAGAAAAATTCTGAAATTAGCTAGACAATAGCAACAGAAAACCAGCAGCAAGATAACAGCAATGATAATCGAAATTCAGCTTCAATAACCAGCTATGTTTCAGCTTAGAAAACCGGAGAATCCTTGGAAAACCATTTTTAAAACTCAGAAGAAGACCAGAAAGATTAGCCTAGTGATGCAGAAAATTCTAATGTTTTTTTTTGTGATTTTCAGCATAGAGAGTGATGCTTCAAATCTGATTTTTTAGAATGAGAGAAAAGGCCTCTTTATAGGCCTCTCAGCCATGTGCCTAAGAGCAGAAAAATGGGAATTATTCCCAGCCTGCAAAAGGCATCTTTCTAACTGAATTGGGACAACTATCAACCTCTAATTGGTTTCAGCATTTGTGCTGGCCAAATAGGGCCAGCTGCCCCAAATTCAAGAAGCCTCCTACATTAAACTTATCTGAAAGTCCTTATTTCTATTTCCTAAATTCACCCATAAGTTTTTGTTTGTTCAATTAAGATCCTAGGAGTGTTTAACAATTACAAATCCTAACAAATAAGACAAGGCACGCAGGTATGAATAAAACCAATCAAATAGTAAACAACACTGAAAGGGTGAACATCTGGACTTTTAAAACAAACCAGAAAGGATTCAATTTCATGATAAGCTTCAAAATTCCAGTTTTAATGGCTAGTGACAAACTTAATCCTAAGAGATGAACAATGAAAGATGAATAGATATTGAGCATTTAATCAACTGAATCATAAAACCCTAAAATTTACATCATGCAATTAAAATAAAGGAAGAAAAGAAATAGAAAAGCAAGATGAACTAGAGTCAAAACAGAAATCATGATAAATCTATCCTAAACAACTAAGAAACTAACATAAGCAAGTATATAGTAATACAAATAACATCTAATTGATTAAAACAAACGGAACTCAAACAAATTCGGACAAGTAAGCCATTAGAATTACCAGAAAATCAGAAAAAGAATAAAATAAAAATCAAAAACAAAACCAAAGAGGAAGAGGTGACATACTGGCTAACCAGAAAGAGCCTAGTGACTGAATTCAACGAACAAGGAGGGAAAAGAAACTCGGCAGGGTACAGTGGCTTGGTCAAGAGGTCGTGACCCTCGAAAATGAACTAAAACTCGTATTAATCATGGGTTCTCAACGAGAACGATTGCTTAACACCAGTCTTGAGTTGAATCGAGCTTTGGGAAGCAAAGAGTCGGAATTAGAAGATTAGGGTTTTTCTTCCAATTCTCAGATCCAAAATTCGGGGAGCTAGGAAGTGTTTAGGGGTATTTTGCTGATGTATTTGGGAAGAGGAGGGGACAGGGGTCGCCTTGTATCAATTTGGGGATGCTTGGAGGGATTAGGGTTTTGGGACTCCGATCTTAAATCTAAGATTTGAGGGGTTTGATGATGATTTGCGGAAAATGGTCGGGGTGTTTGGAAAGAGGAGGGAACGGGGATTGTGTGGTGTTAATTTGGAGCAGATTGGAGCGCCAGAACCGCCGTGAGGCGATTCCCGGCAGGTGGGTGACGGCGGAGACGATGGGGTTTTTAGGGCGACGGCTAGGGTTCCTGTTCTCTGAACTTGAGAGATAGGGAATGAAGGGGGGAGTGGAATGGGGAGAGGGGGTGCTGGTTCGGACATATATCTATTAAACAACTCATCAGTTCTGAGCCGTTGGATTGCCAAGATCCAATGGCTGTAATCATCTACTGCAAAACATGGTTGTTTGGTTAATTATGGGGGAGCTGGACCGGGTTAAATGTTGGGTTGGGCAGATCTGGGTCAAAGAATTTGTTTGGGTTTTAACTTAATTGGCCCAATTCGGGGTTTTAAAACAAACTCTTCAATTTCCTTTTCTTATGTTTTCTTTTATATATATTTTTTCTTTTTCTATAATTAATTAAAATCCTAAATTAAATCCTAAATTGATCTAATTTGTAAGATTAAACTAATTATCTATTATAAAAAATATGAAAAATTATTTAATCCTAAATCAAAAGAGAAAAACAACTATTCTAAAATTAAAAGCTAAAAATGTTAAAGTAAGCCAATTTTTTTGATTTTCAATTTTAATAAAGCAACTAATTCACTAATTAACCTTAAAATGTAAAAATAAAACCTAAATGCAATGCATGGTAATTTTGGAATTTTTTTGGTTTTAATGAAAGTAAACATGCACAAAAATTCAAATAATTAACACAAAATCTTACAAAATTGTAAATAATTGGAAAAAATTTGTTTCTTTAATTTGTTGGAGTATTTCATATAGGACAAAAATTACGTGTTCACAGTATGAATTAAAGTAGTGCTTAAAGAAGAAGGGAATATTTTTGGGGTGTGATCTTGTTTGTGAAATTAAAGTGGATTGAAGAATTTGCGCTTAAAAATTATTATATGATGTGTTAAATTACTTAGGAGGGTTAGCCACTATTCCTAAATATATCCTTCCTGTCCCTTGACCCACATTACAACCATGAAAAGTCCTAATTGAATTTAGATCGAGTGACCCTACATTAGTAGAGATTTATATTAAGGGCAATCCTATGGTGCCAATTGCATGCATGTGACTTCTTTTGTGAGAGTGAGAGGTTTTCTTTAATATATGTGAGTCTTTAAATTATATTTGATCATGAGATTCGAATGTGTGGATTCAACTTACTCTTTTGTTCTTGTTGTGAGGGCACATGGTTTCATGAGGGATATGTAACGTTATTACACTTCTCTCTATAACGTTGGGTGTTCAAGACATGAGTGCATTGTGATATTTAGTTGGTTTTTGAGGCTAGGATTGTCAGCAGTATGTTGTCTTTGTTGTGAATATTTGTGAAGTATGGCATAAGAAAAGGAAAGTGCATGTGATTGCATATGCTAGAGTTTAATTGTTGCAATAAACCATTGTCATTGGTGTAGTGTGCCTCAATTGTATAAAAACAAAGTGCTCAAAGGTAGTGTAAAGTGTTAGTTGACTCGAGGACGAGCAATGTTTAAGTGTGGGGTAGTGATGTGTGACTATAATTATATATTTTTAGTGCAGTACTTACCTTGCATTTTGGGACTTTAATATTAAACAATATTATATTTGTGTTTAATTGAGTTTATTTTATGTATAGATATGTTGAAGACGAAACTGGGAGCAAAATAAAAATTTTATATGTATTTTATGCCCTATAAGAATGATTCATGTTTATGTTCATGCAATTGGAGACAAAAGAAAACAAATAAAAATTAAAAGAATCAAAAGAAGACAAAAGAACAAATTGAAAAAAAAAAAAAAAAAGAAGAAAAAACGTGAATTGGAAAGTTTGGCAGAAAGATTCAAAATTCAAAACAAACCAGCAAAGGATCAGGCGAAGCGAGCCAAAAAGCTCGCGTTAGAGCAGGCGCCGCGAGGCTTGAAGCGAGGTTTTGCGTGTTCCGGGTTTTAGGCCTATTTTGTCTTTTATTTAATTTTGAACTTGTTTATTTCGTTTAGGTCTTTTCCCTACAAGTCATTAAACACCACCTTTGAGGAGGAGACCCAGATTGGACAGATTTGAGATCGGGTATTGGACCTAAGAAGGCAAGAACATACTAGGAGCAAGACAGAGAATTCTTCTACGAGTTTTTCACTTCTTTCTTCCTATTTCCATTATTGGTTATGAATTCTAGTATTGTCGTTATGCATACTATATGAATAACTAATTTATTATCTAGGGTTTTGATGGAACTTATAGGAAGATGATTTTCCTGTTACGTTAATATAGATTTGCTGTAACTTTTTCTCTATTTGTTTAACTGCGTTTATATTGTGGTTGGTTGAAGAGCTCTCAATCGACTATGCCTATTTAGTGTGTATTACTCGGAAGAGAGTGCATATTTAGGTAGTTGTTGAACAACATTACTCCTAATGTATACGAGGGATCAATACGGAGGGTTTAAAGGTGAGATTAGGAATAACGAAACCTTGGTGCGATCCGAATGAGCCGTAACATAGTGCCAGCTAGCGTAATTCGGAAGAATATTTCTAGTAAATTGTGGTAGTTGCTCAGGAGAGAATTACGACACTCAGAGCGCTCATGATCAATAGAGATGCTTAGGCGAGATTATAGAAGACGTAGCAGGAAGGATTCCGACAATTGGGGAAATCATAACTCTAAACCTCCTTAATCTTTTCTCCAATCCCTAGTATCTTCAGTTGTTATTCTACTACTTTAATTATTTAGTTAGTTAGATATAAGAATCTTAATATTTATAACTTAGGAATTGTTGAGCTTATCTTCTTAGTGATAGTCAACAATTGTAGCTAAGCATTAGTTCTCTGTGGAATTCGACTCCGAACATATTAACCGAAATATATTTGCAACGAGCGCTTAATACTTTTTATAAGGCATAGTTGGACGTGATCAGTATACATACAATTATAATATAAATTCAACACAAATGAAATAAAAATATCTAACAGAATGATATACAAAAAGTATTTGGAAGTTTTGCGTCAAAAATTAAGAAGAAGAAAGATGAGAGTGGGAATGGGCGAATGAAATCCTTTATACAGAAGCAAGAACGTCCAATGTTTCTTTTTGATCTAGAATTTGTATGATTTTGGAACTTCAAGAATAGGCCGGATATTTTTAAATAATAGTTAAAAGGGTCAAATGACTAACAATTATGGAATGAATTATAGTTATGCTGGATAGTACAAACAAGAAAATTTTATATGAGGTAAAATCTTATTTTATTTTAAAGACCTAAATTTTAGGTCTCCTAACTTAGTTCAAATAAGAAAAAAATTAATACATAAAATTTCATTAATTATGAAATCTTATATGTTAGGAAAATAACTTACATTACAATTTCGTCAAATGTGAAATCTATTTTTAATGGATAAAAAAGGCGAACGATATTTCGCTAAGGGTCTTCGTACTTTTAATATAGTATATATAAATTTTCATACTCGTCCTAGTATGTTGTAAGTTTGGTTTCCATATTATAGTAATTTTTCATTTTTGAAGACTTAAAATTAGATCTAAAATTTTATTAGCAGATTTCTAACATATTTATATACACTTTATCTAATACACATAAGAAAAAAGTTATCACTACTTTACAACCAAATAAAAATTTACTTATGAACATCAGAATTTAAAACCAAATAAAAATTTACTTATAAATCCTTTCCTTATTTAAATTGTGTAAAGTAATGATAACTTTTTTCTTATATATATGTGTGTATATGCAACCAAAATTTAATTGATTTTAAAGTACTAAATTTCTTCATTTCAGTTGCCTTACTTGACAATATATCATCAGCCTTTTGATTTCTTCCTTGACGTCTCAATTGATCCAATATACTAGGAATATTTCTTTAAGTTTTCTTACATAAAAAAATTTGTGTTGTGGGACATACGTCTGAAAAATAATGTTAAAACTTTCCTAGTAACTACTCTTTATTATAAACGTCAATTATGTAGCCGCCTTAGTTAAGAGTCTTTCATGGCCATGTTTCCGAGTACGAGTGGCAAACGGACGGGGCAGGTCGGATATAGACGGGTCAAAAACAGGTAATACAACCAATATATACTTAATACGGATAGAAAATAATTTAACCGGCGGGTAATATGGATATTTATATTATCTATGACTTCTTTAAAAATGATCACTTTTGGGTTTGAGTCTTTACAAATATAAAAATTAAACTCATTAATTGGTTATCCATTTTTTAAGTGGATAATATGAATCTTATCGATATTTTATCCATTTTTTAAAATTTAGTTATCCAACCCATTTTTGGTGAATTATATTAATGGATAATTATTTTTTTTAATCCATTTTGCCACCACTGCTTCAGCGATTATTAGAGAATTTCCCCGGCATCGTGACAAAAATATTTATATTTTGGCTTCACAATAATTAGTACAAAAAATTTATTTGTTTACATCATTGCGGTTCTTTGAGTCAGCTGAATTGTTTTGACTCTAAAGAAAGTAACAGTTAAGTAAACAAAGTCTGCTTTGACCAGTTGTTGACAAACGAAAGTTGCAGAAAAATACTAGTCCATTATATTTTTCGTTGCATATCCCATTCTGGCCAAAACAAAAGCCTATAAAAGACCACACACAACTGACCTTTGAATTATATCATCAAACCAAATAATCCTCCATTTATCTCCCAAAATGGAATTCTTCAGCTTGGTTTCCATATTCCTATTTCTATCTTTCCTCTTTTTGTTAAGGAAATGTAAGAACTCCAATAGCCAAACCAAACAATTGCCTCCAGGTCCATGGAAAATACCAATACTAGGAAGTATGCTTCATATGCTTGGTGGAGAACCACACCATATCCTTAGGGATTTAGCCAAAAAATATGGACCAATTATGCACCTTCAGTTTGGTGAAATTTCTGCAGTTGTGGTTACTTCTAGGGAGATGGCAAAAGAAGTGCTAAAAACTCATGACGTAGTTTTTGCATCTAGGCCTAAAATTTTGGCCATGGACATTATCTGTTATAACCAGTCTGATATCGCCTTTAGCCCTTATGGCGATCACTGGAGACAAATGCGTAAAATTTGTGTCATGGAACTTCTTAATGCAAAGAATGTTCGGTCTTTCAGCTCGATCAGACGTGATGAAGTCGTTCGTCTCATTGACTCTATTCGATCAGATTCTTCTTCTGGTGAGCTAGTTAATTTTACGCAAAGGATCATTTGGTTCGCGAGCTCCATGACGTGTAGATCAGCATTTGGGCAAGTACTCAAGGGGCAAGACGTATTTGCCAAAAAGATTAGAGAAGTAATAGGGTTAGCAGAAGGCTTTGATGTGGCCGATATCTTCCCTTCATACAAGTTTCTTCATGTTCTCAGTGGAATGAAGCGTAAACTTCTGAATGCCCACCTTAAGGTAGATGCCATTGTTGAAGATGTCATCAACGAGCACAAGAAAAATCTTGCAACTGGGAAAACTAATGGAGCATTAGGAGGTGAAGATTTAATTGATGTCCTACTACGACTTATGAATGATACAAGTCTTCAATTTCCCATCACCAATGACAAAATCAAAGCTGTTATTGTTGTAAGTATTATTGAATACTACAATCCTATGCTTATTCTTACTCTCCCATATCCATTGCCACAGCGATTTTTTTTTTAAAATTTTTTTACCAAGAAAAATAATTTCTTATTAAAAAATAATTTAATGTTATAACTTAGCCATTATTAATTTGCAGGACATGTTTGCTGCCGGAACAGAAACTTCATCAACAACAACTGTATGGGCTATGGCTGAAATGATGAAGAATCCAAATGTATTCAACAAAGCTCAAGCAGAAGTGAGAGAAACCTTTAAAGACAAAGTAACATTTGATGAAATTGATGCAGAGGAGCTGGAATACTTAAAGTTAGTTATTAAAGAAACTTTGAGACTTCATCCACCGTCTCCACTTTTGGTCCCAAGAGAATGTAGGGAAGATACAGATATTAACGGCTACACTATTCCTGCGAAGACCAAAGTTATGGTTAATGTTTGGGCATTGGGAAGAGATCCAAAATATTGGGATGACGCAGAAAGCTTTAAGCCAGAGAGATTTGAGCAATGCTCTGTGGATTTTTTTGGTAATAATTTTGAGTTTCTTCCCTTTGGCGGTGGACGGAGAATATGTCCTGGTATGTCATTTGGTTTAGCTAATCTTTACTTGCCATTGGCTCAATTGCTATATCACTTTGATTGGAAACTCCCGAGCGGAATGATGCCCGGAGACTTGGACTTGACTGAATTAGCTGGAATAACAATTGCTAGAAAAGGTGACCTTTACTTAATGGCCACTCCTTATCAACCTTCTCGCGAATAATTTAATGGCATCAGGTTTTTTAATTCCATTGTCAACCTCACTATTGTACAATCTTTCTGATGTTTCAGGTTTTGCCGATTTGTAATAAATGTAGTTTTTATAATATGTATCATATCCCATGTATAAGAAGGACGATTAATTAGTTGTACCACCTCAGAACTTCTTAGGAAGATGTGTTATTTTGTGGTGTTTTGGACAATCTTTTGGAGAAGATAACAAATAAAAGTATAAATAAGAAGGTTATTAATAGTATTACTTTTCGTATTATTCAATATGAGTCAAGAAAATTTGATCTTCTTCTGAATGAAGGAAGTTATAATTTGTTCATTCTCAGTGGACCTCTGGCTTCTTTAGGAAGTTCACATTCTTGTAAGAAAATTCTTGGGGTTTGAATATGGTTGTGGCAAATTTTGCTTGCGCATTTGCGACCTCATTTTCTTCTCTAAAACAATGTGTAACTTGAATGTTCCTCTGTAACATCTTCTATGTATGGCTTCGATTGCTCCTTGCAATTTCTAGGTGGTTTGTGTTCCCCATTAATCACCTGGACTATAAGCATAGAGTCCAGCTCCAACTCAGTGTGTTAAAATTCTGGTCGCAATACCAAGATACCCCAATTAAGGCTGCATAAGCTTCATTGAAATTGTTAGTGTAGAATTGAGTAGGATAGGCAAAAGCCATTATCATCTTTCCATTTCTATTCCTAACAGATCTCTCAGCTCCAGCCTTATTTGGTTAACCATATAGCTTCCATCTGTGTTGATTTTCATAGTATCATGTGTGGCAGGTGGTAAGTAGCAAAAATTGATGAACGCTGTTCTTTGGTTGTGATTTCCACCACTGCCAAAGAAAACTTACGACATTACTCCCAGTAGGACTAATACCTTGAGGTCTGGACATAAAATTCCAGACCTTCTTGGCTATTTCACTACCTTTGAAAATATGATCAGTAGTTTCATCCTTAAGGTCCCTGCAACAAGAACATCTCAAAACCAAGTTAAAATCAAATCTTAAGATATTATCATCTAAAGGGAGTTTCCTTTTAAGCAGTTTCCACATAAATAAGGAAACTACAAAATGGGAGCTCCCTAATCCAGATGCTAGAAATACTGGGGAGGGGATGGTGTTTCTGTCTAGGAAATTAAAAGCAGTAGCACAAGAGAAAATTTATGGAACAGTTATAGAAAAGTTAAGAAAGTAACTGTATCATGTATCAGCAAGCTCATAATGACTTAACTTTAATATTTATCAATTTTTTTAGGATAAATTTAATTTGACCTCTAAATATTTGGGAGGAATTGCTATTTGGTTGTATTATAGAAGGTGGACTTTACTGCTTATATTGAGAAGCATGAGTTCTGCTATGATGCTGTTCTATATGAGCATGTTACAAATGATCAGGTATCTTTTCATTATATATGTAAAAGATTAGTTACAAAGACTGAGGCTTTATACAAAGGTTGTGCCAAAAATTTTCATAACTGATTTCAACTACTTTTACTTTTTTCTCAATACAAGATTTAGTTATAGTGATTGTTGCTTTATAAAAAGGTTTTGCATAAAATTTTCATAACTAATTCTGTCTACTTTTTTTTTTTTGCTCAATACAAGATGATTTACCACATATTGTTTTGCAACTTAATCATGTATTCACTGCTTTGCAGGTTTGTAGAGCTACTGTAGAACTAATTATCCCAACCATCTTTTAGCGCACGAAAGCTACATAATTTATTTATGGCGAGATAGGTCTGCTGCATTTCTTCACATGCTTGGTTAACTTTTTTTCCCAGAAGCTGCTTATTATTATCTTGTATTTTCTGCTTCAGGATATGAGGCGGTAGTCAAATAAAATTGGCGAGACAACGATAGTACCTATTATTGTGCCACAAATAGATGCCATTGTGAGGTTGATCTATTCCTGTATTTTTGGATTGAGACCTTTTATGGGAATGTTAAGAATGCTCTTTTCTTGATTATCTATATTGATTTTCTTTTGAATTTGAGACAAAAATAAGGCTCTTGGTATCTTTAGTTCCAATTAGTTTAGTCTTCATACATTGCATCTTTTAGGAATACACTGCATGTAGATAGCTAATAGTTGAACCACCTATGTTTCAAATCTTTTTTTCTAAATCACAAAACTAATTTTTCTCACTTTTATTGTCTTTTACTTGGTAAGTAAATGTCTAATTCATAAAGGGAGAGTTTCTGCATTGATTGATAGAGAGATGGAATGTGCCAGGTCTAATGAGCATAACTGACTCTCCTCCTCCCTTTTATGTTATGCCGTTTACTCTTTCAAAACTGACATGACTTAGTTTTTAGCCAAGGGCATATGGTGACACTGCTATAAAGTGTAACGAAAAGGAGATAAACACTAATTTTGAGCTAAGATATAAAAAGGAAATAAGTTTCAAGGCTAATAGTGGAAGTAGTAAATTAGGGCTTTCACACACATTTGAACTCCTTTATAATTGTTGTTCCTTTTTCAGTTATGTACTTATTGTATTTAAAAGCATAGTTTTTTCCTTCCCCTATGACGGTCATGGCTAATGAACTATAGAATAGCCCCAGTATTTAGTTGATGACTGGCATGGCATCGCATGCCAAATCGAAAATTATGAACTCCGGCATCCCTAATAAGGTTTGACTAAATAGAGTGGTGCCATGGTAATTCAATATCATGCTTTTCATTAAGATTTTTGGTACTTATCGACTTATGAAATATCTGACAATGGAATATTGGTAATTTATAATTTAATCAATAATCATGATTTCTTAGTTACATATCTTTTATGCAAAAAAAATTTCTATCACAGTGGGAAGTAAACTGCCTTATGGCCCTCAAATGCTGACTAATCAACCTCTTCTTTGGAACGTAGTGAATACCGTTATTATTCTCATATTAAAGGTATACTCTTTGCCAAATTTTGTTGCACCTTTTTAAATTTTTGTTGAGTCGTAAATATCACATTCACTAATGAGTAAAATAAAATTTAACTTTCATGGTCTGTCAATTGTTTGAATAGGTTAGAGCTTTTACTAAGCAATTTAAAATTTATTTGGACCACTAATGGAAAATTCTCAATTTTGTGTTAACTCAAATTGTTCTCACGAAAATATTATAACACTTTAATCAGCTCTGAAGGTATTAAATTTTAACTTTTAAGTGCCTAAGTGGTTTTTGTATTGGGAAAACACTGAGCCTGAATATTGAAGATGACGTGTCATGACACGTGGACTGGTCAAAAGGTCAAAACACAATAAATAGCCAAGAGACACGGGCGACAACATATATGGGGAAAAGAAAGCAACATAGTTGTGGACCGTTACTAAAATAGGTACGAGTCTCATACCTATTCGAGTCATTTAAAGATCAAAGATCGGAAGAAGTTGAAGATACGAATCTGATGACGTAAAAGAGTCTAAATACGGCATTAAATATTAAATACGTTAGAGAATTTGAATAAAATAGAAATGATTGTGTAACATTTCTTTTAAATGTCATTTATTGCTCATAATTGCCTCATTAAGACAAAGGCATTATATCTTCTCCTAGAATCAACTATAAAAGGAGAAGGACTCAACATCTGTAAGGACACGAAATATTATTGAGATTACACTGAAATACACAACTACTTATTACTTTATTATTCTCAGAAATCTTCTATTATTTTCGTCTCCAGATTATCAGTAACCCGAATTTCTCTTTATTTCTAGTTTTGATCAAAGACTCAGATTTTTGGTTAAACAAATTGGTTCCGTTACCGGGAATTTGATAATCTTCTCTTTTAAGCTATGTTCCAGCCGTTGTTATCATCATGTCAAACAACAATAACAGTGAAAACACCTTGGGAAACCATGAAAATCAAATCCATCAAAATCAAGGAGATTTACAGAACATTGACGTGGTTCCCTCCCCTCAAAATTCACCACGTCAATCTCGTGAAGGCACTCCTACTCCTGAATCTCGTGCTGATCAACAAGAGCAATCTGAACATTTTGAAGGGGTAGATGAAGCTTTACAAAAAGTAATTGATGCACGGGTTAGCAAAGCTCTTCAGGCTCTAGTTAGTCGATTACCTGTTGCACCACCCACACCTACTCCTAATAATAATACATTGGAGAATCCTCGTTCTGGCCTTGTTATTTTTGGAAATGGAGGAACCCCCAGCGAACCACAGGAAGGAGAACCAGGTAATTCAAATAATTCTCATTTGCAAAATTTAGTACTAACTTTGCAGAAACAGCTTAAGGAACAGAATGAGCGCATCGAGCAAATCCCTGGAGTTCCCCCTGTAATCAAAGGAGTGGATGTGGATAAATACTCACAACAACCTTGGAAACCAAGTGCTGCTCCCCTTCCAATCCCTAAAAAGTTCAAAATGCCTGACGTCTCAAAATATGATGGCACAACAGACCCACATGATCACGTAACTGCATTTACAACAAGCGTGAAAGGCAATGACTTGACCAAACAAGAAATTGAATCAGTACTGGTCAAGAAATTTTGAGAAACACTCACCAAGGGTGCATTAACCTGGCATTCTCTTTTACCCGAAAATTCTATTAATTCTTTTGCTGAGCTTGCAAATTCTTTTATTAAAGCACACTCGGGAGCTCAAAAAGTTGAAAAAAGAATGGAGTATATATTCAAAATCAAGCAAGAGGACTTCGAGTTGCTCAGAGATTTTGTTGATAGATTCCAACGTGAAAGAATGACTTTACCTCGTGTACCTGATAACTGGGCTGCAATAGCTTTTGCAAGCAACTTAAATGACAAAAGCTCAGAAGCTACGAGAAGACTGAAAGAAAGCCTTCAAGCGTTCCCTGCAACCACGTGGAATGACGTTTATAACAGGTATAGTACGAAGTTGCAAATTGAGGAAGATACCGTACCTCAGTTTCATCATGAAAAAAGGAGCAAATCCAGGAGATCAAAAACAGAAAAAAGATCAGGTAAAAACAGGTACGATCCATATATGGGACCTGTAGGGAAAGACTCATGGTCAAAATAGGATAGTCAACGATATGATAAAAAATTGAGGAACAGGGAATCTGGTTCTTCATCAAGGTTCAGAAATGACCGAAACAGACAAGAGTCACGAGATGATGACAGAAGTTTAAAGGCAATGTTCGGCAGATATAACTTTAATGTCACTACCTCCGAGCTCGTAGCTGTTTTGAGGAGCATGAGGGATAAGGTACGATGGCCAAAAGAGATGCGGTCAAATCCAAATAGACGCAATCCAGACCATTGTTGCGAATTCCACAATGATCACGGGCACAAAACTTTAGAATGTAGATTCTTACAAAGTGAAGTGGATTATCTATTGAAACAGGGGTATCTCACTGAGTTATTTAGTGAGAAAGGTAAGCAAGCCTATATGAAAAATAGGCAGGAGCCACCAAAGCCTCCTTCCCCAAGAGAACCGTGAATGTTATAAGTGGGGAAGAAGATATTCACGGTGTAACATATACGGCTACCAACAAGGTTTCTAAAGTAATGATAACACACGGTAAACGGGTACGACAAGTTTTAGAAAATGAAAGTATTTCTTTCGATGATGCAGTTACCGAAGGAGTAATGACCCTACAAAACAACGCACTGGTAATATCTTTACTTGTATATGATACTAATGTAAAACGAGTTTTGATTGATCCAGGAAGTTCCATGAATATTATACTATTAAGGGTATTACGTGAAATGCAAGCTAAAGACAAAATGATACCTAAGGCGCATACCCTATATGGGTTCGACAATTCAAGTGTGGTAACAAAAGGAGAGGTAATTCTAACAACTTTTGCTGCAGGTGTTGTTAAAGAAACTAAATTTCAGGTAGTAGATATGGAAATGGCTTACAATATGATCATGGGGAGACCTTGGATCCATGACATGGATGCTGTCCCATCAACTCTATATCAAGTTATTAAATTCCCATCACCTTGGGGAATTTGCCAAATTCATGGGGATCAGCAAACAGCCAGGAGTATCAACGGTGTAACAGATACGAGCACCATAAATAAAGAAAAATAGCAATTACAGGAAACAGTTGAAGGTATCAAGGATCAAACCTCAACCGAACAAGAAAAGACAGATTTAGACTCGAGACCTGATACAATTCAGGAACCTGAAGAGAATGAAAATATCAAAACAACAATTGAAGAGCTCGAGGCTGTGATATTATTTGGGCAATGGCCTAAACGGAAGGTTTATGTTGGAGCCAATTTATGCTCAGATATGCGAGGTATGTTGATTGAATTTTTAAAAGCTAATGTGGACTGTTTTGCTTGGTCCCATGCTGATATGACAGGGATACCATCGGATGTGATGACTTACAAACTAAATGAAGACCCATCCTTCACACCAGTAAAGCAAAAGAAAAGAAAGCAAGGAGCTTTCAAAAATCAGGTGATTCAAGATGAGGTCCAAAAACAATTAAAAATTGGGTCAATACGCGAGGTAAAGTATCCTAATTGGTTAGCAAACACAGTGGTTGTACCTAAGAAAAACGGTAAGTGGCGGGTTTGCGTGGATTATACAGATCTTAACAAAGCCTGCCCAAAAGATTCTTTCCTTTTACCGCATATAGATCAGTTAATTGATGCAACTGCAGGACATGAACTTTTGAGTTTTTTAGATGCATATTCGGGGTACAACCAAATTAAAATGGACCTAGTGACAAAGAAATAACTTCTTTCATCACAGACAAGGAGACTTACTGTTATAAAGTAATGCCCTTTGGTCTCAAAAATGCTGGAGCAACCTATCAAAGGTTGGTCACCAAAATGTTCCAAGAATATTTAGGAAAAACCATAGAGGTATATATAGACGATATGCTCGTCAAAACCCAACATTCTCGTGATCATATTTCTCATATATTTGTTACATTGAAATTTTGCGAAAATTTAATATAAAACTCAATCCAGAGAAATGTGCATTTGGGGTTGCCTCAGGCAAATTTTTGGGGTTTCTCGTTTCTAACCGTGGTATTGAGGTAAATCCTTCTCATATCAAAGCAATAGAGGAGATCCCTGATATCCTTACGAGTAAAAAAAGAAGTCCAAAGGCTAACGGGAAGAATTGCGGCCTTGGGGAGATTTATTCCCAAATCTTCAGAAAAATGCTTTAAATTTTTCTCCGCACTCAAAAAGCAAGATCATTTTGAATGGAACGAATATTGCCAACAAGGCCTTAGAAATTTAAAAGCTTACTTGTCAAATCCACCACTATTGGCAAAACCAAAAGAAGGAGAAAGCTACTCATCTATTTGGCCGTGTCAGAAGTCGCGGTAAGTGCTGATTTAGTCCGTGAGGACCAAGGTAAACAATCTCCTATCTATTATGGAAGCAAGTCTTTATTAGATGTTGAAACACGATATCCACAACTAGAAAGTTAGCATTAGCTTTGATCATGTCATCTAGAAAATTAAGACCTTATTTTCAATGTCATCCCATTGTTGTAGTTACTGTTCCATTACGAAACATTTTGCATAAACATGAATTGTCAGGGAGGTTAGCAAAATGGGCTATAGAATTAAGTGAATACGAAATCATTTATCAACCTAGAACTGCAATAAAATCTCAAGTATTAGCCGATTTTGTAGCTGATTTTAGCCAAGGGATGCATTTAGAAGCAGAAAAAGAATTACAAGTTTTTAATGGTGCAAACCCAGGGACTTAGATTTTATTCACTGATGGTTCGTCTAATATAAAAGGAGCAGGCCTAGGGGTAGTTCTCATACCACCTACGGGTGAGACTATTAGACAGGCTATAAAATGTCATTCTATAACTAACAATGAAGCAGAGTATGAGGCTGTAATTGCAGGTCTAGAATTGGCACGAGAACTCGGCATAACACAAATTATAATCAAGAGTGATTATCAACTCGTGGTCAATCAAATGCTGGGGACTTATACAGCCAGGGAGACGCGAATACAAGAATATCTCGAAAAGGTACGGGAACTAATAAAGCAATTCCAAACTTGGAAAGTAATACAGATCCCAAGAGATGAGAATGTGGAGGCAGATGCTTTAGCTAATCTCCCATCTGCAGCAGACGTAGCAAACGACGCAAATGCTTCAGTCATACATTTATTTCATTCCGTTCTCAAACCTGATAAGAACGAGGTAAATTTTAATCATTTAACATGGGATTGGAGAAACGAAATTATTGCTTTTTTACAGCGCAGAACCGTGCCTACTGACAAAAGAAAAGCTTATGCACTTCGCAAAAAAGCTGCTCGTTACTATTTACATCAAGGAAATCTTTATCGAAAGATGTTCGGTGGGCCATTAGCAAGGTGTCTCGGACCTTCCCAAACAGAATATGTGATGAGAGAAGTACATGAAGGACATTGTGGAAATCACACAGGAGGGAGGTCGCAGGTAAAAACGCTGATTCGAGCAGGGTATTATTGGCCTAAAATGGAAGAAGAAGCAAACGGTTTCGTGTCCAAATGTGATAAATGTCAAAGATATGGCAATAATATGCATAGACCAGCTGAGCTATTGTACCCTGTTATAGCCCTGTGGCCCTTTATGAAATAGGGAATGGATATCGTAGGTACATTGCCACAAACAAAAGGCCAGGTGAAATTTCTACTTGTACTTACAGATTATTTTACTAAATGGGTAGAAGCAGGAGCATTTAAACAGGTACGAGAGTAGGAACTTAAATACTTCATTTGGAGAAATATAATATGCCATTTTGGAGCACCAAAGGAAATCGTATGTGACAACGGTCCGCAATTCATAGGAGCTCAAATCACTGAATTTTTTCAAAGTTGGCAAATTGAAACGATAACATCTACAACATACCATCCAGTGGGTAATGGACAAGCGGAATCCACAAACAAGGTCATTATCAACAATTTGAAGAAAAGGTTACAGAATTCAAAAGGTAATTGGCCTGAGGTATTAATTGGAGTATTATGGGCTTATCGTATAACGACAAAAACAAGCACGGGAGAAACACCCTTTTCAATGGTTTATGGTGCGGAGACTTTAATTCCAGTTGAAATAGGAAAACCGAGCACACGGTACGTTCAAGCAACGGAGGAATCAAATGATGAAGAGATGCGGGTGAATCTTGATTTGCTCGAAGGAAGAAGAGAAGCTGCACTAATAATGATGGCAACACAAAAGCAAGTAATTGAACGGTATAATAACAAGAAAGCACGCCTCAGATTCTTTAAAATTGGGGACTTCGTGCTTAAAAAGGTGTTCCAATCTACAAAAACTGCTAATTCAGGAAAGCTAAGTCGAACATGGGAATGACCCTACAGAGTTCGTGACATTGCGGGAAAAGGAGCATACGAGTTGGAGACAATGGATGGCAAGGTTCTACCCTCGCATTGGAATGTTGTCCACCTAAAGCGATATTATTTCTGAGAAAGTACCTACGATCAGCTATCGCTGTATTAGAATTTTTCTTTGAATTGTTAAAATTTTACTAACGATTTTAGATGCTAGGAAAAAACCCTAACTCGTGCCAAATGATGAGTCACGACCTGCACGGAAAAATGGAATATTCTAAAATTCCCAGCCCAGGGTTACAAATTAATCTGATGGAAATATACACGGGTTAGGCAGTCTTCATCTCTAATCGCACCTCCGAGTCCCGTATGTTTTTCTGTTTTAGGAAAAGGACCAAAATTGAGAGAAACAAACAAGTGCTCGAGGCTTCATACTTCACCGCTCAAACACTTGGGGGACT
This sequence comes from Nicotiana sylvestris, assembly GCF_000393655.2. NCBI lineage: Eukaryota > Viridiplantae > Streptophyta > Magnoliopsida > Solanales > Solanaceae > Nicotiana > Nicotiana sylvestris. The sequence goes on along the minus strand of NC_091061.1, from coordinate 166,160,961 downwards.
ACATATACATAGATACGTGCAAGATTGAGCAAGATTTAAGAGAAAAATCAAGCTACAAAGTGACAAGTGTTGAGCAAAAGTTATGGAGTTTTCAGCATTCATCATAGTGTTCTTTCCCATTAGAACAAAGGGAGATTTATATCATTATAGTGTTTTTTCCCATGAGAATAACAGAGTCACCTCTCAAACTCATGAGAACAACGGAATCACCTCTCAAACCCTTCCTAATACATTAATATAGGGTCATGACTATGTATTGAAACAGGTTATAAGGAAAAACCTTGTTGAAAAGTATTTACTTTATTAAAATCTGTTGCAAGAAAAACAGTTACGAGAAAGTTATAGATGTATCTAAATACATGTAATATTCAAAAGCTTGTCCAAGTTCATGAATAAAAACTTGTCAAAGTTGTTTCAAACAAAACATGTGTGTTCCTATTTCTTTCATCGTATTATAACACTATTATGAAGTTGAGACATCTTCTTCATTAAGTGTCGATATATAAAAGGGCCCTCTTTTATAAACCTCATGTTAATAAGTCACGAGAAGAATCATAAAACATTTTGAAAGGATAAAAATGCTAAACTATTCTATAAGTCCTAAATAGATAAGGAAAAGGCAAGAATAGAACACATTGAAGTACTAACAAACTTTTTGATATAATTAAAAATACTAAGTAGAAACTTAGCCAACAAAAAGTTTATACAAGTGCCCCATTATGATAACTGGGGACTTTCACCAAAAAATCCCTTAAAAATAACTAAGGGATAAAACCATCATCCAACAAAGAAAGTAAAAACAAAGTCTGAAAATTTAACTGGTCACTGAAGGGGTTGGCACATCAGAAATTGCAATATTAATTTCACTTTCAGAGACAGCCACAGGCACAGTGGAAACTTCTGAAGAAGCAGCAACATGAGTGGTTTTAGCTGGGCTTGAAGTGTTAGGTTCAACGAGGGGAGCAAGAGTCACGGAAGTTTCAGTTTCCATAGACTGAGTCGTAGAAATTTCACCCTCGGGAGCTGGGATTGTAACATCTTCAACTTCAACTGCCACAACAACGACTTCGTCATTTACAGGGTCCTTAGCAATGGGAGCTTCAATTACCAGAGATGGAAAGTCAAATGATTGTTGGGTTCTTTCAATGGTCTCTAAAATGTTGGCCAACTCTGAGTCTAAGTCAAAGTTTTCTTAACTGGCCTCCATTAAATCATCACGACGAGAGTTTAAGAAAGCCCAACTCACCTCTAAATCAAACTTCTCCTCAAGAAGTCCATACTCCCTTTCCCACATAGCAAGATCATTCTTTAACACTTGATGTTCAGCTAAATGAGAATCAAGGGAAGCTTCAAGGGAGGCATGAGAACTTTCTAAGGCATGTACTTTGTCAGAGGAGATCTTTAAATCAGCTTGAACTTGAGTCAAGTTCTGCACTAATTCTCCTGCATATTCTTCTTTCTTATCCAAGAGTGCCTTAAGTTCTCTGATTTCTTCACTTGACTTTGATAATTGTTCTGAAAAGCAACATTCAAGGCGCTCCTTATCTTTTTCAAATTGACTTGAAGAAGCTTTAGCAACTGCTAGCTCAGAAGTCAGACTTTTCTTTTGCTGCTCCAGGTGATTTCTTCTGTCTTGCAATTCTTCTATGGTTCCCTGAGCATTCTCAAACTGCTCTTTCCAATTATCTGCTTCTAGCTGGGCTCTCTTGGCTATTTTCTCAGCCTCGTGGATAGACTTTTCAGACTCACGAGTTTTCTTTTCCAGAAGGAAAATTCTTCCCATCAATTTTGTACCAATGAGGTTAGCCTACAGAGACAACTCATAGAAGTAAGAATTTAGAAATAAAAAAAAAGCTTGTTAGTAAGTAGGAAATAAAAAATACCTTCAAAGTAGAATGAACTATGTCATTCACCAGAGTTAAGCAATTGTGACTGCTCATCTTCTTCTTCTCAATATCTCCAATCAAAGGCCTAAGCCAGGCATCTGCTCCATCTGACTTCCTTAAAAGACTGTTATTAGCAGGAACTTCAAGTGTAACGCTCCTCATAGCCAAGCTTCTGCTACTGGAACCCTCCCCTACATGTTAAACAGAGGGAGGGGGAGCTATAGAAGGAGGAGCGGTAGAAGAAGTAAAAATAACAGGAGTCGAAGGACTCGAAGCAGGTAATGAAGAAGAGACAGGCAAGGGAGAAGAAATAGATAAGGGAGTAGGAACAAATATAATGGGCAAGGAAGCACTTGAAACCAACGGAGGAACAGAGGAAGATAAAGGAACTTCATCTAAAACTGGACCTAGTTCTCCACTTTCAAAACCACTAACAAAGAGGCGTTGAATAGACTCATTGGTGTCCCTCGGAGTGGTTTCATTATCAGAAGGAATGCGAACAGGTTCGGTAAGAGAGGCACGGATAGGGGTAACTTCAGCTTCATCCTCGGAAATGATGCGTCTCCTAACTCTTGGTTTAGCTATTAAAGAGGTGTCTTTATCTTCACCATTCTCAGAATCCTGTTCTACAACTTTCCTCTTTGATAGCGTAGCTTGAGTTCTCTCCAAAGAGAGTGAAGTACCAGAAGAGGCTCGAAGGGCAATAGCTACTTCAGCTGTCATTCCTCGAATAGCAAATCCTGACAAAAAGAAGGATGAGAAAAGTTAGAAACAAGAAGAGACTTAACATACAAAAAAGCATAAGGAGATGCATACCGTGAGTTTTCACTTTCCAACCATGTAAATTGGAAATGGATTTCCAAGTTCTTGCCTCCATAGGCACGGCTTTCAAGATTGAATCTACCCAACCACGAAAATTAGGAACGGGTTCTGTAGAAAAGCAAAAAGAGACGAAATTAGAAAAGAAATTGAAATTCTTAAAGATAGGTACGATAAGTAAAAAAAAACTTACGTGCAAAGTTCCACTTCTCGGGGAAGGGGATATTTGTTTCACCCACCAAATCAACTGTGCGAACAACGACATAACGAGTGTACCACCCACGATCCTTGTCATCTTTAGGGCTTACCAAGACCCTTTTACTTCTTGCAGTTAAAGTAAAAACCCCATGGCAGAATAATTTGGGGTGATAAAGATGAATAAGGTGGGGGAAGGTAAAGCTAACATTGGCTTTTACAGACAAATATCTCAAACAAGCCACTGCTCTCCATACCAGGGGGCCAATTTGTCGCAAGAAAATTTTGAAAAAGCGACAGAAATCAAGTATAACCGGGTCAATAGCATGATTAAATCCTAAAGTGAAGGGATAAGTATAAACAAAAGAAAATCCAATCCTAAAGGAATATATTCTTTGGTTTGGATTAGGGATCACTATACGAAGATCACTTCTCCAGTTGCAATCTTTTTGAACGATATAAATCAAAGGTTCAGTGATTAGAGAAGGAAAAGTGTCAGCTTTCTCTAAATTAACAACTTGATCATGAAGAGATTTCCTATCATTCTCAAAGGACAAGTCATTGGGTACTATTTCCTCAACTAAAGGCTCTTGAAGAGGCTCAGAAAGTTCTTTACCTTTAGAAGAGGATTTCTTAGTGATATAACCTCTAGAAATAGTGCTAAAACTAGAAGAAGGAGTGATGGAACCAGAGGAACCACCACGAATGGATCCTAGGCTACGAAGCCCGCCACCTCTACCCCTTCTATGTCTTACAGGGGCGTTGGGGAAGCTATCAAGAATTGGGATTCTCTTAGGGTTAGGATTCGGAGATGCCATTGCAGAAAAAGGATGAACTAAAGGAGAAAGGAACAAAAGTAAAGAGTAAAGTATCTGTTAAGGGTTTATGAAGAAGAAGACAAAGGAAAAAAAGGTTAAATATATGTATAACAGCGACCGTCAAACAAAGAAGCGTAATGATGGAAAGCCTATAATAAAGGCAACTATCACTTCGTAAATAGAGGGGATGAAGAAGCCTTGAAAAAAGGCTGTAGAATTACATACATATCAGAAGGTGACACATGTGCAAAGCATTAAATAGAAAAGATAATTGAAGCGTCAGTACTAACATAGCATTAATTACGGCAAAAATTCCTTTTTTGTAAAGATCCACTTTCCAAATATTTAATTGATAAATAAATAGAAAGTGGGGGGACTATCTGTATTGGGAAAAAACTGAGTCTGAATATTGAAGATGACGTGTCATGACACGTGGACTGGTCAAAAGGTCAAAACACAATAAATAGCCAAGAGGCACGGGCGACAACAGATATGGGAAAAAGAAAGCAACATAGGTGTGGACCGTTACTAAAATAGGTACGAGTCTCGTACCTATTCGAGTCATTTAAAGATCAAAGATCGGAAGAAGTTGAAGATACGAATCTGATGACGTAAAAGAGTCTAAATACGACATTAAATATCAAATACGATAGAGAATCTGAATTAAATAGAAATGATTGTGTAACGTTTCTTTTAAATGTCATTTATTGCTCATAATTGCCTCATTAAGACAAAGACATTACATCTTCTCCTAGAATCACCTATAAAAGGAGAAGGACTCAACATCTGTAAGGACACGAAATATTATTAAGATTACACTGAAATACACAACTACTTATTACTTTATTATTCTCAGAAATCTTCTATTATTTTCGTCTCCAGATTATCAGTAACCCGAATTTCTCTTTATTTCTAGTTTTGATCAAAGACTCAGATTTTTGGTTAAACAGTTTTCAAACACCTCCTCTGCTAAAGTATAAAAATCACTGTAATGTCGAATGTTTTCATCACGTTTTCTTATTATAAGTTTATGATGAGTTGTTTAATTGGAAATGGAAGCCATAGACTCTTAGTGATCATTTTCAATAAGTTAGTGCCATATAATTTAACAAAGTTACATGATGATGTGCCCGCTGAAAAGGTATATATATATATATATATAGGAACTACAACGAATTAATGTCGACAATTCATTATTTTGTCCTTCCACGAGTTGCTTTAGCATTGCCTTTTTTCATAAGACCCTTAATAGGCTCCCCGTCAAGACACTACTAGAATTCCGGAAAAAAGCGACCAAACTTTAGCGACCAGAGTTGGTCTGTCAAGAAAAGCGACCAAAGTTGGTCGCTAAATTTGCGAAAATAATAAAATAATTATTTGATATACATTAGCGACCAAGGTTGGTCACTAATTTTGTCAAAAATTGACCGGACTGGTCAGACTTGCTTGGTCAAAGGTATACTGAGATTAGCGACCAACGTTGGTCGCTACAGGGGGACCCACTTATATAATTATAATAATTATAATATTATTTTACAAAAATTATAAAATATAAATAAATATAATTTAAAATTAGTGACCAAAGTTGGTCGCTAATTAAGGGGTAAGCAGATAACGACCAACTTTGGTCGCTAAAATGGGACCCAATTATAAAATTTTAATAATTATATTTTTATTTAAAAGAATTTATAAAATATAAAAAAATATAATTCAAATTTAGCGACCAAAGTTGGTCGCTTACGAAAATTGAGACCAACTTTGGTCACTAATCTGGGACCGAGTTCTAACGTTTAAAAATTATATTATTATTTTATATATTATATAAAATATAAATAAATCCGATTTAAATTTAGCGACCAACTTTTATATATATATATATATATATATATATATATATATATATATATATATATATATATATATATATATATATATATATATATATATATATATATATATATATATATATATATATATATATATATATATATATATATATATATATATATATATATATATATATATATATATATATATATATATATATATATATATATATATATATATATATATATATATATATATATATATATATATATATATATATATATATATATATATATATATATATATATATATATATATATATATATATATATATATATATATATATATATATATATATATATATATATATATATATATATATATATATATATATATATATATATATATATATATATATATATATATATATATATATATATATATATATATATATATATATATATATTGTCACGACCCCAACCCCGGTCATGATGGCGCCCAACACACTGCTAGGCAAGCCCGACCATTCAACAACATTATCCCAAATTCTTATTCAGATTATAGATAAATATCACAGAGAATTTACTAAGTCATCACTTTCAAGTGTATAATTAATAATAAAATCTGCGGAAATTCAACTAAAATACCACACCATAGCCCAATAGAATCCGGTGTCACGAATATGAGCCTCTAATATAAAATATCCACCTATTACAAGTCTGTCTAGAAAAATACGGAATAAAAGATAGAGATAGATGGGAGAGATCAAGGCTCCGAACGCCATGCAGCTACCTCAATACTCCCGGATACTGCCTGCTCAGCTAAACAATTCCTCACTTAGCCTGTGGTGTACCAGGATCTGCACACAAGGTGCATGGAGTAATGTGAGTACTCCAACCCAGTGAGTAATAAACATAAATAAAGGCTGAGAAAAAGAAATCATGGAAAAATACAAAGTAAACTATAACTGGCAGTTTAAAACAACAAATAGTGAAGCAACAAGTCAATTAAATCAGAGTACCAAATACTGAGACAGATATAACCGATAAAAACAAATGCATGAGTGCAATGCAATGCATATCATGGTACACTCTAGTACCCCCTGTAGCGTGCAGCCCGAGCCATCCATTTATTTATCGTCGACGGCGCTCACTGGGGGTTTGTGCAGACTCCGGAAGGGCTCCTACAACCGAAGCGCAATATCAAGTCATCTCGTGGAATCAAATCTAGGCCCTCGGCCTCATATCAATCTCAGTATAATCACCCAGGCTCTCGGCCTCAATATCAATGTAACCAACCAGGCTCTCAGCCTCAATATCAATGTAATCAACGAGGCTCTCGGCCTCAATATCAATATAACACTGCTGCGACGCGCAGCCCGATCCATGCTCAGTCCAGAAATCATCATAAGCCCCTTGGATATTTGTAAAACAGTAGTTCTCAGCCCGAAATATCATTTAAAAATACAATTTAAGTTTTCAAATCTTAGAAAAATGGTTGAGTTTGCAAAACAATATTTAAAAACCTTGGACTGAGATCAAATGATATGCATGTATGCGAAAACAGTGATGTTAATCCCTGAAGGATTCAAATAATTGGCAAGAAGCCCAAATGTAACAGTTAAATCCAAGTAAGGATGATTCTCAATTTAGTTCAAGTAGAAAACACAGTAAAAACATCTCTCGGGACGGACCAAGTCACAATATCCAATGGTGCTCTACCCCACACCCATTATCCGGCGTGCAAGTCACCTCAATATAGCGTTACGATGTGAAATTCTGGGGTTTCAAACCCTCAGGACATCATTTACATCAATTACTCACCTCGAACTGGCTACTTCTTTAGCTCGCGACGCCTTTGCCCCTCGAACTGGCCTCCACGTGCGTCGAATCTATCCAAAATCAGAACGAATATGTCATAATATGATAAGGGAACAAAGCCCAATCAAAACAATCAAAAAATACCAAAATTCTCGAAATTAGCAAAAACCCGAGCAAAATACTACTCCACAATGCCTTTTCCTCTCAAATCGACCTCCGAATGCCTCGAATCTAGCCACAATAATTCGATTCAATCAATAAAAATTATAGGAATTAATTCCATATGGAATTCTACACTTTCCATTAAAAATCCGAAATTGCACTCAAAATTTGCCCGTGGGGACCGCGTCTCGGAATCCGGCAAAACTTATAAAATCCAACAACCCATTCCGATACGAGTTCAGCCATACCAAAATTGTCAAATTCCGACAACAACTCGACCTCCAAATCTTAATTTCATTTTTTGGAGGATTTTGCAAAAATCTTGATTTCTTCCATTTAAATGCGAATTAAACGATGAAAATAACCATGGATTTATGTAATATAAAGACTTTCAAGTATAGGACACTTACTTGAGTTGAAATCGTGAAGAACACCTCAAAATCGCCCAAGAACCGAGTTCCAAAAATCCCAAAACGAAAATGAAGAAATCAACATTTTTGGTCCTTAAGTTTCTGTCCACCCGTCACTAAAAGTCCAGTTTCGTCACTAAAAGTCGCACTAAAAGCTACCAGAGACAGCTTTACCAGCCATATTCAATTGATCACAACTTTCTGTACAAATATCCGAATGACAAATGGTTTAGATTTCTGGAAACTAGAATACAAGGGCTACAACTTTTATGTTTTATATATGTTTCGATTCCACATATATTTCGAGATATAAGCTTCCAAATTAGCCTCCTCGCATCAGAAAGTTCTGGAAAATTTCAAAACAACTTTACTAGCCCTTATTCAATCGAACATAACTTTCTGTACAAATATCTAAATTACAAATGGTTTATATTTCTGGAAACTAGAATACAAGGGCTACAATGTTCATGTTTTATACAGTTGTTGCTTCCTTATAGATTATGAGATATAAGCTTCCAAATTATGCTCCTCGCATCAAAATTTTCGATCCTTGCTGTAAAAAATCCAGCAAGTTAAATTGGCCTAAAAATGGCCCGAAACTCACCCGAGCCCCTCAGGACTCTAACCAATTATGCCAACATGTCTTAAAACATCATCCAAACTTGCTCCAATCATCAAAACACCTCAACTAACACTAAAATCATCGAATTACATCGAATTCAAGCCTATGTTCTTTTAAAACTTCCAAAACACGCATTCGATCAAAAACCCAACCAAACCATGTCCGAATGACCTGAACTTTTTCACACACATCACAAATGACATAACGAAGCTACAACAGCTCTCGGAATTCCATTCCGACCCTCGGATCAAAATTTCACCTATCAACCGAAATTCGCCAAAATACTAACTTCGCCAATTCAACCCTAATTCTACACTGGACCTCCAAAATTATTTCCGATCACACTCCTAAGTCACAAATCATCTCCCAGAGCTAATCGAATCGTCAGAATTCACATCCGAGCCTTCTAACTCATAAGTCAACGTCCGGTTGACTTTTTCAACTTAAGCCTTCTTAAAAGAGACTAAGTGTCTCAATTCCTTTCAAATCCTTTCCGAATCAACTCGTTAACACCCAACACTGATAATGAAGCATAAAGAAATAGGAAATGGGGAAAACGGGGTGGTAACTCACGAGACGACGGGTCGGGTCGTCACACACACACACACACACACACACACACACACACACACACACACACACATATATATATATATATATATATATATATATATATATATATATATAAAAGCTATATTCGATATAATATTAGCTAATGCACTAATACTTAGTGCATAGTATAGTATAGTATATATACTAAGTGTATTATATATCAAGGTATATTCGATATATATAGTATAATATAGTATATAGTATATAAGCTATATATATATATATATATATATATATATATATATATAGTCGAGACATTTTAATTTATTGTTAATATATATATATATATATAAAAGCTATATTTGATATAATATTAGGTATGTATATATAGAAGAACATGAAGCGCTCGGAACACAGGGACGGGTTCTTTTAGGTATTGATACACTTGTAAATTGATTCATCGACTTATAACCTACTCATATGCATGTATATATATTAATAATAAATTAAAACGTCTCGACTTATATCAATTAATATATGTATATATATATAGCTTATATACTATATACTATATATATATAGAGCTATATTCGATATAATATTAGCTAATGCACTAATACTTAGTGCATAGTATGATATAGTATATAGACTAAGTGTATTATATATCAAGGTATATTCGATATATATAGTATAATATAGTGTGTGTATATATATATATAAGAACATGAAGAGCTCGGAACACAGGGACGAGTTCTTTTAAGTATTGATACACTTGTAAATTGATTCATCGACTTATAACCTACTCATATGCATATATATATTAACAATAAATAAAAACGTCTCGACTTATATCAATTAATATATGTATTATATCGAATATAGCTTCTTCTTTTATATATATATAAGCTATATTTGATATAATATTAGGTATATATATATATATGAACATGAAGCGCTCGGAACACAGGAACGGGTTCTTTTAGGTATTGATACACTTGTAAATTGATTCATTGACTTATAACATACTCATATGGATATATATATATATATTAACAATAAATGAAAACGTCTTAACTTATATCAATTAATATATGTATTATATCGAATATAGATTCTTATATATATATATATATATAAGCTATATTTGATATAATATTAGGTATGTATATATAAGAACATGAAGTGCTCAGAACACAGGGACGAGTTCTTTGAGGTATTGATACACTTGTAAATTGATTCATCGACTTATAACCTACTCATATGCATGTATATATATTAACAATAAATTAAAACGACTCGACTTATATCAATTAGTATATGTATATATATATATATATATAAGCTATATTCGATATAATATTAGCTAATGCACTAATACTTAGTGCATAGTATAGTATAGTATATTATATATTGTAAGTGTATTATATATCAAGGCGTATTTGATATATACAGTATAATATAGTATATAGTATATATTTATATAACAACATGAAGCGCTCGGAATACAAGGACGAGTTATTTTAGGTATTGATACACTTGTAAATTGATTCATCGACTTATAACCTACTCATATGCATGTATATATATTAACAATAAATTAAAACGTCTTGACTTATATTAATATATATATATATATATATATATATATATATATATATATATATATATATATATATATATATATATATATATATATATAACTTAAATTGAATTAAAATCCTAAATTTATACTACATATGTACATAATTTTAAATTGAATTAAAAGTAATTTAATTTTTGGTAGCTTTGGTAGCTTTTTGTGGTCGCTTTTTACCGGATTTCTAGTAGTGAGACAGAATATACTTTTGGGGTTATCACATCATCATGTCCGTTTCCCATATTTTTCCCATCCTTCATTAGCATCTGGGTACTTTTCAAGTCATAAAATCCATGGAGAACTCATTATGAACATTCTCAAACCTTCCATGATTATTCTATAGTGCATCCCTGGGCTCCGAAATTTTGAAACACTTGGCTTCTAGAATCATTTACGATGCCATCGTTATGTGCGGAGAGTTTACTATCCTTAACATTTCCATCACCCTAGGTAGATAGGGGTCAATCATTTGCCTTTCTCCCCGGAGCATCATATTAACCACTAGCACCTCTCTAACCAATGCATGACTTAATCTCAATATTAAGATGTCCTAGCTACATGGTTTCACTTGTGTATGGTTGAATTTAAGTAGCCTTACCGCGACCTTTCCCTCCCCACTTAAGGTGGATGTTTCAGACTCTGGCAAACATCATGAGAATATTGATTTGAAAGACAAGTTTGTCGTATCTCTAGTCCTCTCATATAGGATCAACTATTAGGAAGGGTTAAGCTATCAGAATGATAATAATCTCATAAGTGTTCAACCTCGTGGCCTTGTAGCATAGATTTCTTGTGTCAAATACTATTATGAGCGTAACACAACTTCATGTATTTTGAAATCCCTATCACATTCATGGTGAAAGAATCTTCTCATTTTGAGCTATATTGATTTTCCCTACACTCCAGGAGGCAATTGGTGCCACGTACTTGGCTATTTCTCCTTAAGGCTTACTATTGCCGAACACGACACATATGGTATAAAACAATTGTTAGTGTCCCTTTCATAACTCATAGTCTTCCAAGAATAACTGATACTAACGCCTTTGTCCTCCTGATCATGCCTCCCATATAACACATGTCTTAAATGACTCATTTCTTTTACAACTTAGGATCATGTACATGGTTCCCACATTATCCATGTGTACTAGTTAACTCTATGCCTCATTTGCCGAATCAAGGATGTCATCACAATGATTAACCATGTCAGCACTATGGGTAGTAACCTTCATGTCTCTTAGGATATAACCTCCCGAAATGTCCTTCTCAGCACATTGATAGATTCTTTAATAATTCCAGCCCAATCTCAAACCTCGTTGTTCCCATTTGTAGTACTTCTATTGAGAGTTGTAGGTTCAAACATGTCCAAAAAAAGAAGCAACGTTCCATGATCAAACATGGTGGGTAATAAACTCTATATTCATATTCATTTTAGCACATCGTAGAATAATTGTTGAAGGTTGACAAAAGTTTAATTTGGGTATTTGACGTAGAGATTTAGAGTTGAATAAAGTGAACGAGTTATTCTCCAGATTTTTTCCATGAAGATATTATGTGAATGGTTAACAAAGGTAAAGTTAATGCATACTTGGCTTATGAGAGGCACCTAACTATCATCCTTGTTAGATAAGATCAGAGGTTAAGATTTCCTCCGTCAAAGTAAAGAAAATATTCTTAATTGTTTATATAGCCAAATGGTTGTTATTCGAAAGGTACTTTCTATCTATTATGACTTCAATATGTATACTCGTGTCAAGGTACCACTTTTGTTAATGTAGTGCCTGTAACGTCGAGGTTGGTATTATTGGTATATATAATTTGATGCTTTGTTGAGTTATGGAGGTGTTGTTAGTGTGGTTTTGGTGTTAGTCTAGCAGGTGGATATGCCCAATTACATGGGAGACTCTACCGAAATTTCTGAAAAATTTGGGAGTTAGTCAAATTTGGGGGCTAGATGTTTGAAAGAAGAGTTGAGTTATGTTAGGTATTTTGGGCGGACTCTACTCCTTATTCGAGGATGAATGATCCTAAGAGGGGGAGGATGTAAGGCCATGTAAAATTTTGCCAAGGAATTTAGGGTTTCATGGTTCCGAGATAGGCTAATGTGTTTGAAGATTGTATAAAACGAGCCGTGGTATGGACTTTTTGCGTTGTACAATGCATTGGGGGTTCGAGGAATATTGTTGAAGAATATGGAGTTTATGCGGTTCATTATGCGACCGTAGTATTACTCCGTGGACCGCAGATCCACCGCGGAGTAGAAAGAAAAGGGGCAAATTTTGAAAACTATTTTTGTTAGCCACATAATGATTCTGCTGGCCACATAATGATTATGCTACCGCGAAATTGCATCGCAGAATGGACCAGACCTAACCCAGAATTTAAAAATCATTTTGTGGCCATTCTACTAGCCACATAACCATTATGACGGCCAGGTATCTATTCTGCAGGCCACATATCTATTCTGCTGGCCATATATCCATTCTGGGACCAGAATTGCACCACATAATTGACTTCAGGGATATTTTTGAAAATTTTCCTACCCGACCCCAATTTGATTAAAGGCCCTTGGGGCTCATTTTGGAGAAACGATCTGACAATTTTAGAGAGAAGCGTGAGTATTTTAGAGAGAGAAAGGGAGAAGGCCTAGCCATTCTAATCAACCATTCTTGCTCCAATCTTCAAGAATCATGGATGCCACTTACTATACCATCATCTACCCGGGTAAGTCCCTCTCCTAAGCTTTCATGCAAGAGGTTATGGGTTTAAGTATGTTGTGGGATTGGAGATAGACCACACATGTGAGATTAGATGGTAGTATGTGGGGTTGTTGCACTATTTTGGATAGTTTATTGTTGAAATTGGTTGAGGGAGGTAGGGGGTACCATTGTAGAGCCTTGTAGTCATTTTTTTGCATACTAGGTGTTTGACAAAATTCCTAAGAGAGTTACACCATGAGAGTCCTTCTAATTATTATCCGATTTTTGCTATCTTCCTATTGATTGATATTGCTAGAAATGTTGGGACATTGTAGTAACCTAAGGAAAGCTCAAGCAAGGTATGTTGGCTAAACTTCTCCCTTCGAATCGAATTCCATGAAGTTCCTGTAAGTTTCAAGTATTGTTGGCCCAAGTTCCTAATTCCCATGTCCGAGTTATTCCTTATAAGTTTTACTATTCCGAATAAGCTTGTGTTGAAAGATATATACTAAAAATGTGCACCAAATTCTCCTATCATCTTATGTTCTCTGTTGGGAATGTATCCTAGTGTGACCAATATGTCGAGCTAGTATGAATTCAAATCATGTTTAAATTACAAGTTGTTATGCCCAATTGTAAAAGAAAACTCAGTGCCTAAGACCCCTATTGTTCATATTTATGCTTAAAGCCTTGATTACAAATGCTCTTATTGATGATGATCTATAGATATGCTTGAAAGTGAAAGAAATGAGAGTGAGATATAAAACTTGGCCATGGTTCTTGTAACTAGCTCATTTGATTTGAAGTCGTGTTTAAATCGTAAATCACTATGTTCTCCTTCATAAATATTTCCAATATGATTTGAGTTATTATATACTCATGAGTTGAAATTGTGTATTGCATTTTGGAAATAAGTATTTCAAAAAGATACGACATATTACTCGTTTATGATTTTTAACTTGTGTTGCAATTACAAGTCATTGTGCTCCATACCTTGGAAAGAAATATATTGTGTTTAAAGCTTTCACTACTGATGAACTTAAAGTTATGATTTTCGAAATATTCTATATATTGATGTTTGTGATGATGATCACGGAAAGTTAAGAAATGAAAGTTTGGAATATGAAATATGGCCCACGTCCCATGAATTAAGAATCATATGTATGGGCAATTGAGCTAATAAAAAAATGATGTTGTGAGTGGATAAAATTACTAATGAGGATATATATATTGTGTGTAAGGTTATGAGGTGAATGTATTTATATTTCTATTTCCTTTGGGTGCAAAGCAAAAAAAAAAAAAATTTGGGAGTATTGTTAGTCACATAGGAAGGGAAGGTTGAAATAACCTAAACCTGAAACTACATGTGCCGGTGTACGAGTGCGTTGTGATTATTTCCCTTATTTGGTATGAAATTGATGTGTTGAGAATATTCCCCTTAATTGGGATAAGATGATTGTTAGCAAAGGTGATGTCAATCTACACGATATTTTGGTGAGACGGCCTAGCTGATCGGTCGAGATCAGATGACATGCCGCACATATGATGGTGATTATGATTGTGATTAAACCTCTACCCGAATACATTAGAGTGAGGTGGCAGGGCCTCTTTTTTTAGAGATTGTGATCGTGATTACACCTCCAACCGCACACATTGGGGTGAGGCGGCATGGACGCTTTGTATAGAGATTGTGATTGTGATTATGATTGGATATCTTTGGGTAAGACGGCCTAGCCGATCGGGCTGTGATCGGACTTCGGGCTAAAATCACAGTGGTATATTGGTACTAATGATTTCTCAACCAAAAATAATAATATTTTTGTACTTTGAAAATTTTTCTGTTATAACTTGACGTTTGGATATCATTGATTGTTACTTATTGCTTCCATAATTTTCCCCTTCTTATATTAGCATTCTATTTCTAAAGAGGAGATTTAGCTTCACATACTAGTACTATTCCACATGCTAACGTCCCTTTTGTCGGGGACACTGCATCTTCAATAGATGTAGGTGGTTCGTGAACGAGCAGCTTTGACCCTCTTTAGCAGTTACTCTCTATACAGCAGGTTTTGGTGAGCCCAATTTTATTCCAGACCCAATGTTACTTGATGTTGTGTTTTTGTTTTGAGGTATAGCTGGGGCCTTGTTGCCGACACTTCCATACTACTCTACTGTTGTACTTAGAGGCTCCTTAGTCATGTTGTGGGTTGTACATTTGTGTTGGGAAAGTCAAAACTAGAAATGTTGTATTTGTACCACATGTTCCACTTCAAGCTATGAATGTGTAATATATTTTGGGTACTATAAATGAATCTACTAATGGTAATGGAATTGGTGTTGATTATGAAATACTCACAATGTTTAAATAATGGAATCCATCTCTACCCTATTCATAGGCAAGGTCGGGTAGAAAGTATCTAGCAGACTTGCTTGACCGAGTGGTCTCGGTTGAACACCGATCAGACTCCTCGGGGTCGATGAGTGACATTGGAATAGCTTCGTTATGTCATTTGGGACTTGTGGGCATAATTTTAGTTCATTTCGGATTGATTTGATATGGTTCGGCACGAGTTTTGGAAGTTAAAAGTTTCAAGTTTATTAAGTTCGATTTGAGGCGTAATTCATGGTTTTGATATTGTTACGGGTGATTTGAGGCCTCGTGTAGGTCAGTGTTATGTTGTAGGACTTGTTAACATGCTCAGACGGGGTTTTGAGGGGCTCGGGCATGATTCGGAGGAGTTTCGAATCATTTCTTTGTTATTTGGCACTACTGATTTCTAGTGTTTCTAGCCTCATTTGCGATCGCGATTGAGTAGTGTATTATAAGAGCTGGAATCTTTCCTTATTTAAATTTGCAACTATTCTACTGTGTTCACATACCTTAGGAGGCCCGAGTATCACATTCGCGTTCGTCAGCTCGCGTTTGCATAGAGTTGAGTTGAGAAGTTGGGAGCTAGATATTTCTTCTTCGCATTCGTATTTGTCTTGTCGTGATCTTGTAGTGCAAATGTATGTGGTCATGGCGTTCGAATGGGAAGTTTTGCAAACAGGTAAGATATTTTTGGAGGCTGTTGAGTTTGTTCTTCTCGATCGCAAAGGATGTCCCGCGATCGCGAAGGTTATTTCTGTTCAGAGATTATAAGTATTTTATTTTCGGGGGTTTCAACCAGTTTAGCATATTTGGAACTATAGAGCTCGGATTGAGATGATTTTTGAGGTGATTTTCACTATATGGATTAGGGTAATTGTTCTGTACTCAGTTTTGATTATATTTCATGAATCTATCATCGTTTTTGGCATTTGGTTAATGATTTCAAAAGAGAAATTGGGAGTGTTTGTCTAAAAGTTCATAAAGTGATTATGAGTATGGACCATCGATTCAGAGTTGGATTTGAGTGATACTAGTATGGTTGGACTCATAATTGAATGAGTTATCGGATTTTGTGTGTTTTGTTGGATTTCGAGGTTCGGACCCAGGTTTGATGTTTTGGCTGACTTTGGGGATTTTGATTAAAGCTTTAACTTTTATCGATTGGGTTTGTTTCCTTTGGAATCATTTGATGTTCTTAAGTTGCTTTTGGATAGTTTTGAGCCGTTCAATAGTCAGTACACATGGGATGGCTTTTCTAGAATATTGTTTGGCTTGCTTGGTAGTGGATTCGGCTTATTCGAGGTAAGTAACACTTCTAAACTTGGCGATGAGGGTATGAACCCCTAAATATACGTGTTATGTGTTCGGTTTTGAGGTGACGCGCATGCTAGGCGATGGGAGTGTGGGCGTGCACAGTTTGAATTATGACTCGGTGGATTTTATGGTACTGTGCAATTACCTAACCTTGTTTTTACACATAAAATTTGTATGGGCTAGAGTAATTGAGCTGTAATCCATCTTAGATACCATGTTTAGGCTATATGCTTATTTAGTTAGGACCCACCGATGTCATTTTTGCTGTTGAGTTATTTGCTTAAATTGCAATTACATACTCAGTGATATCATTCATTTGCACATCATATCTCAATATCTATTATCATTTGTTATCACATCATGTTATCATTGTTGGGCTAATTGTCATGAGATTTGTGAGTCCGAGAGACTGGAGAGGGTGATGACTGAGTGAGGCCGAGGGCCAGATTGTGAGTATTATTCATGGGATCGGGCTGCATGTTGCAACAAGCTTATTGATTTGTAGGATCGGGCTGCATACTGTTGCATGTCATGATTGGCTTATATTAGCACTTGAGCAGGATCCTCCCCTCTAGAGTCTGACATACCTACAACGAGCGCAGACACCTACTGAGTGCGAGTACCGAGTGTTAGTGCCGAGTGACTGGGAGTACTAAGTGATTGGGAGGTGCTGAGTGATTGAGAGTGTTGAGTGATTTGGGAGGTGCTGAGTGATTGAGAATGTTGAGTGATTGAGTGTGCTGAGTGAAATTGACTGCTCCGAGGGCATGAGCATATGAGTTTATCATTGTAGTACATTATATTTGACATGCATACTTGGCATGTAGGTATAGAGATGTATTTTCTCATGTTGTACGGTAATGTGACATTCGTGACGTTGCATGCACTTTAACATGTAGGCAAAGAGATATACTTTCCTTATTCCATCTAATAATGAAATATCTTATCTGTTGTTGGAAGTTTTTGGGAAACTTTTTATTTTTCTAATTTACTCACATTTTGTGATTTCGGTGAAAGATTTGGGTTTTACTGTTATACCTGAGAAGCATGCCTCTTTTCTATAAATGTGAATGAGCTGAGTATCATATCTTTGAGTATTATTCGTACAATTTTCATTTTATTATTACAAGTTGTTCTTGGTTGTTGGTGTTGGACTCTGACCATTGCCCAAGCTCGTTACTACTTTCAACCTAAGGTTAGGTTTGTTACTTATTGAGTACATGGGGTCGGTTGTACTCATACTACACTTCTGCAACTTTCATGTAGCTATGAAGTTGACGCTATTATGTATGGTGGAAGCTGTCATTAGAAATGTACCCGCGTTTCAGTTGTAGCTGCCTCTTGTTCATGGTAGCTTTAGATTTTTTTTAAAAAGAAATCTCTTTATATACATTAAAAATAGATGATATATTTATTTCATACCTGCTTTGTAAACTCTACGTATTAGAAGCTCATGATTTATACTACCAGTCCTTGGGTTGTTGTATAAAAGTTCAGTTATTTCATCATTTATTTTTCTCCGTTAATCTCATTTGGATTGGGTTATTGCTATAGGGCTTACCTAGAGGGTCAGGTTATGTACTATCATGACTAGTTGAATTTTGGATTGTGACATTGATGATAGTCAGCTTGTTGTCAATGGAGGTCAATTTTTCTACGAGATCAGGATTATTTACACTATGATGGGAACCAGAGGCTTTGACTTATGAATCAGGCTGGACATTCTTGATTTCTCCATCATGTTTCTTCACCCAGGAACCCTTAACACACACATACCCCATACTAACAAAGGCTCTAGAGTTGTAGGATTTGGTGACAGAGACAAAAGTATATTCTAAGATAGAGATGTTATGGGTTTCCAAAAGATGGGTGATAACCATACCATATGGTAGACTGGTGGGGTTATCAGTACCTTCAACTATAAAATTTACGACCCATGAGGACAATTTGACCTTAATCTTGGTTACTAGACAGAAGACAAGAAAGGTATCTCGCTGAGAGAAAGTGGAGAATGACCCAGTGCGCAGAATAAGAGTAGTTGCAACAATGTGGGCCAAAACTCGGGTTTCAAAACTAACATCAGTGGGATCTTGTCACGACCCAAACCGATGGGCCGCGACGGGTGCCTGAGTCCTACCTGTCAAACACCCCCTAAGTATGCGTCTAGGATATAAACATGAACAACATCTCCTGAATTTACGAAAATAGCATAAATGAAGGAAACCTGCCAAAGAGACATATATATGTATACATGCAGAATATAGTGGGCGAGCCGGCAAGGCTACTATAGACAACTATACACCCAAAACAGAAAGCCGACAAGGCCACATACCATCCAACTGTACATAACTGTCTACGAACCTCTAATAGAAAGATAATTGTATAAAGACAGAACTGAGCCATGTCATACCCATACACATACAAACATGTCATACCAAAATCAAAAGAAGCTCTGGATCAAGTGGAGCACGCCAACTCTCGTTGATCAAGGATCCTAAGAAGGGGGATCGTCGATTGCCTACCTGTACCTGCGGGCATAAAATGCAAGACCCGGAAAATAGGGCGTCAGTACGAATAATGTACTAAGTATGTAAGGCATGAAAATCAGTACATAAGCGACATAGATGAAATATAGAATACAGAAATCCATCTGTAAATCTGACTAACTTTATAAATCCTGAAACATTTATTATGTCATGCACGTGCATATAAATATCGTGTCATGCAAAGGTATAGATGTAGACAATATCATCAAGCCTTTGAGGGCATCCTATCATATCGTCTCGTCCACTGTGGGCAACATCATCAACATATACCAGCTGATCAGGTGGTGGTGCGTATATAACGCCTCAACCTTTTCCCATATCCCATATACATAAATATATACATATAAATACCCATATATAATGCCGTCTGGTCATGGGTCAATGCACATGCATAAATGAATAAAATGCATGAAAATACGTTAAAAATCTCGATATTCTTTTTAGATAAACTTTATCAACTGCATATTATTTTGAGACCCATGAACAAAAGATATAATAATATGTTACATGGGAAATCAAAAACACAGAGACCCCTAGTATTTCTATGAATAGAGTCGTTTATGAAAATTGCATATTTGCTCATTTCTTTTGTATAATTGGACCATGCCAAAAAGAAGGAAGGGGTAGCTGATCGATGCCAACCCTGTACTTCTACAAAGTAGCAAGATAGGTCGAAACAGCTTTTACCCGAGAAGGTCAGGATCAATTTCCACAGGGAGCTAGAGATTGGAGTTGCATAATTGTTCCTAATTGCACTTCTAAACATTGTTGGTTTTGATATTCCTTCTAATTTTATATTACTAAGATGCTAAATTAGGCTAAGTGAAGCTAAGATTAAACTATTGAAGGTTGTCTAAATAGGTAAAAGGCACTAGGGAAGTGACTTTCTCCTAGGTGGCTAATTGATGGATTCTCGAGTCTAAGGCTAGATTGTCACATTTGGGGATTACGATATAACCATTGCATGATTCTACTCACTCTATACTTCTCAGTAGTTCGAGCGATTTTGCCCTAATCAACTTTCTCAAGACCAATTGGGTATGATAATTTGTGCAAGCAATTGAGGTTCAAGTTGGGTATTACTATCTCTAGGTTTAACCCTTTAATTGGGGCTATCAATCTCTTGAATACGACCCAATTCCTTGTTGGACCAATTTCATGGACTTAGGCTCTCTTTCTCAAGAAGAGCCAAAGTCAACTTGGTATAAACTAGTGTTTGCAACCACTAATTCAACATTAAAACCCTAAATTATTTCAAACATCAAACACCCATAGACAATCAAACCTTAAAATACAAGACCCATCAATTACCCATACTAGGGTTGAGCCACAACCCTAGCTAATGGTTCTAGCTACTCATGATTATAGAAGAAAACAAAGAAATAGATGAAGAAAAACCCATAAACTTTAATTACTAGATAAAACTTGAAGATTCAATGATGAAACTAAGCTAAAATTACTCAAAATAGTAAATAAGGACTGTTCACGAGCGCATCTATTCGTCAAGACACAACTGGTGACCTAAAAATGAGAAAAGAAACTATTTATACTAGGCTGAAAATTATGGACAAAATACCCCTGGGGGGCTAGTGCGGACCGCACAAAATGGAGTGCGGCCGCTCTAAGGCTCTTTGCTGAAATAATCTGCTCTCTAAAGTTGGCCACCACGGACCGCACAAAATGCACCGTGACCGCGGTGGCTTCTATTGTGGTCTGCACAAAATGGACCATGGAAGGCATTGGGCATATTCCTCCAACTTGGCAACTCTCGGATCTTGGGCTCTGCGGACCGCACAAAGTCGAGTGCGGCCGCAATGAATTCAATGCGGCCCGCACAAAATACTTTGCGGCCGCATTGCTTGGCTTCCTGAAATGCATACTCTCTGAACCTCCTCTTTGCGGACCGCACAGAATGGTGTGCGGCAACACTAGTCTTGTTATACTGAGCTTGGCCTTGTTCTTGGTACTTGTGCATGTCTCACTCCTTTTTTAGCTGGTTTTGACAAATTGTCACCTTGTTGACAAAACCCTGCAATCAAGTACAACATATGAGCCTTTGGTACTATTTTGTACACATTTCTAATCAAAACTTAAGCAAGAAGAAATGTAAAATGCATCATAATCCCTAGTTATCAGTAGCCTTTACATACCTGGGGGTAGGGAAACAACAAATAACTTTGAGACTGAAGTCATTTTCCACTACGCAATAAGAAGCACTTCTATGTCCGACCAAATGGTGTCCAAATTAGCAGAAAAATGGCAATTGGTGCGAGACTTGTTTTGTTGTTCTCTGCCCCAAAGTGTTATCAAACTCTTAAAGGAGATGTAATTTAAACGAGACCAATTTTGATACACACCTTTAGTTATTTAAGAGTTATACATGTAGATGCCCCTGATCTTACATGACTAATTAGTCATGTGCTTTGAGCTTCCTTGCTACCACGTATCATCTTATAATTTAATAATTAACTATGTAATGCCTGCTACCTAGTAATTAATCAATTACCCGCATAATTTAAAAATTGCCTCAAATTACTTAAAACTCAACTTATTTTTAATATACTTTATATATACTTTTATACATTATACTACCGTGGGCATACGGTACCTTGCATGGTACTAGTTTATATTTATCGGGTATTATCACTCGACCCATATTTTATCCCAAATTGGTCACTTTCAACGAAACTCGTTTTCTTTAATTCATGTACCATTTATCCTTCATGACACTTACTTCTCGCTTGTTATAAATAGCGTAAATACGTTAACCTCAAGATAATCTTATCCCCGAGTCTACGTCAATTAACTGAAGACGAAACTTTTAACTTATGAAAACGCGGGATGTAACATCCCTCCCCCCTTAGAAACATTCATCCTCGAATGTTTTAACTCTCCAAGATCTATATAACCTTGGCAGAGTCGCCTTTTGTAACAACACTACTATCAACACTTCCCGTACAAACTCAATAATCTAACGCCACATAGGATCATAATCATCAATAACAACAATGGCCTCACACACATAATGACAATAACTAACACAAGAATCTGTATATGTACCTTAAAGTTATGACGTCTCAGTCAGACCCTTCTATGGAGGAGGAAATAAGTAAGGATAACTAGACTTCATGTCTTTCTCGGCCTCCCAAATCATTTGTTCCACATTGTTGTTTCTCCAAAGCACTTCCACGGAGTCTACTTCCTTATTCCGTAGCTTGCAGATTTGCTGGTCAATAAGAGGGAGTCATACTTTGGACTGCTTTTTTCAAAAGAAACTATCTGAAAGCCCCTATGGTTTGCTGCTTCCAAACCTGGTTGTCAGGACTTGGAGTGAAATCAGTTCTATTTTCAGGCAACCCCACCAATACTTAAGGGCTCAAAATGGTGGATTGGAAATGGAGCTTGCAAGTTGACACGTGAGGAATACATCCAACCAATAGACCTCTTTTTTTATTGTTTACTAAAAGCCGGTAACCGGAACTTCCTCGTATGACAAGTCCCCTGCAATATGTACATCATCTGTGAGCACCACTCGGGTAGGATCTCCAATGCACTTCCGTAACATGGATACGTAAAAAAGCGGATGGACAGACTCCAA
The DNA here is from genome assembly GCF_000393655.2 of Nicotiana sylvestris. NCBI lineage: Eukaryota > Viridiplantae > Streptophyta > Magnoliopsida > Solanales > Solanaceae > Nicotiana > Nicotiana sylvestris. The sequence continues at coordinate 166,137,689 of NC_091061.1, read as the reverse complement.
TTCCGATGGCAATTCTAACTCATAAGCTACTTGGCCCACTTTCTGAATGATCCTATAAGGCCCAATATACCGTGGGCTAAGTTTGCCTTTCTTGCCAAACCTCATCACACCCTTCATAGGTGACACCTTTAACAATACCCATTCATTAACCCTAAATTCTAAATCTCATCACCGCACGTCAGAATATGACTTCTGGCGACTCTAAACTATCAACAGTCGATCCCGGATAAGGTTCACTTTTTCTATGGCTTGCTGAACCAGGTCTGGTCCATGTAACCCAGATTCTCCAACATCAAACCATCCTATAGGTGACCTACACTTCTGTTCGTAGAGAGCTTCATATAGAGTCATCTGAATACTGGAATGGTAACTATTATTATATGCGAACTCAATAAGCGGCAGATGATCATCCCAGCTACCTTTGAAGTCTATCACACAAGCTCATAACATATCCTCCAATGTCTGAATAGTATGCTCAGCCTGTCTGCTGGTCTGGGGATGAAATACTGTACTAAGACTTACTTGAGTCCCCAATCCTTTTTGGAAGGACCTCTAGAAGCTAGCTATAAATTGAGCTATTCTATCCGAGATAATAGTTAAAGGGACACCATGTAGTCGTACTATCTCCTTAATATACAGTCTTGCATAATCCTTTGAGGAATATTTATCTCGACAGGCAGAAAATGGGCTAACTTTGTAAGCCTATCAACAATCACCCATATCGAATCGAACTTACGCTAGGTACGAGGTAAGCCCATGACGAAATCCATATTGATTACTTCTCATTTCCAAGTTGGGATTTCCATAGCCTGTAATAACCCACCGGGTTTCTGATGCTCGATCTTAACTTGCTGACAGTTAGGACACTAAGCAACAAACTCCGCTATATCCTTTTTAATTTGGTCCCACCAATTTACTTCCCTGATATCATGATACATCTTTGTTACTCCGAGATGGACAAAATAACGAGAATAGTGAGTTTCTCCCATAACCTGCCGACGTAGCCCTGCAACATTAGGGACACAAAATCGTCCTCGATATCTGAGGACCACATTTTCTATAACTTTAAATAGTGTCTTCTCCTTCTGAGGGTGATATCCCTATAATGAACTAACACATGATCCTAGTATTGGTGTTCCTTTACTTCTTTTACCAATGAGGATGTTGCCGTATCCTGAATAGTAACTCCCATATCACCTGAGTCCAGTAACCGAAGTCCTAGATTAGCTATCTGATGAACCTCATGGGCTATTCCCTTTTTTTTCTGGCTGTAAACATGACAGGCTACCCATCGACCTATGGCTAAGGGTGTCGGCTACCACGTTCACCTTCCCTAGATGGTATAAAATCTCAATGTAATAATCTTTATATAGCTCCAACCATCTCTTTTGACGTAAATTTATTTCCTTTTGCTTGAAGATACACTCGAGGCTCTTATAATCCGTATAAATATCAACATGAATGCTATACAAGTAGTGCCTCTACATCTTTAGTGCATGAATCACCGCGGCTAACTCTAAATTGTGGGTCGAGTAGTTCTTCTCGTGCTTTCTTAGTTGTCTAGAAGCATTGGCTACAACCTTACCATCATGCATCAGTACACAAACCAATCCAATGTATGAAGCGTCACAATAGATCATATAACCATTGGTCCCTTCTAGGAGTGTTAGAACCGGTACTGAAGTTAATCTATCCTTTAAGGCCTGGAAACTCTGTTCGCAAGTGTCAGTCCATTGAAACTTTGCTCCCTTCTGAGTCAACTCTGTTAAAGGTGCCGAAAGGGAAGAAAATCCTTCCACAAATCTCATGTAATAACCTGGCAATCCGAGAATGCTACGAATCTTCGTCAGTGTTGTGGGTCTAGGCCAAGTCTTTACTGTCTCAATCTTTTGTGTATCCACCCGGATTCCTTCACCCGAAATGATATGCCCGAGGAAAGCTACAGAATTCAACCAGAATTCACATTTAGAGAATTTTGCATACAACTTCCCTTTTTGTAGAGTTCTAAGCACAGTATGCAAATGATCTGTATGTTCAACCTCTGAACGAGAATACAACAATATATCATCGATAAATACAATTACGAATAGATCTAGAAAGGACCTGAACACACGATTCATCAATTCCATGAATACTGCTGGGGGATTGGTCAAATCAAATGACATAACACAAAACTCAAAGTGCCCATATTTGGTCCTGAATGCTGTCTTCGAAATATATTCATCCTTAACCCTTACCTGATGGTACCTGGACCTCAAGTCTATTTTCGAAAAAAACTTGGCACTTTGCAACTGATCAAATAAATCGTCAATCTTTGGGAACGAGTACTTATTCTTGATCCTTAACTTATTCAACTATCTATAATCAATACACATCCGTAAGGAACCATCTTTCTTCCTCACAAATAACATAGGTGCCCCCCATGGTGATGTACTAGGCATGTTAAAGCCTTTTTCAAGCAAGTCGTTTAGTTGTTACATTAACTCTTTCAGCTCTGTGGGGGCCATTCTATAGCGAGGAATGGATATTGGACGAGTATCTGGTAGTAGGTCAATAACAAACTTAATTTTTCGCTTTGGCGGAAGACGTGGAAGCTCATCGGGAAACTCATTAACCACAGGGATGGACTGAATGGTTGGTGACTCTACTTCTATATCCTGAAACCGAACTAGGTGATAAATACAGTGCTTACTGATCATCTTCCTTTCCTTGAGATAATAAATAAATCTACCTCTTAGCGACACCGTATTACCTTTCCACTCCAAAACAGCCCCCCCCCCCCTCTGGAAATTGAAATCGGACTATCTTTGATCTACAATCAACCTTGGCATGACAAGAAGACAACCAATCCATACTCATTATGACATCAAATTCTACCATATCTAACTCGATTAAGTCTGCTATGGTAGATCGACCATGAACTACTATTATACAAACCATATATACTTGTTTAGATATCACTGAGTCCCCAACAGGTGTAGGCACCTCAAAAGGTTTAACCAATTCAGGTTTTATTTCAAACTTACTAGCAACCAACAGAGTAACGTATGATAAGGTGGAATCTGGGTCAATCAATGCATATAGATCATATGAGGAGATTGATAATATACATGTAACAATATCAGGCGATGACTCTTGGTCCTGTCGTCCTGCCAACGCATAAATGTAGTTCTAAGGACTGCTCGAGCTAGATGCTCCGCCTCTGCCTCTACCACGACTCATTGGTGCTTGTGGACCTTGTCTAGGGGGCGTACTGAAGATGATGAACTAGCTACAGATCCCGCTGGCTGACCTTTGCTTGCATCACCTCTCATTGGACAATGTTGATACCCAATTGTTTCCATAATATTTCAAAACTATGCTTTGGCATCAATTAGTATTTTTTATACAATTTCTGTATTTTTAAAATATTTTAGCTAATTTCTCCCAGCATTTATTTTAGCTAATTTATTTTATAATAATTACTAATTATATCACAAATAGTTTTATAATAATTTTTGTGGCTTAATTTTATTATTCGCATTTGTACTAAGTTTCAATTATTGCACAAATAGCCACATTTGTATTTTTAGAATGCAATTGTAATTATTACATTATTTTACCGAAAAATAGCCTTTTATATTTTTAAAATATTAAGTAATTATTTTAAATATTTTCAGGCATAAAAATTATTTTTACAGCCTATTAGTTATTTTTAAAAATTATTTTATCAATTAAATAAGGTATTTAAAAAATGGCCTCCTTATTTACAAATTTAGCCTAAATACCTAACCCAATTTTAACCCCAATTTCAAATTAGACCAGGCCCAAATCTACCCAGCCCAATCCCCTAATCTATCCGACCCACTTCTTGCCAAATCCTGGCCGTTGATCATTTTGATCACGGTCCAGATTCTCCCTTACCTAAATTAAACCTAATGATCTCCCCCAAACCCTTCATTTCCTCTTCTCTCTTACGCCGACATCTGATCCTCTCTTCTCTCAAATGCTCTAAAGTCCTAACCCTAACTCACCCTTATCGCCATTCATCTACTACCATTCATGGTGTTTCCTCACCACCATCAGACCTCTAATGGCCTCTCCTATGTTGGTATTTCCATCTCTAAGATCCTCGAGGGACCAGGGTCAATCCACTTACACCTATTCTGGTTTGATTTCGAGTAAGTTCTTCTTATGTTGCCTTAGATCTATGGATTTCTAAGCCTACTTCTTCATCTCTGTGTTGTTCTTCTCGAAACCCTAATTTTTACCTTTGAACTTCTCAGATTTGTGCAAGATCTGAGATGGATCGAACCTATTTGACATGAGTTTACAAGAATCTTCTGATTTTCGAATGATTTTCCATTTTTCTAAACTAGGTTTTTCCGAAAATTTCTTTCTCCAAAACCTTTGATAATTATGAGTGTTTATTCTTCTATTTCTTACGTGTTTTAACCGATTTTGTAAAGGTTTGCTTAACCCAAACTAGTTTATGCTAAAAACCCAAATTTTTCAACATTTTGTTTGGTTCCTAAGTTACTTGTGTACTGACTTTGTCCTATGCTTTGGTTCCTGTGATTTTTCTTTAGCTTAATTCGATGTCTTGAGATTTTTTATCCTATTGTGCCTCTACTGAGGTTCTTGGTTCGACTTTTCTACTGATTTTATATGTCTATATTCATTCTGGCTATTCATGGTAAACCTATATTTTCTCCTTAAATCAGTGTTGCTTTGAAGTCTTGATATATCAATTTGTCTCGTTAAGACCTGACTATTCCTTTCTTGCCTTATTTTGTGTGCGATACTTGTTGACTCTTTACATAATTTTCTCCATAATTAAACCCTTGAATATTTTTATTATGAAATTCTTTATTTTGGTTTGATTTGAATGCCTTTCCTTAATAGGTCCTCCGATTCTTACTTCTTTACTCAGTCTGGTTGAACTTCTTGCCTTAATTAGCTCATGTCATTACCGTTGGCTGATTTTCCTTAATTAAAGGAGAAGACTATGCTGAATCTTTATGTGATTGATTTTGAAATTTCCTAATTGCTGATTATTGATTACTTTACTTTATTTTCTCTAGTCTCGAACTACTATATAAACTCTCTTTATTTTAACTTCTCACACATGAACGTTAGTTCAAAAACCACTACTTTTACACTCTGAAAAGCTCTCTCTACTCTCTCTCTCTGCTACTTGTGATCTTTGTTATTCTAGCCGGCTGCAAGCCAAGGCTGGAAATTGTGCAACACGTATCTTACATCTTGTGTTTTCTTTCTCTAACTGGTATGCTTCTGATTAAATTTTAGAATCCAAACCTACGTGTTTATTTACTGCCTTAGTTCATCAATCCTGAGTTCTTTCCTGCTTCTGTTTACAGCTTACCTAGCATGTCAAATACTGCCTTATTCAACTATGTAATTAGCATGTCTCCACCTTACTTGTCTGTTCACTGCCCTGTTTAACATGTCTTGTATGTGTAACTAGCCTGCTTGACTGACTACTGTTCATCTAGCATGCCTAAACTCTGCTTTTTGTGTAATCAGCATGCTTGCCCTAGTTAATACTTGCCTAGCATGTTTATTTAAGTCCTTGCCTGTTCTGCCTTACTCTTGCTAAGTTATCTAGTCTCCCTAGGGTAACTATAGTTGTGTTGTTTATATGTTTTCAACATGTTTCTGCTGTGACCTTTGCTTTATGTTTCAATGACCTACATTATCTAACCTTTTTAGTTCTATAGAACCCCTTAAGAACTCTATGCACTCTATTGTTTAGGTGCTCCATTAAGATGTATTCTATGTGTTCCCAAACCCTCTTTCCTTGTGTGGAAGTTGTTTGCCTAAGTATTTTCTAAAGCTGTTTGTTCCATGACTTGTGTTCTAATTTAAAATTGTTTTTCATACTTTCCTCAAACTGTTTTATCACTAAATCAGTACTGGTTTTAAGAAATTCTTTCACTCCTAAGATCTTTCTTTATACTGTTTATCAAACCCTTTCAAACCATTATGCACTCTCACTTACTCTTAGATTACTAAGTCCTGCCCCTCTGGTATGTGTACTGCTTAGAGACCCTTGAGATCTCTCTGAACTCTGGTATATCAGGGTTGTCACTTCCACACTACACATAAATCAGTTCTTATTTGAGAAAGGTCTAGGTGTGAGCACTCCCTGAGATCTTTGAGGTCCTTAGGGAACTCTAACACACCCAGACATGAAACTGGCTATGAAACTTTGGGCATTTGAGACTATTGAAGGCTGAAAAATTGCTTTAGGCCTGCTTCAGACTCCCTATAGCTTAAATTCTATTATGTTTATGTAATATTCATTCAATCATTGGTCTGTAATAATTAATTGTAACCAGATATTGGGGTGACTAATGAAAAGGGAGGGTAGTTGTATATTGTGGGTAAAGTTGGGTAGATAACATGCCAATAGAGTTCATTTGGTTCAAATGTATTTTGTTAGATAATATGCCTATAGGGTTTAAATGTGTTTTGTTAGATAATAGGCCCATAGGATTTTGCTTAGGTTCAAACAAATTCTGATTGCTTTACTTTGCATAATTAGAAATCATGCCTATAAGATGTAAAATAAGCTTTAATTATAGAAATCATGCCTATAGGATCTAAAATCAGTTTTAGTTAGATCTAAAATCAGTTTAACTTTAACTCATGCCTGTAAGTTCTGAATCAGATTACCTAACCAACTCGTTTCTTTAATAGTCCTCAACATTGCAATAAGTAATATTACTAGAAAGCATGCCTATAGGATCCAAATTGCCCGTTTAAAATTGTTTACTGATTTACTGCATTCCTAATTAATGATTAGATACCATGCTCATAGGATATCACTATTACACGCCTAGGAAAGCCTGTAGGGCGACTAAAATTCTGCAAACTATAAAACTACGCCTTGTTATTTGTGACTGCTTGTATTCAACAGGTTAAAATCAGTATGCAAACGGATTAAATTCTTTTATACTTTGTTCTAAATTCAATATTGCATATTCTCTGCTCTCCTAGATATTCCGTTCTAAGGCTTTCTCTTAAATACCTGAAACTGTGTTTAAGACGTGCACTTGCTTGCTTTGTTTGTGGAGGTAAAACTTGAGCTTTTAATTGTTCCATCTTTGGTTCAGCCCTAATTGTTTTTGGTTGTCGCCTAGACTTTTCTCCTTTAAGTACCTTAGGATGGTCTAAAACTACCTAAATTAGAGGTCCTAAATACATATATGACCACAAGGAAGGGACAGGTAGTGCACGCATATGATATCTTTTAAGGTTACTAGAACGCATTAGGCTATGACCAAGGGGAGGGAATTGGGTAGTAAGGATATGATAGCTGCGCACTAATGTCACGTGTAGCCTTTCATTGAGGAGTGATTACTTGGAATTGCATGGGTATGATCCTATAGGCTAACCAACCTAGGACCCCTCTTTCCCAATTCCTATGTGTTTTAAATGAACTTCTTTTTCTTTACGTATATATAGGCAAGTTGTTCAAACCTCTCCCTTGCTTCCCAAATCTGAATCGTACATGCCTTTATTTGCGAATATGTGTTGAAATTGTTTACTTGTAAAAGGACTAATTCACATAGTTTAAGTTCGGTCGGGACCCACCGTTGTGGACCGTGAGGGGTGCCTAACACCTTCCCCTCAAAGTTATTTCGAGCCATTATCCTAATCTCTGGTAATGCAAACTTGTTCATGAGTTAATCGCTCTAGGTGACCTAACGCATTGTAATCCATTCGGTGGTGACTCTTCAAATACCCAATTCCCGAAAGGAAACGAGTTGTTCCCCCCATGAATGTCGAAACCTGAACTTGCCCGTCAAAAAGGGAAAAAAGGGGTGCGACAGACAATACCTTATAACGTGGCCCGGATAACCACAAGTATAAAAAACACCTAATCCCATACCACACTGCTCGATATGCTGCTTACCACATTGAGCACATCGTGGCAAGGGCGGCCTCATCTGATTTGACTCATCCCTATACTGAGAACCCGAGGCCTTGAAATTCTGACCAGACCCTGAATATGTGAAACAATCAAATCTGTTATCGCCAAACTGAGGGGGCGCACTAGCCGATGGCTAGGATGGATACCTCAGGTACTGCTACCTCTAACCACCTCGAAATTCACCAGAAGGACCCGAAGACCTTGCTCTCTTATTTTGGGCCCTATTGTGCTCACGATCGGCCTTCTATTTCTTGTTCAATCTTTTACATCCTGATCGTATGCCTGAATACGAGAAATATCCATGCCTAGCTGAAGTGAGATCGACATACAATCGTTAAGCAAGTGAGGCTCTAATCCCATCACGAACCGGTGCACCTGATCCTCCATCTTAGAAACAATAGTGAGAGCATACCTAGCCAATGAATCAAATTGTTGTACTCCTGAACACTCATGTTACCCTACCGAAGGGTCAAGAACCTATCAACTCTGGCCCGTCTAAGCTCTGGTGGCAGATAATGACAAAGAAAAGCCTCTATAAACTCCTGCCATACCGCTGAAGGGGCATCCTCACCTCTGGACAATTCCCAAGACTCGTACAAATTAACTGCAACATCTCGAAGTCTATAGAAAGCTAGCTCAACAGACTCAGTCTTAGTGGCCTTCATTACCCTTAATGTCCTCTGCACTTTATCTATAAATACTTGAGGGTCCTTGTTTGGATATTCTCCAGTGAATACCAGAGGGTCTAAATTAATAAAGTCACGAACCCTCGCACTGACAGACCTATCTGCATGACCAATACCTACTTCATGATGCCGAGCCTGCGCGGCTACTAACCGGGTTAATAGCTGAATATCATCTCTCTTCTGCTGACCCGGTGTATCTGGCTGAGAGGCTGAATGTATAGGGGCGGGCGTTGGAGCTAGTTCTCCTTGGAGCTCTTCTAGAAAGGGCAGGGTATGTGAAGTCTGAGATGGAATATCACTATGAGACTCTCACCGAGCCCTGGTAGCTCGTGGCGCTCGACTAATAGTCTTACCAGCCACAGACTTTCCTTTCTGGGTGCCTGTAGTCTTTAGAGGCATCGCTGAAAATATAACATGTCGTCAGGAACATGAATTGTTATATTGCACGATCTAAGATAAGAAGAGAGGATAACGTCCTATATGTCCTATAGCCTCCTGTCTATAAATGTGGCACACAACACACCCATAAATAATACTCTACTAGAGACGGTCTGTAGTCAACCCTAAGACAGAACTGCTCTGATACCACTTTTGTTACGACCCAAACCGATGGGCCGCGACGGCTGCCTGAGTCCTACCTGTCAAACACCCCTAAGTATACATCTAAGATATAAACCTGAACAACATCTCCTGATTTTACAAAAATAACATACATGAAGGAAACCTGCCAAAGAGGCATATGTGCGTATACATGCAGAGTATAGTGGGCGAGCCGAAAAGGCTGCTATAGACAACTATACACCCAAACCTGAAAGCCGACAAGGCCACATACTATCCAACTATACATAACTGTCTACAGAACTCTAATAGAAGGATAACTGTATAAAGACGGGACTGAGCCACGTCATACCCATACATATACAAATATGTCGTACCAAAATCAAAAGCAGCTCCGGATCTAGTAGAGCACGCCAACGCTCGCTGATCAAGGATCCTAAGAAGGGGGACCGTCAACTTGCCTACCTGCACCTGCGAGCGTGAAACGTAGGCCTCGAAAATAGGGTGTCAGTACAAAAAATGTACTGAGTATGTAAGGCATGAAAATCAGTACATAAGCGATATAGATGAAATATGAAATAAAGAAATCCATATGTAAATCTGAATAACTTTATAAATCGTGAAACATTTATAATGTCATGCACGTGCATATAAATATCGTGTCATGCATGGGTATAGATGTACATAATATCATCAAGCCTCTGAGGGCATCCCATCATATCGTCTCGGCTACTGTGGGCAACAAAATCAACATATCCCAGCTGATCAGGTGGTGGTGCATATATAACACCGTAACCTTTTTCAATATCCCATATATATAGATATATACATATAAATATGCGTATATAACGTCGTCTGGTCATGGGTCAATGTACATGCATAAATGAATAAAATGCATGAAAATATGTTAAAAATCTCGATATTCTTTTCGGATAAACTTTATCAACTGCGTATTATTTTGAGACCCATGAACAAAAGATATAATAATATGTTACATAGGGAATCAAGAACACAGAGACCCCTAACATTTCTATAAATAGAGTCGTTTATGAAAACTACGTATTTGCTCATTTCTTCTGTATAATCGGACCATGCCAAAAAGAAGGAAGAGATAGCCTTTACATACCTGGGGTATGAAAAACTCCATATAATACTCTTGGAGAAGATTTCACCGTACTCTTTTAAAACCACAAAATTTTATGTTGCTACGATTTTAACAAATTCACGTTGGAATTGTGTTGTTGCAAGATTTCGTTGGAAACCTTTTCTTTTCGGATGCTTAGCGTTCTGCTATTGCTTATTAAAAATGAAATGAGGAGGAAAGACTTTTGTTTTTGATCGATGGTAGATTGTCACGATTGTAAAAGAGAAGGTTTTGATGTATGCATTTTAATCCAGAGAAACTACAAATAACTTTGAGACTGAAGTCATTTTCCACTACGCAATAAGAAGTACTTCTATGTCCGACCAAATGGAGTCCAAATTAGCAGAAAAATGGAAATTGGGGCGAGGCTTGTTTCGTTGTTCTCTGTCCCAAAGTGCTATCAAATTCTTAAAGGAGACGTAATTTAAAAGAGAACAATTTTGATACACACTTTTAGTTATTTAAGAGGTATACACGTAGATGCCACTGATCTTACATGACTAATTATTCATGTGCTTTGAGCTTCCTTGCTGCCATGTATCACCTTATAATTAATAATTAACTAGGTAATGTCCCGTTACCCGATAATTAATCAATTACTCGCATAATTTAAAAATTCCCTCTAATTATTTAAAATTCTAATTATTTTTATCTACTTTATATATACTTTAAACATTATACTACCGTGGTCATATGGTACTAGTTTATAATTATCGAGTATTATCGCTCGATCCGTATTTTATCCCAAATTGGCCACTTTCAACGAAACTCGTTTTATTTAATTCATGTACCATTTATCCTTCATGACACTTACTTCTCTCTTGTTATAAATAGCGTAAATATGTTAACCTCAAGATAATCTTATCCCCAAGTCTACGTCAATTAACTGAAGACAAAACTTTTAACATACGAAAATGCGAGATGTAACAGATCTAACTTGTTAGGGAGGAAATCAGAGGGACACTAAGCTATACACTGCTCTACTTGATCAAAAGTAATTTCAAAGTCTTTAGGCTAGGTATTTTGAAAAGTATGGGGAAACTAGAGAACTTACGCTAAAAATTTGAGTCAAACATGGCATAATCAAGAACAATGCATTTTCCTAGAACTAGGGATTCTAACGTATCAGGCTTGCTAAGGCAGAGATTGGCATAAAACATCCTCACTAAAGGTTCATAGCCTTTAGGAGGGGGTAAAGAGAGGACATTTTTAACCATCCCTAAAAAACGAACACATCATTTACCTTACAATTGAGGGCCTCCATGTCGTCAAGATCGATTACTCTTCCATGGGTAATGGGCTTCTCTCTGAGGGCAACAAAGAAGTTTCTATTTGGATTATCCCAGAATTGAGGTCTTACTCTAGATAACTCGAGAGGTCTACCTTGGATTTCTTGGGGGTAAAAGATTCAGGGGGTCTTCACTTGGTCTTTTTCCAAGAGAGTTTTTTCCTATTCAGTGAGTGTAGTTAGATGGATCCACCTGAGAAGAGGCAAACCCTTTAGAGTGATCAAACCCTAGGTCTACTTATTCTGGAGGCTGAGAGAATGGTTTTTCCTCGGAGGCGAGTACTTTTTCTGGTGGAGGCAAAGAGATTCTTGGAGTGTTTTGCCATTGAAGGGTTTTTAGAGAAGGGTTTATGAGCGATAAAAATAACGGAGAAGAGGAAAGGTGATCCAGAGTGTTAAAAAGAATGAATTTGACGGTTGAGTACAGGAAAGGAAAGAAGGTCAGTGAAAGCACATGATGATTTATTTCCTTTCTTGAAAGTTGTGATTGATGGGAAAAGAGAGGGAAATCGGAGGCACTTAATTAATGCGTACTTACCAAAGAAAGAAAACTAAAGGCATTAGTCAATAGGAATTAGAATTAACACATAAGTCCTAATTTCTTTGATCAAGCAAAATAATGCCAAGTGGTTCTCTTAAAGTGCAGAATTTATCCTCAAGCAAGGGCTTAGTAAAAATGTCCGCTAGTTGATCAGTAGTGCTAACAAATGATAATTCTATATCTCCCTTAATGACATGATCTCTGATGAATTGATGCTTCATATCTATATGCTTAATCCTAGAATGACCCACATGATTCTTTGGGAGGCATATAACACTAGAATTATCACAAAATATTTGAATAGGTTTAAAAGATAATTCATAGTCACCAAGTTGATGAGACATCCATAGTAATTATGCACAAGTCCAATGGCAATCTACTATACCTCAGTTGTGGACAATGCAACCGAGCCTTATTTCTTACTGTTCCAAGATATTATTGCCTTTCCTAGTAATTAACATGTTTTACTGGTGTTTTTCATGTCATCCTTATCACCTACAAGATTAGCATCTCAAAAACCTTAAAGTTTAAAATTATTAGATCGTGGGTACCACCACCCATATGAAACGGTTCCAATGAGATAATGCATTACTCTCTTTACTACTGCCAGGTGTGATTCCTTAGGAACTGACTGAAACCTAGCACATTTACACACTATGAACATAATATCTGGTTGACTAACAGTTAGATAAAGTAAGGAGCCAATCATTCAACGATATTTTGTTTTATCCACTGGATTTCTCTTTTCGTCTTTGTCAAGGCTTGTTGATGGGCTCATTAGTGTACCAATGGCTTTAGCACTGTTCATGCCAAATTTTCGAATCAATTCCTTTGTATATTTTGTCTGACATATAAGAGTTCCTTCCTCGGATTATTGAATTTTAAGTCCAAGGAAAAATGTGAGTTCTCCCATCATGCTCATTTCAAAGTCACTTTGCATGAGATTAGCAAATCCCTTGCACAAAAGAGGGTCAATACTTCCAAAAATTATATCATCAACATAGACTTGGATATTGAGATTACCTCATGATGATCTTTTGATAAATAATGTACAATATACTTTACCTCTTGTAAAACCATGATCAAGTAAAAATGAGCTAAGCCTTTCGTACTGGGCTCGAGGAGCTTGTTTGAGTCCATATAGAGCTTTAGTTAACTTATACATATGGTAAGGAAATTGTCAATGTTCAAAACCAGGAAGTTGTTTTACATACACCTCCTCATCGATAAAGCCACTTAAGAAGGCACTTTTGACATTCATCTAAAAATGTCTACAACCTTTAAAAGATTTATATGCAAGAAGTATCCGTATAGACTTTAATCATGCTACCAGAGAAAAGGTTTCATCATAGCCGGCTCCTTCCTACTGTGAGTAGCCTTGAGCTAATAATCTGGCTTTCACTATTTTTCTATATTCGTTCAACTTATTTTTGAAAACCCATTTGGTTCCAACTATGGCAACATTTGCGGGCTTAGGTAACAGTTCCCAGACTTGATTCTTATCGGATTGATCGAGTTCCTCCTGCATGGATTTTATCCAGCTGGAGTCTTTTAAGGCTTCTTCAACTTTCTTTGGTTCGATTTGAGAGATAAGTGCTACATTTTCCTTCTTCTTAAGAGATCCCCTGGTTTTTTTCCCTTCACTCGGATCTCCTATGATAAACTTTTGAGGATATTCTGGTTCACTTCTCCACTCATTTGGACACGTTCCAACTGCAGGAATAGTTGACTCCTTCTATGGTTCAGGTTGATTATTAGCAGGTTCACTAGCCGACTCTGTAGCTGTATCTGTGCTATCAGTCTACTTTTGTAACTTGCTTGCCTGTGATGCTTCTTGGCTGATATCTTCATCACATGCAATAATTCCTTTCTCGGCCGTAGTATTATTTTCTTCAAATATGACATGCACTGATTCTTCTACAGATAAAGTACGTTTATTATAAACTCTAAAAGATCTACTATTAATAGAGTAACCAAAAAAAATACTTTCGTCACTCCTTGGATCAAATTTTTCAAGGTTGTCCTTACCATTGTTGTGGATGAAACACTTACTTCCAAATGGATGAAAGTAGCCTATATTTAGATGTTTGTCTTTCCATAATTCATATGAAATTTTCTTCAAGATGGGTCGTATAAGACATCTGTTGAGAATGTGACAAGTTATGCTTACTGCTTCTACCCAAAAGAGATTTGGCAATGAATGTTTTAATATCATTGTTTTGGCCATATTTTGTAGGGTTCGATTTTTCTGCTTAACTACTCCATTATGTTGAGGTGATCTTGGAGCTGAGAAATTATGGGTATATCATTGATCATTGTAGAAATCTTCAAAGGATCTACTTTTGAATTCTCCTCCATGGTCACTTTGGATGGTTGTGATGAGATACCTCCAATGTTGTAATGACACAAAATGTCATCTTTAATTTAAATAATTATTTCGGTATTTTAAGACCTTGAAAAGTGCTATCAATATATCTTCGACTTGCGTGCGTAGTCCGCATAATTTTCCGGAAGGTTCTTATGTGAAAAATGGATTAAATTATGAACTAGAGCTTTAAAACTCAACTGAGTTTACTTCGGTCCATATTTTGAGCAAACAAACCCGGATAAAAGCTTTGACTATTCCAGTAATTCCATATCATGATTTGGGGCTTGGTCATATGTCCGAAATCGAATTTGGAGGTCCCTAGATCAAATTATCGCCATTTAACAGAATCTAGAAATCTAAGGCTAAAGATTTCTTAAGTTTGACCGGAGATTTGACTTTTTGATATCGGGGTCGAAATCCAGTTCTAAAATTTTTTATAGCTTCATTATGTCATTTATGACTTGTATGCAAAATTTGAAGTCAATCGGATTTGATTTGGTAGGTTTTTGCATCGAATATAGAAGTTGGACGTTCCTAGTTTCATTAGGCTTGAATTGGGGTGTGATTCATGGTTTTAGCATTATTTGATGCGATTTGAGGTTTCGACTAAGTTCGTATCATGTTTTAAGACCAGTTGATGCATTTTGTTGAAGTCCTGAGGGCATCGGGTGGATTTTGAAAGGTTAACGGATAAAAACAAAGCTGCTGAATTTTTCTCTTTGGACAGTTGCTGATTTTTCTAGAGCATGTGAACAATATCCGTGAATAGTGACTGTAAACAGTACCCCATGAACAATGCCGATGAACAGTACCCTCATGAATAGTGTAGTGAATAGTACCGCGTGAACAGTACCCAAACGCGTGAATAGTGCCCCCGACATTTTCTGGGCAGATTCTTAAGTTCTGAAAATGGGACTCGTCCCATTTTCCATTTTTATCAAATTGGAGCTCGGGGAGAGGCGATTTTCGGGCGATTTTTAGAGAAAACAACGGGGTAAGTGTTCTTAACTTAATTATGGTTAGATTACCCGAATCTATTACTAGTTTTGGCATTAAATCTGTGAATTTAGTTGGAAGAGTTTGAAAACCCTCTCAGATAGATTTGAGGATTTGAGGGTCGAAATATTATCGAAATTTAGTAATTTTGGTATGGTTAGACTCGGGGTTAGGTGAGGTTTCATATTTCGCAACTTTTGTCGAATTCCGAGACGCGGGCCCCACGGGCGAATTTTTAGTGCAATTTCGGATTTTTAAAAGAAAATATATAATTTCATATGGAATTAATTCCTATAATTTTTATTTACTGAATCGAATTGTTTATGACTAGATTTGAGAATTTCGGGCACGAATTCGCGAGACAAAGGCTTGTTGGAATTTTTGAATTGGTTGCAAAGCGAGGTAAGTGTTTGGTCTAACCTTAGCTTGAGGGATTAGGAGTTGTGTCCTATTTGTTAAATGTTATTTGTTGAGTATGGCGTATAGGCATGGTGACGAGTATCTATACATTGGTGTCAAGCATGCCCGTGAGTCTTATACTTTCATTAATGTGACTCCGTTTCGTATTGTATATGCTCTATATGATAATTTCTATTTAGGAATATGACTTGTGTAAGTATCATTGTTAATTAAACATGGCAGAGCATTGGCTCAAGTTAAGAATTGAATTGTTGAACATTGTAGAGCATTGACTCAAGTTGAGAATTGAATTGTTGAACATTGTAGAGCATTGACTCAAGTTGTGAATTGAGTTGTTAAGTAAACGTGAAAGAAGAAAGGAGAGAGAGAGAATCATGATATTGTCTCCCTTGCCAGGATGTTATTATTTTGATGTTGTTTCCCTTGCTGGGATTTGATTGTGGTACTATTGTTCCTTTACCGGGATTTTATTGTGATTTCGTTTATTTCCTTGCCCTTATTCCTTATGATTGTTGTTTGGGGTGAGGAAAAGTGTTAAAGCACGAAGAGTGATGCCGTGTATGACTTTGTGAGGAAGAGTGTAAAGAACGAAGGGTGATGCCGTGCAGCACGATGTACAATTCTGTGCCGATTATATTGATTTTATGGTGAGGATGAGAGTAAAAGCACGAAGGGTGATGCCGTGCAGTTTATATTGATTCTTATGATGAGGACGAGAGTAAAAGCATGAAGGGTGATGTCGTGCACTTGTCCTTGATTTTTCCTAATTCTAATTGAGTTATGTTGCCCTTTACGTTTATTACTGATTTTCTGTTGTTACTTGATTTTATTTCGATGTTATAGATTCCCGTACCCATATTTCTTGTGATTGTTGCTTGGGTGAGGAAGAGTGTAAAGCATGAAGGGTAATGCCGTGTATTGTTTTGGTGAGAGAGTGTTAAAGCACGAAGGGTGATGCCGTGCACTTTCTATTTGTTGTGTTTACTTGTTATTAACAATTCAAGTGTATTAACTGTTTAAATCCCTTTACTGTTGTGATCCTTTGTGTTGGAATCCATTGTGTTTATAATACCTCGCCTTATTTTTTTTATGTATGTTCAATACTTCAAATTTCATAATTTGTTACATTTTTAACTCAATTGATTTCTCAATTAAATTTTCCTTAAATCGTTTGAGGTTGTATTTTACTTAAAAAGAACTTTCTACTATGTTTTGATTTATTAATTTCTCGTATTAAATGTAATGATTCATTCTATATTGTACTTTAATTGAAAAAGGTATTTTCTTTATTAAATGATTTCTAAATATAACTTCATCTTTTCTTGTTGGTTTCCTAATTGGGTTGGAAGTTGTACTCTACTTTATGTTAAGTGAATGAGGCTCTTTGAACATTCTTAATTGTATTGGGTTATTGAACCTATGAACTGAGTAACATGAGGATATTGTTGTGCAATATGCGGCAGAAATATGTGGGCACGTGGTGCCGGGGAAAATATTATATTTTTATTTAATGGCACGTGAGTTGTCCGTATGATTGTGATATAAATATGGGCACGAGGTGTCGTGAAAATATGAAAGTGGGCGGAGACCTATATTATTTATGATTATGAAATGAGGCGTCACAAGGTGACCTTTACTCGAAAGAATTATATTCGAAAGATGCTTATTTGAAAGATATTTATTTAAAGGAAATATATTCATTGAAAAGCATATTATCTTAGAGATTTATATTTGAAAGACTTGATTAATTGATTGCACTTGTATCTTTTATTTGTTGAGAAACATTTAATGTGTTCTTGTTGCCTGCTATCTATATCACTGGTTGATCATTGTTGGAATCATTGTTATCTGCTTCATATTATTTTTTTACGCCTTAACCCACAAGTTTATTTGGTAGTCTGGTCCTAGCCTCGTCACTACTTCGCCGAGGTTAGGCTAAGAACTTACCAGCATATGGGGTCGGTTGTGCTGATACTACACTCTGCACTGTGTGCAGATACTGATACCGGAGTGCTTGGACCGTAGTGAGGGTGTTGTCTTCAGCCCACACATGCGACATGAGGTAGTCATGCAGACGTCCGCGGGCCTTGGCGTCACCTCCTATCTTTTCCTTTATCCCATTTCCTTTACTCATTTCAGAAACAGTGTATATTTTATCTTTCAGACTTTGTATGTAGTATTCTTAGACCGTCTGTAAAACTGTGACACCAAATTCTGGGTAGAGTTGTATTTAGACTTCCGCAATTTTGTATTAAGGTAAATTGTCAGATTTTGTCTTCCACTTAATTATTTTTCGCTATTTGCATGATATCTACTCATCACTGATAATGGTTTGAAACTATGAAAGGTTAAGTAATTAGGATAATTTGGCTTGCCTGGCTTTCACCAGTAGGCGCCATCATGGCTCTCGAGGGTGTGAAATCCGAGTCGTGACAAATGCTAGTAGTTCTAGTAGGTCCAAATAAGTCCATACGAAGCAATTATAAAGGCTTGGTAGTAGACACAATGTACTTGATTTTAACGAGTTTCTAGTTGGTTTACCAATCTGACATGCATCACATACATGATTTTTAGAAAAATTGAGTTTAGGAAGGCCAATAACTAAATCATGCTTGGAGAGTTTATCAATTAGATGCACGCTTGCATGACTAAGTTTCTTATTCCACAACCATGGGTCATCAGATATGTATGCTAAACAGATATGACTATCAAGACTTTTAATGCCATCAAGAATACAAACATTTCCATACCTTTTTCCTGGAAGTATAATTTTATCTGACTCATCTTCGATGGTACATCCAGTTTTCTTGAATCTGACTTTACCTTGAATCACATAGCTGACTTATACTCAAGAGATTATAGTTGAGTCCTGCTACGAGGTATACTCCTATAATATCAAAATTGTTTTTGGATGGAACTGTGCCGGTAGCAACTATTTTTTCTTTTGAATCATCACCAAATTTGACATTCCCCCATTTATTTTTGTAACTTCTTTGAACAAATTTTTGCCACCTGTCATGTGACTGTAACACGCACTGTCTAAATACCATTTTCCTTTTGCGACTTTTTCTATGGTGTTCCTGTAAAATAGAATTATTACCATCTTTTAAGTACCCAAGCTTTCTTGGGTCCTTGCTGGATAGTTCTACTAGAATCAGGTTTGTTTTTGGGTTTCCAAATCCATCAAGAAACATTAGACTTATGAAATGTACAAAAAGAATATTTATGTCCAACTTTATTACAGTAATGACAAACAATGTCTGATCCAGTTTTCGATCTACCACTTGTGTTAGTACTTGTGGACTCAGTTGTCACGACTCAAACTGATGGGCCGCAACGGGTACCCGGTACATTACTCAACCGAGTACCTACGTAACATATCTTTCGTATCATACAATCATAGGTAAATGAGCCAGAGAGGCTGTCGTGAGGTAAGTAGAATAAAACATAGGGAAATACTCAATATTGGACGACCCAACATGCAATCCAAACTTATACATATGACGTACGTGCCTATAAGGCCGAGATGATCCTTTATATACTCAAAACATAGGCCGAGAAGGACATACAAGTATCTGTATATATGACATCTATCTACAATCCTCTAAGAATACATAATACCATAAAAGGTCGGGACAGGGCCCGAGCATACCAATCAATACATGTAATAATCATACTGACGAAATATGATACTCCAGAGCAAATGGGGCGCATCAACACATTTCGCTGAGCTGATAGCTTATTTGGAGGGCTCATAACCTGTCTATCGTGACCTGCAGGCAAGAAGCTCAACGTCCCCAAGCAAAAGGGACGTTAGTAGAAAGAGTGTACTGAGTATGTAAGAGATGAAAATTAGTAAATAATAAACATGAGAGAAACATAGAGTAAAAGACTCGACATGTAATTCTGGATAACTATGTAAATCATGAATTACTTATAGTGTCATGCATATACATATGAATGTCATGTCATGCATAAGTACATGTGTTCATAAAATCATCAAGCCTCTGAGGGCATCCCATCATATCATCTCAGCCATTGTGGGCAAAATCATCAACACATACCAGCTACTTAGGTGGTGGTGCATATATAATACGTAACCTTTTCTCATATTCTATATACATATATACGCGTATATAACGCAATCTGGTCATTGGTCGATGTACATGTATAAATGAAAAGTACGTCAATAAAATCTTTTGGAATGTCATAAGACCATTATGCCTTTGACTAATATCATAAAGTAAGCTTTATTAACTTACGTATCGTCGGAGACCCATGAACATATTATAGAATAATAGGACATGTGAGGAATCAAGAAAATAAGCATCTCTAGCATTTCTATGAATAAAGTCATTTATGTAAGTTGTGCATTTTCTCGTTTCGTTTGTATAGTATGAATCATTCCAAAATGAAAGAAGGGATAACCTTAATATACCTGAGTCGATTCTCTTGACAATCCTCTAACACACGTAAATTGCAACAAAACACAAAACAAGTCGTATGAAAAGCTTGAAGAAATCACGTTGTTATGCAAAACAAATCTTGGCCGAAACTTTTCTTTAAGCACTTGACAATAACGTTTCTATGCAAGGAGATTTTGGAAACTGATTTAACCTTACTATGTAAGGAAGCTTGACTGAATGCTCCTAGAAATAACGTTATTAATTATAGAAAGCTTGATTGAAATGCTTTCTTATGAGATTATAAAAGTTATTCTTAACTTTTTAGGTGGCCCCACATCTTTGACGACTAAGCCCCGTAATTTACATAAATAAGCCACCTTAGTATGTGATTAATGAGTCATTTATTCAAGACCTCTATGGCTGCCACCTTTTAGCTTGTCCATTCTCAACCAATCAACCACCAACATCTTAGTTAATTGTTAATCCCCTATTAACCAATAGTTACTCAATTATCCACATAATTAAGAATTATCTCAAATTACTTAAAATGCTACTCACTTTCAACACACCTTATACACCTTACTATCATGGTCATGTGATACCTTGTATGACACTAGTCCATAAATATCGGGTATTTTAGCTCGGGTCGTATTTTTTCCCAACATATCAAACTTCGACGAAATTTATTCTCTTCGATTTTCTTACCCTCTAACCTTTACAAATTTATTCATCACTTGTTTGAAATAGCATAATTCTTATAATCTCAAAATAATCTCATTCCCGAACTTACGCCGATTAACTTACGACAAAACTTTAACTTACAAAAATGTGGGTTGTAACATCTTATTTCCGAGCTTATACCAATTTACTTATGGTGTACTTCTGCGTACAAAAATATGGGGTGTAACATCATTCCCCCCTTTGGAACATTCGCCCTCGAATGTTGAGATCACTTATGTCTTCCGAATATTTTAGTACTCTCCTTGCTATCTTGGCAACTGTTCTTGTGAATAATTCTAAAGGCCAGGGCATTCCCTCCTTTAAGCCACTTTCTCACACCACGACTGGCGGTCCGAATTTTTCCAATCTTGTAACTGTTGCTACCTTTTATCATGCAGCTTGTACGACTCTGACTTTGTGAGTGCGCCTATGTGACTCTTCTCTCCTTTTTTCTCCATCTTTTAGCCAATCTCTACGCCTTATTTTGTAAACATATACAGAGCTTGACAAGATGTCCCTCTGGGCATCTATGGGTATACTGAAGTTCTTCGCTTGGTATTTTGTTGAACTTACGAATATTGTTATACCTTATTTCATAGATCCATTTATCCATCCGTATGACTTTACTGCCATAACTCTTACTTTTATTTATCGTTACTCATGTCTACTATTAAACTCCAGGTTACTCTCATTGCTTATCCTATATTTATAAATGTAAGTCCTTTAATGCTTCTTTGTCACAGTTTATCTTAAGAATGACAACCTAATATCACCTCATATTTTGTGACTTTTATCTATCCATTGTTGATTTACACATCAATATTGATCTACAATCTACCACCGATAACTAGAAACTTCTTACGTAATACATTGTCACTAGGGCTTACGCCTCATCAGGGAATATCTGAAGTGGCTTGCTAATCCACCCAAGGGCGATACTACACTTGAATAACCATATTTCATAGTATCCCAATGTGATTCTTCTTACGTGGGTATTTTAATCATGTACAATTCATCAAATCATTACTCAATCGAAGGCCCAAACGTCAACCTTTATGTATCACAATTATATCCTCATTCTATTACCAGGGAAGCATTTCATCTCTTTTAAATGCTATTAATCTTAGACTTATTTGAGTTCTTTCAGGCTATAGTGAGTTTCCTATTACTTAGAGAACCCATTAGCTCTCTTGTTTTTACAGGCTAAATCCTGAGGACTTATCCATTCTTGTCACCTACTCACTCGCCCTTTCTTATCCTTACTCCTGTCTTTCTAAAACCTTATCGCTTTACCATACTTTAGCTTGCGACCTACACATATCTATTTATATTACTCGCAACCTTCCTTCAACTTGCTTGCACCATAGATTTCCTTGTGTTATTATGGAACATCAAAAGAGACATCACATCGTCTCTAATTCTTCTTTACTCTCTTGACTAGATCTCTCGGTACTTAGAAACCATAGGCTGGAAGATATGACACTGACACTGCCGGTATTGGTACTGAATCCTAGTGCTTCTAGCCTTCTGTCCAAAGTGCGGATAATTCACAACCTTCTGTATTTGAGTATCTCGTACATTGTCCACCTTTACCATACTTATCTTAAAATATTGCCTCATATTCTTCTATCTCTTTCATAACCTCTCTTCAGGTATAATTCACATCTACAACTTGAAGCTCTATTATAGTACTTGCACCTTCGGTGCATACACAATCCGGTGGGAGCTTCATACTAACTTCTTATGAGGCTGGTACTATTCTAACTGGTTTTATCGTAGGGCAGTTATAATACTGTATTATCTCTCTTGTACCTCTGATATTAAGAGTGATTCTGCAATGTTCTTAATCACAATGTCTATAATTTTCTGGGTGCAATAATCAGATTCCTGATTTATTTGTAACTCTTTAGTTTCCTCCTTCTTCTGATCGGCCTTTATGTAGGCTTAAGTTATATTCCGATTTGCGGTTCATAGTATTAGTTATTTTGTTTAGCCTTTCATGGGCTCTGAGGAATATCCATGATACAATCCTTTAACCATTCAATCCTTCGTCTATGACCTGGGCTCAATTCTTTCTTTTAACGTATACTAGAATTTTCTATGGCTGTATACACTGCATGTATAAAAATCCAAACACTTAAGTGTGTTCATAATGTAACTAACTTCTCATTATTAAGCATAAATTCTTTTTGTCCCATCTCAGCTTTCTTCAAACGTAAGCAATTATCTTTCCTGGTCTTTCTGCCCCCTTTTTGCGTGCATACGTAGCTTATCTTAGTGCCCGCACACATTGGAATTTCATACAACTTATATGATCTTAAATATCACTACTAATTTTATTTCTCGTTCATTAGCCATGGTAGGTGCCATTTTCTTTTGAAGTGCATACAATGTTGTTGTGAGACTATTTTTACATGACCATATCTTCTTCAAGTTACTATGCTTAGGCTGGAGCCTTCTTCCTTATTTCCCCAGCTAGTCTTCCATTGTAGTACTTAGGGAGGACCACCTGATTCTTGCAAGGCTGAGAGCTTATTACCTTGTTTATACGATAGAATTTTTGATGTCCTTCCTCGCCTATAATTATCTTAGTTACTTACCTCCATGCCCTTGTGCTTGTACGATTGCTTTTGAAATTGATATTTTTACTATCTTCCTAGCAGCATTCTCTTTTATTTCTGCAATAATCATATGGTACTTTTAACTACCCCAAATCCTATCTGAGTATTTCTCAAGGTTACGATGTCATATCTGCGAGACTAAATACCTCATGTTGGAGTTCACTATGGTTATCTTGCACGATTTGTTGATTTGTCTATATCTTCTTGTCTATCCATAACTAGGCTTTTCCTGAATCAAATACTAACTACTCGTTGGCCCATTCTCGTATCAGTATTCTGCGTAATTTTTCTTGGGTTATTTCCTTTATCTTAACTTACGTCTCGCCCTGACTCCTTACTTATCAATAATATCTTGGGCAGAAACCCTTACTTCCTCTATTTATCACCGTGCTTGCGTAATGTTCTGGAATCGTAGCATATATGTAGTCTTTGAATAAGTGAATTCTCATACCTCTCTCATCTTTGTCGCATTCTTCCTTTCCCATACCATAATTACTAGAACCACTTAATTTTGACTTAATGTCACATCACTCCATATTCCCTCCTTTAGGGGATAACTTAGGTTTAGAGCTATGGCAATCTACCTATAGATGTTTTACCTCTTCCCGTTTGGTGTCATTTCACATCATCAATGATTCTTACTCACCTTGTATTAATCCTTCTGTACTGGTAACAAAATTCCTTACTCGCGAGTGTGACCCTTAGTATAACTGGTATATACAGTACCTTAAGCTTAACTTTTCTCACAATTCTTGCTTTAGGGAAGCGTCTTCCTGAACAACCATTCTCTGAATTTCTCACAAATCTTCTTCTTGTGTCCATTCTATTATTGCCGGAACGAGATATGAAATTCTCACGATACCGACTCTTATCAAATCACTCAGCCCCTAATTCATGTTTAGTTTATCTTGTTCATCAGACCATACTGATTTCTACTGCTCTGGGATCTAACTTTTCCTTCTAGTAGTCGCGTTAGAGTCACAAACTTATTTCTGGAAATGAGGATATGACTTTATGGCCTATACTCTTTTGTTATCTCAAGGCCCGTCACCTCTTATTTTTTTCATTTCACTTGACCATAGACTCTGTAATACTGTCATCTTTTTGGATCTACCGTTGTCATCCATGTATCACATTTTACTGATAATGCTTCATTAACTCTCTTCTTATTTCTCTACTAACATTTATGCCTATCATCTTATTCTGAAAACTCCAACAAGACATCTTTTTGCTTTTAGCTCCCCTTTGCTCCATCCAGCGGCTCTTCAGGTTTACTCAACATTCCCGCTCTACTAGGGACGGGAGCCACACTAAGGTAATATTTATTCCTTCAAGGCTTCCAGTGCCTATTATTGTAGTATTCATATAGCTGTACTATTTTAGAGTGCACCATCTGGGTGTCTCACAAGGAGATCTATTAGCACATTTGCAATATCATTCGGAAATGTCAACTAACGCAAACATTTCATCCATCATTTTAGGCCACTCTAACCCCAGCCGAATCCTGATTTCCGTCCTTCTCTTATACTACTTCTATTAGATTTCATAGGGCATAAATGAGATAGGCGTGGCCAATTGTTCATACATCTGTTACAATTGAAGGTAACTTAAAATGCTTATATTTCTCTAGTTAAATTGTAGATAATGTTCATCTCTACTAACTAGGTACCTCGTACCCTTCTTTACCTTGCTTCTTTTACTTGCTGAAACTTGTGTCCACCTCCGGGTTCTCCTATTCCTTTTTACCATAAGAGTGGATAAGCATTATTGCCTTAGGGATCCTTATCAAGAAGCTTAGACATCATAATATACACATGATCTGCTGAATATCTCATATTTAACCATCATAAGCATGATGCAAAAACTGAGTTCCTCTGACAGAACTCTTCCACAGCTATATCTCTTACCAACCGTCTTTCTGGATGTAGGCATCATCATATTATGAATATTATAGAGTTTAGGAAATAGAGTTCTTATAACTGAGCTCTACCACACGATTTAGAGTAAGAAGAAACAGTGAAAGTGCTAATGCCCTGTAGCCTCATACTTATAAGTGTGGTGCACAACACACCCATAAACAAGACTCTACTAGACACGACTTATAGGCTCCCTAGGACAGAACTGCTCTCATACCACTTTTGTAACGACCCAAACGGATGGGCTGCAACGGGCACCCGATACCTTACTCAACTGAGTACCTACGTAACGTATCTTTCGTATCATACTATCATAGGTAAATAAGCCATAGAGGGTGTCGTGAGATAAGTAGAATAAAACATGGGGAAATACTCGACATTGGACGACCCAACATGTAATCAAAACTTATACATATGACGTACGGGCCTATAAGGCCGGCGTTATCCTTTATATACTAAAAATATAGGCCGACAAGGCCATACAAGAATCCGTATACAGGACATCTGTCTACAAGCCTCTAAGAATACATAATATTATAAATGTCGGGACAAGAACCTGCCAAACCAATCAATACATGTACTATATACTGACCAAATAGGTAATTCTGGAGCAAATAGAGCATACCGACACATTTCACTGAGCTGATAGCTTACTTGGAGGGCTCATAACTTGTCTATCGGGACCTGCGAGCATGAAACACAACGTCCTCAAGCAAAAGTGACATCAGTACAAAGAATGTACCGAGTATTTAAGGAATGAAAATCAGTAAATAATAGACATGAGAGAAACATGGAGTAAAAAACTCGACATATAAGTCTGGATAACACTGTAAATCATGAAATACTTATAGTGTCATGCATATGCATATGAATGTCATGTCGTGCATAAGTACATGTATTCATAATATCAACAAGCCTCTGAGGGCATCCCATCATATCATCTCGGCCACTGTGGGCAAAATCATCAACGTATACCAGCTGATCAGGTGGTGGTGCGTATATAACGTCGTAACCTTTTCCCATATCCTATATACATATATACACGTATATAACACCATCTAGTCATGGATCGATGTACATGTATAAATTAATGTAATTCTTGAAAAGTAGGTCAATAAAATCTTTCGAAATGTCATACGACCATTAGGCATTTGATTAATATCATGAAGTAAACTTTATTAACTTACGTATTATCTGAGACCCATGAACAAATGATAGAATAATAGGACATGTGGGGAATCAAGAAAATAAGCATCTCTAGCATTTCTATGAATAGAGTCATTTATGGAAGTTGTGCATTTTCTCTTTTCCTTTGTATCGTATTGGATCATGCCAAAAAGAAAGAAGGAATAACCTTAATATACCTGAGTCGATTCTCTTGACAATCCTCTAACACATGTAAATTGTGACAAAATACGGAACAAGTTGTATGAAAAGCTCGAAGCAATCACGTTGTTATGCAAAGGAAATCTTTTCCGAAACTTTTCCTTAAGCACTTAGCAATATCGTTTCTATGCAAGGAGATTTCTGAAAATGATTTAACCATACTATGAAAGGAAGTTTGGCTTAATGCTCTTAGAAGTAACGTTATTAATTATGGAAACCTTGGTTGAAATGCTTTCTTATGAGATTATAAAAGTTATCCTTAACTCTTTAGGTGGCTCCACATCTTTGATGACTAAGCCCCATAATTTACATAAATAAGCCACCTTAGCATGAGATTAATGAGTCATTTATTCAAGACCTCTATAGCTGCCACCTTTTAGCTTATCCATTCTCAACCAATCAACCACCACCATCTTAGTTAATTGTTAATCCCCCATTAACCAATAATTACCCAATTATCTACATAATTACCCAATTATCTACATAATTAAGAATTATCTCAAATTATGTAAAATACTATTCACTTTTAACATACCTTATACACCTTACTATCATGGTCATGTGATATCTTGTATGGCCATAGTCCATAAATACCAGGTATTTAGCTCGGGCCATATTTTGTGCCAACATATCAAACTTTGATGAAATTTATTTTCATCGATTTGCTTATCCTCTCACCTTCACAAATTTACTCATCACTTCTTTAAAATAGCATAATGCTTATAATCTTAAAATAATCCCGTTCCCGAACTTACGTCGATTAACTTACGATAAAACTTTAACATACGAAAATGTGGGATGTAGCATCTCATTTTCAAGCTTATACTAATTTACTTATGCCATACTTCTACGTAAGAAACATGGGGTGTAACATCAGTTCTAATCGGTTCTTTTTCAGTTGACTTATAAGTTGCCAGGTTAGACTTGATAGAATTATGACGGGTGGATTTACGCATGCCATTCAGTTGCATTTGCAATTCCTCAACCTCATCTTGAAGCACATCTCTTTTGATTTCACATACTTGAAGTTTATGTTCTCAGTCCTTCTTTTCCCTATTGAGTCTTTTCAATTCATTCAACATATTTTGAGACTCCTTTAGGGTAAGGTCAAGAATATCCTGCAATTCAATACACCAATCGGAGTCATAGGATCTTACCTCGCTTGTTTCGCCTCGTGCCATGAAATAATTTTCAATGTCTTCTTTGCTTTCATCATCTCATGTCTTCATCAGTCTAGCAGCCAGAATATTTGTTCATATAATTTTCTAAAATAGCCATGAAGCACATGTTAGCTATTTCCTCATGTTATGAGTTTTCTTTATCAATCCAACTTTCGAAAGATTTGTTTTTGTTGAACCGTCTAGAGGCTTTTATTTTAAGATCAGGGCATTCAGCTTGAACATGGCCATACCTTCTTCATTCAAAGCATTTCCCATCATTTTTGTCATGTTCATTATATTGTCTAGTTCGTCTGGATGGCATCTTTCCCTTTTCTCTATTTGTATATCTTCTCATCAATCCGTTCATGTTTCTTGATACCATGGAAATGTCTTCTTCAAGAGCTTCAGGACCAATATCATCTTCAGGTCCTTCAGTTGTAGTTTTGAAAGCAACTATCTTCTTCTTTTCTTCCTAACGTGTTTCTTGAGATGGTTTTTCTCAAATGCTATAAGATCTCCTCATAGTTCATCATATGAAAGATTGTCTAGATCTTGGGATTCGAGTGCAACTACCTTTTTCTGCCATGTGGTAGGCAAACTTCTTAGGATTTTTTAAACTTGATCACCACTCGAGTAGGGTTTACCAAAGGCTTTCAGAGCGCCAATGATTTTGCTAAATCTTTCAAACATTTCCTCAATGAATTCTCTTTCTTTCATCTTGAAAAGTTCATAATTGTGAACCAACAGGTTTATCCGAGTTTCTTTCACTTTTTTGGCTCCTTCATAAGTAACTTCCAGTTTGTCCCACATTTCTTTGGCGGTATCACAGATTGAAATTTTCTCATACTTTTCTCCACTTACAACATTATAGAGTAAGTTTCGTGCCTTAGCATTAACTTGAACGACAACAATTTGCTCGTCTGTGTATCATCTATATCTTCAGGATCAACGGGTGGTTGATTTGCTGCTAGCAGTGGATAATTCTCCTTTTTGATGACATGCCATACTTTGACATGATAGGATTTTTGCATAAATTTTCATGCGTACTTTCTAGTGGGAGAAATATTGTCCATTGAAGTATGGTAGCCTTACTTGTGATATCCTTCTTGAAATAGTGCTCCAGATGTTACTTGGTTTAGCATCATCTTTTTTCACTAGTTGTTAAGCAAAAGATAAAAACGTGAGACATGCTCTGATACTAATTGAATGTACAAGAATGTCACGACCCAAAATCCAACTAGTCGTGATGGCACCTAACCAACCCGCTAGGTTAGCCAATCAACAACAATCCAATTCGATGAGATTTACGGAGAAAGTAAATGATGAAATAACTTAATTTTTATACAAAATCCCAAAGGCTGGTAGTACAAAGATTTATAGTTTACAAAGATGGTATGAAATAAATACATTATTTGTTTGAAATATATATGAACATGTTAATAATTCTAAAGCCACCAAGAATAAGAGGCAGCTATGAACAGATCGCAAGTACATCTTCAATGACACCTTTCACCTTACACAACATCAACATCCAAAATCCGCACGCAAGGTGCAGAAGTGTAGTATGAGTACAACTAACCCCATGTACTCAAAAAGTAACAAACCTAACCTTAGGTTGAAAGTAGTGATGAGCTTAGACAATGGTTAGAGTCCAACACCAACAGTCAGGAAGAACTAGTAAAAATATAAATAAAGTAGTACAAGTAATGACTTAAGGATATCATGATCAGCTTATCCACAGTTGTGGAAAATAGGCATATTTTCAGGTATATGTAACGACCTGAACGGTCGTTTTGAGCATTTGCACTTCGCTCGGTAGTTTGGGGGCATGAGCAGCTCTGTATGTTGTATTAGGTCTTGTGTGCAAAATTTGAGTTCCTTCTGAGTTGATTTAATATTTTTTGGCGGGAGTTTTTGGAAGTTGAAAGTTCAAAAGTTTATTAAGTTTGACTTGAGGTGTGTTTTATCGTTTTGATGTTATTATGCATGATTTGAGGCATCGAGTAAGTCAGTGTTATCTTATGGGACTTGTTGGTATATTCATATGGGGTCCCTAGGGGCTCAGGTGAATTTTGGATAGAATTGCGTTGTGTTGCGCTCATTTTTCTTATGTTTCGACATTATTTTTCCAAGCATAAATGGTTCCACATTGAATAAATAAGCTCCGATTTCTGTTTTGGTTGACGTATTAGATCTGTATTGTAATTATGGGTCTGTAGCAAAAAGAATTGTCTAATTTGGACATCGTATGAGGAATTTATGGTCAATATACTAGGAATTGAGTTGCTAGATTTTTCAGATTAATTACAAAATTGTCACTGACTTCGTATTTAAAATTCTGCACTATTTCCAAATATTGAAACCAACGAATCTCCTTCATAATAAGATGAAATAGTGTGATTCAAAAGCCTATCTTGACTGAAATTTCACAAGGAATCCATTGTTTGGCATGAAAAGTAAGTTTGATGATTGTTTGGCATGAAAAATGAGGCAGAACAGCTGGGCAAAAGTGTAACAACCCGACAGGTTATTTTGCTTTCTAGAACCTTGTTCCCCTGAAAAAGACTTCCGTACTTGCTTTAACTGATTTATGACTTGAGTGGATGCTCGGTTCGAGATTTGGAGGAGTTTGGATTGAAATCGGATCACTTTGTTCCTTAAGGTTGGCTTAAAAGGTCAAGTTTGACTTCAGTCAACGTTTTGAGTAAATGACCTCGGAATATGGATTTGACGATTCCAACAGGTTCATATGATAATTTCGGACTTGGGCGTATGTCCGGATCGGGTTTTGGAAGACCCGGGAGCGTTTCAGCGCCTAATAGTGAAAGTTGATTCCTTAAGGATTTTGAAGTTCTTTAAATTTGGTTTGAAGCGGGTTTTTGTGTTATCAAGGTAAGAACGGAATTCTGAGATCGTGAATAGATCCATAATGTCATTTAAGACTTGCATGCAAAATTTGGTGTCAATGCGAATAAAATAAGTGTGTTTCGTCACATTGGAAGTAGATTAAAGAACTTGAAGTTCATAAGTTTGACTCAATTGGTTTTACGGGGTGATTCTTAGATTTAGCATTTTTTCGGCCGTTCAAAGGGCTCAAACGAGTCCAATTTATCATTTCAAAGTTGTAGGTATGTTTGGGTGGGGCCCGGGTGGCCCGAGCGTTAATCGGACGAGGCTTGAGATGAGTTAGCAATTTTGGAAGGAGCTGAAGCTCCAGGTTGCTGTCATAACTGCACCTGCAGTTGGCCAGCCGCAGGTGCGAGACCGCAGAAGTGGTCGATCAATCGCAGATGCAGCCAAGGGTGGCCAGCCCAGGAGGCGCAAAAGCAGTTTACTTCGCACAGAAGCGGCCCAGCCGACCAGTGGAATTTTCGCAGAAGCGGACTCGTAGATGTGGTGGGCGTAGGTGCGGCCCAGGACCGTAGATGCAGAAATCACTGAAGGCAGTGACCTTCATTTATTATGGGTGTTAGCCATTTTTGGCTCATTTACACTCAAAGGTTGGGCGATTTTGGAGCTCTTGAGAGAGGATTTTCACCAAGCTCTTAAAGGAAAGTGATCCCTACATTATGTGAGTTAAATACTTGGATTTTGGATAGATTAATATATAAAGATTAGTGAAAATCATGGAATTAGAGTAAAACCTAGGTTTTTGACAAAAAGAAGATTTAACCACGAAATTCCTTATGAAATGAAGTAAAGATCATATATTCTTGATCCTTAGGTTATGGGTAACAACATCCTTTGAAATTTTTTGGAATCTGGGCACGTGGGCCCATGGTTGAATTTTAGGAACGTTGCCCTTGGGGTCGGATAATCGCTTTAATAGCTAGAATATGAATTTGTAAACCTATACTGATGGACTTTTACACTATTTAAATAGTTTCGGATTGTGCGGCTCCGGTTTGAGAGTTTGGACGCATTCTTGAGTTGGAAGTAGGCTCGAAACGAGGTAAGTCCATTTTCTAGCATTGTAAGGGGGGAATGTCCCCATAGGTGAACTTAATTAATATATGATTAATTGTGGAGGCTACGTACGCACGAGGTGACTAGAGTCCATACGTAGCTACTATTCCTATTATGTCCAGGTAGTTCTAGGATCACATCATGCTTTGTGGCTACTATTAATTGCTTAAATATACTAATGGTATGAAAGGAAGTAAGTTGAAGGAAATCTAAAGATTTACAGGCTTCAAGTGAATTTTATGCATTTTTATAAGATGGGAATTAAAGAAGTGTTGTGTTTTAAATGTTGGAAATTATGTTTACCGCGTCGCACGTATGATTCACGAGCGGGGTTATGCTTTTACCGTGTGACATGTATGATTCGCGATCGGGGTGAATAGATGCATCTCTGGTTTGCACCGTTTGACCCTCGGCAGTGCATATTTCACTTTTATGTTGGATCGGGCCGATCGTCCTCGGTGGTATTTGTGTGTGATAAAAGAACCAGAACCATTATAATAAGTATGACTTATTGCTGGAAAGGTCACTAATTTAAATGAGGAAAGTCTTAGTTTTATTAAGTGGATAAAAGGATTTTCAATAATTATTCTTGTTTGAGCTTGTTGTTATCTACATACACTGTAAATTAAATATATTGAACTTCATATTATTTTGTTTGCTGGCCTAATAATTGTCAGAGTCGACCCCTCGCCACTACTTCTGTGAGGTTAGGCGAGATACCTACTAGGTACATATTTTTATGTACTCATGCTATGCTTTTGTACTAGACTGTACAGGCTTTGAGTCAGGTGCATCTAGCCATCAGTACGGCGCATGGAGTCGACATCTCAGCTCGAGACTTTTCGGTGAGCTTCCCTTTCCAGCCGATCTATAGAAGCTGGAGTCTCTATTTTGCCTTTATGTTCCTGTCTATTTCTTTTACAGATAGTAGGATAGTATAGTTTTGTATATTCTACTAGATTGCCCACACACTTGTGGCACCAGGTCTTGGCACACACATTAGTAGAATTATGATGTTTTGACTTGTCTTCATTATTGAGATTTGCATTTATTTTTTTCATTTAAATATACTTTATTTCTTAAAACAATAAATTTCTTAAATCTATAATGGAAGTTATCAGGTACCAACTACATAAATCAGGGTTTACTATTTGCTTTGTGTTGGCTTGCTTAACAATGGTGTTGGGCGCCATTACGGCCTAATAGAGAATTTGGGTCGTGACAACCTGATATTAGAGTAGTAGGTTCACGTAGGTCTTACAACTTATGGGAAAACTTGGTTGAGTCTTGCAGATCGGTTCAGAGACGACTGTACTTATCTTCGAGAGGCTATAGGGTGTTAGGAAACTACTCTTTATTCATCTCTTATCGTGCAATTGATGATGTACTAAATTTCCTTATTCTAGTTTCTCACAGATGGTGATGATGCGTACGGCGGACGTTACAGACCCGGGAGGAGCTGCTCCCCTCGTTGCTAGAGGCCGAGGCAGAGGCCGGGGGAAGGCATCAGCCCGAGGTAGGGGACGAGGGCATCCCAGAGCTGCCCCAATTGCTCCATATGCTGATGTAGTAGGGGATCCCATTATCAAGGAGCAGGGCAAGGTGACCACAGCAGAGCCTGCACCGGCAAATTTCATGACAGCACCGGGCTTCTAGGAAGTCATGAGCCGTATACTGCGGTTTATGGAATGGATGACTCAGACTGGTTTATTTCCAGCAGACCCAGCATGTGTCAGGCAGGAGGGGGGAGAACCAACGCCTACTCTCAGGCTCGTGAGCACCCAACTGCCATCTATCAGACTCCCGGTACACGGTTGCAACGGTAGCACTTGAGCCCAAACTAGCTACGGACGGTGATTCGCAGAAGTTGTTGGACAGATGGACTATGATACACCCTCCTATCTTTGGAGGTGAGCATCATGAGGATGCCCATGATTTTATTAACAGGTGCAAGGATATACTTCACAACATGAGGATATTAGAGTCCCATAGAGTGGATTTCACCGACTTCCAATTAGAGGGCAGGGCCCGGAGATAGTGGCAGTCCTACCTTCTCAGCAGACCAGTAGGTTCTCCTCCCATGACTTGGGATCAGTTTACACACCTTCTATTAGACATGTATATTCCACCCTCTTAGAGGGAAGAGTTGCATATTAGTTTGAGCGGCTCGAGTAGGGTCAGATATCTGTGACCGACTATGAGGAGAGATACTCTGAGTTGTCTCGCCATGTGCTCATTATACTTCCGACGGACATAGAGAGAGTTCATACATTTGTTGCGGGGTTACACCCCGGTATTCTAGCTAGAATGGCCCGAGAAGTTGAGATAGGAACTAAGTATCAACTAGTGGTAGAGATTGCGCAGAGGATTGAGGGCTACCACTAGAGGAGCAGAGAGCAGTTGCATCAGGACAAAAGGGCCCAATTCTCTGGAGAGTTTAGAGGTGCCCCAGCTAGGGAAAGAGGTCAGTTTGGGAGGGGCCAGCCCAGCAGGCCCCCATATTCAGCACCACCACCAAATCCTCGAGGTGCTATAGTAAGGCCTTATTCCAGTGCGATACTGGAGAGTTCTTACCACCCACCAGCTATTCAGGGTTCCTCCGATGGGTATTTTGGACATTAGGGTTCTTGTAGTAAATATTCAGGCCATAAATGTTAGGCTTTAGGACATCAGTCTATGGCACCACGTGGTTGTTGCGCGTATGGAGATCCGGGTCACAAAAAGAGGACCTGCCCCAGACTTTGGGGCAAGGCAGTACAATAAGGCCATTAACCTATGATTGCAGCACCAGTCGTTCGGCTGCCCATAAGTGGGGGATAGGTTGGTAAGGGCTGTCGTAGAGGTGGATGCCAGGCAGAGGGGAGTTCAACCAACCGACACTCCAACTAGATTCTATGATTTTCCAGCCATACAGAATTCAGTGGCCTCAGATGATGTGATCACAAGTATTATTTTTCTATCCGGTAGGGATGCTTTAGTATTATTTGATCCAGGACCTATATATTCATATGTGTCATCTCTGTTTGCTCATTTCTTGAATATCCCTCGTGAGTCTTTGGGTACTGCTATTTATGTGTTCACTCCTGTGGACGATTCTATTGTTGTGGATCGGATTTACCGGTCCTGTATGGTTACATTATGTGGTTTCGAGACTAGACCAGACCTTTTGTTACTTGATATGTTCGACTTGGAGGTCATCCTAGGCATGGTTTGGTTATCTCCATATCACACCATTCTTGATTGTCATGCCACGACTGTTACTTTAGCAATGCCAAAGTTGTCGAAATTAGAGTGGAAGGGTTCCTCCGTTAGTGCTTTCAGTAGGGTTACCTCTTTTTTGAAGGCTCAACATCTAGTCGAGAAGGGTTATTTGGCGTATATAGCATATGTTCGGGACACTGCCGTAGAGTCTCCGACGATTAATTCAGTGCTAGTAGTCCGGGAGTTTGTTGATGTGTTTCCTTCTGACCTTCCAGGCATGCCACCGGATCGTGACATTGATTTCTGTATTGATTTGGCTCCAGGTACCCAACCTATATCTATCCCACCGTACTGTAAGGCAACGAAAGATTGAAAGAGTTGAAGGAGCAGCTTGAGGATTTTTTACCAAAGGGATTTGTGATACCCAGTGTATCACCTTGGGGTGCACCAGTGCTATTTGTGAATAAGTAGGACGAGACTATGCAGATGTGCATTGATTACAGCCAGTTGAACAAGGCTACCATAAAAACAAGTACCTATTGCCGCACATTGATGATTTGTTCGACTAGTTACAGGGTGCTAGGGTGTTCTCTAAGATCAACTTGAGATCAGGGTATCATTAGCTGAAGATTCGGGACTCAGATGTCCCGAAGACTGCTTTTCATGCTAGATATGCCCATTATGAGTTTCTGTTGATGTCCTTTGGCTTGAATAATTCTCCAGCGGAGTTTATGGACATTATGAACAGGGTGTTCAAGCCTTATATTGATTCCTTTGTTATTTTCTTCATTGATGATATTTTGATATACTCACGTAGCTTGGGGGAGCACGGGCAACATTTGAGAGTAGTGCTTCAGACCTTGCAAGAGCAGGAGCTATATACTACGTTCTCCAAGTGTGAGTTTTGGCTAGAGTCAATAGCATTCTTGGGGCATATTGTATCAGGAAAGGGTATTAAGGTGGATCCTAAGAAGATTGAGGCAGTTCAGAGTTGGCCACATCCTACTTTAGTGACCGAGATCAGGAGTTTCCTGGGGTTTGCAGGTTATTACCGCCGATTTGTGCAAGGTTTTTAATTCATTGCATCACCTCTGACTAGAATGACCTAGAAGATTTCTCTTTTCCATTGGTCTGATGATTGTGAGGTGAGCTTTCAGAATCTCAAGACGGTCTTGACTACAACACCGATTCAAGTGTTACCTTTCGGTACGGGGATGTATATGGTATATTGTGATGCTTCAAACGTTGGCTTGGGATGTGTATTGATGCAGGAGGGGCAAGTTATTGCATATGCTTCACGTTAGCTGAATATTCATGAGAAGCCCTGTGCACGACCTAGAGTTAGCA
This sequence comes from Nicotiana sylvestris, assembly GCF_000393655.2. Lineage (NCBI taxonomy): Eukaryota > Viridiplantae > Streptophyta > Magnoliopsida > Solanales > Solanaceae > Nicotiana > Nicotiana sylvestris. The sequence goes on along the minus strand of NC_091061.1, from coordinate 166,101,026 downwards.
GCGATTATTCATGATCTTATGACATGGAGGCATTATCTGTATGGGGTGTCATGTGAGGTTTATATTGATCATCGCATCTTACAACATTTGTTCAAGCAGAGTGATCTCAATTTGAGGCAGTGTAGATGGATTGAGTTGCTAATGGATTATGACATCACCATTCTTTATCATTCGGGCAAGGTAAATATGGTCATAGATGCCTTGAGTAGGAAAGCAAAGAGTATAGGTAGCTTGGTATTCATACCAACAGAGGAGAGGCCACTAGCTTTGGACATTCAGTCTTTATCTAACAAACTTATGAGGTTGGAAATTTCAGAGCCCAGCCGAGTCCTTGCGTGTGTTGTTGCTCAGTCTTCTCTATTGGAGTAGATCAAGGCTTGATAGTTCGATGATCCATATTTGGCAGTTCTTAGAGAGACGGTGCTACAGGTTAGTGCCAAGGAGGTTTCTATTGGCGAGGATGGTGTTCTGCGACTCTGGGATCACCTATGTGTTCCTAATATCGATGGGTTAAGGGAAAAGATTCTATATGAGGCACACAACTCATGGTATTTGATTCATCCAGGTGCTACGAGGATGTACCGTGACCTGAGGCAGCATTATTGGTGGTGGTGGATGAAGAAAGATATAGTTGATTATGTGGCGAGGTGTTTGAATTGCCAGCAGGTTAAATATGAGCACCAAAAGCCAGGTGGCCTACTTCAGCAGATGACAATACCTAAGTGGAAGTGGGAGCACATTACTATGGACTTCGTAGTTGGGTTTCCGTAGACATTGCGGAAGTATGATACAGCTTGGGTCACTATTGATAGGTTGACCAAGTTGGCACACATCATTCCAGTTATGACTACTTATACTTCAGAGAGGTTGGCTTAGATATACATTCGGGAGATAGTTCTTTTGCACGGTGTGCCTATTTCCACCATATCAGATAGAGGCCCTCAGTTCACTTCCATTTTTGGAGAGCCGTGCAGAGTGAGTTGGGGACCCTGGTAGAGCTCAACACAGCATTCCACCCGCAAACCGATGGGCAGTCGCAGCGGACAGTTCAGATTTTAGAGAACATTCTTAGAGCATGTGTGATTGACTTTGGAGGGCATTGGGATTAGTTTTTGCCTTTGGCCGAGTTTGCCTACAACAACAGTTATCAGTCCAGTACCGAGATGGCTCCATTTGAGGCTTTATATTGTCGGCGAGCATGGTGAGGCTACGTTGTATGGTACAGATTTGGTGAAAGATGCCTTGGAAAAGGTAAAGTTGATTCAGGAAATACTTCGCATAGCTCAGTCGAGAGAGAAGAGTTACGCGGATCAGAAGGTGCGTGATGTATTATTCATGGTCGGCGAGAAGGTTCTCTTGAAAGTCTCAACGATGAAGGGTATTACGAGATTCAGGAAGAAGGGCAAGTTGAGCCCAAGGTTTATAGGCCCATTTGAGGTGTTGAGGCGAGTTGGAGAGGTTGCTTATGAGCTTGCTTTACCCCCAGCTTATCAGGATTTCATCCAGTTTTCACATGTCTATGCTTCGGAGGTACCACACCGACTTGTCATGTGTGTTAGACTTCAGTACTATTCAGCTATATGAGAGCTTGGGTTATGAGGAGGAGCCAGTTGCCATTGTTGATAGATAGGATCATAACTTCAGATCCAAAAGGATTTCTGTAGTAAAGGTCTAGTGGACAGGACAACAAGTCGAGGAGGCGACCTGGGAGTCCGAGGAGGACATGCGGAGAAGCTATCCACACTTATTTAGCACTTCAGGTAAGAATCTAAACCCGTTTGAGGATGAATGTTTGTTTAAGAGGTGGAGGATGTAACGACCCGACAAGTCATTCTGCTTTATAGAACCCCATTCCCCTAAATAAGACTTCTTGTACTTGTTTTAAGTAATTTATGACTTGAGGGGATGGTTGGTTCGGGATTTGGAAGAGTTTGGGTTGAAATCAAAACTCTTGGTTCCTTAAGGTTGGCTTAAAAGGTTAAGTTTACTTTAGTCAACATTTTGAGTAAACGACCTCGAAATCCGGATTTGACGATTCTAGCAGGTTCGTATGATGATTTCGGACTTGGGCGTATGTTTGATCGGGTTTTGGATGACTCGAGAGCATTTTGACACCTAATAGTAAAAGTTGATTCCTTAAGGATTTTAAAGTTCTTAAAATTTGGTTTGAAGCGGGTTTTAGAGTTATCGAGGTCCTAATGGAATTCCGAGATCGGGAATATATCTGTTATATCATTTAAGACTTGCACGCAAAAAATTTGGTGTCAATCTGAGTAGTATAAGTGTGTTTCGTTACATTGGAAGTAGATTGAAGAACTTGAAGTTCATAAGCTTGATTCAATTGGTTTTAGGGGGTGATTCTTAGATTTAACATTTTTCGGGCGTTTAGAGGATTCAAGCAAGTCCATTTTATCATTTAAACCTGGTAGGTATGTTCGGGCGAGGCCCTGAGGGCCCGAGCATCAACCGGACGAGGCTTTAGTTGAGTTAGGAATTTTGGAAGGATCTGAAGCTCCAGGTTGTTGTCATAACTGCACCTGAGGCTGGCCAGCCGCAGGTGTGAGACCGCAGAAGCGGTCGATCAATCACAGATGCGGCCAAGGGTGGCCAGCCCAGGAGCTGCCGAAGTGATTTGCTTCCCGCAGAAGCGGCCCAGCTGGCCAGTGGAATTTCCGTAGAAGAAGACTCGTTTCCGCAGATGCAGTGGGCGTAGGTGCGGCCCAGGATCGTAGATGCGGAAATCATTGAAGGAAGTGACCTTCATTTATTACTGGTGTTAATCATTTTTGGCTCATTTCCACTCAAAGGTTCGACAATTTTGGAGCTCTTGAGAGAGGATTTTCACCAAGCTCTAAGAGGTAAGTGATCCATAACTTATGTGAGTTAAATACTTGGATTTTGAGTAGATTAACATGTAAAGATTAGTGAAAATTATGGAATTAGAGTAAAACCTAGGGTTTTGATAAAAATAAGATTTAACCACGAAATTCGTTATGAAATGAAGTAAAGATCATATATTCTTGATCCTTAGGTTATGAGTAACAACTTCCTTCGAAAATATTCGGAATCCGGGCACGTGGGCCAGGGTTAAATTTTAGGAACCTTGCCCTTGGGATTGGATAATCGCTTTAATAGGTAGAATATGAATTTGTAAACCTATAATGATGGACTTTTACACTATTTGAATAGTTTCGGATTGTGCGGCTCTAGTTTGAGAGTTTGGATGCATTCGTGAGTTGGAAGTAGGCTCGAAACGAGGTAAGTCTCTTTTCTAACCTTGTGGGGGAAATATCCCCATAGGTGAACTTAATTAATATATGATTAATTGTGGGGGCTACGTACGCATGAGGTGATGAGATTTCATACGTAGCTACTATTCCTGCTATGTCCGGGTAGTTCTAGGATGCTTCATGCTTCGTGGCCTCTATTAATTGCCTATATATGCTAAAGGTATGAAAGGAAGTAAGTTCAAGGAAATCTAAAGATTTACATGCTTCAAGTGAATTGTATTCATTTTTATAAAAAGGGAATTAAAGAAGTGTTGTGTTTTAAATGATGAATATTATGTTTACCACGTCGCATGTATGATTCGTGTGAGCGGTTATGCTTTTACCGCGTTGCATGTAAGATTCGTGTGCGGGGTTATGCTTTTACCGCGTCGCATGTATGATTCGCGAGTGGGGTGAATAGATGCATCTATGGTTCGCGCCATTCAACCCTTGGCAGTGCACATTTTACATTTTATGTTGGATCAGGCCGATCGTCCTCGATGGTATTTGTGTGTGATAATAGAACCGGAACCCTTATAATTCATATGACTTATTGCTGGAAAGGTCACTAATTTAAATGAGGAAAGTTCTTAATTTTATTAAGTGGATGAAAGGATTTTCAATAATTATTCTTGTTTGAGCTTGTCGTTATCTACATACACTGTGAATTAAATATATTGAACTTCATATTATTACATTTGTTGGCCTAGTAAGTGTCGGAGTCGACCCATCGTTACTACTTCTGCAAGGTTAGGTGAGATACTTACTGGGTACATATTTTTATGTACCCATGCTATGCTTCTGTACTTGACTATAAAAGCTTTGAGGCAGGTGCATCTAGCCATCAGTCCAGCGCATAGAGTCGACATCTTAACTCGAGACTTTCCGGTGAGCTGCCCTTTCAAGCCAATCTGTAGCTGTTGGAGTCTCTCTTTTGCCTTTATGTTCATGTCTATTTATTTTTCATATAGTAGGATAGTATGGTTTTGTATATTCTACTAGATTGATCACACACTTGTGACACCAGGTCTTGGCACACACATTAGTAGAATTTATGATGTTTTGGCTTGTCTTCATTATTGAGATTTTCATTTAATTCTCTCATTTAATATGCTTAAGTTGTTAAAACTATAAAGTTCTTAAATCTATAATGGAAGTTATCATGTACCAACTACATAAATAAGGGTTTACTATTTGATTAGTGTTGGCTTTCCTAACAACCGTGTTGGGTGTCATCTACACCTAATAGGGAATTTGGGTCGTGACAAAAAGTACGTAATATCGAAGGTTTGTTCATTTGGTTATATTTTGAGTTGGGGAGCTCGGATTTGGACAATTTTTGGAGGCAATATTTAGCATATGGATTGGGTAAGTGTTTTATACACGATTTTGGTTATATTTCAGGAATCCATCTTCGTTTTTGGCATTTGATTGATGATTTCAATGAAAAATTTGGGGGGGTTTTCTCTAAAATTTCATAAAGTGAATTTTTGAGTTTTGAACATCGATTCATAGTCGGATTTTAGTGAAACTAGTATGGTTAGACTCATAATTTAATGGCTATCGGATTTTGTGAGTTTTGTCAGGTTCTGAGGCATGGGCTCGGGTAGGGCTTTTTGGCTAATTTTGGACTTTTGATTAAATATTTGACTTTTATTGATTAGGATTGGTTTCTTTAGCATTGTTTGATGTATTTGAGTTAATTTTGGTTAGTTTCGAGCCATTTGGAGGTCGAAACGCATGTGATGGCTTTTTTGGAGTATCACTTGGCTTGCTCGGGATTGGAATTGGCTTGTTCGAGGTAAGCAACTCTTCTAAACTTACTACTAAGGATATTAAACCCCAAATTACGTGCTATGTTATTGATGATTAGGTGGCGCAAATGCTAGGTGACGGGCGAGTGGGCGTGCACCCTGTGAATTATGATGTCGTTGTCTCCATGGAAATGTATAATGGCGTTATTTCTGTTGATATCTGTATTTTCACCGTTTTATAAAGTAACTGAGTTGTCCATCATGCTAGATATCATGTTTAGGCTTTATGCTGATATCGTTAGGACCTATAGTGGTCGTTGCGTGTTGTCATCTTACTGATTTCATTGATATTTCTTACTTATTCATATTCATGCATTCTATTATGACCCCCGTTCGCCCTCCGTGAACATGTCGTGATGAAACCTAGACTCTACGATTAGGTAAGCCTAACAATACGGAAAGTAAATATAACTTGCAGAAAAGTAAATTAAAAGCTAAGGATAAACAAGTGAAAGCGGTATATAGGATGCTACTCGGCATATACAGCAGAATGACTATGAATTGCTAAAACACTATCCCAAAACCCGGAAACTCGCGGGAACACAAGCTCGAATAAATATAGTAAAATGCTCTAACTCCAGAATGTCTACATCAATAGTGTGATAGAAGGGTTAACACTATAAAATAGAATAAAGATGGAGACTCTTCGGTCTGCGGACGCGGCAGATGTACCTTGAAGTCTCCAAAAGCTCTCCCTACCTCAAGGATGGTAAGCTTGTGCAGAGGTACCTGGATCTGCACATGAAAAACATGCGTAGAATGGGGCATGACTACACCACAGCGGTACTCAGTAAGTGCCAAGCCTAACCTCGGTTGGGTAGTGACGAGGAAGGCAGGGCCCTATTGAGATAAATAAATAATAAATCGACACGATAATAAGCAGTATAATGAGAATCTATAGTAAAAATCTACACGGGATAAAAAGGATACAGTAACGGAAAAAGAAATAAGGCAAACACAAGGAAAAATACCGCTCACAACAAGGATGATAACCAGGGATCTCTTGGTATCCCGAGGTTCTCTTGGTATCCTCATCATGTACACTAGGGATCTCTTGGTATCCTCAATATATATTTCAGGGATCTCTTGGTATCCTTAATATATGTGTCAGGGATCTCTTGGTATCCCGAGGATCTCAGGGTATCCTCATTATATGTGTCAGGGATCTCTTGGTATCCTCAATGTATGTACTAGGGATCTCTTGGTATCCTCAATGTATGTGCTAAGGATCTCTTGGTACCCCACATCTCAGTCCAAATCATAAATACGTACAGGGGATCTCCTGGGATGCCGTCCCATAGTCCCAAATTATATCACACATCAGCAGCTCAAGAATATCAAAATAAATACTAAAATCGTAACAAGTAAACAGTTAATTCTAGCCTAACCTGCTTCACGTAACGCAATTAAGGTAATTCAAGCAAATAGGCAATTAAGTCAACTAAGCATGCTTTTCCAAACTAACATAGGCTAAGTTTGCAAGTAAAATAAAAACAGGTAAGAAAGGAACTCAGTTTAAATACTTGAAGTAAAACCGGATTTTCAACAATTAGCTCAAGTACGAGCTTGTCGCCTTACGTACAAGGCATCTCAACTATCAAATATCATATCCTAGGGGAAAGGTCCCCCACACAAGGTTAGACAAGCCACTTACCTCGAACCGGCTCAAAATTAACTCAAAACCACACGTTTGCAATAAGTATCCGACTCCAAATGGCCCAAATCTATTCAATTCAATCACATATTGTAAATAACACTTCAAGTAACTGATTCTACAATTAAATTCTAAGCTAATAAGCGAAAACATGTAAAATGACTAAAACACCCCTTAGGCCAACGTCTCAGACTCGGGTGAAATTTATATTTTCAGAAACCTCGTACTCTCATGAGTCTATACATAACAAGAACACTAAAATCAGAATCCAAATGGCCCCTCAAATTCTCAATCAAAGGTCTCTTAAACTCAAGCCCTAATTACCCTTTTTCCCTAAATTTCTCACCATTAATTAGGTCTTTAATCACGTAAAAACAAGTTATGAAGTCAAAGACATTACCTCCAATCGATTTCCCTTTGTTTTCCTCAAAACTCTCTCTCAAAAGCTCCAAACCCGGATGAAAATGGTGGAAGAATAGCCAAATTTTGCAAAGGTAACTATTTGTATGTTCATCCCAGCGATTTCTGCATTTGCGGCCCTGGGACTGCATCTGCGGTCCTGCTTTTGCGGACCACATGTCGCATTTGCGATTTTCATTAAACAGCCTAGGAGCCGCATATTCGATACTTCTTTCGCATATGCGAAACCGCATCTGCGGAACCTGAAGGAGAATCGAGAATCCACTTTTGTAGCTCATACGCCACTTCTGCGGCTCAGCACCTACGGAACCCAAACCGCATGTGTGGTTATGACAGACACCAGCAAATTTTTTGAAATCTCTAACTTCAAAATCTTTCCGTCAATCATCCAAAATCATCCCGAGGCCCCCGGGACCTCAACCAAAAACACCAACGTCACCTAATACCTCATTCAAACTTGTACCAATCCTTAAAACACCTAAAACAACATCGAAACCTCGGATTAATCAAGGATTTAAGCCTAAGAACTCCAATTTTCCTCCAGATACGCTTTCGATAAAAAACCTAACCAAAACACATCTGAATGACCTGAAATTTTGCACACACATCCCAAATGATCAAAATCTCATTCCCACCCTCGGATCAAAATCTCACTATCGAATCGGAAACTTCAAAAATTCAAACTTAGACATTTCAAGCTTAAATTAGCTACGGACCTCCAAAACACATTCCGATCACGCTCCTAACCCCGAAATCACCTAACAAAGCTAACGGAACCATAGAATTTCCATTCTGAGTCCGTCTTACACTGCTCCGACTACGGTTAACTTTCCAACACTTAAGCTCTCATTTAGGGACTAAGTGTACCAAACTCTCTGAAACTCAAAACCGAACATCCTGGCAAACCAATATAGCAGAAATAAATACGAGGAAAGCAGTTAATAGGGGATCGGTGCGTTAATTTTTAAGACAAACGGCCGGGACGTCACGTCCTCCTACACTTGAACATTCGTTTGTCCTCGAACGAGAATAGAGACATACCTGAAGTAGTGAAAAGATGAGGGTAACAGCTGCGTATATCCTGCTCGGTTTCCCAGGTCACCTCCTCGACCGGCTGGCCCCGCCGTTGAACCTTCACCGACGCAATGTTCTTTGACCTTAGTTTTCTGACCTACCTGTCCAATATTTCCACTGGCTCCTCAACATAAGATAGATCCTTGTCCAACTGGACTGAACTGAAATCCAATACGTAACACGGATAACCGTGATACCTCCGGAGCATCGAACCATGAAATATCGGATGAACTCCTGCCAAGTTGGGAGGTAAGGCAAGCTCAGAAGCAACCTCCCCAACACGCCTCAATATTTCGAAAGGGCCAATAAACTTCGGACTCAACTTCCCTTTCTTCCCAAATCTCATGACGCCCTTCATAGGCGAAACCCGAAGCAGAACTTGATCACCAACCATATAGGAAACATCACGAACCTTCCGATCCGCATAACTCTTCTATCTGGACTGGGTTGTACGGAGTCTATCCTGAATCACCTTAATCTTCTCCAAAGTATCCTGAACAAGGTCTGTGCCCAATAGTCTAGCCTCACCTGGCTCAAACCAACCTGTCGGATATCTACACCGCCTACCATACAAAGCCTCATACGGCGCCATCTGAATGTTGGACTGATAACTGTTGTTGTAAGAAAACTCTGCCAATGGTAAGAATTGATCCCAAGACTCTCCAAACTCAATCACGCATGCACTAAGCATGTCCTCAAGAATCTGAATAGTGCGCTCGGACTGTCCGTCCGTCTGAGGGTGAAATGTCATGCTCAACTCCACCCGAGTACCTAACTCCTACTGAACGGCCCTCTAGAACCGTAATGTGAATGGAGTACCCCTATCGGAAATGATAGAAACTGGAATACCATGCAAACGAGCAATCTCCCGGATATAAATCTCTGCCAACCGCTCCAAGGAATAAGTAGTACACACAGTAATAAAATGAGCGAATTTGGTCAGCCAATCCACAATCACCCAAATGGAATCAAACTTCTTCGCAGTCCGAGGAAGTCGAACTACAAAGTACATAGTGATCCTCTCCTATTTCCAGTGCAAAATCTCTATCTACTGGAGCAATCCACCCGATTTCTAGTGCTCATACTTCACCTGTTGATAGTTGAGGTACCGAGCTACAAACCCCACTATGTCTTTCTTCATCCGCCTCCACCAATAGTGCTGCCTCAAATCCTGATACATCTTCGCGACACCCGGATGAATGGAATACATCGTACTATAGGCCTCCTCCAATATCATCTCCCGAATTCTATCAACATTGGGTACAAATACCCGACCCTACATCCTCAATACCCCGTCCTCACCAATAGTCACATCTCTTGCATCGCCATGCTGAACCTTGTCCTTGAGGACGAGCAAATGAGGGTCATCATACTGCCTCTCCCTGATACGATCAAATAATGAAAACCAAGAGACCATACAGGCTATAACACGACTGGGCTCCGAAAGATCCAATCTCACAAACTAGCTGGCTAAGGCCTGAATGTCCATCGCTATAGGCCTCTCTAATGTTAGTAAATATGCCAAACTCTCCACCCGGTGACTGAAAGCGTCGGCCACCACATTGGCATTGCCTGGGTGATACAAAATAGTGATATCATAATCCTTCATCAACTCTAACTACCTCCTCTGGCGCAAATTTAGATCCTTTTGCTTGAACAGGTGCTGCAAGCTCTGATGATCCGTATAAACTCACAAGGCACACTGTACAAATAATGGCGCTAGATCTTCAAGGCGTGAACGATAGCAGCTAACTAAAGATCATGGACAAGATAATTCTTCTCATGCACCTTCAACTATTTGGATGTGTAGGCAATCACCCTACCGTCCTGTATCAACACCGCTCTGAGGCCAACCCTCGAGGCATCACAATAGACCCTATAAGACCCCGAACATGTAGGTAGTATCAAAATTGGGGCCATGGTCAAAGTTGTCTTGAGCTTCGAAAAGCTCGCCTCACACTCCTCCGTCTACTGAAACGGAGCACCCTTCGTGGTCAACCTGGTTATAGGGGCTGCAATCGATGAAAACCTCTCCACAAAACAACGGTAGTAGCCCGCCAAACTAAGGAAACTACGGATCTCGGTAGCTAAGGATGGTCTGGGCCAACTCTCAACTGCCTCTACCTTCTTCGGATCAATCCAAATACCCTCACTCGATACCACGTGGCCAAAAAATGCCACGGAATCTAACCAAACTCACATTTTGAAAACTTTTCATATAATTGTTTTTTCCTCAGAGTTTAAAGCACTCTCCTCAGGTACTGCTCATGATCTTCCCGACTCCGAGAATATACTAGAATGTCGTCAATAAAGATAATGACAAAAGAGTCAATATATGGTCGGAATACACTATACATCAAATGCATGAAAGCTGTTGGGGCATTGGTCAGCCCAAATGACATAACAAGGAACTCGTAATGACCATACTGAGTCCTGAAAGCAGTCTTCGGGATATATGGCTCCTGAATCTTCAACTGATGGTAACCTGAGCGCAAAATCAATCTTAGAAAACACACATATGCCCTGAAGCTGGTCAAACAGATCATCAATACGAGGAAAAGGATAATGGTTTTTTACTGTAACCTTGTTCAACTAGCGATAATCAATACACATACGCATAGAACCATCCGTTTCTTCACAAACAAGATAGGAGCACCCCACGGTGATACACTGGGCCGAATAAAACCCTTATCAAGCAATTCTTGTAACTGATCCTTCAACTCCTTCAACTCAGGAGGAGCCATACGATATGGAGGAATAGAAATGGGCTAAGTGCCCGACAATAGATCAATACCAAAATCAATATCTCTATCAAGCGGCATGATTGGAAGATTAGTTGGAAACACATCGGGAAAATCTCGTACTTCTGGAACTGAATCAACTGAAGGGGTATCAATACTGACATCTCTCACATAAGCTAAATATGCGTCACACCCATTCTTAACCATACGTTGAGCTTTAAGAAAAGAAACAACTCTACTGGGAGTGTAATCTAAATTACCCCTCCACTCAACACGCGGTACACCGGGCATAGCCAGCGTCACGATTTTGGTGTGACAATCAAGAATAGCATAATGGGACGACAACCAGTCCATGCCCAAGATAATATCAAAGTCAACCATAAAGAGTAATAAATTGGCTCTGGTCTCAAAACCACTAAGAGCAACCAAACACGACCGATAAACGCGGTTCATAATAAGAGAATCTCTCACAGGAGTAGAAACATAAACAGGGGAACTCAAAGAACCCCGAGATACACCCAAATGTGGAGCAAAATAATAAGAGACATAAGAATAAGTAGAGCCTGGATCGAATAGAACTGATGCATCTCTGTGGCAAACCAGTATAATACATGTGATGACAGAATCAGAGGCAACAACCTCGGTACGGCTTAAAAGGGCATAGTATCTGGCTTGGCCTCCCCCTTGAAGGCGACCTCTATATCCCCGACCTCCACCTCTAGTTGACTACACAGGTGGAGTAGAGACTGTAGCTATAAACATAGCCTGCGAACTCAGCGGGGCACGTTATGGCTGAGGAGTCTGTGGAGGTGCACTCCTCCCAAGTCTAGGGCAATCCCTCACCACGTGGCATTTGTCACCACACTCAAAACAAGCACTGGGAGGAAGTGGTGTCTGTGACTGTATCGGACCAGGTCTGCTGGACTGACCTTTGAAAGTACCCCGGCCGGAGGCGCGCTAGAAATCGGAGGTGCATAGTAAGGCTCCTGAGGCCTATGAGGAGATGGAGCACTGCTGGCTGCTGGAAGGGCTGAATGAACGAGGCGACTCACATAACCCCTACCATGACGTCCTGAAGCTAGGGCACGGGCACCAGAGAAATGGCCCGACTCTCGAGACCTCTTGGCCTCCCTCTCCTCCTTCTCCCTAGCAAGCATACCCTCAATCCTCCTAGCAATGCTCACTACCTGCTGATAAGAAATATCCATCTCCAACTCACGAGCCATGCTAGATCTGATGGGGGAATAAGACCCTCAATAAACCGGCGAACCCTCTCAAACAGTAGCGACCAATGCTGGTGCATGTCTAGCTAAACTAGTGTAATGGACAACATACTCTGAAACAGTCATCGCAACCTAGCGCAAATGCCCAAACTCTGCGCGCCATGCATCCTTGATGCTCTGAGGAACATACTCTCTCGGGAATAGATCCGAAAACTGAGCCCAAGTCAGTGAAGCAGCCGCATCTGGACTGTCTAACTCATAGGTACGCCACCAATCATAGGCGGCCCCTCAAAGTTGGAAAGTAGTGAAAGAAACCTCGCTCGCTCCTGAAATACCCATGGTATGGAGAATGCGGTAACACTCATCAAGAAATCCCACAGCATCCTCCGATTCTAGACCACTGAATACATGAAGCTTGTACTTCTTGAACCTCTCAAGCCTTAGCTGCTCATCCTCGGAAGCAGCTTCCCTGTCCTCAGGCTGAACCGGCACTACAGGCGGTGCAGGAATAATATTAGGGACCTGCTCAACATGCACTCACTGCTCGGGAGTGCGGACGGTGGGAGTCTATGCTCCTCCCCCGACCTGGATGTGGCTGCAACAAGGGGAAGTAACCCTGCCTGAGCCAAGGTGGTGTACATGCTCATGAACTGTGCCAGAGTCTCCTGAAGGGCTGGAGTAGTAGTACCAGTAGGCATGTTAGGTGCCTGGACTCTGGCTCGATCTGCTGGTGGTACCTCAGCGGCAACTCACGTTGGTGCTCTCGTTGCACCATGTGCACGTCCTCAGTCTCTACCCTGGCCCCGACCACTGACGGCTGTAGTATGGGGCGATGGTGCCTGATCATCTTGAGTAGCATGGGTCTTCACAATTCGTGAGAGAATAGGAGACAGAAGTTTAGAATTGTGATGTCAAAATATCGCACGACAAGGAAATCAAATGAAGTAGAATTTTCCTAACAATTACATAGCCTCTCGTAGATAAGTAGAGACGTCTCCGTACCGATCAGCGAGACTCTAAATAACCGGCTTGTGATCCGTGACTACTATGAACCTAGAGCTTTGATACCAACTTGTTACGACCCCAGTTCGCCCTCCTTGACCATGTCGTGACGGCACATAGTCTCTACGACTAGGTAAGCCTAATAATGCGAAAAGTAAATATAACTTACGGAAAAGTAAATTAAAAGCTAAGGATAAACAAGTGAAAACAGTATATAGGATGCCACTCGACATATACAACACAACGGCTCCAAATTGCTAAAACACTATCCCAAAACCCGGAAACTTACGGGAACACAAGCTCGAAGAAATATAATAAAATGCTCTAACTCCGGAATGTCTACATCAACAGTGTGATAGAAGGGTTAACACTACAAGATAGAATAAAGATGGAGACTCTTCGGTATGCGAACGCGGTAGATGTACCTCAAAGTCTCCAAAAGCTCTCCCTGCCTCAAGGATGGTAAGCCCGTGCAGAGGTATGTGGATCTGTACATGAAAACATGTGCAGAAAGGGGCATGAGTACACCACAACGGTACTCAGTAAGTGCCAAGCCTAACCTCGGTTGGGTAGTGACGAGGAAGGCTAGGTCCCTACTGAGATAAATAAATAATAAAACGACAGGATAATAAGCAGTATAAATGAGAATCTACACAGGATAATAAGGATACAGTAACGGAAACAGAAATAAGGCAAACACAAAGAAAAATACCGCTTACAACATGGATGATAACTAGGGATCTCTTGGTATTTCGATGATCTCTTGGTATCCTCATCATGTACACTAGGGGTCTCTTGGTATCCCGGGGATCTCTTGGTATCCTCAATATATATGTCAGGGATCTCTTGGTATCCTTAATATATGTACTAGGGATCTCTTGGTATCCCGAGGATCTCTTAGTATCCTCAATATATGTGTCAGGGATCTCTTGGTATCCCGAGGATCTCTTGGTATCCTCAATATATGTTCCAGGGATCTCTTTGTATCCCGAGGATCTCTTGGCATCCTCAATATATGTACTAGGGATATCTTGGTATCCCACACCTTAGTCCAAATCATAAATACGTGCAGGGGATCTCCCAGGATGCCGTCCCATAGTCCAAAATTAAATCACATAGCAGCAGCTCAAGAATATCAAAATAAATGCTAAATTCGTAACAAGTAAACAGTTAATTCTAGCCTAACATGCTTCACGTAACACAATTAAGGCAGTTCAAGCAAATAGGCAATTAAGTCAGCTAAGCATGCTTTTCTAAACTAACACAGGCTAAGTTTGCAAGTAAAATAAAAACAAGTAAGAAAGGAACTCAGTTTAAATACTTGAAGTAAAACCGAATTTTCAACAATTTGCTCAAGTACGAGCTTGTTGCCTTACGTACAAGGCATCTCAACTATCAAATATCATATCCTAGGGGAAAGGTCCCCCATACAAGGTTAGACAAGTCACTTACCTCGAACCGGCTCAAAATTAACTCAAAACCACACGTTTGCAATAAGTATCCGACTCCAAATGGCCCAAATCTATTCAATTCAATCGCATATTGTAAATAACACTTCAAGTAATTGATACTACAATTAAATTCTAAGCTAATACGCGAAAACATGTAAAATGATCAAAATGCTCCTCCGGCCAACGTCTCGAACTCAGGTGAAATTTATATTTTCAAAAACCTCATACTCTCACAAGTCTATACATAACAAGAACACTGAAATCGGAGTCCAAATGACCTCTCAAATTCTCAATCAAAGGTGTCTTAAACTCAATCTCTAATTACCCCGTTTTCCCAAATTTCTCACTAATAGTTAGGTCTTTAATCACGCAAAGGCAAGTTATGAAGTCAAGGACTTTACCTCCAATCGATTTCCCTTTGTTTTCCTCAAAAATCCCTCTCAAAAGCTCCAAACCCAGATGAAAATGGTGCAAGAATAGCCAAATTTCGCAAAGGTAACTATTTATATGTTCTGCCTAGTGATTTCCGCATTGGCGGACCTGGGAGCGCATCAGCGGTCCCGCTTCTGCAGACCACATGTCGCATCTACGACTTTCACTAAACAACCTAGGAGCCGCATCTGCGATACTTCTTTCGCATATGCGAAACTGCATCTGCGGTGAACCTTTCGCATCTGAGGAACCTGATGGAGAATCGATTATCTGCTTCTGCGGCTCATACGTTGCTTCTAAGGCTCTGCACCTGCAGAACCCAAACCGCAGGTGCGGTTATGACAGACACCAGTAAATTTTCTGAAATCTCTAACTTTAAAATCTTTCCGTCAAACATCCAAAATCATCCTGAGGCCTTCGGGACCTCAACCAAAAATACCAACATCACCTAATACCTCATTAAAACTTGTACCAATCCTTAAAACACCTAAACAACATCAAAACCTTGGATATATCAAGGATTTAAGCCTAAGAACTCCAATTTTCCTCCAGATATGATTTCGATCAAAAACCTAACCAAAACACATCCGAATGACTTGAAATTGTGCACACACATCCCAAATGCCATGAAGGAACTACTGCAACTTCCAAAATTCCATCACGACCCTCGGATCAAATCTCACTATCGAACCAAAAACTTCAAAAATTCGAACTTCGGCATTTTAAGCCTAAATTAGCTACGGGCCTCCAAAACACATTCCGATCACGCACCTAACCCCGAAATCACCTAACGGAGCTAACAGAACCATCAGATTTCCATTTTGAGGTTGTCTTCACACTGCTTCAACTATGGTTAACCTTCCAATACTTAAGCTCTCATTTAAGGAATAAGTGTCCTAAACTCTCCGAAACTCAGAACCGTATGTCCCAGCAAACCAAAATAGCAGAAATAAACACGAGGAAAGTAGTTAATAAGGGATTGGGGAGTTATTCTTAAGACGACCGGCCGGGTCGTCACACATTCATATTATATCTAAGTCTCAGTTGTTACTTGTTGTTACATCATAGCATTGTTCCGGGACAGTTTTCATTACATTGTGAGCCTGTGGGTGAGACTGGAGAGATTGATGATTGAGTGAGACCTAAGGCCCAGTGGTGAGATATTGATATTATAACACATGAGTTTTCCGTGTGGATATTGATTTGATATTATAGCACGTGAGTTGTCTGTGCTGGTCTTGTTTTGATAATATAGAATGTGAGTTGTCCGTGCAGATTATAGCGCTTAGGCTGAAGGAGCCCCTCCGGTGTCTGCCCACCCCCAGTGAGTGCGGATGACATTATTGAGGGATGGATTTGCTTGGACATGAATTTGTCCGAAGTATTTGATATTTGGAGATGGATTTCTCCACAAGGCTGGATTGCCCTTTTTCCTCTGTACTGAGTGACTTATAATCAGTGTTGTATTTGTTCTGGGATGGATTTTCTTAGGTCGTATAGGCCATATACAGTACCGAGTGGCTGAGCATGATGAGTGGAAAGTGTAAGATAGTGAGATTGAGTACCCTAAGAGTGTGAGTACATGATTCATCTCTAAGATACATGGCATTGGTATGAATATATGACATACATGCATAGAGACGCATTTTCCTTATGTTGTACGGTATCACGTCATTCATGATTTTTAAACACATTGATTTGTTGTCATAGAGAGGTATCTCACACTTGCTATCTGGATTGAAAATGAAACATCTTATTTATTGTAAAATGATTTTTAAAAAGTTTACAATTTTTAAACTATTTTTGGAAAACTGTGAAAATGTTGAGTGTTTTACTTCTGAGTTACTTTCTTATTTATATGCTCTACGTTGTTATGAACTGCTGTTGGATATTGTGTTAGACCCGACCTATGTTCCAGCTCGTCATTGCTTTCAACCTAAGGTTAGGTTTGTTACTTACTCAATACATGGGGTCAGTTGTATTGATACTACACTTCTACATTATGAGTTGTAGTTAGGATTAGTGTTTGGATGGGGCACGCATTGCAGCAAAATTATGTTGAGGTGTGAACCTTTGTGTTAGATTCGTGTGATGGTTCTACGGGGTGTTATGGACTTTTAATATTTCGTTGTGGCGGTACTTGTTAAGCATGCGGGACAGTTCTCTCATTTGAGTCATTTTTCATGATTTTATTACATTTGAATTGTTGCTTATTAGTGCACGGATTGCACGGGTTATGACTTTAGATTGTGTTGATGTGGAATGACACTAGAATAATTATGCTAGATGAGATGAGGTCATTGGACCTAGAATGGATACTATCATAATTGATTACAGCATAGTTGGAAGGATAATATCAGAAGTCAGCTTAGAAATTGGCTATAGTTCTTGTCGAAGGAGGGAGAGTTACATGACTTGTTTGTCTGATAAGTGGTTACGAGTTTCTGCTTGTTTCTTTCTTTATTGGCAGTGTACAAAGGTTCAGAACAAGATTTTAGTTGATATGAGGTTCTGTACCGGTGTCGAGATGGTTATCGAGCAGCTATTGCGGTCGGAAGTTATCGCTATAAGTATTTGAGTTGTGGGGGTATATCTTGTGATTGTGTCGGGGGAAATGGTTATGGCTTGATACAACTTGTTCAGACTTATATAGTGTATATATGCTAAGTTCGTGTCTTGTAGTAATTCTGAATGTAAAAATTTGATATTGTGGTTTACGGACTAAGGATGAAGTAATTATATTCAGTTGTGTTGTTTGGTTGGGCCTAGTTGAAATAGGGTGATGTGGGATCACCGCGGAGTATGTGCATGGTGAAGTTATACGACGGTTTGATGGCCTTGGGAACAACTCTTGGCATGTTCAAGGACGAACATATGTTTAAGTGAGGGAGAATGTAACGACCTAAACGGTCGTTTTGAGCATTTGCACTTTGCTCGGTAGTTTGGTGGCACAAGTAGCTCCATATGATGTATTAGGACTTGTGTGCAAAATTTGAGTTCATTCCAAGTTGATTTGATATGTTTCGGCGCGAGTTTTTAGAAGTCGAAAGTTCATTAAGTTTGACTTGAGGTGTGTTTCATCGTTTCGATGTTATTATGTGTGATTTGAGGCCTCGAGTAAGTCCGTTATGTTATGCGACTTGTTGGTATATTCGTACAGGTTCGTAGGGGCTCGGGTGAGTTTTGGATAGAATTGGGTTTTGTTTGCGCTCGTTTTTCTTAGGTTTCAACGACGTTTCTTCAAGCATAAATGGTACCATATTGAACAAATAAGCTTCTATTTCTGTTTTGGTTGAAGTATTAGATCCGTATCATAATTACGGATCTGTGGCAAAAAAATCGTTGAATTTGGACATCGTATGAGGATTATATGGTCATTTTACTAAGAATTGGGTTGCTAGATTTTTCAAATTAATAACAAAATTGCCACTAACTTCATATTTAAAAATCTGCACTATTTCCAAATATTGAAACCAACATATCTCCTTCATTATAAGGTCAAATGGAGTGACTCAAAAGCCTATCTTGATTAAAATTTCATAAGGAATCCATTGGAGGAATCAAAAGTAAAACGAGGCATTTGGTTGAAGTTTGGGATTATTTGGCATGCAAAACGAGGCAGAACAGCTGGGCAAAAGTTCTTAGTATTGAAGGTTTGTTCATTTGGTCATATTTTGAGTTGAGGAGCTCGGATTTGAACAATTTTTGGAGGCGATTTTCAACATATGGATTGGGGTAAGGTTTCTATACCCGATTTTGGTTATATTTCATGAATCCATCTCTGTTTTTGGCATTTGATGATGTTTTCAAAGTGAAATTTGGGGTTTTCTCTAAAATTTCATAAAGTAAATTTTTTAGTTTTGAACATCGATTCGGAGTTAGATTTGAGTGAAACTAGTATGGTTGGACTCGTAATTGAATGGATTGTCATATTTTATGAGTTTTGTCGGGTTCCGAGGCGCGTGTTCGTGTTGGGTTTTTTGGCCGATTTTGGGTTTTTGATTAAATATTCGACCTTTGTCAATTAGGATTGGTTCCTTTAGAATTTTTTGATGTATTTTATTTTTTTTTGGTTAGTTTAGAGCCGTTCGGAGGTCGAAACGCACGAGATGGCATTTTATGAGCATCGCTTGGCTTGCTCTGTATTGGAATTGGCTTGTTCGAGGTAAGTAACTCTTCTAAACTTATTGTTGAGGGTATGAAACCCCGAATTACGTGTATGTAATTGATGATGAGGTGACGCACATGCTAAGTGATGGGCGTGCACCCTGTGAATTGTGATGCCGTTGTCTCCATGGCAATATATAGTGGCCCTATTTTTGTTGATATCTGTGTTTTCACCGTGTGATAAAGTAATTGAGCTGTCAATCATGCTAGATATAATGTTTAGGCTTTATGCTGATATCGTTAGGATCCATAGTGGTAGTTGCTTGCTGTCATCTTACTAATTTCATGGATATTTCGTACTCATTCATATTCATGCATTCATATTATATCTTAGTCTCAGTTGTTACTTATTGATACATCATATCATTGTTCTAGGACAGTTTTCATTACATTCCGAGCCCGTGGGTGATACTGGAGATTGATGACTGAGTGAGGCCTAGGTCCCAATGGTGAGATATTGATATTATAGCACGTGAGTTGTCCGTGCGAGTCTTGTTTTGATATTATAGAATGTGAGTTGTTCGTGCATCACGTGAGTTGTCCGTGCGGATTATAACGCTTGGGTTGAAAGAGCCCTTCCAGAGTCTGCATACCCCAGTGAGCGCGAATGATATTATTAAGGGATGGATTTCCGTGGACAAGGATTTGTCCGAAGTACTTGATATATGGAGATGGATTTCTCCACAGGGTTGGATTGCCCTTTTTCCTCGGTATTGAGTTACTTATAGTCAGTGTTATATATGTTCTGGGATGGATTTCCCTAGGCCGTATAAGCCATATACAGTACCGAGTGGTTGAGCATTATGAGTTGAAAGTGTGAGACAGTGAGATTGAGTATCCTGAGAGTGTGAGTACATTCATCTCTGAGATACATGGCATTGGCATGCATATATGATATACATGCATAGAAACACATTTTCCTCATGTTGTACTGTATCACGTCATTCATGATTTTTACATACATTGATATGTGGTCATAGTGAGGTATCTCACACTTGCTATCTGGAAAGAAAATGAAACATCTTCTTATTATTAAAAAGGATTTTTAGAAAAATTACAGTTTTCAAACTATCTCCCATTTTACGACGATTTTGGTAAGGAATTTTAGTTTTCACTAGTCTTCTTGAAAAGCGGAGCTATTTTCGGAAAGTTGTGAAAAAGCTTAGCATTTTACTTCTGAGTTACTTCCTTATTTATATGCTCTACGTTGTTATGAACTGCTGTTGGATATTGTGTTTGACCCGACCTATATTCCAGCTCATCACTGCTTTCAACCTAAGGTTAGGTTTGTTACTTACTCAGTACATAGGTCGGTTGTACTGATACTACACTTCTACATATTGTGTGGAGATGTTAGCTGCTATTGTTGTTGTGCTTGATGGTTGTCGGATTTCAAGATGTACCTGCTTCCTATTGTAGCTGCCTCTTTTTCATGGTAGCCTTAGATTTATAAAAACTTTGTTTATGTATTTTTCAAACAGAAGATGTATTTACTTCATATCAGCTTTGTAGATTCTATTCTTAGAAGCTCATGACTTGTACTACTAGTCCTCGGGGAATGTATATGATTTAGATAATTCCTTTTGTTTAATTTTCTTATTAATATTATTGGAATTGGATAGTTAGTAGTTGGCTTACCGAGCAGATTGGATTAGGTGCCATCACGACTAGTGGATTTTGGGTCATGAAAGTATAATAATAAAATCCAAATCTTTCTCCGAAATACCCAAAATATGAGTAGGTCAGAAAATTGTAATTTTTCCCAAAAACTTTCAACAACAGATAAGATATTTCAATTTCAGATAGCATGAGGAAAGCACATCTCTATGCCTACATTTCAATGTGCATGTGAAGTCATTAATGTCACAATACCGTACATCAAGAATAAATGCATCTTTATGCGTATATGTTAAGTGTGCATGTCAAGTGCAATGCATCATAGTGATAGAGTCATATGCTCATGCTCTCGGAACAATCAACCTCACTCACATGCTAAATCACTCAGTCCTCTCAGTCACTCAGTCCTCCCAGTCACTCATTCGTCCAAGTCACTCAGTCCTCCCAATCACTCCGTATTCACACTTAGTAAGTACCTGCGCTCACTACTGGTATGTTAGATTCCGGAGGGGCGGATCCGGCCCAAGCGCTAATATAAGCCAATCATGGAATGAATAAATCAATCATGCTGCGGCGTGCAGCCCGATCCCATAAATATTAACCCACTATAAGGTCCTCGGCCTCACTCAATCATCATTCTCTCCAATCTATCGGCCTCGCAGAATCTTATGCCAATCAGCCTAAACAATGACAATATGATGTGACACAAATGATAACACAGATTGGAATATGGTATGCAGTGAATGAGTATGATTGAGTATGAAATTGCAATTTAAGCAAATAACTCGATAGTAGAAATGACCTTTGTGGGTTCCAACACGATAAGCATATAGCCTAAACATTGTTTCTATCATAGATCACCGCTCAATTATCTAGCGCATATTAATTTCATGGATAGAAACAAGATTGGGTCAATACACAGTATCACAAAATCAATCGAATCATAATTCACACGATGCACGCCCGCACGCTCGTCAACTAGCATGTGCGTCACCTCAACACCAAACACATAACACATATATCCAGGGGTTCATACCCTCAACACCAAGCTTAGATGTGTTACTTACCTCGAACAAGCCGAATCCAATCTCGAGCAAGCCAAACAATACTCTAGAAATGCCATCCAGCGCGTACTAACCTCTGAACGGCTCAAAACTAGCCAAAAGCAACTCAAGAACATCAAAGAATGCCCAAGGAAACATACTCAATGGATAAAGGTCGAATCTTTATGCTTTTACTAAAAGTCAACCAAAAAATCAAAACCGGGACTGCACCTCGGCACCCAACAAAACTCACAAAATTTGATAACCTGTTGAATTAAGATTCCAACATACTAGTTTCACTCAAATCTGACTCAAAATCGATGTTCAAAACTTAAAAATGCAGTTTATGAAATTTTAGACAAAAACCCCCCAATTTCTCTCTTGAAATCAACAATCCCATGCCACAAACGAAGATAGATTCATGGAATATAATCAAAACCAAGTAGAGAACACTTACCCCAATCCATACGGTTAAAATTGCCTCCAAAATCACCCAAATCTGAGCTCTACAACTCAAAATGTGAATAAAATAGCCAAACCGTCGGTATATAGCTTCTTCCCAGGCATCTTCCCAATGTGACACACTTAGCTGCTTCTGCGGCATCACTTTTGCATCCAAACACTCGCTTCTGTGAAAACCCATTGAAACACGCCCATAAAACATGCAAGTGTGACAAGAGCTTCCGCTTCCGCGCCATCCTTCGCTTTTGCGACATATTCCCCGCATCTGCGATGTCACAGGTGTGCTAAAAATCCAGCTTCTGCGGAGGTAGCCCAACACATACTTCCTCATAGGTGAGACCATATTACATCTTCTACGACCACCACACCTGTACAAAACCAACCGCAAGTGTGCAACACCAGAACTAACATTCCTTCAGCAATGCAACATGTGACAAAAATGATCCGAACCACATCCGAAACTTACCCGAGCCCCTCGGGACCCCGTCCAAATATACCATCAAGTCCCATAACCTAACACAAATTTACTCGAGTCATCAAATCACACATAACAACATCAAAACCATGAATGACGCCTCAAATTGAACTTAATGAACTTTGAAACTTTTAACTTCTAAAAAATGTGGCGAACCTTATCAAATCAACTCGGAATGAACTGCAATTTTGCGCACAAGTCCCAAATGACATAATGAATCTATTGAAATTTTCAGAACCACAATCCAATCCCGATATCATCAAAGTCAACTCTCGGTCAAACTTCTAAACATTCCAAACCTTCAAATTTTCAACTTTCACAAATTAGCGCTGAAACCTTCTAGAAATATCCAAATGCAAATCCGGGCACACGCCCAAGTCCAAAATCACCATCCGGACCTAACAGAACCATCAAAACTCTGAACTGAGCTCAAATACTAAAATTTAAACTTGGTCAACTCTTCCAACTTAAAGCTTTAAATATGATATTCATTCTTTCAAACTAATTCCGAAGCACCTGAAAACCAAAACTGATGATACACACAAGTCAATTCACATCACAGCTAATCAAGACTTCAAATAGCTGAATAGAATGCAAATGCTAAAAATGACCGGGCGGGTCATTATTCTCTCCAAGAGTCATTTCAAAGCCATCAAATCGACTTGTAACCTTACCATGCACATAACTGGGGGTAATACCACATCACTCCAAATCTATATAAGTCTGACAACATGACATAACTGAAGATACTAAATTCAACCTTAGCTCATAAGCCTCAGAACCCAATTTCCAACATCCGGAATTCATAACAAGACTCGAATCTCACATCCATATACTTTATAAGTCTGAACAAATTGTATCAAGCCATAACCATAATCCAAAACATAATCACATGATATACCACACAATGCGCATACTCACAGTAATAATTATTGACCACAACAGCTGCCCAAACCTAACCTAGTACCGATAATAACTTCATATCAAGTAAAACATCATTGAAAACCTTCGTACACTACCGGTGATGAAAAAAACATGCAGAACTGAAAACCTCTCATCAGATCAAGAAGTCATGGAGCTCTATCTCTCTCTCTCTCTCGCCCAATAAGAACAAAAGCCAAATCTTTAGATGACATCGATATTGTTTATCCAAATATACCAAAACCAAATCCGATAATATCCCTTCTAGGTCTAATGACCTCATCTCATCAAACACAACTATTCTACTGACATGCCACCAATACAACCTAAAGACATAGACCATGCAATCCGTGCACCAATAAGCAATGACTCAAATGCACCCAAAAATGAGAAAATGATTCAAATGGAAGAACCGTCCCACAAGCTCAACAAGTACCACCACAAACGTAATTCTATGAATCCATCACACATAGTAGAACCAAAAAACATGAATATATCACAAAGGATCATATCCCATCATATCCCCATGCAATAAGTGACCCATCCAAACACCAATCCATATGAAATACCTCGAGCCCCAATGCTCAAAATCAACAACCATAGGCAATTCGGCATCAAGTAAACAAGTTCATCATCATAACCACGGAGAAGCAAATAACATCATATACCACAACCCAGAAAGAAAATAACTAAGCACAATCAACCATTCAACACCCCAATAATCACTTCGCTTAAATTTCGCTGCAAGGCCAAAACAGAACCACATCATGTGTGCATATAACAAATAAATCATAACACTTCGTAGCATAGATGAGTAACACCTAGAACATATCAGAACACGAACAAGCTTAACTCTAACTGAAAGACACAGCTTTCAACAATAACGATGATGAGTCAACAAATATGACCCTGTGTAGAATACACATCCTCATTGGGCCTCCCAATGGCCCCCCAAATCAACTCGGACATCCCCAAATGGATAAAGGGCCCTCCAAAAGTCCACAATGATCTAAACATAACATGTACCACCATCTGTCTAACTTGTTCACATCTTTACAGTACGCAACCCCAAAACAATATGCTTTTGAGAACTACCAGTCTCCAAATCCATAGAACACATGAATCACCCTAGCCGATTCCAACTCCACCACGCGAATGACTATCACATCTCCCATATACAATACCGGTGAAGCATCCATGCGAATACCGCAATACCGGTGAAGCATCTGTATGTCAAAACACAATGTGCCTTCTGAAATGTGCACCCTTCCCAGGCAATACCAAATAGCAATAACATTCATATAAACATCTAACGTTGTCCACATTGTTTAAAATTCATGACCTTCCCTTAAAACTAAACTATGACCTTGCACATGCAAGTTCCAATCATATTTAACACACCGCACCTATCATGCCTTCATTTGAAAACATGAGAACCTCATTATAAACTCTGAGTCACCAGCAGAATACATACTCAACTGGCTAGTATTGTGCCCTATTTTCTCGCAAAAGCGGATTTCGACGTGTGATACTTCTATTAAGTGGGTACTAAAAGATAAGAGTCTCCACCTAACAATTTTAAGGTGCATTAGTTCACCTAGTTGCAAATAACTCTGATTTAACTAGTATATGTCACTAAAGATCAAGTAAGGGCTCAAATTAGTTCGAAAATAAAGTATTCGACATTCTTCAAGGTCCACACTATGGGTCCTAGTCGAATCTTAAACTATGTAGATTATGTATTTAGGTCAAGTGATCAAATAAACAATAGAAAATAAAGAATTTGAAGAGTCTTATCATAACGCATGAGAATTGGTATAAGTCCTTAATGATTAAAAATATATAACTACATTGGTCTATGCTAAATGAATGAGTATAAATAACTATTACAAAAATAAGGGGGGTCCTAAGTATTTTAGCCTAAAGGAGCACCTCGTGTAACATCAATAATACTTTGCAATTCCCTTAAGGTAGGGGTTGCTCATATTATTCAGTGGGCACAAACTATCAAAACCTGCTCTATGTTGAAGTTGTTACCTAAAGGCACTCTAATTCAATTCCAAATCGTACTTTATGCGTGCACTACAGGTACCATGCCTATGGTCCAGGAGGCTTTGGACCTCTATTTTGGTGGTTCTAGACTTCCCCTAGGTATCTCAAAATAATAAAACTAAGCGATATTCAAAACAAATAAGACTTTATATAAAGATAATTAACATCCTAAGTTAGCCTCCACACATAAACTGCAAATGCACTTGGGATGTTTAGGCATTACATCATTTAAGAATCAAGATTTAAAGTCCTATAGGCATAGTTTCTAGGTGATTCTAGATTCTGTTATTATGTATGCATCATTACAGTTCTAAATAGCATAGACGAGGAGGCAGTAAACTATTTATAGACTCGGGATCATTAGTACTGGTTTTATAAATATGCATCTTAGGCGAGTGACACTGTCTTATAAGCATGATTTCTAAGTTGTTGCACAATAGGCATTGAAAACTATTAGAGACTGGGAATTACCAGCGTTTGATTCTATAGACATGATTTCTAGGCGGATAATAGTGTTCTATAGGCAAGATTTATTGATAGTTGATATTTGAACTTGTTGTTATCATACTTATTCCTATGGGCATGATATCTAGGTGGGAGTGTAATAAAACAGTAGAACCACCTGATTGAGATATCAATGTCCTATAGTCATGATATTTAGATGGACAACACACAAAGTAATAAAGCAATTTGATCAATTAATTATTTGAAATCCTATGGACATGATATTTAGGTTAACAAAAGCACAACAATAACATGGAGATCAAGTATGGAAATTAATAGCATGCTTGATATAGTGTATGAGTATTAGACAAATTAGGTGCACTTCCTATCGACATGATTTCTATTAGTGTGTAGAGCAGAGCAAGTTAAACAAGATAGAAAATAAAGAAAGTAGGCCCTATAGACATGTTATCTACCATTTGTGCAAGAGTAAAGAACACCCAATCTCCAGTTTTACTAATACCCCAATTATTCGTTATTACAGGTTACAGGACCAAGTGGAATAATACAAACTCAAAGATGAAAGAATACGGGACGAAACAAATACAGGACCCATCAAACAGTATATGCCCACTATAAAATAACCCAATAAATTTCTGAGCCTTCAGCAACCTCACCAACCAACAGAACAAAATACTAGGCTGACAAGGACAGTAGAATCTTCCTGAGTCCAATGCCCAGATCTAACAACACATGTGGCCCAACACCAGTATCAATGATAAGTTGGTATTTTACCAAATTATCTCTTATTTAAGCTTAGATCTATGCTATGTTTGATAGATAAAATCGTGTGTCTAATGCTGTTTACTTCTATTTTATAGGCTCTATGTGATTTAGAGGTGATCATGAAGAAATCAAGTGAAAACTAGTCAAAAAGAAGTTGAAAAGAAGAAAATCTGGAAAATGGCCTCACATTTCGCAATTGCAACATCAACTTGGCAAATGCAAAGTCAACCATTCCAGTCAATGTTCGCAAATGCGAAATGAGGGTCGCAAATGCGAAGTCAAACCAGGCAGTCAACC
Organism: Nicotiana sylvestris; assembly: GCF_000393655.2. Taxonomy (NCBI): domain Eukaryota; kingdom Viridiplantae; phylum Streptophyta; class Magnoliopsida; order Solanales; family Solanaceae; genus Nicotiana; species Nicotiana sylvestris. The sequence continues at coordinate 166,073,682 of NC_091061.1, read as the reverse complement.
TTTGCAAATGCGAAACAAAGTCCACAGTGCCTACTTCGCAATTGCTAACATAGATATTGCAAATCCGATGTTCAATAGTGATGTCAAGGCTCGCAATTGCGAAATATTATTCACAATTGCAAATGTCGTGCTTCAGTTCTGGGCACTTCTGTTATTTCACATTTTCTTCATCCCAAACCCTTTAATACTCATTTGTAAAACATTTTTGGCTTAATTCTCAATCTCCTTGACTAGAAAACACAAGTTTGGAAGCTAGGGTTCTTGCACACACATTTGGGTCTTGAAGATTTAAAACTTTTAGTTGAGAATTTCTTACCCATTCATGTTCATTTCTTTATTTCCTTGCTCTGTATTGTATCTAAGTGTGTAGTATTTTTTCCAACACTTGAATGTTATTTATGGGAATATTTATATTTAAAGTGTGGATTAAATATCTTGTTGTGCAGATGTATTGAACGATTTTTATTTATTATGAAGTGAGTTATCGTTTCTTTAATTATTCTTGTTCTTTAATGTTTCCAAAGGGATTAGTTCACCCTAGTACTCACCCATTTGCTTTGAATTAATTTTGGGAAAGATAATTTGGGTTGGGAAAGATTAATTAACAAGAACTTGAGGCATTAACCCTCACTTTATCGATTCAACCTAAGGATATGATTGAACTACTTGTAACCATATTCGGGTATTCCTAATCTCTTAATTATTTTAGGGATAATTAAATTAGGAAGTCTTATTAGTCTTCAGAAGAAGCTAATATAAAATAATTACCCGAGGCTAATTAACATAAACTCGCTCATATTTGTAAAATCGTAAAATACATAGGATCATTACTTGAGTGTAATTCCCATTGCATCCATGCTTGTAGCCATTGATCATTTTACTCGCTTTCTAGGTTAGTTTTTATTATTGCATTACATAAATATTTTCTCGAAACCTTTTTAAGCGTTATGCTTAGCATAATAAGTGATAATTCTCTTACACACCTAATCACCTACATATTATTCTTTATGGGATTCGACCCCGATTTATAGTTGGGTAAATTATATTGCATGCGACCGTGTCTATTTAACTTTTAGTAGTGGATTGGACATCATCAAAATTGGCACCATTGCCAGGGAATAATTTGGCGTAGTTAGGTTGTTTGAGAAGTAAGAGTACGTGCTTTGATCCAAACTTTTGAATATTTGTGAAATTATTTTTCTTATCTTGGTTTAATTTTCTTGTTTGTTTCTGTTTATTTTCTTAGTTTTGAAAACATTGCATCACGTAATGAACATTGGTTAGATGATAGTTGTTCATACTTTGATGACCCTTGTCCTTATTGTGGAGGACCACACTCATGGCAAAATTATTTAAATTCCCCAGGGGGGCGGATTGTGCGTACAATCTCAATCCCATGAGTGGATTATTTGTGATAAGTGTGGTCATCAAAATGGCCATTAGGATCATTGTGCTTATTTCTCCTTCCCTTCCCCGAACCCCCGCCTCTATGATAATTCTACTTTTTATGATGACAAGTATAGGGATATGAAAGTGAAAGAAGTTGGGCATGGTCAAAATGGAGAGTTCGGGCTCATGATAGAATACCTACTTGATGGAGGAAATAAAGAGCAAAATTCCTTGGAGGAGATTTTGGAAAATAGTCTCCAAAATGACTTGGGGCTTGAAAGGTTGAACTCACAAATGGGAGAAATGCTTGAAGCTTTAGAGGTCCAAAAGTCCTCGGAAGTGAATGATACCCAAGAACCTCCCTTAGAGGTTGAAGCCGAAAATCCTTCCTTTGCACTGGATCAAAACCAAGAAGAACTCTCAAACGCTCAAAATGAGAGGATAATGCTCACGTTGGAGGCCATTCTTGAAAATGAGGAGAAGCAAAACTTCGCACTCGAGGACTTAAAACAAGCACTACATCAAAATGATGAGGCTATCCATACTTTGGAATATCAAATAAAATCACTGATTGAGGCTCATTATGCCTATCAATTTGAGAGTATGGAAAGAGGTCAAGAAGAGTCCAACTTCGAGGAAGAAAGTGAGAATTATTTTGAGGAATCTAGAAATGAACATCCGCCAACCGACTCCATGCTTGTTAGTGATGCCAAAAAAATACAGAATTAGAGTCAATCGATGCAGTTGAAAAGATGGTTGAATTTAACTCTAGTTAAGGGGACCAAGAGGATGTCAAAATTTTGAAAGAATTGAAATTTTGAGGCTTGATGTCACATTCCAAGAATTTATCAACATTGAAATTGTGGGGTGATATGGGAATTGAACTACACGAGTCAATGAGGAATTGTGAGAAGGAAAGGCAAAGGCCATACATTTTAAAGTTTGAAGGTACAAGGAGGCAAAATGACATTCCTCACATGAAAGCCAAGAAATGCAAAATGAAGCAAATGGCATTTGGCTTGATCATCTACTTACCACTCCCAACCACTCAAGGTCACAAGCTTGATTGTGAGTTTCGCAATTGCGAAGAAGGGGTTGCAAATGTGACATCAGAGGCCCTAAATGGCTAACTTTGTTTCATTTTGAACAAAAGTCAGAAAATTTGGGTGTCACGGCCCTAACCCCGAACCCGGTCGTGATGGCGCCTCTCGTGAAGACAAGGCCAGCCAATTAGACCCAATTCACTTTTTAAAACAGTTAAACAATATAAAAGCAGTTTGAACATGATTTAATGATAATAAGCGGCGGATTTACCACCCAACACAGCCTTAACCAGGGTGTCACAAGTCACGAGCATCTACTAGGGTATAAATACAACTGAAAGCCCGGAGTGTACAAATACAGACTAATGAAATGAAGAGAGAGAAAAGTAGTGTTGCAAATGCCGGCAGCTACCTTACTAAACTCTGATGACTCTGCCTCCGATCAGCCAAAACATACCTGAATCTACACACAAGGTGCAGGGAGTATTGTGAGTACTCCGACTCAGTGAGTAATAAGCATAAATAATGACTGAGAATAAGAAATCACGGAAAAACACAAAGTAATCTATAATACGGTAGTTTAAACAAGTACTATGAAAGCAATGAACGAATGGAAGCAAAATATGGTAATGCTACAACCAATAAGCAGTTAAATGACAGACATAAAAAGAAAAAAAATCAACACATAGAGCGGTACCCTATAGTACCCGCTGAGGCGTGCAGCGTGATCCATTTATTTATCGTCGAAGGCGCTCACTAGAGGTGTGCAGACTCAGGGAGGGGCCCCTTAAGGCCCAAGCGCAATATCAAGCCATTTCGTGGCATCAAATCTAGGCACTTGGCCTCGTATCAATATCAGTATAACACTGCTGCGGCGCGCAGCCCGATCCCATGGTATCCTCACATCTGGCCCTTGGCTGTACTCAGTCCGAAAATCATATAAGCCCCTCAGGCAATAGTAAAATGATATTTCTCATCCCAAAACATCATTTAATATATCATTTTAGTTTCAAAACCGAGTAAAAGTGGCTGAGTTGTAAAATAATGAAAAACGATACAACTGAGTTCAAGTAGTAATTCAAAACATTGAGGAAATAGTGATAAAAACTCCCCGAATGGTTCAAATAGTTGGCACGAAGCCCAAATATGACAATCAGTCCAAACCATGATAATAACAAATAAGCTTCGATCAATTACGTGGTAAAACATCACTAGGGACGGACCAAGTCACAATCCCCAATAGTAAACGACCCCGCGCTCATCATCAAACGTGTGTCCCACCTCGATATAGCACTACGATGTGCAAATCCGGGGTTTCAAACCCTCAGGACATCATTTACATTCATTACTCACCTCGAACTGGCTAAAACTCTAGCCTGCGATGCCTTTGCCCATCAAATTGGTCTCCACGCGCGTCGAATCTATTTAAAATCAGAATGAATATGCCACAATATGCTAAGGGAACAAGGCCCAAGCAAAAACAATGGAAAAGAACTAAAAATCTCAAAATTAGCAAAACCCGAGCCCCGGGCCCACTACTCAAAACTCAGAAAATTTTACATCAATGGGTTCCTTATCTCCCCATGATTTCAACCATACCAATTTTACCAAAATCCGACAACAACTCGACCCTCAAATCTTCAAATTAAACCAAGAGGGTTTTCAAGATTTTTATTGACTAAAATCACCAATTAAATGTTAAAACAACGATGGATTCGAGTAATCTAACCAAAATTGAGTTAAGAACACTTATCCTGATGTTTTCCTTGAAAATCACTCGAAAAATCGCCTCACCCGAGCTCCCCCAACTCTATTTATGTCAAAAATGGCCAAAAACCCCGTTTTATAATATTTTTACGATTCGGGCGCCACAGGTGGCGCCGGGCACTGCCTGTGGCGCTGGTTCCAGTAGCCAAAATAAATCCCGGCACCATGGATGGCGCCCTGCGCTACCCTGGGCGCTGGCGATGGGAAATTATTTTTCCCCGACACGAAAATGGGCATAACTTTCTCATACGATATCCGAATTGGACGATTCTTTTTGCTATGGCTCCGAACATTCGATACGGATCTAATACTTCAATAAAAACTGAATTTGGAGCTCATTTTCATAATATTATACCACTTATTCTTGAAGAACAACATCAAAACATTCTTGAAATGCCCAAGTTAAACTCCAATAACCATCCAAACTCCACCCGAGGCCCTCGGGACCTCAACCAAATATATCAACAAGTCCTAAAATATCATCCGGACTTACTCATAGTTTCAAATCATGCCAAGCAACGTCGAAACTACAATTCACACCTCAAATCGGACTTATGAATTTCAACTTTTCCTTTTACAAAGCGCGTGCCGAAACGTATAAAATAAATCTGGAATAACTTCACATTTTGCACACAAGTCTTTAATGACATAATGGAGCTACTGAAACTTCCGGAATTTCATTCCGACCTCTATATCAAAATCTCACCTATCAATCGGAAAACGCCGAAATCTCCTTTTCGCCAATTCAAGCGTTAACCTTCCACGGACCTCCAAAATGCATTCTGATCACGCTCTTAAGTCCCAAACCACCTAACAGAGCTAACCAAATCATAAAAATTCCGATCCGAGATTATATACAAACAAGTCAAATCTTGGTCAAACCTTTCAAACTTTAAGCTTCAACTGAGAACTGTTTTCTTCCAAATTCATTCTGATTACCCTGAAAATCAAAACCAATGATTTACATAAGTCATAATACATCCCACGGGGCAAGTCATGCCCGAGAACTGGAGATCAAAGTTCAAACGCTCATAACGACCGGTTGGGTCGTTACATCTTCCCCTACTTAAACATACGTTCGCCCTCGAATGTGCCTAGAGTTGTTCCAGAAGCCAACCAAATCGCTGGATAACCTTACCATGCATATACCCAGGGTGATCCCACGTCACCCTACCTCATATAGGTCCGATAATATAATGAAACTGCATTTCCATATTCCAACCTAGCCCATAAGCCTTAGAACCACATTTCCACTTCTGAAATAATTCACAAGATTAGAATCTCAAATCTATTTTCAGAATAAGCCTGAACAAGCTGTAATCACCCATACTTGGAATCTTAGGTGCAATCACCTTATATGCCACATAACTCAAACACTCGTAGTGATAACTTCTAATTATACCAACTACACACAACACCCAAACACCAATAGAAAAACTCTTATCAACTAGAGTCTCACCCCAACACTTTCATATACTGCCAATGATCACTATAACACACAGTAAGCTATAACTATTTCCCAGATCAACCATTCAAGATGCCACTCCTCCTTTGGCAAATACCACAGCAAATTTCTGAGCTGAAGCTCGATATTATCCTTCCAATATGCTGAAATTGAACCCGTTCGTATTCGTTAATGATCTCAACAATCTCCTCTAATTCAACACACTACTCTGGTGACATGACACATCAGTACAGGCCTAAGCCACCACTTGCATAATACGCGCACCAATAAGCAATAATCTAAACATACCTCCAATCATGAAAATGACTCAAATGAAAGAGTTGTACCTCAAGCTCACCAGTACCGCCGCAACACAAGGTTGAGAACCCGTATCACATCGTAGGAACATAACCAACACACCATTCACCGAGCAACACCCAATTTCTCTTCACGCTTGATTTCCACTATGAAACCCCAATTGAACCGCACCATAGGTGCCTATAACTGACAAATCACAACACCTCTCCCAACAATACAATTCGGAGCTAACCAAGCCGACTCAAGTTAGAACACGCATCCACATTGGCTTGCCAATGAACTCCTCATCAAGGAAATCCTGAGGTTGTTCCTTCAACTCCTCTAACTCTGTCTGTGCCATACGATACAGTGTCCGACATCAAATCAATACTGAAATTAATAACCTTTCCCGGCGGCATGCCCGAACACAAGAAACACATCCAAAAATCTAACATACCCAGCAACGAATGATCCGCTCGGGTCTCTAAACCGCGATAGTCACTAAATAGTGTCGATACAAATGATTCACAATTACAACATAGCCTAAGAATTTTATGACCTTCCTTTCGGAACCGAACCACAACCTTACACACACAATTCCCAATCATTTACAACATACTGCATAACCTATACCATCCTAGGATAACCATGGGAACTTCATATCCCTTCCGAACTGCAAGCAACTATGCATTCCACTAGCTAAAAACTTCCCATTGATCCCCTCTAGAAGAGAACCACTATACATCACATGCTCTTCATACCAATAGGAAAAATATACCTTTCTAACTGTGGTGGAAGCCATCTAGAACTCCTCGAATTCCATTTGCATAACACTAACTCATCAGGACTGAATCCTTCTAACTCAATTAAGCTATGCATGCCACAAAAACCTAAAAGAATTGTCGTGATACACCTGCAGACACTCATTACCCCACAAGCATTCAAAGAGCTAATCATACCCTTACCATACCGATCCGACCCACTACCAAGCTATACCACCTGCCGAGTTTCCTTCAACTTGATACTCCTTCTTGCTATAACATCACAATTCCTCAACCCATACTTACCACACGGGACCCGAGCATAAAACCATACTGTCTAAGGCTCATAAGCCGCTGAATACTCTCTTAAATATTCCCAAAAACACCACATTCAAAATACTTTACTCTGAGAAAACTTCCTGGGAATCTAAATCCGTTACCTTTACCTTCCTGATACTGATACATGGAATCCCATAATTAATATAGAAAATACCACAAGTCTTGACATCTTCCCATGAAAACTTAGTTTCTAACCACATATACAACTTGAAGATACCCAATTGTTACATGTAAAGTCTTGAACCCATTAGAACCATTTAGTCATCCACTCTACTCGAATTGCAATTAGCCTGATCAAACGAACTGAACAACCCGTGCCTCGTTGGCACTCCGACACCGAAGAATGTAACCTCATTCTAGTACAACCAAGCAACTTCCTGCTCTATGCACCGAGCATCCATTACCAATAACAACTCAAGACATTTCGTGATTCTCACACACCTATGAAGTGTACTATGACCTTTGTTACGAATTTTTCTTATACCTGAGCCATCCTCGGTCTCAATTTCCGCAAGCCATAACTGATTCACCAGCACGCCTCAAACTGGAACTAACATAGCACTTAACTGTGCAATCGCCTAATAATTAGCAGACTCCCCCACTTGGCTCGAAGCCATAGATCAGTACACACTCAATAACTCATAAAGCTTATACTCTATTGATACCATAATATCATAGTGAGGTTAAACTCAACTCCTTTATAAGCTTGTAAAAACACAGATCATCTAGAATTTTAACGCTTTTGCAAATCTCGCATTCGCTTTCGTAACAATTACACCCACTCTCAAAACGACCCAATTTAAATTGCAACACATATCTTTCACTCGCAAATGAGATATTCTAACAGACACATAAGGATCGCACCACCTCAGAACACTTCGCAGGAAATAAGTCACCTGTTTTGCCTCCAACTAACATTCTTGTATACCTTTCACCGCCATAAACTGTACGTAGTCACTTAGTCTTCCTGAGTCTGAATTCATACTGCAACATGAAATTTACTTCACTCTCAACTGGGAACACGAAAATATCCTTCACACGCCCATAACTCGGGGCTATACCTCAAATCACAATGGAATTCAAGCACCTAATAGTTCTTCTATCCTCCCACAGACCTTTCTCGTCGCTTCCAAATCATATGAATACATCTCGCAGCACCAACATACTCATCACATAGTTATCAGCCATCACTTCCACTAATAGGGACAATACCGCACATATAAGTTCAAAAACACTTGATCACATAATCAACACCTCGGTGCTAAAGCTATCGGCAAAATTCCAGCCTCAAGTCCTCCAGATTGGCCCAATATCAACTCACAGAGATCACATCTCGCCCCTCGATCGGGGAATCCCAAGCCATCGATACTTATCTGATACTGAGCGCTCATGCGCACATACGAACGCGTGGAAGGAATTCAAAGAGTTACGTTTCAAGATGAATCAAAGGACGCACGATAAGAATTCAAGAGTGTGATGTTTTACTAAAGGTTCTGCAGCCTCTCGAGGATAAATACAGACATCTCCGTACGATCCGCGAGACTCTACTAAACCTGCTCATGACTCGTGAGACCTATGTAACCTAGGCTCTGATACCAACTTGTCACGACCCTAACCCCGAACCTGGTCGTAATGGCTCCTCTCGTGAAGACAAGGCCAGCCAATTAGACCCTATTCACTTTTTAAAACATTTAAACAATATAAGAGCAGTCTAAACATGATTTAATGATAATAAGCAGCGGATATACCACCCAACACAGCCTTAACCGGGATGTCACAAGTCACGAGCATCTACTAGGGTATAAATACAACTGAAAGCCTGGAGAGTACAAATATAGACTAATGAAATGAAGAAAGAGAAAAGCAGTGCTGCGAATACCGGCAACTACCTTACTAAACTCTGATGACCCTGCCTCCGATTAGTCAAAACATACATGAATATGCATACAAAGTGCAGGGAGTAATGTGAGTACTCCGACTCAGTGAGTAATAAACATAAATAATGACTGAGAATAAGAAATCACGGAAAAACACAGAGTAATCTATAATACGACAGTTTAAACAAGTAGTATGAAAGCAGTGAACCAATGGAAACAAATTATGGTAATGCTACAACCAATAAGCAGTAAAATGCAGACATAAAAAGAAAAAAAATCAACACATAGAACAGTACCCTATAGTACCTGCTGCGGCGTGAAACCCGATCCATTTATTTATCGTCGTCGGCGCTCACTGGGGGTGTGCAGACTCCGGGAGGGGCCCTTACGGCCCAAGCGCAATATCAAGCCATCTCGTGGCATCAAATCTAGGCACTTGGCCAAATACCAATATCAGTATAACACTGCTGCGGAGCGCAGCCCGATCCCATGGTATCCTTACATCTGGCCCTTGGCGGTACTCAGTCCAGAAATCATATAAGCCCCTCGGGCAATAGTAAAATAATATTTCTCAGCCCAAAACATTATTTAATATATCATTTTAGTTTCAAAACCGAGTAAAAGTGGCTGAGTTGTAAAACAGTGAAAAACGATACAACTGAGTTCAAGTAGTAATTCAAAACAGTGAGAAAATAGTGATAAAAACTCTCTGAAAGGTTCAAATAGTTGGCATGAAGCCCAAATATGACAATCAGTTCAAACCATGATAATAACAAATAAGCTTCGATCAATTACGTGGTAAAACATCACTCAGGACGGACCAAGTCACAATCCCCAATAGTAAACGACCCCGCACTCATCATAAAGCACGTGTCTCACCTCGATATAGCACTACGATGTGCAAATCCGGGGTTTTAAACCTTCAAGACATCAATTACATTCATTACTCACCTCAAACTGGCTAAAACTCTAGCCCGCATTGCCTTTTCCCCTCAAATTGGCCTGCACGCGCATCGAATCTATTTAAAATCAGAACAAATACGTCACAATATGCTAAGGGAACAAGGCCCAAGCAAAAACAATCGAAAAGCACCAAAAATATCTAAATTAGAAAAACCCGAGCCCCGATCCCACTTCTCAAAACTCAAAATTTTTTACATCAACGGGTTCCTTATCTCCACACGATTTCAACAACCTAACTTTACCAAAATCCGACATCAACTCGACCCTCTAATCTTCAAATTAAACCAAGAGGATTTTCAAGATTTTTACCATCTAAGATCACCAATTAAATGTTAAAACAACGATGGATTTGAGTAATCTAACAAAAATTGAGTTAAGAACACTTACCCTGATGTTTTTCTTGAAAATCTCTCGAAAAATTGCCTCACCCGAGCTCCCCAACTCTATTTTTTGTCAAAAATGGCCAAAAATCCCATTTTATAACATTTTCCAGGTTCGGGCGCCACAGGTGGCGCCGGGCGCTGCCTGTGGCGCTGGTTCCAGTAGCCAAAATAAATCCCGGCGCCATGGATGGCGCCCCGCGCTACCCTGGGCGCTGGCGATGGGAAATTATTTTTCCTCGACACGAAAATGGGTATAACTTTCTCATACGATGTCCGAATTGCACAATTCTTTTTGCTATGGCTCCAAAATTTCGATACGGATCTAATGTTTCAATAAAAACTGAATTTGGAGCTCATTCGAATAATACGATACCACTTATTCTTGAAGAACGACATCAAAACATTCTTGAAATTCCCAAGTTAAACTCCAATAACCATCCAAACTCCACCCGAGGACCTCGGGACCTCAACCAAATATATCAACAAGTCCAAAAATATCATGCGAACTTACTCGGAGTTTCAAATCCTGCCAAGCAATGTCAAAACTACAATTCACACCTCAATTCGGACTTATGGGTTTCAACTTTTTCATTTACAAAGCGCGTGCCGAAACGTATAAAATGAATCCGGAATGACTTCAAATTTTGCACACAAGTCACTAATGACATAATGGAGCTACTGCAACTTCCGAAATTTCATTCCAACCTCTATATCAAAATCTCACCTATCAATCGGAAAATGCCGAAATCTCCATTTCGCCAATTCAAGCCTAAACCTTCCACATACCTCCAAAATGCATTCCGATCACGCTCCTAAGTCCCAAACCACCTAACAGAGCTAACTAAATTATAAAAATTCCGATCAGAGATTATATACAAACAAGTCAAATCTTGGTCAAACCTTTCAAACTTTAAGCTTCAACTGAGAACTGTTTTCTTCCAAATTCGTTCTGATTACTCTGAAAACCAAAACCAATGATTTACATAAGTCATAATATATCACATGGGGCGAGTCATGCCCGAGAACTGGCGATGAAAGTGCAAAGGCTCAAAACGACCGGTCGGGTCGTTACATTGGGGCTCTTAAAAAAATAAATGACCTTCATCTTACCCACTCTCCCAACTCTCAAGTTCTACCATTTTACTCCTAATTTCAAGCATCAAGGTATGAAGGCTTAATCTTTGTGCTCTTTATGTTCTATTGCATCGTTTTCTTCTTCTTATCTCCTTTATTTCCCAACACTTAAGTTTCAAATGGGTTATTTTCTTTTGTTAGAAATTGTTTAAAAAATGCTCAAATCATGTGTTGATTTCTGGGTGAGATTGTTTGAGAGTGTGAGCTTATTTCTTTGCTTTGAAAACGGGAAAATGTGAGTACTCGTGGCTTTGTTAAATTGAAGTGATTTTGTGTGCATACTATGTGTTCGATGAAAGGCCCGAATGAGATTCTTGGCCGAATCATTGAAATTTTTTTAATTCATGGTTGGTGAATTCTATTGCATAATTTTGTGCTTAAAAACTGATTGGGCTCTTTAAAAATGTGCTTTGATTCAAATTTTTGGGGCTTGGGACTATTCTGTGAGAGAAGGTGGCTGGGGATGACGAGACCGCAATTGCGATGACCTCTTCAGCGAAGAGGTGATCGCAATTGCGAAAAAGTCAGCTCTGGCAACCTTCGCAATTGTGAAGAATGGATTGCAATTGTGAACTCTGGAAATGTCTGGCTACTTCGCAATTGCGAAGAATTTGTCGCAATTGCGACATCAGAGAGCTATGTGCTTCATAACTGAAAATCTAAAATTTTTTTCTAAGGCTGGGTTTCGACTGTCCAATCATTTTTTTTCTTTGGCATATTTGACTCATTTTGCAACATATTTCAAAGCCATATCATGTTTTCACTCCAATACATTGTTTACAGGTACCATAAGCTAAAAACGAGCTGTAAATCCGACGAATTTGCGGATGACAATCCTTTGGAAGTAGAGGAGAACTATGACCAACAATGGTTCTTTTCAATTGAATGCTAGGAACGGTACTATGCCTAATTGATTAGAAAGAAGTTTCTCTCAGAAAGTGGTATATTGCTGGAACAAGTCCCAAAATGTCTTCCCGAATTCTATTCGTAGGCTTGTGGACATGGAATAGACTTGTTTTTCCCCAGCCTTGCAAATCAAATGAGCAATGGGTGAGGACATTATATGCAAATCTTCCAGCCTTCAAGTTAATAAATCCAATCATGAAGATTTGTGGCAAAATGGTGAACTTCAGAGTTGAAGCTATGAATTGAATCTATCATCTGCAAGATCATGGCATGGAACCATACCATGATAAAATCAAAGCCTCAAGCGAGTGGTTGGTCTCCAAATTGTGCTCGGGTGTAGATGTTCCATGGGCAGCTGAAAAGAGAGGGATCATATCCAATGAATTCACTGCCGAAGAAAAGATATGGCTAGCCATCATATGCAGTTGCATCTCCCATGCGGGGAATGTTTGTAATATACCAACAATGAGAGCTCAAACAATCGCTTTTATTTTTATGATATCCGGCTGAATGTTGATGTGATTTTCATCAATGTGTTGAAGGTTTATCTGAGGTAGAATTGTCATTCACTGATGTTCCCATCTCTTATTACTGAGTTGTGCCAACTTTCTAGGGTTCAGGAGGATCTAGGAGACAATTGGATAGATCTAAGAAAGCCTATTACTCCATTGAAAAAATTTTACGACCCCAAAACTAACCCGGTCGTGATAGCGCCTATCATGGAACTAGGCCAGCCGATACAATCACAAAACCAATCAATATTTTCAAAAATAAGGATGTTTAAACTATTAATTAAATAAAATTCCATAACAAGGGTCTAAATCACAAGTGCGGAAAGAAATACAAGCCCGTCATCGGGGTGTCACTAGTAATAAGCATCTACTACAACTGTCTGACAACCTCAAGACCAACATGGCCGGGAAAATCACAGGATACACTAAGGGAGAGTAAGGAGGGAAAAAAGCAGGGTTGCGATCACCAGACAACTACCTTGCTAACTTCGATGAACCTGCCACTGAGGAATCAACAACCCCCTACCGGGTTCAGAAATACCTAAATTTGCCCACAAGGTGCAGGGAGTAATGTGAGTACGCCAACCCAGTAAGTAGTAAAAGTAAATAAAGACTGAGTAGTAAGAAAACACATAATCCATGTCATAATACCACAACAAGTACATGATGTTTTCCAAAACAGTATATAAATCAAGTCATCTTATTAAAATCAAATTTCAGTAAAATTCCTTTAAAACTGTCTTTCAACAACTTTTCAAAATGAAGTGATAAAATAGTGAGGAAAAAAATAGTGAAAACATGATCAGCCCCTCAGGCAACATAAATCACAAACAACCCCTCAAGCAAGAAATATATCATAAACCGCCCATCGGGCATAATATCAACAGAACCAGCCTCTTGAGCAACAACATAAGTCAACATCAGCCCCTCGGGCAACATCACATCACTCACTCTGGGTACCCGCGCTCACTGGGGGTGTTCAGAATCCGGAGGGGCTCCTACAGCCCAAGCGCTATAACAAGCCATCTCGTGGCATAAATCAGTCAGGCCTTTGGCCTCATAATAACAATCAACCTCGCGGAATATATCAATCAGGCCCTCGGCCTCACAATAGCATGAATCAGCGACAACTTGCAGCGGCGTGCAGCCCGATCCCACAATATCCTCACAACACAGGCCCTTGGCCTAGCTCAGTCAGAAACCTCTCAAGCCACTCAAGCTAACAGTAAAACAGAGCGTTCAGCCCAAAAAATCATTTATAGTATCAAAACTGAGTAAATATGGCTTAGTTATGAAATCAGTAAAACACAGCATGACAGAGTACAAATATTAAGTGAATAATGAGGAATAGTAGTAAAAATCTCCTAAGAGTCCAAACAGTTGGCACGAGGCCCAAATATGGCATTCAGCCCAAAACATAGTAGTAATTTCCAAAACACAATAGTATCAAATAGTTTTCAATCAAATATGCGACTTAATAATCATACGGGACGAACCAAGTCACAATCCCCAATGATGCACGCCCTCACGCTTGTCATCTAGCGTGTGCGTCACCTCAAAGTAGTGAAACGATGTGAAATTTGGGGTTTCATACCCTCAGGACAAGATTTAAAATCATTACTTACTTCAAGCCGGATGAAAATCTACACCGCGATGCTCTTGCCTCTTGACTCGCCTCAAATTGCCCCAAATCTATCCAAAATTAGAATCATATCATCAATACATGGCAAAGGAACAAGACCCACAGAAAATTATCAAATTCGACCCAAAATCCCAAATTTGCTCAAACCCGGCCTCCGGGCCCACGTCTCGAAATCCAACAAAACTGAATAACTAGAAACTCCTTTCACTCCCGAGTCTATACATACCAAAATCATCAAAATCGGGCCTTAAATGGCCCATCAAATCCCCAATTTTAACTCTCAAGTTCCATGCCCTAACTTCCCCAATTTTCACCATTAAATCCCACAAATTCCAAGCTTAATCTACTAAAAATCATCACAGAATAGAGAATTAAGTTCAAAAATCTTACCTCAACAAGTTTTTCCTTGATTCCCTCTTCAAAACCCTCTAAGAGCTACAATCTCGACTTCAAAAATGGTAGAATGGGTTAAATTTGGCGAATGGAAAACTTATATACTTTCTGCCCCAGAGATTCCGCACCTGCTTTGACATTACCTCGCACTTTCGGTCCCAGGTGCGCATCTGCAAAAAATCACTTAAAGAACCCGGACCACATCTGCGCCCATAAACCGCACCTGCGGTGCTGTAGATGTGTCAAAATAACCGCATCTGCGGTTATTCTCCTGATGGCCCGAACATGCACCTATTGTCTCCTCACCGAAACTGCGTCCTCGCACCTGCGGTCCCCAATCCGCAGGTGCGAAAATGACAGAAGCATCAAAATCTGCAGTAACACTCAAAACCAAACTTTCCCCTAAACCACTCAAATCCATCTCGAGGCCCTCGTGACCTCAACCAAACTTGCCAACAAGTCACATATCACCTTTCAAAATTATTCCAACCTTCAGAACACTCAAAATAACATCAAAACATCAAATCACCCTTGGATTCAAGTCTAAGGATTTCCAAACTTCCGAATTCCACAACCGATCCAAAAACCTATCAAACCTCATCCAAATGACCTGAAATTTTGTACACACATCACAAATGATGCAACAAACCTACTCCAATTTCCGGAATTCAATTTCGACCCCGATATCAAGATTTCCATTGCCGACCGAAAAACACCAAATTTTCAATTTTGCCAATTCAAGCCTAGATCTACCACGAACCTCCAAAATACATTCCGAACATTCTCCTATGTCCAAAATCACCCAATGGAGCTAACCAAATCATAAAAATTCAAATTTGAGATAGAATACTAAAAGTCAAGACTAGGTCAAACCTTTCAAATTTAAAGCTTCAAGTTGAGGATCAGCCTTCCATATCTATTCCGATTAACCTGAAAACCAAAACCAACGACTCACATAAGTCATAATACATCATACGGGACTAGTCATGCCCAAGAGCTGGCAAAGAAAGTGCAAATTCTCAAAACGTCCGATCGGGTCATTACAAAAAAGTGGAGAGGCACCGTCAAAAACATAAAGAGAAAGTTGGGATCTTCTTCTCAGATCGACCAGGGTAGCCAGCCATCATCTTCTGCAGAAGGAACATTTGTTATGCTTTCTGAAGAAATGCGATTGATTCGCGACCTCGAAGTTGGCCTTCCATTGGGACCTGGGGAAACATCTAAGGGACCCTCTGTATGCATTTCAAAGAAAGAATTTCAAAAGTATCTTGATGAATAGAAGAAGTAGGGGGATCATCTTAAGAAGCTGGAGAAAGCATATATTGATTTGGACATGGAGCACGGTACTTTGAGTACTTCTCATGCCAAGCTGGAAAATGCACACACCAGGATGAAAAAAAGGGAGGAGAAGAGAGATAAATTCTTCACCCGCATGTGGAAGGGTGTGAAAGGGCTATGGAAAGTTCTAAAGCCTCAAGAGCCAGTGCCATCGACCAAACGGGAAGATGATGATGACGTTCCAGTTCATTTGTCCGAGGTAGAGGAAGAGGAGGAGGATGCGACTTAGTCCGACAGTGAGGAGAGCACTTGATCTAGTGTTCAGGGAGCACTTTCCACCATTTTACTCTATTTTGTTTAGTTGAATTTGGGACATTGTAAGATTTCTAGTTGGGGTGGCTTCTTATATAACTGTGGATATGATAGATTGATATTTTGTTTTTATGTGATGTGTTATAATCTATGTTTACTAGCTTATTGAATTTTTGTTTTTACATATAGTATGTTTTATTGACTTGATGTTTATTAGCTTCTTCAATTTTTTTAAATAGTATGTTTTATATTGGTGGCAATATCCTTGATTTTCTTTGTGCCACGGCTCTTTTTCATAGGATGCCAATTTTCTTTTTGAACCGGGTAATTTTTGGTAAATTTTTGTGTTGACTTTTCCCAATGATGGGTAGCTAGGTGACTTTCTTAAGGGAATTAGTCTTGTTGTTTAAATATAGTTTTTGTTAATTTAGGAAGAATAAGTGGTATGAGTTGGGGTTTGTGTCCATCGGCCAATTTATGATTTGGCTGGTACCAACATGATTTAAACCTCGACATATCAATTCTTGATATTTGAAAAAGAAAAATGATTGAAGTGAAGATCATTGTCATGATTTTGAGACTCAATTTTTGGCTATTTGATCCACTAAATAGTCTCTTAGGCTACATGTGACTTCTTTGAGTTCATTAGTTTCAATTGGATTTTGGATTTATTTGTCACTCGAGTTTGCATGTGCCATGTGTAGTGAGATTTGTTGTGAGTTCTTTTGCATTATTTGTAGTTTAGAACTTTCTTAGAATGTGCTTCAAGGCGAAATCCTAGACTAACTTGGTTTGAAAAATGATATTAGGCCTTCTTTGGACCGTTACTTTGCCTTAAATTTCCTACTCTTACATATTTTCCTTAGTCAGCCTCTTTTGAGACTTTAAAATTTTTCTTTGGTAACCATGTTACAAGCTTTAACGCTTCGTTCTTTATTGATCTATCTTTCGGCCTCCTACCTCCCTAAGTACTTTGAGAGTGTAAACATAGGCTAAAAGCCTAAGTTTGGGGGTGAAGGTTGGAAAAGTTGTGATGTGGAAGTTGCTTAAAAGGTAAAAGGTATATATATATATATGATGTGGAAGTTGCTTAAAAGGTAAAAGGTAAATATATATATATATATATATATATATATATATAGTGGAACCTTCTTTGATTTTTGAAGAACAAAATGACGAGTAAGAAAGAAGAAAAAAAAGGAAGAAACATAAGGAGTTGTAAATAAAGAAAAGATTAGGTGTGGAATGAAAAGTGAAGAAATGATGGAAAATATTATTGAAGGAAGTGTGCTTTAATAGTTACAAATTATGGTGCTTAGGGAGGTTTTGAGTCACTCTTATCCAAATTGTGCCCTACCTTAACCAAAAACCTACATTACAATCATTTAAGTCCTACTTCAATCAAGTGTATCAATATTAGTGGACAAAAACATGAAGGGCAAGCCTATGGCACTACTTTTGTGCATTTGAATATTTTTGTGTGAAAAATAGTTAATTCTTTCCATTTTATATCTCATTTGTATTTAATTTGAAATTTACAAGTTGGGATTCTCTCATAAGTGTGAGGGCATATAAAATTTTGAGCTGTGAACTTAATCCAATCTCCAATTAGGAGGAATGAACAAGGAAAGGTTATTTGTGATAAAGAGGCAAATTTTGAAGCTTTAGTGCCGTGACTTGATTGCTAATTTGACTAACTTGGTGTTTGAGCACTTGAAATGAAATGATATTCTTATAAAGTTGTCGGTGATTCATATGCCTTGGATTAATTATTGGTACCAATTAAATTCATATGTTTGTGCTTAAAGTAAACTTTTTGACTTGGTATGATATTGGTGCATTAGTGAGTTAAATACTTGGAAGGAGATTTTGTCACATTCATTGCTTGAGAACAAGCAATAGTTTTAGTTTTGGGTTTTATAAGTTGGTATTTTACCAGTTTCTCGTCTTTAAGTTTAGATTTGTGCTATGTTTGATTGATAAAATCTTGTGTTTATTGTCGTTTACTTATATTTTATAGGTTCTATTTGATTTAGAAGTAATCATGAAGAAACCAAGTGAAAACGAGTCAAAAAGAAGTTGAAACTAAGAAAATCTGGAAAATGGCATCAGATGTCGCAATTGCGATATCAACTTGGCAAATGCAAAGTCAACTATTCCAGTCAATGTTTGCAAATGCAAAATGAGGGTCGCAAATGCAAAGTCAAATCAGATAGACAACCTTCGCAAATGCGAAACAAAGTGCACAGTGCCTAGTTTGCTACTGGGAACATAGATATCGCAAATGAAATGTTCAACAATGATGTCAAGGTTCACAATGGCGAATGTCAAGCTTCAGGTCTGGGCACTTCTATCATTTCACATTTTCTTCATCCCAAACCCTTTAATACATGACCTAGCTTAGTTGTAAAATATATTTAGCTTAATTCTAAATCTCCTTGACTAGAAAACACAAGTTTGGAAGCTAGGGTTCTTGCACACACACTTGGATCTTGAAGATTGGAAGCTTTTGGTTGAGAATTTCTTACCCATTTATGTTTATTTCTTAATTTTATTGCTTTGTATTATATATCTTAGTGTCTAGTATTTTTTCCAACACTTGAATGTTGTTTATGGAAAATATTTATATTTAACGTGTGGATTAAATATCTTGTTGTGCTTATGTATTGAACGATTTTTATTTATTGCGAAGTGAGTTATTGTTTCTTTAATTATTCTTATTCTTTAATGTTTCCAAAGGGATTAGCTAACCCTAGGACTCGCTCATTTACTTCAAATTAATTTTGGAAAAGATAATTTGGGGTTGGGAAAGATTAATTAAGAAGAACTTGAGGCATTAACCCTCAATTTATAAATTCTACCTAGGGATAGGATTGAGTGTGCTTAATCTCTTAATTGTTTTTGGGATAATTCAATTAGGAAGTCTTGTTAGTCTTCGGAAGAAGCTAATATAGAATTATTAGCCGAGGCTAATTAACATAAACACGCTCATATTTGTAAAATCGTAAAATACATTGGATCATTACTTGAGTGTATTTCACACTGCATCCATGCTTGTAGCCATTGATCATTTTACTCACTTTCTAGATTAGTTTTTATTATCGCATTGAGACATAAATATTTGCTCAAAACCTTTTTAATTGTTTGCCTTAGCGTAAAAAGTGATAATTCTCTTACATGCCTAATCGCCTACATATTGTTCTCTATGGGATTCGACCCCGACTCACAGTTGGATAAATTATATTGCATGCGACTGTGTCCATTTACTTTTTAGTAGTGGATTTGGATGTCATTACCCAACAAATAATTATTTAGCCAAATGAATGCCAAACTTAAACACACATGTGACAAACCCCTCGGGGAATTGATTAAATAATCTTTCACATTTAACTCATAATGTTTTGATAGACAACAGTTCTAGCCAAAGAAGATAAACAAGATCACATGAAATAGTGACAAGATCAATAGGCAGGTTCATGATTGCATTCTCAGAAACAAGGCTAAAGTAATAGGACTGACCATCATAGGATAGTGAACTACTCCAAAACAATTTTTTTTAAAACAAAAATTATTCAGAATTAACCAGAAGGAACTTTAGACACCAGATTTAAGCATGAAAATCCAATGGAGTCATAGACAAAGACAAGTAGAGCACAGTCTTCACATGTAAGTTTTAATAGAGGGGTCTAGTGAAAAACAACATACCAGAACAAGTTCATGCTCGAGCAATCACTTAGCTGAGAGTAAGAAAACTATAACATGAGGAACATCAGTTACGATACCAAAAGCTTAAAGTAAACAAAAACAAGTCAACTCCACATCAATTGAGAAGACAAACATCAGACTTTGTGTTAATTATCCACATATATGATAGAAGGCTGGTTATAAGTTTTACTCTAAAGGTCTCACTAATATTAAAGAATATAGGATTGAGCAAGTCAGGAAAACACACAATAGAGTCACAAATAGCAAAGGAACAAGATCACAGTTAACAACAGAACTCTAGAAAGGTAAAAGTTGGGCAGGAATGTCTCAACAAGAATTAGAACACATTCTGTGCATGAGTTTGTTATCATGATAGTACAAAACAAGTCAAGAAGCCAAACTCAGAATAAGCAACAGGTGTGAGTAACAAACTGACACATAATGGTCATACATTAAGGCCATCATATCAGGCTAAGTATTTAGACAAGACTTGTAGAGAAATATCAAAATTAGGCATAAAGGATTCATCATGAAAAGATCAATTTTGAGCAAGAACATAGTCTCATAAGGGGTCTTAGTACAAGAAGCCAAACAAAGCTCAACAACCATCAATCGGGTTTCAATTACGAATCAGGCAGGCATCGCACATCAACTTAGCTATCTACATATGAGTTAACATCAAGACTTGCACAGAATTGAAGCTAGTGGAACTACAGAATAATGCTAAAATAGGCAGAACTATATATGAAATGGCACAATATCGAAACTAACTCAGGGAGACAACACTAACACAAACATATGCATAAATAGAATGAAGTAGAATTACTGGAGTACATGGTACTAACCATTTGAAAAAAAGGGAATAAAGTAAGAGGAACACAAAATCTTAGGAATAACAGCAATTGCAGGAGAGTAATGAAAAACCCCAAATCTCTGGTGCTTCAAAGTTCACAAGATCATCGAACGGACCCCGAGCAGTGCTTGCACTAGAGGGAGGTTAACAGAATATGACGACCTTAGCTTTCAAACGACCAAGAGCTCAGTTTCAGGATAATATAGAATAAGTGAGAGGGATAGTATAATTCTTATGGTGATAAAAGTCTGTCCAAAGGGGAACTTTGGGAGGGGTCATATAGTGGTGGAAATCGTACAAGAAAATATAAAAAATAATTAACCAATCATAAAATAAGGAAAGAATATTACATGGAATCAATAATAGAACCGGTAAAGGGGAAATCGAAATTTCAAACACTAGTTGAGTCCAATGTCCATGAATCTAGTCGATAATGCGAGAATCATTCACTGTAGAGTATATATAGATGAAACATCAGCTAAATCTTTACAAAACTATAGCCAAATTAGGCCCATCTTGCAGGTAGAGTTTACAAAAGTTAGGTAAATATCAAGTAACCCATGAACTCGTGAGTAGTAGCATAATAAGGCAAGAGAATCACGAAAAGATTCCATATTTGGGATGTATTCGGGTGTGGCAGCTAAGGTTTCTCAGAGACAAGGGGAATGGAGAGGCTTCAGAAGTTGTTGTTTAGGTGGGAATGTCCATTGGGTTTAGGTTAAGGGGATATAAGGAAAGGGAGAAGGTTAATGTGGGTCGTGGATCATCTAAGATTAACATCCATGATCAAAGGGAAGTGGGGTGGGTTAGGAGATGGGTATAGGATAGTGGGATGCTGGTGCTGGGTTAAAGGGTATTGACCCAAGGTTTTTGGTCCGAAAATTAGCCATATATTGGGTTAATAATTAAATACACAAAAATTGTTAAAAAAATAATTAATTGATAATAAAATATTTCTTGTGCGATAAATAATTGAAAATAATAACTTAACATTCATAAAAACATAAAATGATGTTTTAGCATGAATAATGTAATAAAGGTAATTATGCATAGTATATAGACTATTATTGCAAAATTGTGTAAATAGCCTAAAAATACAAATATAACTATATAAAATAAAGAAAAATATTATGAAACCTATATTTGGATATAAATAATATGTTTAGATGATTAAGTCATCACAAAATAATTTGAAAGGGTAATTAATAAATATTTGAACAACTTTTAAATGCAAGAAATCAATTTAAAAGCTTTAAAAAATTATAAAAAATTATAGAAAATACTTGTATGGCTCTTGTAAATTGGTGATGATGCAGTAATGATATTTTAGAAGCATATATGACATTTATAAAATATGAAGGAAAAATTGGATATCAACAGCTAGAAAGTTTCTACTTTATGTCATTCAGGAGAAAATCATAGTACGCAACATACTCCTTATTCCAGTAGAAAATATCCATCTCAAACCGTGGTAGAAATCATCAAGAACCTTTCGAAACCCATTTGCACATAACCAAGCTATTATAACTTAATCCCTCTAACTCAACCAAGCCACGCAGGTCGCCAAATCCAAGAGTATTGGCACAAAACACTCGTAAAGCCTCATCTCATCATACTGACCAAAATAACCAACCATATCCATCACCGTGCTAATCCAACCTACTGCTAAGATGTCCTAATTCTCCAAGTTCCTTCTGAATTACCCCCAAGTTGACATTTCTCATCGCCAGAATACTGCGATCCTTACCTAAGGCTCACCACAACAGATCATAGCATAAAACCACACGGCTCTAAGGCCAATAATATGTTGTATTCCCTCTTGAGCACCCCAAAAGTACCACAACCGAGACACTCACTCTAAAGAGACCTTCTGTGAAAGTAAAGTTGTTTCCTTCTCCTTCCTAATAATAAAATGTAGAATCCATAATGATATAGAAATACTACACGTCTCGACACCATCAAATGTAAATCTTAGATTCTAGCCATACATAAATCCGAAAAATTCTCAATTGCCACATGTAAATCTTGAATCCCTTATAATATTCTCGAGAATCATCTACTCTGCTTAAATATCAATTGCACCGCCCAAATGGGCCAAACAACATGTGCCTCATTAGCACGACAACACCCATAGACATAACTTCACCTTAATACAACCAAGCAAATTCCTACTCCATGTGCACTACATCCCTCATTAATAGTAACTCAATCCTTCCATGATTCCCATATACCCATAAAGTGTGATACACCATGCATCCAGAAATTTTCTTTCTTAAGTCATCCTCAAAACCAACATCTGCACAATCATAATTGACCTATAAGTATGCCTCAGACCAAAACCAATACAATACATAACCATGCAATCAAATCATCAATGATGGATTCTCCCACTTGGCTCAAAGATAAGAACATAACATTCGATAACTCACAATACCCATGCTCTATTACTACCATAATCCCGCACTAAAATTCAACTGAATCCTTCATAAGCTCATGTAACACAAACCATATAATACCTCAAATCATCTATTACGTTCGCATTCATCCTCGTGATAGTCATGTCAACTTTCTCAACCAATCCAAACCCAAGTCGCAACACCTATAGCCTACTGGTAGAAAAGAAACCCTCCACGCAACATCATAAGGATCACACATCCGTAAATTACTACGTATGTGATAACCCACCTGCTTAGCCTCAAACTTCATCTCTCTATACCCTTTCACAGCCACAACTATTATCCCATCACTTAATCTTTCTGAATCTAAACTCATCAACAATACATGAAAATCTACTTCATTCCACAAATAAAATAATACAAAATAACCTCTCAAAAATCTTAATAACTCAAGACTGTATAACACATCCGAAGAAATGAAGCATCCAATAGTCCTTTTTCACATCTCAAGCAAACTCTTCTCAACACCTTCAAACCATCTGTACACTTCCCGCAGTCACATCCTACTCATCATATAACCAGTCTCACTCATAAGAACACCACCGGACATAGAAGTCCAAACATATATACTCACACAATTAAAATTACCGAGTCCAAGCTACAGTCTAAACCTGGCCGCAAGTCATCCGGACTGGCCCATCACCAAAACATAGCAACACGTCTTTCATCTCATACATGGAATCTACAAAGTGTCGATGCACAGCCAATTTCGAGCGCTCACATATGCATACAAGTGATTGGAAGGAATTTAAGAGATACATTTCAAACTGAATTAATGTCGCACGATAAGGAAAGAAAGATGGGAGTTTTATCCTAAATGCCTTATAGCCTCTCGAAGATAGGTATGGACGTCATCATATTGATTCGCAAGACTCTAGTGGACACTTTATCAAGACTCAAAGAACTTAGAGCTCTGATACCAACTTGTCACGACCCAAAATCCAACTAGTCGTGGTGGCACCTAACCTAGCCCGCTAGGTAAGTCAATCAACAACAATCGAATTCAATGAGATTTACTGGAAAAAAAATAATGAAATAAATGAACTTCTACACAAAATCTCTATTTACCGTGAAAATGGTAACAACAATTAAATTTGTAAATGACATTCTAAAAATACGTGATCTATTTTTATGCTAGTTGTTAGAGCAATTGATGCTAAGAATATGAATTTTAATGAAGAGATACAAGCTTATGCGGGGCAGTAATCAAACTGAGGGGCTTGCAGCCCGAGCCTTAAACTAGTCGATGAAGGACCTCGAGGTCGATATCTGGCTCGAGCTCGAGCTAAGGGGGGCAGCCAAGAATGGGATAACAGTTAAGGCACGATCAAACAAGGCCCTTTATGGCCAATATGAAGCAATAAATGAAGAACAAATATGAAACTAATAAATACTAAGAGTGACCTCGGGCTAGTAAGAACGAGCAAGTTAGAGAGAAGAAAGAGAGAGAGATATTATTGATCTTGTGGAGAATAGTTGGAGCAACATCAGCCCTTTACAAAGTATTGTGGGTTCCCTTTATATAATAGGGGAATCCGGTTATAGTACAACATACATTAATTGTAAAGTATGGAGATGGGACGGCTAGACGTGACGCTTCGACATAGGCTCTGGATAGGCCGGCTATGTTAGACTGAGTCGTGCCTTGGGAGTTTCCAGCTTTTCTCTAGCCTCGGTCCTCGTCTTCTTAGAGTGGGGCCACAACGAGCCACGAGGGAGGGGACTCGGTCGCAACTCCAAGTCCTTGGAGCCTCGAGGTTTTCTTCCAAAGTGTCTTGATAGCGATAAATTAAGTCCTTTGATTTCTCTGTATATAGATAGTCTCAGCGTTTCCCAGAACAAAGAGATGGGAAATGATTTTGACACCTAACTACACGAGCTTCTCACGGTGACGTCATACCAATGATGCAACTCATGGCGCAAGCTTTTGCGGACACTGGGGTATCCCATGGACTTGTGTATTTGACATAATTCAATGCACTATCGATTCCCATTCTCCAAGATGAATGCACTGCCGTCGATTCGGTTCTTCAAGAATGCAGTAATTGTGTCTGTCGGCCAATCTTCCAAAGCCTCGATGACCGTGTCATTACCCCCTATAAATGGGGGCACTTTGGCTTTGTTTTTCTATCCGAGTGCCTTCATTAGCTCATTTTCCCATTTCTTCTTATCATCTTCCTCTATCTTTGAACATCCTGTTTGGGGCTCATGGCCTTAAGTCTTGGCACAGCTCCTGTAGGCTGTGTTGTGTCCTATTGTCAGAGCTTTCCTTTGTTGAACATGTCCATGCTGTCCTGTCGCTGTTGTGGTTGTTATTGTATCCATTGTTGCTGTTGTAATTGGCCCAAGACGATGACAGATGGGCAACCGGTTCTACCCTTTTGTAGATAGTCATTCGAATTATGCACCGCATGTTCACTCTCCTACCTAGGCCTGGTGTGGCACTTCATCCCTTGGGATTTTCCTTTCCTAAGGGATAAAATGGCACTACCGGCCGTCGAGGCTGGGGCTCGCCGAATCCTAAACCTTTAGCTTCGACGGGCTATGTCTCCTTTCTCTGCCTCCTCTGCATCCCCTCTTTTTCCTCTTCTTCATCTTTTCTCTTGGTGAGGCCTTCCGCAGGGTTGAGCTGGGAACCTAGAGGAGATGGAGACCGAAGCAATTGTCTTCGAGGATGCGAGCTCGAGGGGGCGGCGCTGGAGGATGTTGATACCAGAGATGGACCTTTGAGGATGGACCAGGTTTTCATCACATGTGCATCCTTCTGCTTCTCCGTTTGTGTGTAGAGATCCTCTGTAGGATTTTGTAATTGTATGTAAGGACCCTTCGAGGGATGATGTACATGAATATACATTAATATAAAGTTACTTCCTTGACTTCTGTTCTCGATACTTGCCATGTCATTGTATGTTCTTGTGCGCTTTGAGGCTTTTGAATGTTTTCCTTTATCATCGACCTCTGATATCCAACTCGGATGCGAGCGTTCTTTTCGATCCTCTACCGATTGAAATGGCTCTTTTCCAAGCCCATCGTCATACCTCGGAACAAGCCTGAATTGGTCTGATAGACTCAAGCTGTCGGGCCCTTCGAGTTATACGGAGATAGTATGTTGAGTTTTGGAATTTTTTAGAGTGGTATCTTGAGCGAAGGTCAGCTTCGGGTACCTGGGGGTTTACATTAAACTTATTGTAGATAGCCTTTTAAAACGTAGAGGATAGACTTCCATTGAGGGGTTGCCTATATTTAGGCGATGCCTTGAGCCCTCCTTAAGCCTTCGCGGGGGGATCATTAAGTGCTTAAATTTTCCTTCTAGAAAGGAAAACCACGAGATCGGGTACCGCCTTGAGTTCTATGATGGCACTTAAGGCTTTCCGAAGCCTGACTTCCTTTTGCTGGAGGTCCTCGATGTCGAGCACCACCTCGAGGCTAGAGATGATGTATTTGGCTCTTTGAAGCCTAACTTTTTGTCGATGGATGCCTCGGGGGTTGGATGCCACCCCGAGATCTGTACCGAGGACGTTGTCCATCCGGGGCTTACTCTGGATAGGCGAATCGTTGTTGTTACCCACATATATGTTGGGAACATTTTGCTTCTTTAGAAGATTTCATTATTTTAGATAGCTATCTTTCTGCCTTGGCATTGGGTCCTTTGTTTCTTTAGGCACAAAAATGTATTGGCGCACGTCTCTACTTTAGTCCGTTAATTCTACCATAGCCATGGTAGATACTTTAGTGTCAGCCCGGTAGGGAAAGGAGAGTTCCACTCCCATTGTTTAGGATCCGTGGGAGTTCACTTTAAATACTATGTCTTTGATAAGAGAGGAACATCTGGTGATGGGGAGGAGATACTGCGGATGGGGCGATGGGATAGCACTGCAGGTGCTTTCCCCGGATGAGAGTATTACAGACTTTGCTGATGGATTCTAGAATGTATATGTGTACCCTTTCGCATTAGGCCTCTTTGATAGGGTCGTGCTTGACTTCATCCTGAAGTACCAGGTTACTTTGGCACAGATACACCTGTCATTGTGGCGAATAGCGCTGATGGTGAGATTCTTTGTGGAGAAGGCTGGGCTCGAATACACGCTTAGCCACCTCGTCAGGCTGTACAGGCCCTTTCATCATTGAGGCCTGCTAACCTTGCGGTGTCGTTTGTCTACGCCTTTTGTTATCGATGATGAGAAAGATGTGGATAAAGAGTGGGTCAGTCGATTCGTCCAGGTTCGGACGTATAACATTATCCTTGTCGAGCTCATGCCATTTCTAGAGGGATAGGACTACATGTGTGAGTAGAGTGTCTCGTGCTTTCTTAGATTTTGTTTATAGCAAAAACCAGTTGACTAATTGTGTTTCTTACCTTTTTACAGCAACTTCATGGACGCCGGGCAATGTTCTTGATCTCCCGGCTGGGTCTGGAGGTTGGCGACTCATTCGACATGCGATGAGCGTAGGTGGCGAGGTGTGTCCCATGATAGATGGGAAGTAAAATACTAAGGTATGCGTGTACGCCACCTTTACCTTGATCTTCGTATATTTGAGATGGCATTTTCCTCTTTCCTTTGTACCGACTTTGCCATTGCAGGTATCGGGCAGCTCCTTGGGGCGAGGCTATGTTCCTCCAGAGATGGGGAGGAGTCATCGGCCTCCGAGCTAAGGGACGACTGCGATAAATGGGATTTGCATTCATAGTTCGATGGAGCTTTCAGTGGGGCTAAACAGGCCCGTAATTTCGAGGAGAGGATTTTGCCCGAGCCTGCTATTCTCGGAGTGTTGGGTTCCGGAACGGTGGTTCCTCTGGGTGAATATGATTTTCCCAAGGTTGGTTCTTCCAGGGTCGAAGGGGCTAGACAAACAAGAGTGTGCTCGGCCTTCGAGGAAGTATGCCGGCTTCACTTCATAGTGAGTTCCGTCGTAGTCTCTCTGTATTTTGCGCCTTCCTTTCTTTTTCGAGTTTTTCTTCTGCATGCCTTTGATAGGCTCAGATCTGAGCTGCTCCATCATGGGGATAGGCTTCGGAAAGATCTAGATGAGAGTGAGTCCCTTAGGCTCCTTAGCGAGGAGAAGGAGGTTGAGTTGATGCACTGGTGGTATGAGGCATACCTTTCGTAGTATATGTTTCGCTCTTTTGACCCTTAAGGTTAATCTTTTTGCCTATCTTAGATGTAGAAATATACGGAGGCTTTGGAGTACCTTAGGGGCGAAGCCGACCGAGTCAGGAATCCTTGTGGTGAACTGAGGGCTCAGGTGCAGGCTCAAGCTTTAGAGGAAAGGGGTGCCTTGGCCAAGGCTCCTGCCTTCAAGGCCCAACTCCGTTTGTCTCGTGACAATGCTTCAGTTTAAGCAAATATGATCATGAAGCTTGAGTCCGATCTTCTTAAGGTCAGGGATGAGATAATCGATGCCCGGGCTGAAGCAGCATTAAGTCGGGCCAAGGCTAATCAAAATATGGTGATTTATTGGAAGGACACTGCTGATGCCCAAGCCGAGTTGAAGCGGGCCATCGATCGTGACAAGAGGATCGAGGAATATATTCATTGCAGATCTCTAAGAGAGGTACTCGAATAGATCGGCGCCAAGGGATTCGTTCTCTCGGAGGAGTTGGCTCGGGCAAGGGTGGATGAGTGCGATGTTTAGTCCCTTCTTGCTGACGTCACGGAAAGCGAATCTGAGACTGGTAGGATGTAGCCTTCTGGAGCGGAACGTAGATTTTTCCGCTTTTCCATTTTGTATTTGACATTCGCAGAGCATGTTTGTAGATGGAGAGTGGACCTTTTGTGTATGTAAATAAGAGAAAACTTGAAGTTTTATCTCTTTTGTATCTCTTTCTGCATTGCTTTCGACCATGCGGGCTGCTTTCGGTGTCTGATGGGAGTCCTATGGATCCGAAGCTCACTAGACCGGCCCGGAGGCTTTGAAGTGCGATTTTTGATGTGAGTAGGCATTAAGGCCTTTGTACTTTGCCCAACTGTTTAGGTCTAGTCTCCGAGTCAGTCTTTGGCTCGAGCTTACCTGACCTTCAATCTCATGTACCTACACAGGCGGATGATGATGGTTCTTATTCCTTCCCTTGGGCATTTGTATTTTAACTCTTTTGGGGTCAGTCTCCGAGTTATATTGCGACTCAAGCTTTAATTGACCCTTTGTGCCTGCATGGGTAGATGACGATGGCTCTTGCGCCTCGGGTAAAAGCGACCTTTCAAGTGCGTGGCTCGGAGGCTCGTTTGGCTGGCAACAATGGCACTTACGTTGTGCCCTTAGGCATGTGTAGTTAAATATATTGGAACCGGTCTCCGAATCGGGTTACAACTCGAGCTCATTTTAATCCTCAAGTTTTCAATTTTCAAGCTAGCGACAGTGGCTCTAATGTTGTTGGTCGTTGCGACCTTTTAGTGTGCGGCCCAGAGGCTCCTTTTGCTGGCGACAATGGCTCTTACGCTTTACCCGTGGGCGTACTGTAGGCTTTTTTTCCTCTTGTTATGGTCTTTTGAAATAATTTTGCCTAACCCGTCATCGGTTTGGGAAGAACCTCGATTTTAAGTTGTTAGCGGCGATGTTCGAGCACCTCTGAAGGTTTTTAGCTCGTACGCTAAGTAGCTCAAAGCCTTGTGATTTGGAGCTGACATGGTCGAAGCTCATTTGCCTGTTGAAGGAAGCCTGTTTTAACCGGTTTTTTTGAAGTAGATTCGATGTAATGACCTACGATTTTGTTAGCGACGGTCGAGCGTCCCCGAGTCGCGTTAATTTAGTTTGTGCAGCCATTTTGACCTTAGTCATATGTGTTTGGCTAGAGCCATTTTTGATCCCGAGTGATAGTTTAGGCGTCTGCACCGAGGGTGTGCCCTTTCAGGATTCTTACAAATGTGACGTATAGCCTAAACTTTGGGATTGAGTTTTATGCTTGTAGTAAGGTCTTACAAAATATTCATGCCTATTGAGGACTTACAGTTTGTCATGCCTATTGAGGACTTACAGTTTGTCATGCCTGTTGAGGTCTTACAGTTTTTTGTTGCTATGTAAAATAGATCTGGCTAGACCGAGTCTGCCTGCTTAAGGTCTGAAGGCCTCGGGTTTTTCAGTGTATGGAGATTGACTACAGTATTTGAGTCATCCAGTTTGCTTAGGCTCTAATGACGTTATTCGTGAGCTCAGAGTTGCCTTGTTGGGGCCTTATGAGCCTGGAGTTTCGACCCTAGGGTCGTGCAGATGTCAAATTGTTGACGCTAAGTCTTCGAGTATTTTGGGATGCATTTGGTGGAGGGACCCGTGTCGTGAGCATGCTAAAATTTCCTTTTTTGGAGTATGAGATGCCTAAAGATATTCTTTTATTGCTTGGCGTAATTACATGTCGTTTCGTTGTTGCGAGCTCGGCCCGCGCGGGCATGGCTCCTTGGACCATTTGGTCTGGTACATGATTCCCTATTAAAACTCAGTCTGTCGTTCCCCGGCCCTTCCGAGCGGACGATGCCTCCAAGGGGGGTGCCCTTCACCGTTTTATTGCAAAAGAAGGCCCGCAATCTTGTCGGATGCTCCTTAAGGGGTACGTTGCTCCGCTAAGAACCCTGTTGGCAAGACACTCTTCGGGGCGGAAGTCCAACCAAGGGGAAAGAGTGCGACGGGATCTGTCAAAGCCTTGGGATCTTCGGGTAGAGTTAGCAATTCCGAATGCTTTTGCCAGGTGTGTGCATATAGGTTAGTGAAAAAATAATGAAGGAGGGAGGTAGTTTTTCTTTACCGTGGGATGTGCAGGCGATGTTCCGAGGTTTGATATGTTCCTACTATTTCAGGACGAGGACTCTAGTATAGCCCTTTGCCGTGTTTAATCGGGCTTGGTCGAAGATGTGGTTCGCTTACCCTTTGGCTCTTTTGAGAGCATAGACATTGGTGATGGCGATGCATCATGTGACACGTACTTTCCCCTTACTGCGAATTGCTACCTGTCAATAGTTTTATTTCCGTCCTTCATTGGAGGTTTCATTCTGTGGCGAAAAGGGAAAGTTACCGTTTTCATGCGACTTGCCCGCGACCATATGAATAAGGCATTCATGCCTTAGTCGTCTTTTGATGATACGAGACTTGGCACCCTGGTATGCACCAGCCGTGCTGACTGAGAGAATGGTCGTTCTTCCTGTTGTCTCGATCGCCGTGTGGAATCCGCCAAAGATTCAAGATGCGGGCACGATTTGGTCTGATGGTCCAAGCCGCCTTATCAACCTTGGTCCGACAACATTGATATGTTGATCAAACCACCTGAATTCATGAGCATATGTTTTATTTGAAATGGATCAAACGAGGAAGAAGGTTACCAATGCGTCAGTGTGAGGCTGAGACAAGGTCTCAGTGTCTTTTTTTCTGAATGTGACGGCGTCATCGGGAATGTATCCCCAGATTCGTTTCTCTCTGGTGACGAGCATTTTTACTCTTCCTTTTATGAGTACTTAGAAGGTGTTGCCTCTCCTCCATTATCATGGCAATACGTCATGGCTCATTTGCTACGCTCTTCCTGGATGCCTTCCTCACTCAGAACTGAACTCGAGCCTGATCCCTCAACAATTGTCGACGGTGATTTTTATTGAGCAGCATGGTTGTTTTCCTCCTGAGCTGGTGGCCATTTTTGTCTCCGTGGTCGTGCGCGTTGTACAGTTCACACACCAAGCTGTGATTCCTCTGAGAGGGATTCTGCTGAATAGGCTTGGGCCATCTGGTACACCTAGTTTCACTGACGGTGAGCACGATGTCTGATACAACGATGTTGAAATTGTATCTTGATGAGCAAGGCACCCTCGTTGGCCTTGTATCCCCATCGAATCTGTCTCTATTAAATATTCCTCGAGGATATTGTCCTCGATCCATGCTCCGATCGTTGGGAGGTAGATTGCGTCTCGGGGCGTTCCTCCTATCTGCGGCTTATGGGCGGTACCTTTCTCTATTTGGCTTTGATTTTTCTGCTAGGAGCCTGCTCAGGTATACTGAGCCTGAGGGGGCTTCTGGGTGGTCATCCACAACTCTGGTTTGTGAATGGTGCCGGATATAGACATCCGACCAGATCATGGCTGGGTGCTCGATTAAGTTTTGTTTTAACTGCCTTGAAATCGTCAGGTTTAGTTCGTTTAGGCTTTAGGTGAAGGCATGCACCGCCCAGTCTTCCGAGGCCGGGGGTAATCCTATTTGTTCCATTTAGGAATGAGATGCGAACTCTCGCAGTGTTTCATTCTCTCTTTGCTCAGCCCTGGATATGTCGGGCTTTCTCATCGTTGCTTCGATGGCACCGACGTATACCCTTACGGAGGAATCTGCCGGTAGGGTAAGCCAGTTTATGGGGATGGGCGCTAGGTTATGACACCATATCATGGTTCCTTTTAAGAGTGTTTTCCCGAACCTCTTCAATAAGACAGGCTTGATCTCATCATCTTTTGGGT
This sequence comes from Nicotiana sylvestris, assembly GCF_000393655.2. Taxonomy (NCBI): domain Eukaryota; kingdom Viridiplantae; phylum Streptophyta; class Magnoliopsida; order Solanales; family Solanaceae; genus Nicotiana; species Nicotiana sylvestris. The sequence goes on along the minus strand of NC_091061.1, from coordinate 166,040,812 downwards.
CGTTGCCTTTTTCCGTGCACGTATAGGCAGGGATGTGTTCGTTGGGATTTGAGGGCCCGTTGTACTTAGGGAGTTCTGTCATTTTGAACTTCTTTGTAATAGGCTCCGGGGCCTCTTCCTCAGGGAACGACCACTGCACGAACTTCCACGAACCTGATTCGATCTTTTTGGTGAGATCCCCAAGCATCTTTGCTATGGGAAGGTCGGCTACCGATCCGTTATTACTTGATCTCTTGGGTACTTGTTCGGCGAGGGGAGTTGTTTTCGGTTTTTGTTGTGCTGGGTGTCTTCGGATGGCTTTATAACTGAGCGATGGCCCACTGTTGTGCCTGCAACATTTTAAAAATAACATGAAGACTAAATTCTTGTTCTTACCGGGCCAGGATCTTTTGGGCTTCCTGTTGGTCGCCATGTTGTGTGCTTCCATCGGTGTGTGATGTTTTGTTGACCTGTTGCGCGTCTTGCGAACCCGCGTCCACTGGAATTGGTCCAGGTGCGTTATCGGGGTTCTGCGGTGGCATGCCAATGACTGGAACAACCACACCATTTTCTCCGCAATTTTTGAGGCAGTTGTTCTTAACCCCATTTATCGAGCAGGACATTTTGACCTGAAATCAAAGATATCGAGCAAGAAGAAACATGAAAGATAACTTGTGTTTATGTAGTGAAACTAGTAAGAAAATAATCACTATTATTTTTAGCCCCACGTTGGGCGCCAAACTATTTACCATGAAAATGGTAACAAAAATTAAATTTGTAAATGGGATTCTAAAAATACGTGATATATTTTTATGCTAGTTTTTAGAGTAGTTGATGCTAAGAATATGAAGTTTAACGAAGAGATACAAGCTAAAGCAGGATAGTAATCAAACCGAGGGGCTTGCAGCCCGAGCCTTGAACTAGTCGATGAGGGACCTTGAGGTCGATATCTAGCTCGAGCTCGAGCTATCGGGGGTAACCGAGAATGTGATAACAGTTTAGGTACGATCAAACAATGCCCTTTATGGCCAATTTCATGCAATAAATGAAGAACAATTATAAAATTAATAAATGCTAAGAGTGACCTCGGCCTAGTAAGATCGAGCAAGTTAGAGAGAAGAAAGAGAGGGAGAGAGAGATATTATTGATCTTGTGGAGAATAGTTTGAGCAACATCAGCCATTTACAAAGTAGTGTGGGTTCCCTTTATATAGGAGGGGAATCCAGTTATAGTACAACATACATTAATTGTAAAGTACGGAGATGGGATGGCTAGACGTGACGCTTTGACATAGGCTCTGGATAGGCCGGCTCTATCAGACTGAGCCACGCCTTGGGAGTTTCCCCCTTTGCTCTAGCCTCAGTCCTCGTCTTCTTTGAGCCTGGCCTCGACGAGCCCCGACGGAGGGGACTCGGTCGCAACTCCACGTCCTCGGGGCCTCGAGGTATTCTTTCGAAGTGGCTTGATAGCGAGAAATTAAGTCCTCTGATTTCACCGCATACAATCTCAAGGACTGGTTGAACAAATTACGAGCTTCTAAGATTTAGAGTTTACAAAGCTGATATGAAATAAATGCATCATTTGTTTGAAATATACATGAACAAATTAATAATACTAAAGCCACATCAAACAAGAGGCAGCTATGACCAGACTGCAGGTACATCTTTAATGCCAACTTCCACCTTACACAACAACATCAACATACAAAATATGCACGCAAGGTGCAGAAGTGTAGTATGAGTACAACCGACCCCATGTACTCAATAAGTAACAAACCTAACCTTAGGTTGAAAAGTAGTGACGAGCTTGGACAACGTCAGAATCCTAAACCAATTGTCAGGAACAACTCGTAACAATATAAATAAAGCAGTACAAGTAATGACTCAAGGATATTACACTCAGCTTGTCCACAGTTGTGGAAAATAGGCATGCATTTCAGGTACAATAGTAAAACCCAAATCTTTCACCCGAATCACAAAAATATGAGAAACTCAGAAAACTATAATTTTTCCTGAAAACTTTTAATAATAGATAAGATGTTTCAATCTCAGATAGCATGAGGAATGTACATCTCTATGCCTATATGTCAATGTGCATGTTAATTCATGAATGTCACAATACCGTACAACATGAGGAAATTCATCTCTATGCATGTATGTCAAGTGTGCATGTCAAATACAATGCGTCATAGTGATAGACACATGTGCTCGTGCTCTTGGAATAGTCAACCTCACTCATCACGTTCAATCACTCAGTCCTCCCAGTCACTTAGTCCTCCTAGTCACTCATTCCTCCCAATCACTCAGCCTTCCAATCACTCAGCACTCGCACTCAGTAGGTACCTGCACTCACTGCTAGTATGTCAGACTCCAGAGGGGCGGACCCTACCCAAGCACTAATAAAAGCCAATCATGGTATGAATTAAAAAAGCCTACTGCGGCGTGCAGCCCTATCCCGTAAATATCACTCACAATCAGACCCTCGGCCTCACTCAGTCTTCATTCTCTCCAGTCTCTTGGCCTCACAAATCTCTTGCCAATCGGCCTAAACAATAATAATATGATGTGAGACAAATGATAATAGAGACTGAGATACAATATGAAATGAATGAGTATGACTGAGTATGAAATTGCAATTTAAGCAAATAACTCAACAACAAAAATTACCTCAGTGGGTCCCAGCAGGATAAGCATATATCCTAAACATGGCTCCTATCATGTATCACAACTCAATTATCTATCACATAAAAATTTCATGGATAGAAACAAAATTAGGTCACTACACCGTACCAAAGAATCAATCAAATCACAATTCACACGGTGCATGCTCGCACGCCCGTCACCTAGCATGCGCGTCACCTCAACACCAAACACATAACATGTATATTTAGGGCTTCATACTGTGAGCACGTAATTTTTGTCCGAACCAAAATACTCCTACAAAATCACAAATATAGATTTTGTAGTTTATTCTAATTTTATTGAATTTTTAGGAATATTTGTTTAATTATATGCATTTTAGGTGCATTTTTGCATACATTAAAAGCATAGAAAATACCCAAAAATTATATATTCAAGTGTCATGCATTGCATTCGTAGTTTGGTAGTTGCATTTTAGTGTAATTGTTAATTAACCGTATCAACAAACAAAAATCAAAAATATACATTGTTCCATTTTTCTTTTCTAGTTTTAGTATTTTTCTTTAATTAGGTCTAAAATCAATTAATTATTTTAGTATTAAATTTAGCTAATTAAATCAACTTTGTTATTAGGTATTTCTTTGGATTTAATTTAGGATCATTAGTGGTTGGTAATTAGTATTAATTTTAATTACTATTTAATTAAATTTGAGTCAAAAATATAAAAAAAGAAAAAGGTGTGTTTTGGACTCGAATTGGGCCATGTGTGTCAAAGCCCACTTATTTTTGCCTTAGCCAACCAACCCAATTTCCCTACCCAAATCCGGGCCAGCCCCAACCCTTGCCCAAACGACGTCTTTAGTTTACTTTCAATCCCAACCGCTGATCTCTGATTATCCAACAGTTGGGAACTCAACGCCCATTCAGTATAAACTGTCCTAATCCCCCTCCCCCAATACCCTAGAGAGCCTTTCACCCCCCTCCCCCATCTCTAAACTACAATATCTAGCCGTCTTCCTTTCCCCTCCTAAATCACATAGCAGGAACCCTAGTCGCCGCCCACCAGAAATCGTTTCACAGCGGTGGCCCGTCACAAACAATCCCAAAGTCACCCTCCACACTCCCCACAACCCCTAGAACATTAATCCACTGTCAGCTCCCCCAAAATCCCCACCCAATTCCATTAATTACATATCTGAGATCCAACCTAAAAGCCCTAAGTCTCCAAACCCCTCCAATTCTTCACCCTACAACCACCTTTACCCCTCCTTTCCAAATCTATGATTTATTTCCCCCAAATCCCACTCAAACCAGTCAAATACCAAATCTAAAAATAAAATAAAAAGCAACTATTTCTTGCATGTTCATTCCTTCGTGATATTTTCAGTCGAGTAGTTCGAAACTCACCCGAATGGTTTTTTCTCAACAAGAACAATCATTTGGAGTCAATTTTGAGCTATATCGAAGCCCAAGCTTAATCGGAGTGTACAACGTTCAGCGCAGATCTTTGAGGTAATTTCTTTTCTTTATTTTGTTGTTCTTCCTTTTCTTTTCTTTATAACCGTTGCTTCTGCTTAGTTTTCATACTTTAGTTTCTTTACAGTGTTTGTTTTGGTTGTTATTTATTTGTTTGTTTTTCCTAAGTTAATCAATATGTTTGGTTTTTGACCTTGACAGTTTCCTTTAGTAATAGTTCTTGACAATTCTATCATGAACCTGATTCTTTTAAGTTCAGTTGGGTCTAAGATTAGCCTAAGTTTTCAGATGTTTGATACTCTAGGTTCAATTACATTGTTTTGTTCTCTATTTGTCTATTTTCTATTTTATTTCGAATATTTGCTAGCCTTATTTATGTTTGCCATAGTTTGTAAGTCATTAGACACTTGAGGGGGTAATTGAACTGACAAAAAACTTAAGGAGGGTCATTGGAAGGGTATGAAAAAGGAATTTCAGATAAGGCCAATGAAAGAAGGGTCTAGAATAGGAGTGGCTAGCATCATTTGGTTAGCACAAAGTACAGAAGCCAATGAGTGACAACCAACTGTCCAAGTTTGTGAAAAAGATATCTTTGTGGCTGAAGGGAATAATTTTCTGATTTTGTTTTTAGCACATGGCATTTCATATGCTTATAAAAGAGAGCCTTTATTCACTCATTATAAGAGATTTTCAGACCCGAAAAACACCCAAACGATTTTAGTTCTACTATTCCATTGATAGCTGATCTATTTCTCTGATTTTCACAAAAATTAGAACAATTTCTCTTCGAATTTCTTGGTTTTCAAAGGTTTAAACATGGTTTAAGTTTGGAGCTGTGTTACTGTTGTGTCCCTGTTGTTGATTCCATCTTCTGTTTGCTGCTCTCTGTTGATTTCAGCTTACTGCTTTGTTTTGCTCTTTGTCACCAGGTATCTCTTGGACTATAGTGACCATTGAAGTGCAAGTATGCCTTTTCCTTTGAAATATGTATCTGAAATACGAAGTTAATGTTAAAATGTTGAATTTCAATTTTCATTTACATGTTTTTCTTCCAAGTTTACCTAGCTTTTTCTTGGTTTAGTTTCTTCAGATTTTATGTAATTGTTTTGGGATTTGAAAGATGGTCAATATCTTGGTGGGGGAATTTCATATGTGAATGTATAAATTAGTTCATTTTTTTCATGAACCGTTTAGATTTTAAGTTGGTAGATAGCTCTAGTAGCTCATTTGTGTTAAAGAATGTAGACTCTTGTATCATGCATGTTCAGAAAAACATTGTTTGGCTACTGTATACAATCAGTTTAATTATTCAGAATCTCAACATTGTTAGAATAGTTTCTTACGTAAAATTAGAAGGATTAATGAGTCGTTTTAAAATCCAGGTTCATGTTGTTAGTACTAACAGTAAGACAATAAAGTAAAGTTTGTAATATGGTTGTTTAGGTGCTTTGATTTCGGAACTTGTGTATTGTGTTGCCATATGAGAATTAGAGGGATACAGGCCTCATTAAGACCTTAATGTTTGAAACTTTATTACTAAAAATGTTCGGGGCTCGGAGCTGGACCAAATGGGGTTGCCTGGTCAGGGCCAGGTTTGTTTGTCTCTAGATGTCTTCGATCCCTCGTTTGGGCTCAATTTCGAGCCCAAAAAACATCGGCATGCATTTCTTAAACAATTTCCCTTGAGTAGAACAATGGGCCTATTGCTGGCCCAGGATTTTGTTTTTTTAGAATAGTTCAAGACCTAACCTATTCACTCAATGTATTCATAATTAGTAGTCTTATATCAAACTTAGAATTAATTTTAAACATGAGTATCCGTAGTTCGTTTTAGTTGAGAACAAATCTATTTTAATAAATTGAGGCGTGCCATTCATAAATGAATCCCAATCTATGTCCCTCATATTAATGGAAAAAACTAGTATGGAAAAGACTTGGAACTTTCATAACTAGTGTAGAAAATACTTTGAACGTTCGTAGTTTGCTTTAGGAATGTTTATAATAAAATTATCATAGCTACGAGTATAGTTCCCATGATGTAGTTACGGTACACAATTTCCAAATCCGGGGGTACACTTATGTGACCAGGCCATAACAACTAACAATGTTAATAATTTAAACATGTTGTAAATTGTGGGTACGGTTCCCGTGACATGATTTGTAATTTGTACCAAACAAACAAGTGTACGAAAATTGTAACTTGTTCCAGAATAATTACATAAATAATTAAAAGTGGTCAAAAGTCAAAAACGCACAATAGGTGTAAAGTATGCAATTAACTAGATAATTAAGCCAATAATAATAGTTGAGCAACCGTGCTAAAACCACGAAACCCGGGAATGCCTAACACCTTCTTCCGGGTTAACATAATTACTTATCCGGATTTTTGTATTTCGCGAACTATAAAATATAGTCAAAATTCCTCGATTCGGGATTTTAAATCGGTGACTTGGGACACCAATAATTATCCCAAGTGGCGACTCTGAATTCAAATAAATAATCATGTTTCGGTTTTGTCACTTTAATTGGAAAAATTCCCATACCCTATTTCGGGTTAGAAAAAGGAGGTGTGACAGCTTTGGCGACTATGCTAGGGAAAAGAATCCAAAATATCTGGTTCAGGGTTCATAAATTCGAGCTAAGAATAATTTTTATATTTGGCTTTTATTTATTCTCTGATTGTTATTATATGCTTGGGTCTAATGTGCTAAATGCCGCTTTTTACTACTTGATATTATTTGAACTGTATATAAACTGCTACGAAACCTCTCTCTTCTAATCTTCTGGGAAGTGCACGCTGGCGTGACTTCTCTTCTATTAGTGTCATACCCTAATTTAGAATGAGGTTCGGACAAGTTGCAAAGCCGAATGATTTTTTGGTTACCGGTACGTTGCCCCTCCCCCCAGTTCGAGTTGTTTGCTCGGGTAAGCCAGGTCTAGAACAATACACCCAGGTATTAAACTTAGAATAACACAGCCTCGTGTTGGATCCCTAGTAGAAACGTTTTTTTGCATCATGTGCATTTGACTCTGGGGACTCAACACAGGGGTTGGGTCCGTCTAGGACAGGTGTACCCGAAAACAAAAAAACCAACCTGGTGCATTTTTACATGCTACCTGTGCATTCATTTGTTTCGTCTTGCATGTTGACCGGCTTCTAGATTAGGTAAAAAAATCAAAGGAAAACTAAGTTGAGGTATAAGAGAGGATTTCATCCGTTTCCCAAAAAATATTGTTCAAAATATTGCGAAGCTCTGCCAAAATTTTGAAAAAAAAAAAGATATTTTTAGAAAAAAAAAGAAAGAAAAGGGTTAGCTCAAAATGGTTTATGTTTTTCTCGTTGTGTCAAAACTGGTCGAACTATGTGGGTTTGATTCTCACCGGATGTGGGATACGTAGACAACCCTCATCGAGTCCAGCCCCGCTTTTGAAAATTTTGAAAAAAGTGAAGTGTCGTCATTTCTGTCACAAATAAAGTGGGTGACGTCGTTTTTGTCTAAATAGCCAAGTGTCCCAACGGGACACCGGAAGGCCGTTTTTGCAAGAATAGTCATCCATGGTTTCTTTGACAGTTTTTAGCCACTTAACAAATACAGCCCTAAAATATTCCCTTTCGAAATGTTGAAGGGCCGTATTTGCAAAAATAGCCTTCATTTATTTAAATTTTTACAAAGTGAACTTTTATTTTATTTTATTAGCTTTTGAATAAAAACTCACTTTGTTTTAAACCAATCACTTTAATCTAAATGTGCAGAATGACCACCAGTCAAAATTTACCAATGAAGGTCATGTCCAAGATCCCGTTGGAACTATTCGTGGTGGGAAGATTTGGGTAAGCAAGGACGAGACATGGTAAACCTTTACTTGGGGGATCTCACCAGATTACTAAAGATCAGGCCTAGGAGGCACTGGTGATATTTTGGGACCCATCTCACAACATTCTGCATTTCTCGGACTTCGAACTCACACCCGCTTTGGAGGAGATAACAGGTTATGATGTGAGTTCCGAGGGTATAAGACATAAATACCTGGTCGCTCCAAGAGCCGTCATCCCTCACAAGTTTCTAGATTTGCTAAAAATAAGTAGGCAAGTCCAGTATGTAGATTTGACGGCTAGGTTTTCTACTCTACACTTCATATACCAGCGGTACGGGCATGTAAGAGGATTTGACAACCCGGAAAGTGGAATCTGTAGCAAAGGGAACCGATCAAAGTGGGAAGAGCATAGTTGCTTCACTTTCATGGTGGCATTCTTAGGTCTTCTAGTGTTTCCCCGGAAAGATGGGAATATTGATCTACGGGTAGCTGGAGTCATCAATGTTTTGATTACCAATGCCAAGAACACCCTCGCCTCTATGATAGTATCTGAGATATGTAAAGCAAGAGCAGATTTTTTTGAAGGGTGCAATTTGTTACAAAAATGTGAATGATTGAGCATCTGTGTCGCCTTCCTCAATATATGAATTACGGATCCATAGGGAAAAGCTACATTGTAGAGTTCGACACAAGGTTCTCAGGGTTCAAACTGCCAGAAAGGGTTGGAGATTGGATATCCTGCCTTCGTTCCATAACTGCAGGGCAGATAGAGTGGACATTGGGTTGGCTTCCTGTTAAAGAAATTGTGTACATGCCTGCCACCTGTCCTTACTTCCTCCTAAGGGGCCTTCGAGGCATCCAGCCTTATGCCCCATACCGGTTGTTGAGACAGTTGGGAACATGACAGGTAGTTCCCCGGGATGAAGATCTCATTATTCATGCAGTTGAAGTCCGCTCTGATGGCCAATATCATGAAGAAGTAGTTTACCATATTTGGAACGAGTGTCAATATTTGACAGCAAACACCCGTGTATGTGACTTGTCAAGAAGCGAGGTCTCGCCTGGCTATCTTGCTTGGTATAGAAAGAAGGTCACTGCAACGGTCGAACCTAAAAGGCCAACCAAACGGCCTCACATCCTGGAATTTGTTGAAGCGTCGCAAGAACAATGGACCTGGTTGACCAAAGAAAATGAGTATAGGGCCACCATAAGCAAGTTGGAAAAGCAAGTAAGAGATCTTCAATTTGAGAGCGATTTGCAAGCCGCTGCAGACTGGGGTGAAAAGAAAAGTTTAGCCCAAGAAAATGAAGCCCTCCGAGCCCAAATCCAAAAGATGAAAATAGCAGTTGAGAACCCTGTCAGAAGTGGAAAAGATGAGAAACTTATAAATAGTCTTAGGTAGAAAGTATGTGACTATGGATCTGATTTGGAAAAGACTGAAGGTGAACTTGCAAAGGCTCGAGCAAAGTTAGCCAAAAATGCGATGCAACAGGCAAGTTTCATTCAACAGTTGAAGGAAAAGTACGACAAAGGAATCACGGGTCTGAAGAAAAAGATGAATACCCTTGAGAGTGAAATGACCAAACAAGCAAATAACTTCAAAGTAGAAAGAGAACATTGCTATGCCTTGATGTCGCAACTGGAAGAGGACCTACAACAATTGCAAGAGAAAAATCATACGGCCACACAAGTTTTGGTGGCCAGATCTCAACAAATTGGACGTCTGCTACAAGAGAAGGGCGTCATCAGGGAGAGGATTAGAAGAATTGCTGACTATATTTTGATGAAGTGCAACGAATGCGAGGACATGACTAGGTCCATGTTCATCGCTGCAGTTATGATTTTTGTCCGTCAGATAATGGATGAGCTATATCGCCTCAAAGAAAATATGGCACGTAGGCCCGCGACGAGACCGACTGATGTCTCGCGGGCCCCTGGAGTAGTATTGGAGGAACTTATATATTATTGATTTTGTTTTTTGAGTCTGTATTGCAGTTTCTTTTAGAGTCTACTAGTCCACTTTCGAGTCTGTATTGCGGTTTCTTAGAGTCTATTAGTTCACTTTCAAGTCTTTATGGAAGTTTCTTTCAGAGTCTGTTAGGTTTTTTATGTTTAAGTATGTAGGATAGAGTCGTTTTAATAGAAGAAAAATCAGAATATTTTTATGAAAATTTGAAAACCCAAAAAATATGTCTTTCTTTTATTTCGCATTTATCCCCTGAACTACGTTATGATCTGATTCATGCGGTGTCATGATACGTAGCCAATCCCTATAGGATTCGATTATAACCATAAAATGAAAAAGAGAAATAAAAAGAGAAAATAAAAGGTAAAGAAATTGAGTGGAAAGAAAGAATGGCAATACAAGAGAGCAAAAGCGAGAGCCAAAAAAAGGAGCGACAAGAACCGAGTTGGAAAATAAATATTGACTGAAAAGGGTTGTGGTGAAAAAAGAGAGAAGAGAAAGTGCAAAGTGAAAAGAGTTGTTTAAGGCTGGGATGAAACATGCAACCATTCAAATACATTGTAGAAACTTTTAATTGTTCAGTTGCATTGCATCCCAAACATGCGGTTTCCTATCTGTTAAAATCTTAAACACTAACAAGTTTGCTATTGTCATTGAGCACATGAAGGTAGTTAGTTTGTTTGGCATTCTAGCAACCGACCCATACAATACGAGGTCTAAACACAAGGAAATCATGGCTGGCAAAGAATTGGACGCGAGTATTACTGACCCGCCGAGAGAGGAGGAGGAATCTGATTCTGGTCAGAAAGAGGAGTTACATAAGCTGAAACACCAGATGGACGAAATGTACTAGACATTGATGAAAGGGCATCCTTCACCATCATACCCAGCCAACCCTACTTTCGTCCCACCACTGGCTCAATCTCAAGATTCCCCCATTATTGATCTATCCCCACAACACGCACCAAGTTTCACCCCTTACCACCACTATCATGGCACCACTTGCCAAACCATCGAAGCTCCACCAGCCAAAGCAACCACAAACCCCCCTCCGCCAGCTACCCCTGTCTTCGTAGCACCTCCACCAGCTACACTCCATCGATCTTCCAGTGAGCCAGTATTCCATGCCCAAGATAACTAGTACTATGCCTTAAAGCCCACCTTCAATGTCCCAAATCACTACTCTTACACTCCCCACTTCAAGCTTCTTGTGGAAACTAAGAAGCCACCCAAAAACACGAAGCAAGAGGAGATATTTAGGAAGGTAAAGAGTTTTGAGCAGTCACTGAGAAATATGCAAGGGTTAGGGGCAAAGTGAGCGTGGCTTATAAAGATCTATGCTTGTTTTCTGATGTCCAACTACCTGTTGGATTAAAAATGGCCCAAGTTTGACTTGTATCACGGGCACGGAGATTTCTTCGACCACTTGAGAGGATTTTGTAGCAAAATGAGGGGAGCCGGTGGGAAAGATAAATTGTTGATGGCATATTTTAGCCAAAGTTTGAGTGATGCAGCATTGGAGTGGTACACCCGCCAGTACAACGGCAGGTGGTACACTTACGATGACTTAGCCCAGGCTTTCGCTCGGCATTTTCAGTACAACGTAGAGATTATCCCAGATCGCCTGTCCTTGAATGAGATAGATAAAAATCCTAGTGAAAGTGTCAGGGACTATGGTTTCCGTTGGAAAGAACATGCAGCACGAGTCAACCCTCCAATGGAGGAAGATGAAATGGTAGAGTACTTTCTTTAGGCCTTGGAGCCTACTTACATTGGTCACCTGATCTCGGCCATAGGTAAGTCTTTCAATGAAGTGATAAATATGGGAGGAATGGTAGAGGAAGGACTTAAATCAAGCAAGATCATGAGTTACTCTACCATCAAAGAAACTACACAAGTGATCCAGAATGGCACCGGGGGCGTGTTATGGAAAAAGAAGAAAGTAGATATTGCTATCGTCATCTTAGGATCGTGGCATGGCCCAAGGGGCTCCCCTCACCATTACACCCAGCCTCTACCCTATCCTCAAACCTACACCCAAACTCCATATAATCCACCCCAACACTACTTCCTACCAACAGAGCCTTAGTATTCAGTCAGGCCATACTAATACCATGTTCATCACGCACAGTCATATGCTCAACCCCCTCCTTACCCGCAGTGGCATGACCCATATTTACAATACCCTTACCCACATCAACAAACATACTGACACCCTACTGGTCCCAGCATTCGACCGAGGTCGGAATACAAAAGGGAAATGCAGCAGCAAAATCAAACTTTCACTCTGCTTGGAGAGTCTTACGCAAGTCAGTTCCAAAGGTTGATTCAAATGGATATTCTAAGGACGATTGAGTCAAAATTACCAAATCCCCCTCCTAAGAACCTGGATTATTCCCTCAGAGTGCCTATTGTTCTAACACTCCAAGGCACGACACAGAAAAGTGTTGGCATTTGAAGAGCGTCATCCAGGAGCTTATTTATACAAACCAAATTATGGTCCAGAGTCCAGAAGCGCCAAATATCAATCAAAATCCATTACCAACCTATGCCGAAACGCACATGATTGAAATAGTGTATAAGGATGGGGAGCCCAAGAAGCCTCAAAGACTGTTATGATGATCTGTACCAGTGAAAGCAAGCCAGTCAAAACTCCAATTGTTACAAAGGCACCATCTTCTATAACTAAAGGGCTGGCAGACAAGCTAAACATGCCCAATGATAAGCCGTTTGTAGTAATCGTGAAGGGGCTCCCAGATGATGTTGAAACAAAGCAAGGAAAGCCGAAAGTGGTCGTGTCGGGGGTAGAAAGTAAGCATGCATTATCGTGTAAGGGGATTGCATTGCCCCTATTATAATTAAACATGTGACCAAACTACCGATAGATGACATTAAGGCTATTTCATGGAATTACAAGCGAGTGATAGTAACTTATAAAGGGAAATAAGTGGAAGAGGAAGTTAATAAAACCCAGGGTTTGATTCGTTTAGGTAGATGCTTTGCCCTAGAGAAATTAAGGAAATCTAAGACACTGAAAGATGGTCTAGTTATAGTAAAGAAACCAGTCACCGAAGAGGAGGCAAAAGAATTTTTGAGAAAAATGAAGGTACATGATTACTCCATAGTGGAACAATTGAGAAAGACCCCAACTCAGATTTCTCTTCTATCATTATTGATACATTCAGACGAGCACCGTCGGGCCCTCATGAAGATTCTGAATAAAGCTCATGTCCCTGACAAGATCACTGTGAACCATTTGGAGAAGATTTCCAACAAGATATTTGAGGCAAACCGGATCACCTTCTCAGATGATGAGCTGCCTCTGGAGGGTACGGAACACAATCGGGCTCTATATCTCACAGTGAAATGTGAAGATTTTGTGGTCACGAGGGTTCTGGTTGACAATGGTTCTAGCGCAAACATTGGTCCTCTCCACTCTACACAATTTGAAAATTTATTCAGAAAGGATCCACAAGAACAGTATATGTGTCCGAGGTTTCGACGGAGGGGGAAATGATTATGTTGGCGATATCGTGCTCAAACTAACCATAGGACCAGTTGAATTTACCATGGAGTTCCAGGTGCTAGATGTGGTCGTCTCTTACAATCTGCTGTTGGGTAGGCCCTGGATACATGTTGCCAAAGCAGACTCGTCTTCTTTGCACAAGATGGTAAAGTTCGAGTGGCACAGATAGGAAATCCTTATGCACGGTGATGAGAACTTATGTGCTTATAATGATACATCTTTCCCGTTTATTGAGGCTTAAGATGATAAGGGGCCTTGGGTTTACCAAGTTTCTGAAATAGTGTTAGTTGAGAAGGTTCTGAAAGGGGAACGCATTCCAAGTCCAAAGCTAGCTTCGGCGACCGTCATGGTAGCAAATGAAATGTTAAAGAATGGTTTTGTGTTGGCCAAGGGTCTGGACACATCTTTTCAAGGTATCGTGCAACCAGTATCTCTATGTAAAAAATCTAGGTACATTTGGTTTGGGGTTCAAGCCCACAAGGGATGATGTGAAAAAGGCTAAAAAGTTGAAAAAGAAGGCATGGTCACTCCCTAAGCCTATCCCACGCCTCTCCAGGTCTTTCGTAAAGTCAGGGGTAGTGAAGTGTCCGGTGTCAGCAGTTCCAAAGCCCGTGTTGACTTTGATGAAGAGTTGATTGAAAGGTCCAAAGTTTATTTGAAGTGAATATGGTAGAAATTGGAAAAGGTTCCAGCAAAGCAGACATGCAGTTTATTGGGCCAAAAGTGAAGCTTAACAATTGGAATACTACTCCTCTCCCCACTCGGAAGGAGTTTTGGTAGTTTGCTTTATTTTCCTTTTTGTTATCTGGATTATTCCAGGGTTGTAATCCAGATTTTTATTTTCCGCTTGTTTTGATGTACAAACCCTCCTATCCTTTATTTTCAATGAAATGCAATTTTCCTTTTTCCATTACTCCTGATAGTGTCATTTTTGTCTTTCTTTGTACAGTTTTTTTTATGCTGGTTTCAATGACTAGCCAATCTATCTCTGAAATAATTATCCAAGAAATAGAGTGTGATGATGAAATAGAATATGATGAAGAGGAGGCATTTGAGGAAATTAGTAAAGAACTAAATCATTTTGAAGAGAAATCCATGCCTAATTTGAATGAAACTGAAGCAATAAATTTAGGAGATCCAGATAATATCAGGGAAACCAAGATAAGTGTACATTTGGAACCACAAATCAAGGAAAAAAATAATCAAAGCATTGTTTGAATATAAAGACATTTTTGTATGGTCATATAATGACATGCGGGGTTTGAGTACTGACTTGGTAGTTCACAAATTGCCAACTGATCCGGCATTCCTTCCCATCAAGCAGAAGTTAAGGAAGTTCAAAACTGACATGAGTGTGAAGATCAAGGAAAAGATCACAAAACAGTTGGATTCAAAGTCCATTCGAGTCACGTGATACCTCACTTCGTTAACTAATGTTGTGCCAGTACCAAAGAAGAATGGTAAGAACAGGGTGTGCATTGATTACCGCAATCTCAAAAAAGCAAGTCCAAATGATAATTTTCCGTTGCCAAATATCAACATTTTGATTGACAATTATGCCAAGCATGAGATCAGATCTTTTGTGGATTGCTATGCGGGGTACCACCAGATCTTGATGAATGAGGAAGATGCAGAAAAGACAGCGTTCATCATACCATGGGGAACATATTGCTATCGGGTAATGCCATTTGGTTTGAAAAATGCTGGGGCAACTTACATAAGGGCAATGACTACTGTGTTTCATGACATGATACACAAGGATATTGAGATTTATGTAGATGATATGATCATAAAGTCAAAGTAGAAGTCCGACCATGTCGGAGACTTGAGGAAGTTTTTCTAGAGGCTCCACAGGTACAATCTTAAGCTCAACCCGGCAAAGTGTGCATTTGGCGTTCCATCTGGGAAAATGTTGGGCTTCATATTCAGTCGGCGAGGCATTGAGCTGGATCCGTCAAAGATCAAAGCTATCCAAGAATTACCACCTCCAAGGAATAAGACTGAGGTGATGAGTTGGCTCAGACAGTTATACTACATCAGCAGGTTTATTGCTCAACTCACGACAACTTGTGAGTCCGTCTTTAAGTTGCTGAAGAAGGATGGCGCGGTCAGATGGATTGTCGAGTGCTAGGAGTCATTTGATAAGATCAAGGGGTACCTGTCAAACCCACATGTATTGGTCCTGCCAGAACCTAGGAGACCTTTAATTCTCTATTTGACAGTCCTAGATAATTCATTCAGTTGTGTGTTGGATCAACATAACATCACTGGCAGGAAGGAGCAAGCCATCTATTATCTCAGCAAGAAGTTCACATCTTATGAGGTTAAGTATACTCCCCTTGAAAGGCATGTTGCGCCCTGAATTGGGTGGCACAAAAGGTGAAGCATTACCTGTCGTCATACATTACTTGCCTCATTTCTCGCCCGGATCCTCTAAAGTATATCTTTCAGAAGCCTATGCCCATAGGAAGACTTGCAAAGTGGCGGATTTTGCTCACATAGTTTGAAATCATCTATGTGACTTGGACCGCGATGAAAGCCCAAGCATTGGACGATCATTTGGCTGAGAACCTGGTGGATGAAGAGTATGAGCCATTGAGGACTTATTTTCCTGATGAAGAGGTGATGCATATTGATAAGGTGTAGTCGACTGAAAAGCCAGGTTTGAAACTTTCTTTGATGGAGCTACTAACATGAAAGGTGTCGGAATATGGGCTGTGCTCATTGCTGAAACAGGGTAATGTTGATACCCAATTTTTTCATGTATATTTCTAATATGCAAAATACTCTCAAAATAGCATGTATATACAGATATAAGTGTGTCCCAATGTTTTATTAATTTTCCTTAATTTTTAAAGATTTTAAATCAATTTATTGCCCTATTTTATCAAGAAATATCCAATAATCGTCCCCAAAATCATCATTTTGGGTGATTCATTTGTTAGATTCTCATATTTATAATATAGGTAATATAATTTTTACATATTTTTTATAAATTTATTAGGTATTTTTAAAGCTAAATTTCATATAATTGCAATATTAACCTCTTTAAAGATTTAATTGTATTTATAGTTATAAATTTGACTCCAATATTTTTAATTTAATAATTATGTATTATTAATCATTTAGTACCTTTAATTTATTTCCAGAAATTATTTTACTATTTTTATAAAATAAATGAGGGAAAATGGCTATTTAAATGATATCCCATTTGCATTTCAATTTTAGCCGGATTTGAACCTCTAATTAGACCCAATTCCAGAACCCAATTACCCAGCCCAAATCCTAATCTACCCGACCCACGACCCTTTAAAATAACCCGCATGGATTCCCCTTCAATCAAAGCCGTTGATCAAAATGATCAACCGCCACTGTTAACTCTTTCCTTTTTAATTCCCAATTAAACCCTAACCCTAATCATTTCCCATTTGTAGCCGCCCTCGAATTCCCCCTTCTATTCCAATTCTCTCTCAAACTCCCTCTCGAACCCTAGCCGCCACCTTCAACCACCACCCAAAAATCACCTGAATAAATGGCTTCCAAAGCCATTAAAGGCCTGTATCTACCTCCTATGACTTCTACCTGCCTGATTACTATGGTTTCAAGGTCAGACCTTGAAGAAGCTTGGCCCAGACTTTGTTTCATTCGAGTTCTATGGCTGTCTCCGACCTTGCTCCGGCCAGCCATGGCTATTCAAGCCTGATCTTGACTTCTCCTACTTGGATCAATGACTTTCCAAGTCTTCCTCACCATCTGGGTTCTTCCGAAACCCTAACCTTCGAGGTTCCTCTAATTCTTTTAGATCCATTGTAGATTTGTGTTTTCTCTGAGCTTTTAAATATTTACCTTTTCCGATTTAGGGTACTATTAAGTCATTTCAAAGCTTTTCTAATTTTTAACGTGTTCTATTGTGCTTCTTATGTTGACCTTCTACTGTGTTTCTTATGTTGATTCTTCTACTGTGTTTCTTATGTTATTCTTCTACTGTGTTTCTTTATGTTAAAAGTCTTAGTACATTCTTGAGTTTTCTGATTTTATTTTGTTGATATTTTTGCCTGATTTCCTTGTTTTCATCTATATACTCG
Source organism: Nicotiana sylvestris (assembly GCF_000393655.2). Taxonomy (NCBI): domain Eukaryota; kingdom Viridiplantae; phylum Streptophyta; class Magnoliopsida; order Solanales; family Solanaceae; genus Nicotiana; species Nicotiana sylvestris. The sequence goes on along the minus strand of NC_091061.1, from coordinate 166,023,325 downwards.
AGTGATGGTGAAAACCAAAAATTTGGGGTTCATTCAAGTCCTGAGACTATTTGCTATGTGATTTACTCGTTCGTCATACTCTAAATTCGATGGGTTTCAAAACCCTAGTTCCTTTGAACCTATTCAAGTTTCTGAGGTTATTTCACCTGTTGCTCGACTGAATATCAAAATATTTTGTTTCTTTATATGATTTTGAATCCCTTTTAAACTCTTCTAAGGTCTTTCTACTGGACCTTTTGCATGCTATTTGATACTCTCTCCCTTCTCCATTACCGAGTTACTGAAACTGACCTATGTGACTACAATGTTCCTATAGTCCACTACTTACTGATTTTGCAATTGCATGACACTTTTCTTTGTCCTAAATTCAACCTCGCATGCCTAATACTTGTTTTCTCTTTATATATGCTGAGCTTCTCCTCTAAAATGACTTTTAATTTTTGACTGATTTCAGACCTCCTTGTGTAAGTTTGATTGATTCTTTCCTTGTTTTACTAATTTCCCTATTTCTTGGTTTGATTTGAAAACTCTCCTTAGCCTTTCTGACGTGGTTTATTCATAAACCAGTAATTTCGAATCTCTGACTCCTTGATTTACTATGTACTGATTGATTCTTACCTTATTTATTTAACTGTGTATTTCAAATATCCTTCCCTTAATTATACTCCTATGTATTTACCCCTAATTGTCTACTTTGCACAAGATTCTTATTTGATCTCTTTCCTTAAATTATTTTTGTTCATTACCGTTTAAGTTTGAACTCCTTAATTAAAGGAAGTTATTCTATTGATTAATTTTAATTGGTACATGGTTATTTTCTTGCCTTATTCTCTGCCTATTTCTAAACTATAAATACCATGCTCTTTCATTAACACAAAGACACACGGACACTCTTAGTTTTCTGAACTCACTCTCACATTCAAAAAGCACTATCTCTTGTTACTTGTACTGTGGCTTGTATTCTTTCAAGTACTGCTACTGATGTATTTTGCTTCTTTGAACTAGTATGTTCTGATTAAAATTCCAGCATCACAACAATGTGTTTACTTAATACTTTTACCTTTTTGTCTGTCTACTGCTTCTGTTAGTTCAGTACTTATTTTAGCATGGTATATTTTCCTTGTGCCTATTCTGAATCTATTATGAATCCCAAACCCCCACACCAATATGTTTGATGCTATGGTTTTTTAAGGCATGACAATACTAAATATTACTGCTCATGACTCAAGCTTGATACCCTAACTCTATGTTTCTCCGGTATTGTATGTTCTGGTAGGCTTATAGGCATGCCAGCATTGTCTATTGTTGTGTATTCCCTAAGCTTACCCTTGCCTAAACACATAGGCTTTTTGCAACTTCCCTATTCCCTTGAACCCCTTTTGTGTACTTGTTTGTAGTTGTTTCCCTCTTCTTCACTCATTTAGAACTTTGTTTCTTACTTGCACTCTCTCTCTCTCTTAGACTTTAAGTTTTGTCCCCCTCTTGTGAGCCTTGCCTTGGGACCCCTTGAGCTCCCTCTGAACTTGGACACTTGAGGGCTGGAACTTCCATACTGCACTTGCCCCTATTTTGATAATACAATTTGGGTGTGAGCACTTTCCGGAGTCCCATTAAGGCTATTAGGGAATTATGACACACTCAAAATGGAGAAAGGCTTTGGATTAATGGTCTTTGAGTTCGGTTTATCTTGTACTCAAAGAGGAAGTCAGAATCAGGCTTCCTCTAGTTGAACTTTTTTAATTTTCCTGATGTAATTTTAATTATTTTGGTTTGTAATAATTTGTAATAAATATTTAGGGCTGGTTAGTGAAAAAGGGTAGGTAACTATGCATGCAAAGGGTAGAAATCATGCCTATAGGACTGCTGTAATTATGCATATTCAACTTCACATAGAAATTATGCCTATAGGACTGCTCTAATTCTGCATATTTGAATTTCATATAGAAATCATGCCTATAAGACTGTTCTAATTCTGCATATCCAAACTTCATCTAGAGACCATGCCTATAGAAATGTTAAATTCTGCACAAGGTCTGCATTTAGATATCATATTTATAAGGTTTAAAACAATTTATGCATCTAGATACCACATCTACAAGGTTTTAAAATCAGTAATGCCTAGAAAGGATGCCTATAGGAGTTTATAATTGAATCTGATTCGCTTCACTTAATGTTAGATATAAAATCAGTAATAATGGATACTATCAGTTGCATAACTCATAATCGATTTAATTTTGCCTCTCTTTTAATAATCTGAGTTCCTCACTTAGAAGTTTAACATATAGGATTTCAACCAGTTCCTTTCGAGTCTTACTATTTCATCACCCTTCTGAATCCAGTAGATACCATGCTTATAGGATCCATGTTCAAACATCTAGGCAAGCTTTAAAGTAATTAAACTGAATCTACTTTTGCTAATAATTACAACCAGCAGGCAGTCCTGATTCGGACTTCTTATCTGAGTTATGTGATAAACTGAAACTGTCTTAACAACCTCCTCTCACTCGTCTTTAATACTTTTGAATCAGACCTAAACAATATGTGTAAGTCATTCTAATTGTATGCTTTCTTTGTTTAAGGAGGTATATCTGAGCCTCTGTTTGTTTATATGCTTTCCCCAAAATGTGCAATATGTGTTTTTGTATGTCGCGTAGAGTTTTACCTTTGAAGCTACAAATAAGCCTAGTATCCCTCTATTTTAGGATTAGTAGTCCTAAATGCCTCCGGGACTGATAGGATTGGGGCGGATAATAGCATGCAATAAGTAAACGAGACCAATCTGCGCTTTAAATACCTAACGGGGTGGGAAAGGTAGATATGGATATGATGACCATGCGATAATGTCACGTGTAGTCCCTCATTGAGGAGTGATTACCCGGCATTGTGTGGGGTGAGCCATATTGTTAATAAACCTAGGACCCTCTTTCCCTTATTTCCTTATTTCTTTTATCATTTCAACTCCTTCTTTAAAAATCAGCTTTCTTTGCTCTTCCAAATTTTGTTTGTTTGCAAACCATTATATGAAACCCCCTCTTATTTGAGCCTTATTTATCTACATGTTAATTGCACCCCAAATTCACAATAATTGTCTGGCCGGGAACCACACTAATGGATTCTGAGGGGTGCCTAACACCTTCCCCTTGGAATAATTTCAAGCCCTTACCCTTATCTCTGGTTATTCAAAATCAAACTCTTTGGTGTCCTAATGCACCCTAATCAGTAAGTGGCGACTCTTCAAACACAAACCCAATTCCCAAAAGGAATGAGTTGTCCCACCAAATGTCATAAACCCAATTTTGCTCTAGAAAAAAGGGGCGCGACAGCATGGAGACTCTGCTGGGGATTTTTAGGCTTTTACCATTTCAGACTATTATTGTGAATTTATGCTTCTTTATGCACAATTATCTGTTTATTTCTTTCAAGCATTCAATTTTCTTTTCGATTGTAAAACTGACTTGTCTTTTTGTTTCTTTCCTTTATTACTTTCCTTTACTTCTTTCCTTTACTACCGCTTTAAATTATGAAAAACTGTTGTATTTACTGCTTTCCTAACGTGCAAATACGTGATAAGCTACTTTAATTGTTGCATAATCATGCTTAACATCATATTCCACTCGTGCCAAACAAAATACCATAGCAACGCTTATAATGAGTGGTTGTGCTCTTCCAATATTATCACTCCCTGAATCCGGAAAAGGCGTATTTGCGGTATAACCAGTCGATCAACGGTGTAGTCGACGGTTCCGTGCCTTTCCCCATTGAGTTGTCCGCTCAATGGTACTAGTCTAAAACCCCATAGAAACCTTACTCTGTTTAACTATGCATGCATCATGGTCAAACCTAGCCGAGTCAGTTATGTTGTCCGCATAGTGACTCTTTCAGATAGCCTTGTCCAAAGTCCACTGGGTTTCCCTAAAACCCAAATGGACATTACCACATTCTGTGCATTTATTTGGAGAACTAAATGCTTTTATGCTAATTGTTGATGTTAAATAGTCGAGTCTGGTAGGGGTAAGGGCCTAACCTTTTTGTCTTGCAGAAATATGAGGCACGGGGTCCCCAGTTTTGGGATGATTAGTACACCCCCATTCTTGCTAGACTGGTGGAGGAGTCTTCCATCAGATGACCAAATCAATAAGTGGAAAGAGAAGGCCTCCAGCGCTAGCGAAAAGATGGAATATCTGGAATACAGTCTGTCGAAATTAGAAGGAAAAGTGACGAAGAGAGTCATCGACTGCCAGAATGCTGAGGCCTACCTCGGGTACAAAGAGGTCCCTAAATTAGGACGCGATTTAAATTCCTGCACTATGTGTTTAAATACTGCAATACTTTTTATGATCCTCACTAACTTGGTTACCTTTTTGTTTTATTCTTTGTTTTTGTTTATATTATTCCCCTCCCCAAAGGTTAGTTCGTGTACTCTCGCATTATCATTTTACTTTACAAGGCCCTTCCATACAGGCTGTAAGCAGAAGTGCACATCTCAATAACTGGGCCATCAGGACAACCAAGGCCCGACGAGCCTCGGGGTAGCAAGGCTAAAATAAGCACTGTTTTGATTTACTAAAAGATTTTTATTTTTTCAATTCCTGCAATAAGATCTCCAATGTCAAAACAATTATTATGTAATTTATCAAAGCATTTTGACTTTTCTTATGAATCAACACTTATTACTATCATTTCTTTCATTACTTTACTTATACAACATTACTATTACTTATCTTGATGAGCCAATGATTGTGACATGCAATGAGACAATGCTACAAAAGGACACAGATTCAGAGGAAGATGAAATACCAGAAGAGGTTGTTAAGGAAGTTGAGAATTTTGACAACAGACCTAAGTCCAACCTGGACAAGACCGAGATTGTTAATTTGGGAGATGCAGAGAACGTCAAAGAAATGAGAACCAGTGTCCACTTATCGCCATCAGAAAAGAAGGGATACACATAATTTCTAAGGGAATATGAAGTCATATTCGCTTGGTCGTATGATGACATGACTGGTTTGAGTACATCTATTGTGGCTCACATATTGCCAACCGATCCAACATGTCCGCCGGTAAAGCAAAAACTCAAAAAATTCAAGCCTGATATGAGTCTGAAAATCAAGGAAGAAGTCACTAAGCAAGTAAAGCTAAGGTTCTCAGGGTAGTAGAATACCCAACATGGTTAGCCAAAATTGTGCCATTACCAAAGAAGGACGGGAAGGTCAGAGTCTGTGTTGACTACCGTGATCTCAACCGGTCCAGTCCGAAAGATGACTTCCCCTTGCCAAACATACACATCCTGATCGACAATTGCGCCAAGCATGAATTGTAGTCATTTGTGGATTGTTTTTCTAGGTATCATCAGATCTGGATGAATGAAGAAGATGATGAGAAAACGGCTTTCATTACGCCGTGGGGAATGTACTGTTACATGATGATGACGTTCGGCCTAAAGAATGCAGGGGCCACCTACATGAGGGCCATGACTACCATCTTCCACGATATGATATATAAGGAGATAGAGGTGTACGTAGATGATGTTATTATCAATTCCAAGAAAGCAACTAACCACATGGAAGATTTGAGAAAGTTCTTTTGAATCCTGCGAAATGTGCATTTGGTGTTCCTGCCGGAAAACTACTTGGGTTTATTGTGAGTCGCCGAGGAATAGAACTGGATCCATCAAAGGTCAAAGCTATTCAAGAATTGCCACCGCCAAAGAACAAGAAGGACGCAATGAGTTTCTTGGGGAGACTTAACTACATCAGCCGGTTAATAGCACAATTTACAGTTATCTGTGAGCCAATCTTTAAGATGTTGAAGGACGTCGCTACCAAATGGACTGATGATTGCCAAAAAGCTTTCAACAGAATCAAGGAATACTTGTCAACACCACCATTCTTAGTTCCGCCTGAGCCAGGTAGACCCTTATTACTCTACCTTGCAGTATTGGATGGAGTGTTCGGTTGTGTTCTGGGGAAGCATGATGAAACGGGGAGGAAGGAGCAGGCCATTTATTACCTCAGTAAGAATTTCACCTCGTAAGAGGCCCAGTATTCTCTGTTAGAGTGCACCTGTTGTGCTTTTACTTGGGTAGCTCAGAAGTTGAGGCATTACTTCTGCGCCTATACTACATATCGCATATCAAGGATGAATCTTTTAAAGTACATCTTCCAGAGTGCCATGCCCACTGGCAAGCTAGCCAAGTGGCAAATCCTGTTGAGTGAATTCGACATTGTCTACGTAACTCGGAAAGCAATCAAGGGTCAGGCATTGGCAGATCACCTTTCTAAAAATCCCATAGATGGAGAATACGAATCCCTGAAAACGTATTTTCCTGACGAAGAAGTGTCATTCATAGGAGAAGGCATTGCGAAATCCTATGATGGTTGGTGATTATTTTTTAATGGAGCAGCAAATTTCAAAGGAGTTGGCATAGGAGCAGTCCTGGTATCAGAAACCGGTCAACATTATTCGGTGTCCGCTAAACTCAGGTTCCCGTGCACCAACAATATGGCCAAGTACGAAGCCTGCATCTTAGGGCTCAAAATGGCTATTGACATGAACATTCAAGAGTTGTTAGAGATCGAAGATTTAGACCTACTTATACATTAGGTCCGAGAAGAATGGGCAACCAAGAACTCCAAGATACTTTCATATCTACATTATGTACATGAATTGAGAAAGAGGTTCATAAAGACAGAATTCCAACATGTTCCCAGGGTCCAGAATGAATTCACTGATGCATTAGCAACCCTATCATCCATGATACAACATCCATACAAGAACTTCATTGACCCTAGTCCGGTAAAAATCCATGATCAGCCAGCTTATTGTGCTTATGTTGAGGAAGGAAGAAGCAGACGGAAAGACTTGCTTTCATGATATCAAGGAATACCTGGTGAAAGGAGAATACCCGGAGCTCGCAAATCCTACTGAGAAGCGCACACTTCGTAGGTTATCCAACAATTTCTTTCACATCAAAGGAATCATGTATAAGAGAATTCCTGATTTGGGATTGCTAAGGTGTGTCGATGCAAAGGAGGCATCCAAGCTACTAGAGGAAATTCACACTGGGACCTGCTGTCCACATATGAACGATTTTGTCTTTGCAAAGAAGATACTCTGTGTTGGTTACTTTTGGATGACTATGGAGATGGACTGAATCCATTATGTCTGGAAATGCCACCGTTGTCAGATACATGCATACATGATAAAGGTACCTCCAAGTGAGCTTAATGCAACAAGCTCACCATGGACGTTCGCCACTTGGGAAATGGATGTTATTAGACCAATCGAGCCTGCTGCTTCCAACGGGCACAGGTTTATCTTGGTAGCAATTGACTATTGCACCAAATGGGTTGAAGCGACATCTTACAGAGCAGTAACCAAGAAGGTCGTGACAAACTTTGTCCACGATTGCATTATTTGCCTATTTGAGATTCAAGAGTCAATCATTACCGATAATGGCTCCAACCTCAACAGTGACTTGATGAAAGCCATGTGTGAAACCTTCAAGACCAGACACAAGAATTCTATAGCCTACAGACCTCGGATGAACGGCGCAGTAGAAGCTGCCAATATTAATATTAAGAAGATATTTAGGAAAATGATAGAGAAGCATAAACAGCAGCACGAGAAGTTATAGTTTGATTTACTGGATATCGTACTACAGTCCGCACATCAACCGGGGCAACCCCCTATATGTTGGTCTATGGTACGGAAGTCGTCATTCCCGCCGAGGTAGAAATTCCCTCCCTAAGGATCATGCAGGAAGCTGAGCTCGACGACGCGGAGTGGGTGAAAAGTCGTTACGAGTAACTAGCCCTTATAGACGGGAAAAGAATGAATGCAGTTTGCTATAGTCAACTTTATCAGAACAGAATGTCCAGAGCCTTCAACAAAAGAGTCAAGCCGAAATAGTTCACACCGGGACAACTGGTGTTAAAGAAAAATTTTCCGCATCAGGATGAAGCCAAAGGGAAGTTCTCTCCCAACTAGCAGGGTCTATACATGATTCACCGGGTTCTGACAGGAGGAGCCCTCATACTCGCAGAAAAGGACGGAGAAGTCTGGCCAAAGACGATCAATTCAGATGCAGTCAGGCGTTACTATGTGTAATCTTTATACTTTCCTCATATGATGTAATTTGAACTACACCTGACCTGATTCCCGTTTAAGAGGGGATACGTAGGCAGCCCTATGGGTTCGGTCGCAATTCAATAAAACTTTTATTTCTCCCGAAATTGGAAACTGGGGCAGAATTTTGAGGAGGACCCTCAAAATTCCGAAGTTAATTTCAGTCAATCATCGCTAGCAGTAGTCGAAAGCATCAATCCATTAAACTGGGGTAGAATTTTGAGGAGGACCCTCAAAATACCGTAAAAAGAAGGGTTGCAATGTCTTGAACCACGTCACAGTCGTTGGTTCATCTAAAAAACTATTCTTAATTATGTATTTATGTATGTCTTTACTAAATCATGCATGTTTATTGCCAAAATTGCCTTGTTTAGCAATGCTACCCCAATGATACGTACAATATCACCAGATCAATGCCGAGCAGGTCAAGTAGAGCCAGCGGGGATACGAACTAACCTTTTCCCTTTACAAAACTCACGATTTTTCTTTGGATGCAGGCACTTGATATGCAAAATCATCAAATATACTATACACTCACGAGACTCACATTGCTCAGAAATACAACTCTCAGAATCGTTGCACTTACTCACAACTGCTATCCGCACGCAGTGTCCTCAACATACACAGTATCCCCAGTAGTCGCAATATCGCAATCCGTTATCAGCTAAGAAAATTCTATTATCATTTGCCCTTTTACTGCTTGCATAAGGCAACCATTATGCCTTCTGAGGTTAAGCTCTACCTCCATCTACATTTTTGCATTGCATAAGGCTATCATTCTACCTTCTGAAACTAAGTTATGTCTCCATCTGCATTTCTGCATTGCATAAGGCTACCATTCTACCTTCCGAGACTAAGCTCTACCTCTATCTGCATTTCTGCATTGCATAAGGCTATCATTCTGCCTTCCGAGACTAAGCTCTGTCTCCATCTGCATTTCTGCATTGCATAAGGCTACCATTCTGACTTTCGAGGTTAAGCTCTACCTCCATCTGCATTCTTGCATTGCATAAGGCTACCATTATGCCTTCCGAGACTAAGCTCTATCTCCATCTGCATTTCTGTATTGCATAAGGCTACCATTCTGCCTTCCGAGGTTAAGCTCTACCTCCATCTGCATTTCTGCATTTCATAAGGCTATCATTTTGCCTTCCAAGACTAAGCTCTGTCTCCATCTGCATTTCTACATTGCATAAGGCTACCATTCTGCCTTACGAGGCTAAGCTCTACCTCCATTTGCATTCTTGCATTGAATAAGGCTACAATTCTGCCTTCCGAGACAAAGTGCTATCTCCATTTGCATTTATGCATTGCATAAGGCTACCATTCTGCCTTCCGAGGTTAAGCTCTAGCTCCATTTACATTTGTATGGCTGAAAGATTGCCACTTTATTTACATTTGCATGGATGAAAGACCGCCACCTTATCTACATTAGCACAGCTGAAAGATCGCCACCTTATCTACATTTGCATAGCTGAAAGATCGCCACCTTCTACACTTGCATGGCTGAAAGATTGCCACCCTCTACATTTGTATGGCTGAAAGATCTCCACCTCCTACATCGCATAGGCTGAAAGATCGCCAAATTATCCGTAGGCGTCATTGTTCGGAGGCACCATTTTCATAGCCCGAGAACACCATGTCATGGCCTGAGGACCCCTTTTTAATCTTTTTTTTTGCATATCATTATTCAAAGGCATCATAGTTCGGAGGCATCATTCTCATAGCCCAAGAGCATCATTTCATGGCCTGCGAATCCTTTATTATACGCATCATGGCCCAGGACGTCATCCTAACCGTCCGAGAAAAAACCTTCATGGTCCGATAGGAATTTACATCATGTTTAAATTACGCACCATATATGCTTGTATTGCTTATTTTCAGGAAATCCGGCGAGCAATGACTATCTTAGTAGGAGCGATTCTACTCCAGTTCCCGCAACCCTATCAGGCTTCAACCATTCGCCCCGCCCTAAATACTGCGTCCGTTCTTGAAAGTCTTCATCGGAATACTCCTCCAACGGATCCTGAACTACATATGGTCTGATTCCTGTAGGACCAGGGATATGTAGGTAGCTCAGAAACCAGATCACGGCTTAAGTCTCCTCGAACCATTCGTTCGGTCATAATTGGCCATCATATCTTTACCCGACAACTCTTTCATCCTTCCCGGGTAAAGAGGGGCAACTGTTGATACCCAATTTTTTCCCGTATATTTTTAATATGCAAAATATTCTCAAAATAGAATGTATATACATATATAAGTGTGTCCCAATATTTTATTAATTTTCCTTAATTTTTAAAGATTGTAAATCAATTTATTGCCTTATTTTATCAAGAAAAACCCAATAATCATCCCCAAAATATCATTTTGGGTGATTCATCTATTGTATTCTCATACTTATACTAAAATATAGCTAAGATAATATTTGCATATTTTTTATAAATTTATTTGGTATTTTTAAAGCTAAATTGCATATAATTGCAATATTGACCTCTATTGAGATTTAATTGTATTTATAGTTATAAAATTAACTCCAATATTTTTAATTTAATAATTATGTATTATTAATAATTTAGTACATTTAATTTATTTCCAGAAATTATTTTACTATTTTTATAAAATAAATGAAGGAAAATGGCTATTTAAATAATAGCTCATTTGCATTTCAATTTTAGCCGGATTTGAACATCTAATTAGACCCAATTACCCAGCCCAAATTCTAATCCACCCGACCCATTACCCTTTAAAATAACTCGCCCGGATTCCCTTTCAATCCATGTTGTTGATCAAAATGATCAACAACCACCGTTACCTCTTTCCTTTTAAATTCCCAATTACACCCTAACCCTAATCATTTCCCGTCTGTAGCTGCCCCTGAATTCCCCCTTCTCTCCGAATTCTCTCTCAAACTCCCTCTCGAACCCTAGCCGCCACCTTCAACCACCACCCTAAAATAGCCTGAATCAATGGCTTCCAAAGCCATTAAAGGCCTGTATCTACCTTATATGACTTCTACCTGCCGGATTACTATAGTTTCAAGGTCAAACCTTGAAGAAGCTTCGCCAGACTTTGTTTCATTTGAGTTCTATGGCAATCTCCGACCTTGCTCCGGCCAGCCATGGCTATTTAAGCCTGATCTTGACTTCTCCTACTTGGATCAATGACTTTCCAAGCCTTTCTCACCATTTGGGTTCTTCTGAAACCCTAACCTTCGAGGTTCCTCTGATTCTTTTAGATACGTTGTAGATCTGTGTTTTCTCTTAGCTTTTAAACGTTTTCTCAACGTTTCTTTCAAAACTTTACCTTCAAAACCTTTACCTTTTCCGATTTAGGGTTGTCATTTCAAAGCTTTTATAATTTTTAACGTGTTCTACTGTGTTTCCTATGTTGACCTTCTATTGTGTTTCTTATGTTGATTCTTGTACTGTGTTTCTTATGTTGTTCTTCTACTGTGCTTCTTTATGTTAAAAGTCTTAGTTCATTCTTGAGTTTTCTGATTTTATTTTGTTGATATTTTTGCCTGATTTACTTGTTTTTCATCTCTATACTCGAGTGATGGTGAAAACCCTAAAATTTGGGGTTCATTCGAGTATTGAGACTATTTTATATGTGATTTACTCGTTTGTCATACTCTGAATTCAATGGGTTTCAAAACCCTTATTCCTTTGAACCTGTTCAAGTTTCTGAGGTTGCTTCACATGTTGCTCGACTGAATTTCAAAATCTTTTGTTTCTTTATATGATTCTGAATCCGTGCTAAATTCTTCTAAGGTTTTTCTACTGGACCCTTTGCATGCTATTTGATACTCCCTGCCTTCTCCATTGCTGAGTTACTGAAACTGACCTATGTGACTACCATGTTCCTATAGTCCACAACTTACTGATTTTGCAATTGCATGACACTTTTCTTTGTCCTAAATCCAGCCTCGCATTCCTAATACTTGTGTTCTCTTTATATATGTTGAGCTTCTCCTCTAAAATGGCTTTCAAATTTTGACTGATTTTAGACCTCCTTGTGTAAGTCTGATTGATTCTTTCCTTGTTTTACTAATTTCCCTATTTCTTGGTTTTATTTGAAAATTCTCCTTAGCCTTTCTGACTTGGTTTATTCATGAACCAGTAATTTCGAATCTCTGACTCCTTGATTTACTATGTACTGATTGATCCGTACCTTATTTGTTTAGCCATGTATTTCAAAGATCCTTCCTTTAATTAAACTCATATGTATTTACCCTTAATTGTCTACTTTGCACAAGATTCTTATTTGATCTCTTTCCTTAAATGATTTTTGTTCATTACCGTTTAAGTTTGAACTCCTTAATTAAAGGAAGTTCTTCTACTGATTGATTTTAATTGGTACATGGTTATTTTCTTGCCTTATTCTCTGCCTGTTTTCAAACTATAAATATCATGCTCTTTCATTGACGCAAAGACACACAAACACTCTTAGTTTTGTCAACCCACACTCACATTCAAAAAGCACTCTCTCTCTTGTTACTTGTACTCTGCCTTGTTTTCTTTCAAGTACTGCTACTGCTGTATTTTGCTTATTTGAACTAGTATATTCTGATTAAAATTCCAGCATCACAATAATGTGTTTACTTAATACTTTTATCTTCTTGTCTGTCTACTACTTGTGTTTAGTTCTGTACTTATTTTAGCATGCTATAATTTCCTTCTACCTATTCTGAATCTATTATGAATCACAAACCCCCACCCTAATGTGTTTGATGATATGGTTTGTTTGAGGCATGACAGTTATTACTGCCCATGACTCAAGCTTGATCCCCTACCTCTGTGTTTCTCTGGTATTGTATGTTCTGGTAGGCTTATAGGCATGCCGAGATTGTCTATTGTTGTGCATGCCCAAAGCTTACCCTTGCCTAAACACATAGGCTCTTTGCAACTTCCCTATTCCTCTGAATCCCTTTTGTGTACTTGTTTGTAGTTGTTTCTCTCTCTTTCACCCCTTTAGAACTTTGTTACTCACTTGCACTCTCTCTCTCTTAGACTTTAAGTTCTGCCCCCTCTTGTGAGCCTTGCCTTCGGGCCCATTGAGCTCCCTCTAAACTTGGACACTTGAGGGTTGACACTTCTACACTGCACTTGCCCCTATTCTGATAATACAATTTGGGTGTGAGCACTGCCCGGAGTCCCAATGAGGCTCTTAGGGAATTCTGACACAGTCAAATTGGAGAAAGGCTTTGGTTCAATGGTCTTTGAGTTGGGTGTATCTTGTAATAAGAGAGGAAGTCAGAATCAGACTTCCTCTAGTTGTACTTTTTTATTTTTCCCGATGTAATTTTAGTTATTTTGGATTGTAATAATTTGTAATAAACATTTGGGGCTGGTTAGTGAAAAGGGGTGGGTAACTATGCATGCAAAGGGTAGAAATTATGCCTATAGTACTGCTCAAATTCTGCATATTCAACTTCACATAGAAATTATGCCTATAGGACTGCTTTAATTCTGCGTATTCAAATTTCATATAGAAATTATGCCTATAGGACTGCTCTAATTCTGCATATTCAAATTTCATATAGAAATCATGCCTATAGGACTGTTCAAATTTTGCATATCCAAACTTCATCTAGAGACCATGCCTATAAAAATATTTAATTCTGCACAATGTCTGCATTTAGATATCATGTTTATAAGGTTTAAAACAATTTCTGCATCTAGATACCACGTCTACAAGGTTTTAAAATCAGTAACGCCTAGAAAGCATGCATATAGGAGTTTCTAATTGAATTTGATTCGCTTCACTTAATGTTAAATATAAAATCAGTAATAATGGATACTGTCAGTTGCAAAACTCATAAACTATTTAATTATGCCTCTCTTTTAATAATCTGAGTCCCTCACTTAGAAGTTTAACATATAGGATTTCAAACAATTCATTTCGATTCTTACTATTTCATCACCCTTCAGAATCCAGTAGATACCATGCTTATAGGATCTCTGTTCAAACATCTAGGCAAGCTTTAGAGTAATTAAACTGATTTTGTTTCTGCTAATAATTACAACCAGCAGGCAGGCTTGATTCGGACTTCTTATCTGACTTATGTGATAAACTGAAACTGTCTCAACAACCTCCTTTCATTCGTCTTTAATACTTTTGAATCAGACCTAAACAGTACATGTAAGTCATGCTAATTGTATGCTTTATTTGTTTAAGGAGGTATATCTGAGCCTCTGTTTGTTTATATGCTTTCCCCAAAATGTGCAATATGTGTTTTTGTATGTCGTCTAGAGTTTTACCTTTCAAGCTACAAATAAGCCTAATATCCCTCCCTTTTAGGATTTGTAGTCCTAAATGCCTCTGGGACTGATAGTATTGGGGTTGGTAATAGCATGCAATAAGTAAACGAGACCAATTCGCGCTTTAAATACCTTAACGGGGTGGGAAGGGCAGATATGGATATGATGACCACACGATAATGTCACGTGTAGCCCCTCATTGAGGAGTGATTACTGGGCATTGTGTGGGGTGATCCATATTGCTAATAAACCTAGGACCCCCTTTTCCTTATTTCTTTAATCATTTCAACTCCTTCTTTAAAAATCAGCTTTCTTTGCTCTTCCAAATTTTGTTTGTTTGCAAACCATTATATGAAACCCCTCTTATTTGAGCCTTACTTGTCTACATGTTAATTGCACCCCAAATTCACAATAATTTTCTGGTCGGGAACCACACTAATGGATTTTGAGGGGTGCCTAATACCTTCCCCTTGGAATAATTTCAAGCCCTTACCCTAATCTCTCATTATTCAAAATAAAACTCTTTTGGTGTCCTAATGCACCCTAATCATTAGGTGGTGACTCTTCAAACGCAAGCCCAATTCCCAAAAGGAATGAGTTGTCCCACCAAATGTCATAAACCCAATTTCGCTCTAGAAAAAGGGGGCGCGATAGGTACCACTACCCTATTACAACCCAACTGCATTTTTATTGTACCAACAACATGGCTGAGTATGAGGCATGTATTTTGGGTTTGAGGTTGGCTGTAGATATGGGAGTCCAGGAAGTCTAGGTCTTGGGAGATTCGTATCTGTTGGTGCACTAGATTCAGGTAGTATGGGAGACTCCGGATTTAAAGCTCATACCGTATCGACAATGGTTGCACGATCTTTGTCAATAGTTTAGATCAGTAGAGTTTAGGCATATTCCTAGAATCCATAATGAGATTGTCGATGCCTTGGCTACAATGGCATCAATGTTACACCATCCGGATAAGGCTTATGTTGAACCTCTACATATTCAAGTTGATTAGCATGCCTACTTTAATATGGTTGAGGAGGAACTTGATAGTGAACTGTGGTTCCACGATATCCAGGAATACATCAGGATGGGGGTGTATCTGATACAGGCCACAGGTGATCAAAAGAGAACAATTCGACTTTTGGCTAGTGGATTTTTCTTGAACAAGGGAATTTTGTACAAGAGAACTCCAGATCTTGGACTGTTGAGGTGCATAGATGCTAAACAAGCCTAGACTATCATGACCGAAGTGCATGCCAAAGTTTGCGGTCTGCACATGAGTGGGTATGTTCTGGCAAAGAAAATTCTTCGAGCAGGGTATTATTGGCTCACCATGGAACGAGATTGCATCAACTTTATGTGCAAGTGTCATCAATGCCAGGTACACAATGACTTAATTCATTCTCTGTCGTCTAAGTTGCATACAATGTCTGCACCTTGGCCTTATGTTGCTTGGGGCATGGATGTCATTGGACCAATTGAGCCAGCGGCATCAAATGGGCACAAGTTTATTCTTGTGGCCATCGATAATTTTACTATGTGGGTTGAAGCTATGACTTTCAAATCTGTGACCAAAAAGGCAGTGGTCGATTTTGTTCATTCAAACATCATTTACCGGTTCGGAATCCCAAGATAATCATCACGCAATGGTGCTAATCTTAACAGCCATCTGATGAAAGAAGTATGCCGACAGTTTAAGATTATGCATCGAAATACCACTCCATATCACCCCAAGGCAAATGAAGCGATTGAGGCAGCAAACAAGAACATAAAGAAGATACTTCGAAAGATGGTGCAAGGTTTTAGGCAGTGGCATGAAAAGTTGCCTTTTGCTCTACTGGGTTACCGCACTACTGTTCGCACTTCAGTAGGTGCAACTCCTCATTTGTTGGTATATGGTACTGAAGCAGTTATACCTGCAGAAGTTGAAATTCCATCCTTCGGATTGTTGCTGAGCTGAAATTGATAATGGTGAGTGGGTCAAAACCCGTTTGGAGCAGTTAAGTCTGATCGATGAGAAAAGACTGGCAGCGGTATGCCATGGTCAATTGTACTAAAAGAGAACGACAAGAGCATACAACAAGAAGGTACGTCCCCAAAAATTTGAAGTGGGTCAGCATGTGTTGAAACGCATACTTCCACATCAGGCTGAAGCTAAAGGCAAGTTCGCCCCAAATTGGCAGGGGTCGTTCATTGTAACAAGAGTGTTGTCCAATGGTTCTTTTTATTTAATAGATATAGAATAATATGTAGATATGGCTATCATTCTAACGCAGTCATAAGATATTATGTATGATTTCTTTGGTTTGTCTAGTTGTGTTGTTTGTACTTGGTATGTTTTGAAGATTGGAATGACGAAAGCATTTTATTCTTCTATCTAAACACTTTATCCTTCGTTACCCCTTTTGAGACTTATTTATTTTCTTATGTACCCCTCTTTTGGAATCAGAAGAAAAGTTTAGAAATACAGAGAGAAAGGAAAAAGAGAAGAGAAAAAGATAAAGAGAAATCGAAAAAAGTAAAGCAAAGGAAAGAAAAGAAAATAAAAAGAGAAAAGTAACAAAAACAAAGTAATTCCTATATCTTGAACTATGTTCGACCTGATTCTTTTTAAGGATACGTAAGCAACCTCACGGTACGGTCCCATCAAAATAAAAATTCAAAATTCCCCAAGCAAAGAAACTGGGGCAGAAGTTGTGGTTTTGTAAAGATCTGATTCCAGAAGTTGTAATTTTGAACCTTTTCATTTTAAGTTGTTTTGAGCATTTATGATATCCTTTCTTTCTAACCCTATCCAAAAGTCTACATTACAGTCCCAAGAAAGACCTTCCGATCAATCTTTGAGGAATGTCAAGTTAAGCGAGATAGATGTATGATTCACCTCATGGGCAACACTCTATTCTACGCAAGGAACAATGATTAAATGAGAGAGTCTTATTGGTGAAAAACCTCACGGGCACCGTAAAGCGACCGTAAGGCGATGGAAAGCTGAGAGAAAATTAAAAAATGAGAGATTTTTATTGTGAAAACTTTCACGGGCACCGTAAGGTGACAGTGAGTTGAGAGATGAAAAACGAGAGAGGTTTGTTGGTGAAAACCCGTTAGGGCACTACAAGCCGAGTGTGGATCGTGACTTTGTAGAGAGATTGGATTATGGAAAAATCTTGGTTTTGAAGTATGAAGATGGGACGCAAAATGAAATATGATTAGGTGAACGGTCTGGGCTGATTAATCCGAAATGCATGTCGTGATCATTGGAGCTAGCTGCTTCACTCAGATAAGTCTCTTTTCCACTCTTCCTCAAATTGTCATCTCTATTTTAAAATGCCCTTTTGTATTTGTTTCTTGAAGTCACTTTGTTTTATTATCTGTAGCATCTACTTTCTATGTCTTTTTCACTGTTAGACTTGTAAGCAAGCAAGAAAAGATTTCAAAGCCTATTACCAACTTTCAATTGCACAAAGCAAAATGCGGCCAAAGCATACTAGAAATAGCATGATTCAAAATGAGAAATAAGGTGTTAAGGGGAGTTCAAGTGTTCAAGAAGTTTCGTGAACTTTGAGGAAATATAGAGGGTCAAAATGGAAGGATAGAAATGTAAAACAACAGGATGAGTGTGGGGCACTCGGATCATTCAGGGTTCTGTGGTTGAGGTTCGATCAGAAGGTCAAAAAATTCTTTGCCAGCCCAAGGCAGCCAATCGGAGCAAAGCTTGGCAGTGGAAAGGCCACCTTCAGCAACAATACCGCAAACTAACCACCATATTTTCAAACTGATAAGATTTTCTTTGATTGAAATAGGGGCAGGAAATTTTGTGTTCTGGAGGAACCCTCTGTGAGGAAAGCGTGCGCCAAATAGGTTCAACCGTAAAATTCTCAGGACCCTCATGGATAATGGGATTTATTTCAAGTTCTCAGGACTCTCCTGGATAATGGATTTAATTTAAAATTTTTAGGACCCTCTTAGATAATGGGATTTATTTTAAAATTTTTAGGGCCCTCCTGGATAATAGGATTTAGTTTTAAGTTTTTAGGACCTTTATTGATAATGAGATTTACCATAAGTTTTACCTTTAGGAAATAGAATTTAGCTTTGAAGTTTTCACTCTTAAAATAAGATTTAATTTTAAATTTTCAAGGACCTCCTGGATAATGGGATTTAGCTTTAAATTCTTAGAAGTCTTTTGGATAACATGATTCGATAAACACTCACAGATGTTCCCAATACCAAACTGGGGCAAAAAAGTTTCTTTTGTTTTGTCTATTTTATTGTAATGGCAAGCGCCCACCTGGAAAACAAGGTAATACGTTTCAAGTTTTGGCATTAGGCGCCCACCTTGAAAAAAAAGGAATACGTTTCAAGTTTTTGCATCAGGCGCTCACCCGTAAAACAAGGGAATACATTTCAAGTTTTGGCATCAGGCACCCACCTGGAAAACAAGGGAATATGTTTCAAATTTTGGCATCGGGCGCTCACCTGGAAAACAAGGGAATTCATTTCAAGTTTAAGCATCAGGCGTCCAAATGGAAAATAAGGGAATACGTTTCAAGTTTTGGCATCAGGCGCCTACCTGAAAAACAAGGGAATACATTTCATGTTTTGGCATCAGGCGCACACCTAGAAAACAAGGCATTTCAAGTGTTGGCATCAGGCACCCACCTGAAAAACAAGGGAATACATTTCATGTTTTGGCATCAGGCGCCCACCTAGAAAACAAGGGAATACATTTCAAGTTTTGGCATCAGGCGCCCACCTGGAAAAAAAGGGAATACATTTCAAGTTTTTGCATCAGGCTCCCACCTAAAAAACAAGGGAATTCATTTCAAGTTTAAGCATCAGGTGCTCACCTGGAAAACAAGGAAATACGTTTCAAGTTTTGGCATCAGGCGCCCACCTGGAAAACAAGGGAATACATTTCATGTTTTGGCATCAGGCTCCCACCTGGAAAACAAGGGAATACATTTCAAGTTTTGGTATCAGGCGCCCACCTAGAAAACGAGGGAATTCATTTCAGGTTTTGGCATTAGGATCCCACCTGGAGAACAAGGGAATACATTTCAAGTTTTGGCATCAAGCGCCCACCTGGAAAACAATGGAATACATTTCAAGTTTCAGCATCAGCGCCTACCTGGAAAACGAGGGAATTCATTTCATGTTTTGGCATCAGGTGCCCACCTGGAAAACAAGGTAATATGTTTCATGTTTTGGCATCAGGCGCCCACCTGAAAAATAAGGGAATTCATTTCAAATTTTGGCATCAAGCTCCCACCTGGAGAACAAGGGAATTTATTTCATGTTTAAGCATCAGGTGCCCACCTGGAAAAAGGGAAAACAGTTCAAGTTTTGGCATCAGGCGCCCACCTGGAAAACAAGGGAATCCATTTCAAGTTTAAGCATCAGGCGCCCACCTGGAAAACAAGGGAACACATTCCAAGTTTGAGCATCAGGCACCCACCTGGAAAACAAGGGAAGTCATTTCAAGTATCAGGTCAAGCAGCAGGCACCCACCTAGAAAACAAGGGAAGTCACTTCAAGTATCAGGTCAAGCAGAAGGCACCCGCCTAAAGAATGGGCCAATTCAAGTTAGAAATAATAGCAGCTCACCTCAAGAGTGCGAGTCAACAGTTCAAGATGCGCGGTAGAATCGCAGAAGTTTCAAGATCATGTTTGAAGATATATAGATAGGATTCTTGTAACTCATAGATTATAGTTTAGCCTAGCTTATTTTAATTTTGCTTCGGTGTAATAAGGAGTTCAGCAAGCAATAGCAGTGGCAGCAGCCGTGAAATCACAGCTTCTCGGTAGTCCCAGCTACCAAAACATCCAGAACTATACTGACCTGATTCCTTTACAACCAAGGATATGTAGGCAACCTTGGAAACAGGGTTCGGTCAGGCTTTTAAAAATTGCTTCCCATAGAGTATCCAAACGGGCAAAAATAGCTCGTATTTTCTCACTTTGTCTTTGCCCAAAAACACTTCATCTTTCCGAGCAAAGAGGGGCAGCTGTGAGCACGTGATTTTTGCCCGACCCAAAATACTCCTACAAAATCACAAATATAGATTTTGTAGTTTATTCTAATTTTATAGAATTTTTAGGAATATTTGTTTAATTATATGCATTTTAGGTGCATTTTGCACACATTAAAAGCATAGAAAATACCCAAAAATTATATATTCGAGCGTGTTTACCGTGAAAATGGTAATAACGATTAAATTTGATTAAGTGGTTCTAAATATACATGATATATTTTTATGCTAGTTGTTAGGCATTTGATGCTTTGTGAAAGACTTAGAAACGAGATATGAGCTTAAAACGAGATGTTAATCAAACTGAATCGCTGTCAATCGGGGCCTAGAGCTTGCCTATTCGAAGGCCTCGAGGTCGAGTCTGGAGCTTGGATGGGAGCTATTGAAGGTGGTCGATGGAGACTAACAGTTATAAACAAATCAATGATGACTCTTTATTGCCAATAATAAGCAACAAATGATGAACTTTTAGTAGAACACAATAAATACGAGCAATAAATGAAGTAATGAGATCAAAAGAATGTGTTAGAGAGTAGGGAGAATGTTCTAGTATATTTAGTATGGAGCAACATATGTTTACAAAATGAAAAGGATCCCCTTTATATATGAGGGAAAATCCCAACATAGTAAAAGTACATTTATTACAAAGATATGGGGATGGGACAGCTAGTTGACGCCATGATTCAGGTCTAAACTTAGCTTAGTAGACTTTGTCAGCCTTAGTTGTGTGTCTTGGGAACTCCCCACTTTTCCATCATAGCCGGTTGTTTACATCTCCCCGAGGTTGAGCATCAATATCCCTCGAGGATGAACCTCGACCCTAATCTCGAACCTTGTGAAATGTGCTTACGAGGTGTCATAATGACGGAAAATTGGACCCTCTAATTTTACCATACACAGATAGTCCTCACATTTCTTAGAGTGAAAGTGATAAGAAATGACCTTGAATTCCTGCCCCTCTGGTACTTCTGTAGTGATGGCAGTCATAAGGTGCCAAAATATGACATACACACAGCCCCTGAAATCCTTTGTATTGATTACGACAGTTGGCTGTCCCTTGGCCTCCTTTAGCACGCGCGCAGGGCCTCTATAAATATTTCTCTTCTCGTTTTTATAACTCACTGCCCCATCAAGCCCCATAAAGGTTCCTTCTACCTTTACTTTTGTTCTTTCTTCAAAATGCAACTTCCCTTTCTCTTCTGGAATCATTTAGGAATGGCGAAAACTTCCGCCTCTACATCTCTGGAGAGGGTGACCTCCTCCTCTTCGCTTCCATCTAAAGTCAAAGAGGCAATGCCTCTTCTTGCTGAGGAATGCATTCCAGAAATTTTCCCAACAACTTCCGATTTCAAGGTCGAGAGACCTTATTCGAAACCTGGGTGTCGTAAGCTTGTGTCTCAGTATATTAGCTCGATATCAGAAATTGAAAGGGTGAGGATTCATTGCCACTGGAGGGACATGGTGCTTGTGGAGATCCCTACTCGACAGGAGGATATAACAACATACAAAGCCGATTTCCTTAGTGTGTATACTTACCCATTTACCCTTAGGCCGGTGGGGCCATCCTTGCTTCCAATACACCCCATAATTCCTGACTTCTACCAATAATATCAAGTGACCCTCGGCCAAATTCACCCTTCATTTCTGACGCACTGTCTACATGATCAGATCCTTTGTGAACATGATTGAGGAGATGCCCTGATCATGATGTACAGCCCTTGTCTCTTCCTTGGGGGACTAATTAAACTCTACTGTCGAGCTCCGAGGGCCCTCTTTGATTGTATCGAAAAAGTTGGGAATGGAGGGTGGATGAGCCTCTTTGTCCGAGTAAGGACTTCGGACTTGATCCCGTTGGAAAGTATGTTGTTGCCCGAAAGGTGAAATATGTAACGTAAGTAGATACACTATCTAGCATTTCCTTGCTTTTTAGGTACATCTTTCCATGCGCTTAATTTTCTTCGCTGATGCAGCCGTGGAAATTTATCCCGGTGCGGTCACGTACCTCTCGAGTTGGGTCAGTTGACTGGACTCGATTCGCCCATATGCCAAGGGAGTGTGGCATGACCTATCTCGAGCTCGATGGGAAGCTAAGGACCATGGTGACATTTCGCCCCTGTTGCGGTTTTACCTTTCAACCTGAATAGCTACTGATAGCGCTCTCACTCCCTATGCTTACCTCTTTCATTTGTGTAGGTTTGGGCGAGATCCCCTTGAAGAAGGGAACATCACTTGGTGAAGACAGTACTTTGAGACACAATGAAGGGAATAAAAGATAGAGGTAATCGTTTAATGAACCTTCAGAATCCGAGAAAATCAAGGTAGAAGAAACTAAGGCAGAATCGGTAGCCCTAAGTCTTGGACCAACTGGAAGTCCCTGAGTGGAAGGCGAGGGAGAAAATAATTCCTTGATAGCTCCTGAGGTAGGGGAAAACCTGACCGATTCTAGGGCCATAGAGATGGTGGCTCTTTAGTCGGAACATGATGTCGTCGTCGTCTAACTTCAAAATGAGGAGGCCACTGAGGGGGTATCGGGAGATGTCCCTGAGCTCGCCAATGGCCAAAATAACTCTCGAGATGGAATACATTTGGTAGGCAGTTCGGAGGAGCCCAGTTCTAGAGCCCTTCATGGACAAGAGATAGCCCTGATTGACCCTACTGGTGCCATCTTCATGAGTGATTCCCCTCAGGGAACGACCTTACCCCCTAAGGGAATGCATGATGTCCCGAATGAAGAATCTTTCGATGCGGGGGTTGCCTATCGGAGATAGATAAGAGCTCGAAAGTCCTTCAACTTCTCCCGAGGGAATTCTCGAGCTTGATACTTCACTCATCTTCGACGAGATGAGCAGGCTTTGCGAGCACGTAACTTTTGTATATCATGTCTGTTGTTCTGATCTTTGTCTTTCTAAATTGACTTTTTCATGGCTTTAGGCCAAGGTTCTTTATAATCAAACTTTTTCCTGGTTTCAGGATGAGCTGACCCGTCATGAGCGTGAGAAGACTCATCTTGTTGAACAGGTTACGTTGTTTCCGTTTTGCCATCGTCTGAATGTTTGCAGGATCCCAATGTTAAAACATCCTGGATTAGATTCATGCAGTTTGAGAAGGAAGGCACTCTGCTGAGGGAGGGGCTCCGAGCCAGAGACTCTGAAGTCCTCTAACTCAAACGGCATGTGAGAGAGATAACCTCTTAGAGGGATACCCTTCAGGAAAAGATGGCCTCAGTCGGGCATCAGCTTCAAGATGCGAGGTCGGATAGTGACAAATATAGAGGTCTCCACTCTGAGTTAGTAGCTGTACTATCCAAGATCAAAACCGAAGTTGGGGCACTTATATTTGCACACAAAGAGGGTGCCATTGTAATAAATGCTCATACCTGGAGAGTGCTTGAGGAGGTTGAATTGAAATTGACACAAGGCGCAAAGCATGCTCGGTTATAATCTTGGAGGCAAACTATAGAGGACATACATGCAAGGGATATCGAGATTTCTGCCGAGCTCGAGAGGGTGAAGACCCTAGAGGAGAGAGTTGTTGCCCTGTTTGCTTCTAAAGATGTGCCAGGTAGTGGCTTAGAATATGACGAGAATGGAAGCGGGATTGCCCGAGGGGAAGAGGCCTTCGAAGGTCCTTGGGTTGTAGTCGGAACCGTTGGGGCACAACCTCCGGTGGATCCATCAAAGATGCAGGCTCGATGATGGATCGGGGTTCTGTTTGGCCCCTTCTTTGTAAGGATTTTTTAAAAGCCTTGTAAACGTACCTCTACGAGCCATATGTATAATAGGCTTTTCGTTTATCATTTCTTTTCTCCTTTGTCTTTTGATAATAATAAGCGATACTTCTGACAATTCATTTGAGATCTTAGACCTTGGTTATACACTCGAGTTTTTGTTATTTCCAAGTGGCCCATGATTGTCGAAGTCGGTGCCCGAGTGTTCTCGGGTTAGACCTTTCTTTTATACATTGGGTTACTATGACCTACGACATTAGCACTGGCAGAAGTGGCTCTTATGCATTTGGTCGTTGTGACCTTTAATTTTAGTGCGGGCGACAGTGGCTCTTACGGGTTTGTTCTTAGGCATATTCAGTTAATTGTTTTGGGTTCAGTCTCCGAATCGGGTTACAACTCGAGCTCATTTGACCCTCAAGTTTTTGAATTGAAAGTTGGCCCTTAGGCTCTTATACGTTTGCTCTTAGGCATATTTAGTTAATTGTTTTGGGTTCAGTCTCTAAATCAGGTTACGACTTGAGCTCATTCGACCCTCAAGTTTTTGAATTGCAAACTGGCCCTTAGGCTCTTATGCGTTGGGTCGATGTGACCTATTATGTGGGTTGGCGACAATGGCTCTTACGCCTTGGGTCGATGTGACTTTTTATGTATGCTGGCGATAATGGCTCTTACGCCTTGGGTCGATGCGACCTTTTATGTGGGCTGGCGACAATGGCCCTTACGCCTTGGGTCGATGCGACCTTTTATATGGGTTGGCGACAATGGCTCTTACGCCTTGGGTCGATGCGACCTCCAATATAGGCTTTAATTTTCCCTTTTTAAGGACTTTTTGAAATAATGTTTGCCTGACTCTTCGACAATTTAATAAAAACCTCAATTATGAGTCGTTATATGGCGATGATCGAGCACCTCAGGAGGTTTTGGCTCGGAGGCTGAGTATCTCGAAGCCAGTGTTTAGGAGCTGACGTGGTCGAAGCTCTTTTACCTATGTCAAGAGTAGTCTGTTTAACCGGTTCTTTCCGAAGTATATTCGAATTAATTGAAGGCCTGTGATTTATAGTACCGGTCAGGCGTCCCTGAGTCATGTTAGTTTGGTTGGTACAGCCTTGTGACCGGAGTCATTTGTGTTTGCCCAGAGCCTTTAAGTACCGAGTGAAGTAGTTTCGGCGTCTATATAGAGGGTATGCCTTTTAGAGTCTTACAAGTTTGATATATAGCCGAAACCTTGAGATCGAGTTTATGCCTTTAGTAAGGTCTTACAAGTTTTACATGCCTTTAAGGTCATACAGTTTTGGATACTTGGTACAAGTATGGTTCATGCCTTGCTTGAGGTCTTACGAGACCGAGGCTACCCGCATGTGGTCTTATGGCCTCAGGTTTTGATAAGTCGATGGAGATGGCGATTGACGGTAGTCCCCGAGTCATCGAGGGTTTCTTGGCTTGGGAGCCATTACTTGTGAACTTGGTATTGTCTTATTGAGGGTTGCAATTTTAGAGTTTCTGATACAGAGGTCATGTAGCCTTTAGTTTTCGACGCCAGTCCCCGAGTGTTTGGGACGTTTTTGGCTATGGAGCCACTTGGTGATCTTGATGTTGCCCCATTGAGGGCTTATGAGTTAGGAGCTCCGACCCGGGGGTCGCATTGTTTTTAGTTGTTGACACCAGTCCCCGAGTATTCGGGACATTTTTTGGTTGTGAGGCCGTTTTTCAAAAATATCGAGCTTTCTTGAAATGCAAAATACTTTTGGGAAGTATTCTTTGATTACTTGGTACAAGTATACATGTCTTTGCTGTTGTGGACTTGGTTGTTCTATGTGAGGCATGGTTCGTTCAACCGTTTGGCCCGGTACATTATTTCCCTACCGAGATCCTTCTTGGCGTATCGTGGCTTCTCTGAGTTGGGGACCTTCCGGGGGGATTCCCCTTAGTATTCGAGGTTGATTGCAAAAGAAGCCTTGAATAATTGTTGAGTTTCCCTTAGGTAGCATATATATTTTGCCTCGTTAAAAACCTTGCTGGTAAAGCCCTTCTAAGGACAAAATGAGGTCGAAGGAAAAGAGTGCAAAGAACGCCCTAGCAGTAGTATTGTTTCAGCATTGATATGTTCCAATTGCTCGAAAGCTGCTCGCCTTCCATGGTACAAAGCTTGTAGGACCCTTTGTCGATTACTCCAAGAACGCGGTACGGTCCTTCGCAATTTTGGCCTAGCTTTCCTTCATTAGGATTACAGGTGTTGAGGGTGACTTTCCTTAGGACCAAGTCCCCGACTTCGAGATGTCGGAGGTTTGTTATCCTGTTATAATACCTTTCGATCCTTTACTTTTGGGCGGCTATTCGAACCAATGAGGCTTCTCGCTTTTCATCTAATAGTTCAAGGGTTGTAGTCATGGCCTCGTTGTTCGAGCTCTCAGTGGTGTGTCGGAATCTGGCACTTGGCTCCCCGACCTCCACTGGCATCAGGGCCTCGGCACCATATACTAGAGAGAAAATCATTTTCCTTGTGCTTGATTTTGAAGTTGTTCGGTATGCCCACAGCACTTCGGGCAATATTTCTCTCCATTTTGTTTTAGTGCTTTCCAACGTCTTTTTTAAGTTTTGGATGATGGTTTTGTTTGTGGACTCGGCTTGGCCATTTGCACATGGGTGGTAAGGCGTTGACATGATTCTCTTGATTTTGTGATCCTCAAGGAACTGTGTTACTTTGCTTCCGATGAACTGCATCCCATTATCGCATGTTATCTCGGAAGGAATCCCGAATCGGCACATAATGTGATGCTAGATGAAGTCAATGACTTCTTTTTCTCTTACCTTCTCGAAGGCATGCGCTTCCACCCATTTGAGAAATAGTCAGTCATAAATAAATGAATTTAGCTTTACTTGATGCCGTTGGTAGGGGTCCATTGATGTCCATTCCCAATTTCATTAATGGCCATGGAGATAAGACCGAATGTAGTTGTTTGCCGGGTTGGTGAATCATAGGGGCAAATCTCTAGCATTTGTCGCACTTTCGGATGAATTCCTTAGTGTCTTTTTCCATGTTGTCCCAGTAGTAGCCTGCCTTGATCACCTTTCGGACTAAGAAATCGGCGTTAGAGTGGTTCCCACAAGTACCCTAGTTAATTTATCGAAGAATATAGTCTGTGTCCCCCGGCCCTAGACATACTGTTAGGGGGCCATCGAAAGTTCTTTTGTATAGAGTCCTGTTTTCATCGAGCGAGAACCGGGAAGGGCCCTCGATTCCTTTTGGTCCGTGTGTAATTTTTTGTCTTTCAGATAGTCAATGTATTTATTTCTCCAATCCCATGTTAGGCTAATAGAATTAATCTCGGCATGACCTTCCTCGACCATTGATTTGGACAACTGAATAACAACCCTAGGGAGCAGGTCACCTTCTTCAACAGATGATCCCAAGTTTGTGAGGGCATCGGCCTCACTATTCAGCTCACAAGGTATGTGGACCAGGGTCCATTCTTTAAAACGGTGTAATGTGATTTGGATTTTGTTCAAATACCTTTGCATCCTGTCTTCTCAGACCTCGCAGGTCCCATTTATATGGTTTACTACCAGGAATGAATTGCATTTTGCTTCGACGATCTCAGCTCCCAGGCTTATGGCCAATTCCAGACCTGCAATCATAGCCTCATACTCGGCTTTATTGTTATTTAATTTTTTAGTTTTTATATATTGCCAGATTATGCCACCCGTGGGTGGCTTCACAACTATACCGAGCAATCCTCTTAGGTTTGTGGCACCGTCGGTGAACAGGGTCCATACCCTAGAAGATGTGCCTAATTTAGTAAGAGTTCCTTTTCTACCTCGGTCACGATGGAGAGTGAGAAGTCGGCCACGAAGTCCGCCAGAATCTAGGACTTGATGGTCGTTCGGGGTTGATACTCGATATCGTACCCCCCGAGTTCGATGGTCTATTTGGCCAATCGGCCAGATAGTTCGGGCTTATGCAATATGCTTTTGAGAGGGTACATTGTTAAAACACAAATACGGTGGCATTGGAAATAGGGTTTCAATTTTTGCAATGCACTAATTAATGCAATAGCTGATTTTTGTAGGTGCAGATTCCTGGTTTCGGCATCCCCTAGGGTTCGACTTACATAATAAATAGGAAATTGTGTACCTTTCTCTTCTCAAACCAGCACACCGCTTACCGCTATCTCGGATACGTCCAGGTATAGATATAACGTTTCATCCTCTTTTGGTGTGTGGAGCAATGGGGGGCTAGTCAGATACCGCTTCAGTTCCTCTTAGGCGTGATGGAATTCTAGAGTCCACTCAAAGTTATTTTTCTTTTTCAGTAAAGAGAAGAAATGATGACTCATGTCCGACGACCTTGATATGAATCTACCTAGAGCCGGTATTCGCCCTGTCAGCTGTTGCACGGCCTTTACATTATTTATCACCGTGATTTCTTCAATGGCCTTGATTTTGTCGGGGTTGATCTCAATCCCCCTGTTGGATAACATGAAGCCTAAGAATATTCCTGAACCTACTCCGAAGGCACATTTCTCGGGGTTAAGCTTCATGTTGTAACTTTTGAGGATGTCGAATGTTTCGTTCAAATGAGTCAAATAGTCATCTATCCGTAGAGACGTAACTAGAATGTCATCAATATAAACTTCCATAGATTTGCCTATTTGATGCTCGAACATTTTATTAACTAGAAGTTGGCACATAGCCCCTGCTTTTTTCAGCCTGAAGGGCATTACATTGTAACAGTAGGTACCATAATTTGTGATGAACGAAGTCTTTTCCCTATCCTAGGGGTTCATCTGAATTTGATTATACCCCGAGTAGGTGTCGAGAAAGGTGAGGGTCTCATGGCCAGCTATAGCATTGACCAGACGATCGATGTTAGGCAATGCGAAAGAATCCTTGGGGCACGCCTTATTTAAATCTTTATAATTTACGCACATTCTTAACTTATTTCCCTTTTTGGGCACTACCACTATGTTGGCCAGCCATTCGGGATACTTTACCTCTCTAATATACCCTATTTTAAGGAGTTTCGTTACCTCGTCCTTGATAAATGCGTGTTTTACTTTAGACTGGGGTCTTCTTTTTTGCTTCAGATTTAAACCTGGGGTCGACACTCAATTTATGGGTGGTTATTTCCAGCAGGATTCCTGTCATATCTAAATGGGACCAAGCAAAATAGTCGATGTTGTTAATAAGGAATTGAATGAATTTTTTCATGAGTTTGGGGGTTTATCACATTCCCAGGTATACCTTCCGATCCGGGAGATGCTTGATCAAAACAGCTTGCTCCAGTTCTTCAACTGTCGATTTCATTAGATCCGACTCTTCGGGGACAACAAAAAGTTCGAGGAGCAAGGAAATCTACTTCATCTTCCTCGAGGGTCTGTATACTCCTAGACTCATATAAGGTGGAGTGTATGGGGCTCGGTGCCTCCTGGTAAACTGCGAGCATTTCTTTTGCCGCATGTTATTCTCCATACATGCTTGCTATGCCATCTTTTACTAGAAATTTTATCATCCGGTGTAGAATTGACGGCACTGCCCTCATGCTGTGTATCCACAACCTACCAAGCAATGCGTTGTACCTTATGTCACCAACAATGACGTGGAACTTGGTATTTTGAACTGTACCGGACATGTCAACCGGGAGGACGATCTCTCCTTTCGTTATTTCACCGACCATGTTGAAGTTGTGGAGGATTCGGGAGGCGGGTATGATCTGATCGAGCAACCCAAGTTGTTCTACTACCTTTGACCTTATTACGTTGGTCGAGTTGCTTGGATCCACAAGAACACATTTAATCCGAATGTTTCTTAAAAGAAATAAAATCACCAGCGCGTCGTTGTGTGGTTCTGCCAAGGTCTGAAAATTGTCTTCGCTGAATGCGAGGGTGTCTTCGGTCATGTAGTCTCGGATCAACCCCTCGATTGCAGCGGATATTTTTATCCGTTTGATCACGGGTCCTTGGGGGATGTCGGTCCCCCCGATAATAATATGAATGACATGTCGAGGAATCCCTCTTTTTGCCCAGGTTGGATGTTTCCGAGTTACCGCTGAATTTCTTTGCACGCACCCTGATTAATGTGAGGACCGGCATTAACACCTTGCGCGTCGCACGAGGTCGTACCCTTGGGAATTGGCTCTGGTGTGTTCTCAAGGCTCCGTGGTGTCACATCCATACCTGGAATAACCGTAACGCCCTTCCCATAGTTTCTGAGGCTGTTGTTTTCGGGCACACTTACTGGTTTAGGCATTTTGACATGAAATCAAAGATCTTGGGCAAGAAAAAGTGTAAAAGATAACTTGCGTTATGTAGTTAAACCAGCAAGAAAATAATAATTATTATTTTTAGCCCCACGGTGGGTGCCAAACTGTTTACCGTGAAAATGGTAATAACAATTAAATTTGATTAAGTGGTTCGAAAAATATGTGATCTATTTTTATGCTAGTTGTTAGGCATTTGATGCTATGTGAAAGACTTAGAAATGAGATAAGAGCTTAAAAACGAGATGTTAATCAAACCGAATCGCTGTCAATCGGGGCCTCGAGCTTGCGCATTCGAAGGCCTCAGGGTCGAGTCCAGAGCTCGGCTGGGATCTATCGAAAGTGACCGATGGAGACTAAGAGTTATAAGCAAATCAATGACGGCTCTTAATGGCCAATAATAAGCAATAAATGATGAACTTTGAGTAGAACACAATAAATACGAGCAATAAATGAAGTAATGAGATCAAGAGAATGTTTTAGAGAGCCGAGAGAATGTTCTAATATATTTAGTACTCCCTCTGGTCCAAAATAAGTGATTTTTTAATTATTTTCACACATATTAAGAAATTCAACTTTTAACATTAATTATCAATGAAATTGACCATATTAACATTTACTATCTCTTCACATAAACACCCATAACACATACTCCAACATTATTTACTCCAAGGGCAATGTAGGAAAAAAATAATTAATTCAATCTTGAAATCTGAAAAAATCACTTATTTTGGACCGCAAGAAAAAAGCCAAAAAATTACTTATTTTGGACCGGAGGCAGTATGGAACAACATATATTTACAAAATGACAAGGATCCCATTTATATATGAGGGGAAATCCCAACATAGTACAAGTACATTTATTACAAATATATGGGTATGGGACAACTAGTTGACGCCATGATTCGGGTCTGAACTTAGCTCACTAGACTTTGTCAATCCTAGTTTTGTGTCTTGTGAACTCCCCACTTTTCCATAATAGCCGTTGGTCTGCATCGCCCCGAGGTCCAGCATCAATAGCTCTCGAGGATGAACCTCTACCCTAATCTCGAATCTTGTGAAAAGTGCTTACGAGGCATCATAATGACGAAAAATTGGACCCTCCGATTTTACCGTATACAGAGTGTCATGCATTGCATTCTTAGAATGGTAGTTGCATTTTAGTGTAATTGTTAACTAATCGCATCAACAAACAAAAATCAAAAATATACATTGTTCCATTTTTCTTTTCTAGTTTTAGTATTTTTCTTTCATCGGGTCTAAAATCAAATAATTAGTTTAGTATTAAAATTAGCTAATTAAATCAACTTTATTATTAGGTCTTGCTTAGGATTTAATTTACAATCATTAGTTGTCGGTAAATAGCATTAAGTTTAATTAGTATTTAATTAAATTTGAGTCAAAAATATAAAAAAGAGAAAGGTGTGTTTTGGACTCGAATTGGGCTAAGTGTGTCAAAGCCCACTTATTTTTGTCTTAGCTAACCAACCCAATTTCCCTTCCCAAATCCGGTCCAGCCCCAACCCCTGCCCAAACGACGTCGTTAGTTTACTTTCAATCCTAACCGTTGATCTCTGATGATCCAACAGTTGAGAACTCAACGCCCATTCAGTATAAAACTGTCCTAACCCCCCCCCCACATACCCTAGAGAGCCTTTCATTTCTCCCACCCCCACCCATCTCTAATCTACAAACCCTAGCCGCTCTCCTTTCCTCTCTTCAATCACATAGCAGGAACCCTAGCCGCCACCCATCGGAAATCGTTTCACGGCGGCGGCCCGTCACCAAACAATCCCAAAGTCACCCTCCACACTACCCACAACCCCTGGAATATTAATACACTATTAGCTTCCCCAAAATCCCTACCCAATTCCATTAATTGCAGATCTGAGATCCAACCTAAAAACCCTAAGTCTCCAAACACCTCCAAATCTTCACCCAACAACCACCCTTACCCCTCATTTCGAAATCTATGATTTATTTACCCCAAATCCCCCTCAAACCAGTCAAATACCAAATCTAAAAATCAAAAAAAAAAAGCAATTGTTTCTTGCATGTTCATTCCTTCGTGATGTTTTCAGTCGAGTAGTTCAAAACTCACCCCAAATGGTTTGTTCTTGACAAGAACAATCATTTGGGGTCAATTTTGACCTATATCTAAGCCCAATATTAATCCTAGTGTACAACGGTTTAGGGCAGATCTTTGTGGTAATTTCTTTTCTTTCTTTTGTTGTTCTTCCCTTTCTCTTCTTTATAATCGTTGCTTCTGCTTAGTTTGCATACTTTAGTTTCTTTACAGTGTTTGTTTTGATTGTTATTTATTTGTTCGTTTTGCTTAAGTTAATAAACATGTTTGTTTTTTCAGCTTGACAGTTTCCTTTAGTAATAGTTCTTGACAATTATATCATGAACCTAGTTCTTTTAAGTTCAGTTGGGTCTAAGATTACCCTAAGTTTTCAGATGTTTGATAATCTAGGTTCAATTGCATTGTTTCGTTCTCTGTTTGTTTATTTTATATTTTATTTCGAATATTTGCGGGCCTTGTTTATGTTTGTCATAGTTTGTAAGTCATTAGACACTTGAGGGGGTAACTGAACTGACAAAAAACTTAAGGGGGGTCATCAGAAGGGTATGAAATAGGAATTTCAGATAAGGCCAATGAAAGAAGGGTCTAGAATATGGGCAGCTGGCCTCAATTGGTTAGCATAGAGTGCAAAAGCCAATGAGGGATAGCCGGCTGTCCAAGTTTGTTAAAAAGATGCCTTTGTGGCTGAAGGGAAGAATTCCCGGATCTGTTTTCAGCACATAGCATTTCAGATACTTATAAAAGAGAGTCTTTCTTCACTCATTAGGAGAGATTTTTAGACCCGAAAAACACCTAAACGATTTTAGTTCTACTATTCCATCGATAGCTGATCTATTTCTCTTATTTTCACAAAAATTAGAACAAGTTCTCTTGGTATTTCTGGGTTTTCAAAGGTTTAAACATGGTTTAAGTTTGGAGCTGTGTTACTATTGTGTTACTGTTGTGTCCCTGCTGTTGATTCCATCTTTGTTTGCTGCTCTCTGTTGATTTCAGCTTACTGCTTTGTTTTTCTCTTTGTCACCAGGTATCTCTTGGACTATGAGTGACCATTGAATTGCAAGCATGCATGTTCCTTTGAAATATGTATCTGAAATATGAAGTTAACGTTAAAATGTTGAATTTCAATTTTCATTTACATGTGTTTCTTCCAAGTTTACCTAGATTTTTCTTGGTTTAGTTTCTTCAGTTTTTATGTAATTGTTTTGGAATCTGATTAATGGTCAATAGCTTGGTGGGGGAATTTCATATGTTAATGTCTAAATTAGTTCCTTTTTTTCATGAACCGTTCAGAATTTCAAGTTGGTAGACAACTCTAGTAGCTCATTTGTGTTAAAGAATGTAGACTCATGTATCATGCATGTTCGAAAAAGCATTGCTTGGCTATTGTATACAATCAGTTTAATTATTCAGAATCTCAGCATTGTTAGAATAGTTGCATACGTATAATTAGAATTGATTAATGAGTAGTTTTAAAATCCAGGTTCATGCTGTTAGTACTAACAGTAAAACAATGAAGTAAAGTTTATAATGTGGTTGCTTAGGTGCTTTGATTTTCAGAACTTGTGTATTGTGTTGCCATATGAGAATTAGAGGGATACGGGCCTCATTAGGACCTTAATGTTTGAAGCTTTATTACTAAAAACATTTGGGGCTTGGATCTGGCCCAAATGGGGCTGCCTGGTCAGGGCCAGATTTGTTTGTCTCTAGCTGTCTTCGCTCCCTCTTTTGGGCTCAATTTCGAGCCCAGACAACATCAGCGTGCATTTCTTAAATGATTTCCCTTGAGTAACGCAATGGGCGTATTGCTAGCCTAGGATTTTTTTTTCTAGAATAGTTCAAGACCTAACCTATTCACTCAATGTATTCATAATTAGTAGTCTTATATCAAACTTAGAATTAGTTTTAAACATGATCATTCGTAACTCGCTTTAGTTGACTACAAATCTTTTGAAATAAATTGAGGCGTGCCATTCATAAATGAATCCCAATCTATGGCCCTCATATTAAGGCAAAAACTAGTATGAAAAAGATTTGGAACATTCATAACTAGTGTAGAAAACACTTTGAACATTCGTAGTTTGCTTTAGGCGCGTTTATAATAAAATTATCATAGCTACGGGTACGATTCCTGTGACGTAGTTATGGTACATGATTTCAAAATTCGGGGGTACATTTATGTGACCCGGCCATAAGAACTAATAATGTTAATAATTTAAATATGTTGTAAATCGTGGGTAAAGTTCCCGTGACATAATTCGCAATGTGTACCAAACAAACAAGTGTACGACAATCGTAATTTATTCCAGAATAATTACTTAAATTATTAATAGCGGTCAAAATTATAAAACGCACAATAGGTGTAAAGTATGTAATTGACCAGATAATTAGTCCAATAATAATAGTTGAGCAACCGTGCTAAAACCAGGGGACCTGGGAATGCCTAATACCTTATCCCGGGTTAACAGAATTTCTTACCCATATTTTTGTGTTTCACAGACTATAAAACAGAGTCAAACTTCCTCGATTCGGGATTTTAAACCGGTGACTTGGGACGCCAATAATTATCGTAAGTGGAGACTCTGAATTCGAATAAATAATCCATTTTCAATTTTGTCACTTTAATTGAAAAAACTCCCCTACCCCCTTTCGGGGTAGAAAAAGTAGTTGTGACACATACCCTCAGAACCAAGCTTAAAGGTTTTACTTACCTCGAACAAGCCGAATCCAATCTCGAGCAAGCCAAACAATACTCTAGAAATGTCATCTTGTGCGTACAGACCTCCAAACGACTCATAACTAGCCAAAAGCAACTCAAGAACATCAAATAATGCCCAAGGAAACAAAGCCAATCGATAAAGGTCGAATCTTTTCAATTTTACTCAATGTCAACCAAAATATAAAACCCTGGCCCACACCTCGAAACCCGTCAAAACTCACAAAATCTTGTAACCCATTCAATTACAAGTCCAACCATACTAGTTTCACTCAAATATGACTCCAAATCGATATTCAAAACTCAAAAATTTACGTTATGAAATTTTAGACAAAAACCCCAATTTCTCTCTTGAAATCATCAATCAAATGCCAAAAACGAAGATAGATTCATGAAATATAACCAAAACCAAGTAGATAACACTTACCCCAATCCATATGGTGAAAATTGCCTCCAAAATCGCCCAAATCCAAGCTCCCCAACTCAAAATGTGAATTAAATAGTCAAGCCCTCGATATATAGCTTCTGCGTAGGCATCGTCGAATCTGCGACACACTTAGCCGCTTCTGCGGTGTCACTTTTGCGACTAAAAACTCACTTCTGCGAAAGACCATTGAAACATGACAATAGCACCTACGAAAAATGCCCCGCTTCTGTACAGACGCAAGTGCGACAACAACTCCCGCTTCTACGCTACCCTTCGCTTCTGCGACACATTCCTCGCATCTACGATGTCGCAGGTGCGCTAAAAATCCAGCTTCTGTGGGGTATCCCAGCTGAATCTTCGTTGTAGGTGCGACCATAGTACTGCTTTTGGGACCACTGCACTGCACAAAACCTACCGCAAGTGCGCAACACCAGAACCAGCACTCCTTCAGCAATGCAACATGTGACAAAAATGATCTGAACCACGTCCGAAACTTACCTGAGAACCTTGGGACCCTGTCCAAATATACCAACAAGTACCATAATCTATCACAAACTTACTCGAGGCCTCAAATCACGCATAATAACATCAAAACCACGAATCGCGCCTCAAATCGAACTTAGTGAAGTTTGAATCTTTCAACTTTCAAAACTCATGCCCAACCTTATCAAATCAACTCGAAATGAACTCCAATTTTGCGCACAAGTGCCAAAAAAAATAACGAAGCTATTAAAATTCCTGTAACCACAATCCGACCCTGATATAATCAAAGTGAACTCTCGGTAAAACTTATGAACATTCCAAACCTTCAAATTTCTAACTTTCTCCAATTAGCGCTGAAACCTTCAAGAAATATCCAATTGCAAATACGGGCATACTCCCAAATCCAAAATCACCATCCAAACCTACCAAAACCATTAAAATTACAAACTGGGGTGAAATGCTAAAAAGTTGAACTTAATCAACTCTTCCAACTTAAAGCTTCAAACATAAAATTCATGCTTCCAAACTAATTTGGAAAAACCTGAAAATCAAAACCGATGATACACACAAGTCAATACACATAATATGAAGCTAGTCAAGACATCAAATAGTTGAATGAAATACAAATGCTCAAAATGACCGAGCGGGTCGTTACAAAGAGGGGGCGAATTATCGATTTTTCTTTTTGTATTCTAAGTAGTGGACTAGTTTATCAATTAGTCGAATGAATGTAAGAACATAATATAAGTAAAGCAGAGCTAAAGTGCAGGATGTAAAGACACCAGGTTTTTTATACCGATTCGGATGCCAATTTGAATCTTACATCCAGTCCCCTTGGGTTGCAAGGGTGTTCTATTTCAGTATTTGAAGTTTCTCGATTACAAAAGAGTTGATATTGCTTTACACTAACAACTTAGTCACTATGTCACTTCTGGCTTCTTGATACAATGTCTCACCCGTGTTTATCTCTTTTTCTTCTCACTAATTACATGGCAAATCTAAAGAGGACTACAATTCTTGTTTGGAGTAGAACAAACAGAGTGAAAGTGGTTCATTCAAAGTATCTCTACTTCAAGGCTGGTACAAATCTATATATTCTTTGTGAGGTCTTATTGAATCTAGATTGATATGAATCTTGAGAGATTACTGACCCAAAGGAGTTGATCCTGGAAAGGAATCATAGTATGATTCTTTCCAAGAATAATGTGGAGCTTCCGTTGATTTGCTTTGACTTGTGGTCTTGATAGACTTTTTCTCCGCTAAGCAAATCTTTCTGTTATTTGAGCAATCAAAATAAGATCCCTTGATTTCGGGTTTCAACAATCTTCCTTTGATGGAGGAATCTCTGATGCATATATTCGCAATCTTGTTTTCCTTTAATATGAGACCTTCTTACAATATCCTCCGTCAATCTGCTATCAAATCCCTTATTGAGTCTTCTTTCAAATTTCTGCTACTTCTTTCTCTTTCGTCTCTAGTCTTTGATAGTTTTCCTTTGCTTTGATTTTAGAGTGTTTCTTCAATCATTATCATTCCTTACTTGCTTATATTGACAGAACATTTACTTATTTCTTTTACTTCTTCCTTTCTCGACTTCTTCCATACTCGAATGATAGATCTTCTTGAGTCCTTCGTTTTATTCCTCGTGATTTTGCACCATTGCAATATGTTATTTTTTATTATTGAAACTTATATTTAAGATATATTACCAGGTTTATGTTAAAATAGGTCTCTCAATCTGGTGGAGAGATCCCAGGGAAGTCCAAGTTTTTCACCAAAATAGAGTATTACCAGAGTTGATTCTCCATCTAATATTGTGCTCTATCTTATCCCTTATGTTGAGAAGGTATTTCCAGACACTAAAGTCCTTGGAAGCAATCTTCTAAGAAATAGGATTACTTCTTTGACAATATTTTGCCTTCAAAATTTAAGAACAAAGCGTATTCTTTGTTCGGAATCTCCACCATCTCTTAGTGGAAAAAAAGTTGCTAGTGTCTTGTGAATTTTTGAATCCACAACCTCCTTCATCTATAGGGTAGCACATCTTATTCCAAGAACACCAATGGTAGTTGTTTTTATCTTCTCCTTGACACCAAAAGAAGTTTGAGAAGTGTAGTTCAATCTCTTTCAACACAACCTTTGGAGGATTCAATGAAGTAAAAAAAATGAAGATTCTAGGACTGAAGAGTATGCTTGATGATAATGGCTTTGCCTCCACGAAAAAGGAATTTGCCTTGCCAACCTGCTACTTTGTTAAGGATACAACAACAATAACAACATACCCAGTATAATCTCACACTATGGGGTCTGGAGAGGGTGGTGTGTGCGCAGACCTTACCCCTACTTTGTGAGAATAGAGAGGTTGTTTCCAGTAGACCTTCGGCTCAGGAAAGCGTAATCACCACATTTGTAAAAATATTGACAAGGAGGGACAGTACCAAAAAGCCATATAAAAGTAGAATAAAAATAACAAGATAATAAGGTGATCAACAATGAAAGAAAACAACGATTAGTAATAAAAACCAACTACCAACAGCAAGTGAGACTGCATGCCAATACTACTATTATAAACACTCTAGACTACCTACTCTACTACCCTAATCCTCAACCTCCATACTTTCTTATCAAGAGTCATGTCCTCGGTCAGTTGAAGTTGTGACATGTCTTGCCTCATCACCTCTCCCCACCTCTTCTTTAGCCTACCTCTACCTCTCCGTAGGCCCTCCAATATCAACCTCTCATACCTCCTTACCGGGGCATCTGTGCTCCTCCTCCTTACTTGATAAAACCACCTAAGTCGCATTTCCCGCATCTTGTCCTCAATAGGGGCCATAGCCACCTTGTCGCGAATAGCCTCATTTCTGATCATATCTAACCTCGTGTTCCCGCACATCCATCTTAACATCCTCATCTATGCTACCTTCATATTCTGGACATGAGCGATCTTGACTGGCCAACACTCATCCCTATACAACATCGTTGGTCTGACCACCACTCAATAGAACTTACCATTATGTTTTGGATGACCCAAGGTACTTAAAACTTCCTCTCCTAGGTTGACCTATGAGTCCATCCTTACCTCTGCTTCCCTTCCTTGAGTCTCGCCACTGAACATGCACTCCAAGTATTCTGCCTTGGTCCTGCTCAACTTGAAAACTTTAGATTCCAGGGTGTACCTCCATACCTCTAATTTCATGTTGACACTGTCTCGAGTCTTCTCAATCAATAAAATATCATCTGTAAATAGCATGCACCACGTCACCTCCCCTTGGATGTGGTGCATCAGTATGTCCATTGTCAGAGCAAACAAAAAAGGGTTGAGTGTCGACCCCTGATGCAATCCCATCATAATCGGGAAATGGTCTGAGTCCCCACCCACCATCCTCACTAAGGTCTTTACTCCATCATAAATGTCCTTAATCAACCTAACGTAGGCAATAGGTACACCTCTAGCCTCCAACATCTCCACAAAACCTCCCTTGAAACTTTATCGTACGCCTTTTCAAAGTCGATGAACACCATATGAAATTCTTCTTTCTCTCCCTATACTGCTTCATCAATGTCCTAACAAGGTGGATGCCTTTTGTTGTCAAACACCATGGCATAAACCCAAACTGGTTCTCGAAAATAGACACACTCCTCGTCACCCTTAGCTCTACCACTCTCTCCTCGACTTTCATAGTATGGCTAAGCAGCTTGATACCCTGATAGGTATTACAATTTTGGATAAGACCCTTGTTCTTTTTCTTCTTCTTGTTAAGGATCTTCTTGGATATATCTGCAAAGTAGCTTACCTTCTTCCTGCCAGAGAAAATAGAAAAAAAAATCAGTAGGTGAATGGAATCTTGGACTGTTTGTATCCAGTCCATTTTCTAATTCTCCTATTAAAGTGTCTGACAGTACCCTCATGAGTTAAAAAAACATTTATCACTATTATTCTCCTGTCCAGAAGCTTGTAGGTAACTTATGAGGTGCTTTATAATCAACTTTATAGAATGTTTATCCCAGAAGTGAATAAAACAAGATCATCAGCATATCCAAATGATCAATTTGAGTACTTTTTGTGTGCATAGAGAAACCAATTAAATCTTCCCTCCAGTGTAGGTGATTGAGGGCCATTATAAGTAATTTTGTTGCTTGAATAAATAGAGCAGGGTATAAAGGTTCTCACTTTTTAAGGCCTCCAGTTGATTTGATGAAACCAAACCTACTGCCATTAATGATAATTGAGTACCAATTATTCGTAATTAGTCTATGAATCATCTCAATAATGGCTTCAGAGAAGCCCAGTTTTCTAAGGACAAAGATGAGGGATGTCCAGTATAGTTTGTCATAAGCTTTAGACATATCCAGCTTGATAAAGATATTATCCTTTTTGTTACAAAACCTAATACCTTGGATGATATCCTGGGTACATGAGTAAAATATTCTCGGTGACCGTCCTTCCTATAACGATACCAGATTGATTCACTAGGAAGAGATTTCGAAGCAGATTATTTACCTTCACATCCAGAATCATCGAAATCAATTTGTTGGAGAAGTTAGAGAGGCTAATTGTCATGACCCTAAACCCAGACCCGGTCGTGATGGCACCTCTCGTGAAGACAAAGCCAGCCAACACACTCCCAATTCATTTTTAAGCAATTAAATAATACAAATTAAGTCTTAATCATAATAATAATCCCAAAATAAGGTAAATAATACAGTTTGTGGAATAGATATAGCCCGGCATCGGGGTGTCACCAGTCAAGAGCATTTATC
Source organism: Nicotiana sylvestris (assembly GCF_000393655.2). NCBI lineage: Eukaryota > Viridiplantae > Streptophyta > Magnoliopsida > Solanales > Solanaceae > Nicotiana > Nicotiana sylvestris. Next base: position 165,982,453 of record NC_091061.1, on the reverse strand, counting down.
ATAAAAACTACAAGTCTAAAAGAGTCTACACAACTATTACACAACTAAAAAAAGGAGAAAATAAGATAGATGAAGAAGCAGTGGGTTGCGAACGCAGAGCAGCTACCTAGTGAGTCTCCAGAATCTGCTAGAAAGCTCTCAACCCTCGCAAGCAGGACCTGATGCGCCTGAATCTGCACACGGGGTGCAGGGAGTAAAGTAAGTACTCTAACTCAGTGAGTAGTAATAATAAATGGAGACTGAGAGATAAGAAATCATGTAAAAGCGCATCAACATACTATAAAGAAGCAGTATAAAGCCAGTAAATGCAACGAAACAGTGAAAACATGTAAAAACACTTAGTTCAGAGGAAGCTTCTTTAAAACACCTTTTTAACAGTTAAACAATTAAATGAAAAGCAGTTAGAACAGATAAACAAACAAAAATCTGCCCCTCGGGTACAATGTCAATAGAATCCTCCCCTCGGGCAATACCATGGAACAACACTAGTCCCTCGGGCTATATCTCATATCACAATGGGTATCCGCGCTCACTAGAGGTGTGCAGACTCCGGGAGGGGCCCCTTATGGCCCAAGCGCAATATCAAGCCATCTCGTGGCGTACAATCTCAGACCCGCGGCCTCATAATCATGAATCAGATCAATAACCTCACAACACAGGCCCTCAGCCTTACTCAGTCAGAATCTCATAAGCTATCGGGCAATAGTAAACATGATGCTCAGCCCAAAATATCATTTTAAGTGTTAAAACAGAGATACATGGCCGAGTTATGAAAAAAAGTTGAATATAGCTTGACTGAGTACAAGTATAAAGTCAAAATAGTGAGGGAATATCAGTAAAAATCCCCTAAGGGTTCAAATAGCTGGCACGAGGCCCACATATGGCATTCAGCCCAAAACATGATGATAGCAAATAGTTTTCAATCAAATACGTGGTAAAATAGTTATTCGGGATGGACTAAGTCACAATACCCAATGGTGCACGACCCCACACTCGTCATCTAGCGTGTGTGTCACCTCAATATAGCACAATGATGAGCAATCCGAGGTTTCATACCCTCGGACAACATTTACAATCATTACTCACCTCTAGCTAGTCCAAAACTCTAGATTGCAATGTCTTTGCCCCTCGAATCGGCCTTCAGATGCTCCAAATCTAACCAAAATTAGTGCAAAACCATCAAAAGATGTTGAGGGAACAAAACCCACTCGAAAGAAATCAAATTACAATAAAAATTCCGAAATTGGCCAAACCCGACCCCCGGGCCCACGTCTCGGATTTCGATAAAAAATACATCAATAGACTCCTTATTACTCTCTGAGTTCATTCATATCAAAAGCATTAAAATCCAACCACAAACGACCCCTCAAATCCTAAATTCTAGGTCTCCAATTACAAGCCCTAGTTCTTCAATATTATGCTTAAATTCCATGATTAATTAGGTAGAATTCACGTTAAAATCGAGTATTAAGTCAATAAATATTACCTCAAAGTGTTTCTCCTTGAATCCCTCTTCAATCCACTTCAAGAAGCTCCAAAATCACTCAAAAATGGTGGAAGTTAACCCCAAAATTGCGGACAAATGACTATTTAAACATTCTGCCCAGGCATCCTGTCACATCACTAACCCCGAACCCAGTCGTGATGGCGCCTCTTGTGAAGACAAGGCCATACAACTAACCCAATTCGTTTTATAAAAGCAGTTAAATAACATAAAAATAGTCCAAAACATGACTTAATGATAATAAGTAGCGGAAATACAAACCGACACAGCCCTAACCAGGGTGTCACAAGTCATGAGCGTCTATAGGCCATAATCCAAGTCTCCTAAATCCATAAAATAGTACAAATGTTTGAAGGGAAATAGAAATGGGGTTGCAGACATCAACAGCTACCTCGTAGTCTCCGAACGCTCGCCTGAAACTGGAGAGATCAGCACTCGAGAGCGGTACCAACTACGCCTGAATATGTACACAGGGTGCATGGAGTAAAGTGAGTACTCCAACTCAGTGAGTAAAAAGGGTAAATAATGAATGAAAGTAAGAAAATACGTAAAGCATAAGGCATTCTATAATGAAGCAGTCAAATCGCTAAAAAGCAGTAAACCGGTGAAAAGTAGAGAAAAATCCTTTTTCAACAAATAAACAAGTAATTGACAGATAGTTAAGATAAAGTAAACAAATAGAAGTTTGCCCATCGGGCACAATATCAGCAACTTCCTCCCTTCGGGCTCAATCTCACATCACAATGGGTACCCGTACTCACTGGGGGTGTGCAGACTCCTGGAGGGGCCCCTTACGGCCCAAGCGCAATAACAAGCCATCTCGTGGCATCAAACTAGGCCCTCGGCCTCATATCAATCTAGTCACCTCGTGGCGTACATATCTCAGGCCCTCGGCCTCAAATCAGTATCAGTGTTTCCTCACAATATAGGCCCTCAGCCTTACTCAGTCCAAAAATCATCACAAGCCTCTCGGGAAATAGTAAAATAGTGGTTCTCAGCTCAAACATCATTTAAATATCATTTAAGTCTTAAAACTGAGTAGACATGGCTGAGTAGTAAAACAGTGGAAAATAACATGACTGAGTTCAAGTATAAAGCCAAAAACAGTGAAGAAATATTAAGAAAAAAGCCCCGAAGGGTTCACATAGTTGGCACTAGGCCCAACTATGGCATTCAACCCAAATGATGATGATAGCAAATAGTTTTCAATCAATTACACAGTAAAATCATCAATCGGGACGGACCAAATCACAATCCCCAATAGTGCATGACCCCACGCTCGTCTTCAAGCGTGTGCCTCACCTCAATATAGCACTACAATGTGCAATTCGGGGTTTCAAACTCTCAGGACATCATTTATAATCATTACTCACCTCGAACCGGATAAATCTCTAGCTCACGACGCCTTTGCCCCTCGAATTAGCCTCCACACGCGTCGAATCTATCCAAATCAGAACGAGGACGTCAAAATATTCTAAGGGAACAAAGCCCAAGCGAAAACAATCAATAAAGGGCACAAATCCCAAAATTACCCAAACCCGACCCCCGAGCCCACGTCTCGGAATTCAGAAATTTTCACATCAATGGATTTTTTATCTCCCCATGAATTATCAAAAGCTCTCAAGTCTGACCCCAAATGGTCCTTCAAATCCCAAATTAAAAGTCCAATTTCTCAAGCCCTAGTTCTTCAATTTTAGTCTTAGCTTTCATAATTTTCTTGGTGGAATTCACATAATAATCGAGTTTTTAGTCCAAGAATCTTACCTCCCAACGATTCCGCTTGAATCCCTCTTCAATCTCCTTCAAATATCTCCAAAAAACGAGAAGCAACGGATGAAATAAGACCCAAAATCGCGGACAAGACGAGCTTAAAAACATTCTGCCCAGGTCCAATTTATTTCTTCGCGAACGCGGTCAAACCCTCGCGTTCGCGAAGCACAAACTCACTTTGACCAATTTTTCCTCTACGCGAACGGGACATGATCATCATGAACGCGATGTTTCCTTGACCTTACCCTTCGTGAACGCGCCCACTCTTCCGCGAACGCGATGAACAATTGACCTTGAACCCATCTAACTCAAATCCTCTACGTGATCGCGAAGACCTTCTCGCGAACGCGATGCACAGCCTTGCAGCCCTTCGCGAACGCGTCACCTGCCTCACGAACGCGAAGGCTAAACTTCCACCTCCTTCAGCAAACTCTTCGCGAACGCGAGGGTCCTCTCGCGAATGCAAAGACCAAAATGTCTGCAAATGCTGGAACTCAAAATTTGCACTTTCTTAACTCCAAATGATCTGATTGATCACCCGAAACTCACCCGAGGCCCCCGGGACCTCAACCAAAGGCACCAACATATCCTAAAACCTTATTCAAACTTGTTCCAATCATTAAAACACCTCAAACAACATCAAATCACCCAAAACACATCGGATTCAAGCCTAGGTTTCTAAAATCTTCCGAAATACGCTTTTGATTAAAAAAACCCAACTAAACCACGTCCGAATGACCTGGAATTTTGCACACAAATCCCAAATGACACAATGAAGCTATTGCAACTCTCAGAATTCCATTCCAACTCCTATATCATCATATCGCCTATCAACCAAAAATTGCCAAAATATCAAGTTCGCCAATTCAAGCCTAATCCTACTCCGAACCTCCGAAACCCATTCCGATCACACTCCTAAGTCACAAATCACCTCCCGAAGCTAACCGAACCATCGGAACTCAAATCTGAGCCCTGTAACACATAAGTCAACATCCAGTTGACCTTTCCAACTTAAACTTCCTTAAAGGAGACTAAGTGTCTCAAACATTACCAAAACCATTCCGGACTCGATCCGACCAACCCGATACCACAAAACACGGATAACGAAGCATAAAGAAGCAGAAATAGGGAAAACGGAGATATAACTCATGAGATGACTGGCCTGGTCGTCACACATCCAATCTTTCTTCGCAAACGCGGTTAAAGCCTCGCGTTCGCAAAGCACAAACTCAAGTTGACCAAATTTTCCTCCTTCGCGAACGCGATGGACAATACCCCAGCTCTTCACGAACGTGTAACCTACCTCGCAAAAGCGAAGGATAAAACTCCATCCTCGCCTGCTAACCCTTCGCGAATGCGAGGGCCCACTAGAGAATGCGAAGGTCAATTTTTGCAACACTCAACAACAGTTTTCTGCAATCTCCAATAACTTGAAATGGTCAGATTGACCACCCGAATCACACCTGAGGCCAACATATCCCATAACATCATTAAAACTTGTTCCACCCTTCGGAACGCTCAAAACAATATCGAAACACCAAATTCGCATCGGATTCAAGCCTAAGAATTCCAAAATCTTCTAAATTACGCTTTTGATCAAAAAGTCTACCAAACCACGTCTGAATGACCTGAAATTTTGCACACACGTCCCAAATGACATAATAGAATTACTGTAACTCTTGGAATTCCATTCTGACCCCTATATCAAAATTTCACCTATCAAACGGAAAATGCCAAAATTCCAATTTCGCCAATTCAAGCCTAAATCTACTCTGAACCTCCAAAACACATTCCGATCCTGCTCCTAAGTCCTTAATCACCTACCGAAGCTATCCAAACCATCGGAACTCACATATGAGCCCTTTAATATATAAGTCAACATCCGGTTGATTTTTCCAACTTAAGCTTCCTCAAAAGAGATTAAGTGTCTTAAACCTTACCAAAACCTCTCCGAACCCGAGCCAACCAACCCGATCACACATAGAACTGATAAACCAAGCAATAAGAAGCAGAAATAGGGAAACGAAGCGGTAACTCATGAGATAATTGGCTAGGTCGTCACATCCTTCCCCTCTTAAACAAATGTTCGTCCTCGAACGAGTGAAAAAACATACTTGAAGCCTCAAACAGGTGAGGATATCTGCTCCGCATCTCCTGCTCGGTCTCCCAGGTAGCCTCTTTCACAGGCCAACCTCTCCACTGCAATTTCACTGAAGCTATATCCTTTAATCTTAACTTTCAAACTTGACGCTCCAAAATAGTTGTTGGCTCCACATCATAAGTCAAATAACCATTTAATTGCATCGTGCTGAAATCTAAAACATGAGACGGATCACTAATATACTTCTGGAGCATAGAAACATGAAATCTGGATGCACATTCGACAAGTTGGGTGGCAAAGCAAGCTCATATGCCACCTCCCCAATCCTCCGAAGCACCACAAAAGGCCCAATGAACCGATGACTCAATTTACCTTTCTTCCTAAATCTTGTAACACCCTTCATAGGCAAAACGTTCAACTGAACCTTCTAACCAACCATGTAGGACGCATCCCAAACCTTCCTATCAGTATAACTCTTTTGTCTCGACTACGTTTTACGAAGCCTCTCCTTAATTAACTTCACCTTTTCTAAAGCATCTTGCACCAAGTCTGTCCCTAATAGCCTAGCCTCACCCGGCTCAAACCAACCAACTAGAGATCTACACCGCCTCCAATACAAAGCCTCATATGGAGCCATCTGAATACTCGATTGGTAGTTGTTGTTATAAACAAACTCTGCAAGCAGTAAAAACTAATACCATGACCCGCCAAAATCAATGACACAAGCACGCAACATATCCTCTAATATATGAATAGTGCGCTCAGACTACCGTCTGTATGAGGGTGAAAAGTTGTGCTCAACTCAACCTGAGTACCCAACTCTTGCTGCACAGACTTCTAAAACTGCAAAGTAAACTGAGTGCCCCTATCCGAAATGATAGCAACTGGGACACCATGCAAACGAACAATCTCCCGGATATAGATCTCTGCCAACCGCTCTGAAGAATAGGTAGTCCACACAGGAATGAAGTGTGAGGACTTGGTCAGCCGATCCACAATCACCCAAAAGGCATCGTACTTCTTCAAAGTTCATGGGAGCCCAACTACAAAGTCCACGGTGATCTGCTCCCACTTCCACTCTAGAATATCCATTCGCTGAAGCAAGACACCTGGTCTCTGATGCTCATATTTCACCTGTTGACAATTGAGACACCTAGCTACAAATCCCACAATGTCCTTCTTCATTCTCCTCCATCAATAATGTTGCCTCAAATCCTGATACATCTTTGCGGCACCCGGATGAATGGAATACCGTGAGCTATAGGCCTCCTCCAGAATCAACTCCCGAAGCCCATCTACATTGGGTATGCATGTCAGGCCATGCATCCTCAATATCATATCATCACCAATAGTCACATCTCTAGCATCATCATGTTGAACTCTGTCCTTAAGGACAAGCAAATGAGGATCATCATACTGGCTCTCTCTGATGTGATCATATAAAAGAAAACCGAGAAACCACACAGGTCAATACACGACTGGGCTCTGAAATATCTAACCTCACGAACTGATTGGCCAAGGCCTGAACATCAACTGCAAAAGGTCTCTCCCCAACTGGAATATGTGCCAAACTCCATATACTCATTGTCTTTCGGCTCAAAGCATCCGCAACCACATTGTCCTTCCCTGGATGGTACAAGATAGTAATATCATAATCCTTTAGCAACTTCAACCACCTCCGCTGCCTCAAATTAAGATCCTTTCGTTTGAACAAGTGCTGGAGGCTACGATGATCAGTAAACACCTCGCAAGACACACCATACAAATAATGCCTCCAAATCTTCAACGCATGCACAATGGCAGCCAACTCCAAATCATGAACAGTGTAGTTCTTCTCAAGGGGCTTCAACTTACGAGAAGCATAAGCAATAACTCTACCCTCCTATATCAATACACACTAAATACCAACTCTCAAATCATCACAATACACAGTATATGAACCTGAAGTTGATGGCAAAACTAACACTAGAGTTGTGGTCAAGGCTGTCTTGAGCTTCTGAAAGCTCTCCTTACACTCATCCATTCATACAAATAAAGCACCTTTCTGAGTTAACTACATCAAGGGCGATGCGATAGATGAAAATCCCTGAACAAACCGGCGATAATAGCCCGCCAAACCGAGAAAGCTGCGAATCTCTGTGGCTGAGGATGGTTTGGACCAACTCTGAACCACATCTATCTTCTTCAGATCGACCTGGATACCCTCACTGGACACCACGTTCTCCAAGAAAGCCATTGAACTGAGCCAAAACTCACACGTAAAGAACTTTGCATAAAGCTTCTTCTCCGTCAATCTATGCAATACAATTCTCAAATGCTCTACGTGCTCTTGACTATGCGAATACACCAGAATATAATCAATGATAACTATGACAAACGAGTCGAGATAAGGCCGAAACACGCTGTTCATTAAATACATGAACGCTGCTGGGGCATTGGTAAGCCCAAAAGACATCACCAAGAACTCATAATGACCATATCGGGTCCTGAAAGCTGTCTTAAGAATATTGAGTCCCTGATCTTCAACTGGTGATAACCTGAACGAAGATCAATCTTGGAGAACACTCTCGCTCCCTGAAGTTGGTCAAACAAATCATCGATATGAGGCAAAGGATACTTGTTCTTGACTGTTACTTTGTTCAACTGCCTATAATCAATGCATATCCTCATGATGTATTAGGCCATGTGTGCAAAATTTAAGTTCATTCCGAGTTGATTTGTTATGTTTCGGTGCGCGTTTTGGAAGTTAAAACTTCGAAAGTTCATTAAGTTTGTTTTGAGGTGTGTTTCATTGTTTTGATGATGTTATACGCGATTTGAGGCCTCAAGTAGATTCGTACTATTTTATGGGACTTTTTGGTATGTTCATATGGGGTGCCAAGAGGCTCGGGTGAGTTTCGGATAGGTTTGGGTTGTGTTGCGCTCGATTTTTTTATGTTTCAACATAGTTTCTTCAAGCATAAATGTTACCGCATTAATAAAATGAGCTACACTTTCTATTTTGATTGAATCATTTGATCTGTAATGTAATTACGGAGGCATAGCAAAAAGAATTGTCGAATTTGGACATCGTATGAGGATTTTATGGCCATTGTACTAAGAACTGGGCTGCTAGATTTTTCAGATTAATTATGAAATTGCCACTAACTTTTTATTTAAAAATGGGATAATGCATAAAATCCACCCCATCCTATGACCGATTTACCAACTACACACCTTTCCTTTTACGGGGTCCTATTACCCCCCTAAACTTCTTTTTACCGTAATTTATTTGTCATTATTTGATCAATTAAACTCGACCCTCATCTATAAGACTATTCGTGTATACACGCTCTAATGGGCCCCACCCAATTCCCTTTTAATTTATCAAATCCCTTTTATTTCAGTAATTAAACCGACCCTATTTCATTTTTTCCTTTCCTACTCCCATTTTCTACGGTCCAAACTCACAATCCCCTCTTTGATTCCTTCCATAAAATCACCCCAATCATAATTTTCTCTTTAATATATTGCAAAATCGGCTCTAACATAATGTAAAGAAGTATGTAATCTCTGTTTTTAGGGTTCGTTTTGTTCAATTTCAGCAGGGAGTTACAATCTAGGGTTTAATTTGATATTGTGGTGTTACAATCAAGGTCAGCGCAGAAGTATTATCTATTTATTCGTCACAAACCAAGTCTAAAGGTTAGTTTTTTACTGTCTTCAATTGATTTTTGGTAGTTTATAGTTTTGTCAAAAAAATCGATCACTGTACAAAATTGTGAGATTTTGATTTTGAAACTGAGGGGTTTGCATGTTGATTATGATACTTATACTTTGATTTTTCGTGTTTTTTCACTGATGTGTTCTTGGTGGTAAGTTTTTTAGTGCTGCCCTATTTTCGGCAGAATAATTACTTTGATTGGGGATTTATCTGAAATTATTTGTTCCCTTTTACTTGTATTCAGGTATGGGTGTGTTTATATTGTTACTTTGAGATTGTTTCATGGTGGGGTCTTAGAGGTTGTATGTGGGGAACCAAGATATGTGGGTAGGGTAATGACAGAATATGTGAATGTTGATGTGGATACTTTATCTTATTTTGAGTTGGTGGACTATATTAAAGAATTAAGGTACAGCAGCAGTTGTACATTTAGTGTTAGGCCACCTAACTGTGGCATTATAGAAAATATAAACAATGATAGGGAGGTTTCAAAAATTGCACAGTTTTTGCAAAATGAAGCCATTTTGGAAGTATATGTCCAGCTCATGGGTATAGAGGAATCTGGTTCAGCTTTTAATAAAGAGGATGGGACCATTGAAGCAAGTGCTAGTCAAAACATTGAGGTTGGTGAGGAAGCTTTAAATGGTGCAGCAGCTACTTCACCTACATCTACTGATTCAGCAGCTGATCCAGCAGCTTTTCCACCAAATCCAGATCCATATTCATCCTCAACTGAGGAGGAATCTGATAAGTCAAGTGAAGATAGTTCAAATGATGAAGACTGATTTTTTTGGTGATGACATAGAGGATTATGGTAGTGATATACATGAAGAGTTCTTAGAGTTTAGGGTTGAGAGAAAGTCTTTACAGAGAAGAAAAAGAAAGGAAAGAGCTCCTGCTGATCCTGAAAATGTTCCATGTGGTGTAGCTGGGCCAGATTAGGGGTTTGATGAAACTGAAACAGGTAAAAAAAGTTTAGAAGGTAGGATAGGAGGTGATGAACGATATTACCCAAGTTTTGATGCTTGTAGCTTTGAAACAGATGAAGATGAAAGTTGGGTTGAAGATGGGGAAGAAGTTAGTGCAAATCTACCAAGAAGAAGGTCTTCTACCAAGAAGGTGGTTTATGATCCTACAGCTAAAAAGTTGTGTGGCAGCTGGGAATGATTTTTGGAGATGTTCAAGAATTTAGAGATGCAGTAACCAAGTATGTTGTTCAAAGGAGGGTTCAGGTGGAATGTAACAGCAGTAGTCAGTAGAGGTAGGGGAAGAGGAGGATCTTGGAATGTAACAGCAGCAGTCAGTAGAGGTAGGGGAAGAGGAGGATCTTGGAATGCAACTCACTCACAACCTAATGTATCCGGTGCTTATCATTCACTAGCAGCTTGGTTTGAATGTTCTGCACCTAATACATCATCTAATGCAACTCACTCACATCCTAATGCATCTGCTGCACCTAATGCGTCTACTGCTACACTAAATAGAGGAAGGGTAAAGGGTGTGGAAAGTACAAAATAATTTAAAAGGCCAAGAGTGATGGGAATGGGTGTGTTTCAAGCAGAAAATGGCTTCAAAACTTTGAATGTAAGTGTATATTCCTTGTGGTATTCAATTTATTTTGTAGAGTTGTGATAACTTATTTACTTTATTCTTTCTCTGTAGCCTGGGATGCCAAGTAGTAGAATAGTAGCCACACCAAGTACTAGAATAGAGCCCACGGGACCAATAATGATAACAAGGTCAGCTGATGTAACTGGTGACATTGGTTTCAAGCCAAGTAGTGGACTGAAATGGAAAGGGAAACCAGTAATCACAACAAGAAGGCTGCAAGAGATTAGAGGGCAACATTGAATTCAAACAAGTACTGGTGTATCAAAAAACCTAAGCCAGACTAGCAGTTCTGCACATCCTTAGTTCTGCCATAAACAATGTATATGGTTGTTTTTGTTGACTGCAATATGCAGTTTTTGTATATGTAAGCTAGACAGTTGGTTGTTTTTGTTAAGTGCAATCTGCTATTTTTGTATATGTAAGCTACACAGTTGGTTGTTTTCGTTGACTGCAATCTGCAACTGTTATCCTATTAGAACAGATAATGTGTTAGTTATTGATTGTTGCCTTAGTACATTTGATGTTTTGTTGACTGATTTTGGTGGTGTTTATGAAATGTGGTAACTATATTTCTATGAAATTCAGTGGTGTCTTGCCATTTATATAAATCAACATATTGAGACTTATATATATAAGTTGAAAGAATCTAGGAATCGATCATGGCAAGTGAGTTTAATACATAATTCACTTCCACATAGCATATATTAAAATGAAGTTACATACCATAATGACAAAAACAACTACTACTGCAGCAAGACTGCTATTACAGCTTCTTTTGATCAACACAAACAACTACTACTGCATCAAGACTGCTATTATAGATTCATTTGATCAACACATAACAAGAAAGACAAAACACAATACACAAATTGAACTTCCTATTAAGCCAACACCAGCCCCCCTTATCTTTTTCATCATCCTTGGTATTTTTCAGACTTTCAAGCTCAACCAACTGCATCTTGAGGCATTCATAATGTGACAAATCTTCTTCCATCTCTTTAATTTTGTAGAACAATCTTGGAAGAATAAACTTTGATCTTTCGTCAACTTCATTGTCCCTCCATTGAAAAAATTTGCAACTCTTGGCCTAAAATTTTTTTAAATTGGAATAAATTTAATGACAACATACAAAGATAATGAACCATATTAGACGAGTTAGAAATGAATACATACACCATAGCAGGGGCAAGACCAAAATCTTCGGCCTGGATTACGCTTCGACCAAGAAGTCTGCATTTGCAGCAAAAATCCATGTTTACATCGCACCTGAACATTCAGCATTGGGTCTTCATCGTCCATACACAGTCTATTCAAGTTGGTATTTTCCATTTCATAACCCTAATTCCTAAAATATAAAAATTGGGGAAGAAATTTCAAACCATAACATAAAGATTATGAAATCGAATTGACTGAAGATTAGTATTTTAAGAATTATGTGATTGAAACTCACCTCAATTTCAGCTGCAGTAGCAGCAATTCTTCAACAATGGTAGAGAGTCTTTTAGTTTAGAAAGAGGGATAAAGATAATGGGTTAAATTAAAATAGGTGATTTTAACATTGGGGACCTTTTTATGGCTTATTTGGCATTACACGTGGCCAATGAATGGCAGACAAGCCTTTTAAAATAAGGCCTCACGCGCTTGGAAGAGGTGTAGTCACGGTTGAGTTTAATTGATCAAATAATGACAAATAAATTACGGTAAAAAGAAGTTCAGTGGGGTAATAGGACCCCCGAAAAGAAAAGGTGTGTAGTAGGCAAATGGGTCATAGGATGGGGTGAATTTTATGCATTATCACTTTAAAAATCTTCACTATTTTCAAACATTGAAACCAACATATCTCCTTCAATATAAGGTCGAATGGAGTAATTCAAGAGCCTAACTTAACTAGAATTTCATAAGGAATCCATTGGAGGCATCAAAAGTGAGTTTTGAGATTTTTTGGCATGAGAAAAAAGGCAAAATAGCTGGCAAAAAATGTATAAAATAAGGGTTTGTTCATTTGGTCATATTTTGAGTTGGGGAGCTTGGATTTCTTCAATTTTGAAGGCGTTTTTCACCATATAGATTGGGGTAAGTGTTCTCTACTTGATTTTGATTATATTTCATGAATCCATCTTTGTTTATGGCATCGATTGATGTTTTCAATGTGAAATTTGGGTGGTGTTTTTCTTAAAGTTTCATAAAATGAATTTTTAGGTTTTGAATATCAACGCGAAGGTCAATTTTTTGCAACACTCAACAACAGTTTTCTGCAATCTCCAACAACTTGAAATGGTCAGATTGACCACCCGAATCACACCTGAGGCCATCGGGACCTCAACCAAACATGCCAAAATATCCCATAACATCATTCAAACTTGTTCCACCCTTCGGAACGCTCAAAACAATATCGAAACACCAAATTCGCATCGGATTCAAGCCTAAGAATTCCAAAATCTTCTAAATTACGCTTTTGATCAAAAAGTCTACCAAACCACGTCCGAATGACCTAAAATTTTGCACACACGTCCCAAATGACATAATAGAATTACTGTAACTCTTGGAATTCCATTCTGACCCCTATATCAAAATCTCACCTATCAACCGGAAAATGCCAAAATTCCAATTTCGCCAATTCAAGCCTAAATCTACTCTGAACCTCCAAAACACATTCCGATCCTGCTCTTAAGTCCTTAATCACCTACCGAAGCTATCCAAACCATGGGAACTCACATCTGAGCCCTTTAATATATAAGTCAACATCCTGTTGATTTTTCCAACTTAAGCTTCCTCAAAAGAGACTAAGTGTCTTAAACCTTACCAAAACCTCTCCGAACCCGAGCCAACCAACCCGATCACACATAGAACTGATAAAACCAAGCAATAAAAAGCAGAAATAGGGAAACGAAATGGTAACTCATGAAACGATTGGCTAGGTCGTCACATCCTTCCCCTCTTAAACAAATGTTCGTCCTCGAACGAGTGAAGAAACATACCTGAAGCCTCAAACAGGTGAGGATATCTGCTCCGCATCTCCTGCTCGGTCTCCCGGGTAGCCTCTTTCACGGGCCGACCTCTCCACTGCAATTTCACTGAAGCTATATCCTTTAATCTTAACTTTCAAACTTGACGCTACAAAATAGTTGTTGGCTCCACATCATAAGTCAAATCACCATCTAATTGCACCGTGCTGAAATCTAAAACATGAGACGGATCACTAATATACTTCTAGAGCATAGAAACATGAAATACTGTATGCACATTCGACAAGTTGGGTGGCAAAGCAAGCTCATATGCCACCTCCCCAATCCTCCGAAGCACCAAAAAAGGCCCAATGAACCGAGGACTCAATTTACCTTTCTTCCTAAATCTTATAACACCCTTCATAGGCAAAACATTCAATTGAACCTTCTCACCAACCATGTAGGACACATCCCGAACCTTCCTATCAGCATAACTCTTTTTGTCTCGACTGCGTTGTACGAAGCCTCTCCTTAATTAACTTCACCTTTTCTAAAGCATTTTGCACCAAGTCTGTCCCTAATAGCCTAGCCTCACCCGACTCAAACCAATCAACTAGAGATCTACACCGCCTCCCATACAAAGCCTCATATGGAGCCATCTGAATACTCGACTGGTAGTTGTTGTTATAAGCTAACTCTGCAAGTGGTAAAAACTAATACCATGACCCGCCAAAATCAATGACACAAGCACGCAACATATCCTCTAATATATGAATAGTGCGCTCAGACTACCGTCTGTATGAGGGTGAAAAGTTGTGCTCAACTCAACCTAAGTACCCAACTCTCGCTGCACAGACTTCTAAAACTGCAAAGTAAACTGAGTTCCCCTATCCGAAATGATAGCAACTGGGACACCATGCAAACGAACAATCTCCCGGATATAGATCTCTGCCAACCGCTCTGAAGAATAGGTAGTCCACACAGGAATGAAGTGCGCGGACTTGGTCAGCCGATCCACAATCACCCAAAAAGCATTGTACTTCTTCAAAGTTCATGGGAGCCCTACTACAAAGTCCACGGTGATCTGCTCCCACTTCCACTCTAGAATATCCATCCGCTGAAGCAAGCCACCTGGTCTCTGATGCTCATATTTCACCTGTTGACAATTGAGACACCGAGCTACAAATCCCACAATGTCCTTCTTCATTCTCCTCCACCAATAACGTTGTCTTAAATCCTGATACATCTTTGCGAAACTCGGATGAATGGAATACCGCGAGCTATAGGCCTCCTCCAGAATCAACTCCCGAAGCCCATCTATATTGGGCACGCATGTCAGGCCATGCATCTTTAATACCATATCATCACCAATAGTCACATCTCTAGCATCATCATGCTGAACTCTGTCCTTAAAGACAAGCAAATAAGGATCATCATACTGGCGCTCTCTAATGTGATCATATAAAGAAGACCGAGAAACTACACATGCCAATACACGACTGGGCTCTGAAATATCTAACCTCACGAACTGATTGGCCAAGGCCTGAACATCAACTGCAAAAGGTCTCTCCCCAACTGGAATATATGCCAAACTCCACATACTCACTGTCTTTCGGCTCAAAGAATCGGCCACCACATTGTCCTTCCCCGGATGCTACAAGATAATAATATCATAATCCTTTAGCAACTTCAACCACCTCCGCTGCCTCAAATTAAGATCCTTTCGTTTGAACAAGTGCTGGAGGCTACGATGATCAGTAAACACCTCGCAAGACACACCATACAAATAATGCCTCCAAATCTTCAACGCATGCACAATGGCAGCCAACTCCAAATCATGAACAGTGTAGTTCTTCTCAAGGGGCTTCAACTTACGAGAAGCATAAGCAATAACTCTACCCTCCTATATCAATACACACCAAATACCAACTCTCAAATCATCACCATACACAATATATGAACCTGAAGCTGATGGCAAAACTAACACTAGAGTTGTGGTCAAGGCTGTCTTGAGCTTCTGAAAGCTCTCCTTACACTCATCCATTCATACAAATAAAGTACCCTTCTGAGCCAACTAGGTCAAGGGAGATGCGATAGATGAAAACCCCTGAACAAACCAGCAATAATAGCCCACCAAACCGAGAAAGCTGCGAATCTCTATGGCTGAGGATGGTTTGGACCAACTCTGAACCACATCTATCTTCTTCAGATCGACCTGGATACCCTCACTGGACACCACGTTCCCCAAGAAAGCCATTGAACTGAGCCAAAACTCACACGTAAAGAACTTTGCATAAATCTTCTTCTCCGTCAATCTCTGCAACACAACTCTCAAATGCTCCGCGTGCTCCTGACTACGCAAATACACCAGAATATCATCAATGAAAACTATGACAAATGAGTCGAGATAAGGCGGAACACGTTGTTCATTAAATGCATGAACGCTGCTGGGGCATTGGTAAGCCCAAAAGACATCACCAAGAACTCATAATGACCATATCGGGTCCTGAAAGCTGTCTTAAGAATATCTGAGTCCCTGATCTTCAACTGGTGATAACCTGAACGAAGATCAATCTTGGAGAACACTCTCGCTCCCTAAAGCTGGTCAAACAAATCAACAATACGAGGCAAAGGATACTTGTTCTTGACTGTTACTTTGTTCAACTGCCTATAATCAATGCACATCCTCAGAGTGTCATCCTTCTTCTTCACAAATAGAACTGGCACACCCCAAGGTGACACAGTAGGCCAAATAAACCCCTTATCAAGGAGTTCTTGAAGCTACTCCTTTAACTCCTTCAACTCTATTGATGCCATATGATACGGCGGAATAGAAATAGGCTGAGTGCCCAGCACCAGGTCAATACAAAAATTAATATCCCTATCCGGTGGCATGCCCGGTAGGTCTACAGAAAACACATTGGGGAAACTCCCTTATAACTGGAACAGAATCAATACTAGGAGTCTCAACACCGACATCCCTTACAAAGTTTAGATACGAAAGACAACCCTTCCCAACCATATACTGGGCCTTCAAGAATGAGATTACTCTACTAGGAACATAATCAGTCAAACCTTGCCACTCAATCTGTGGCACACCCAGTATAGCCATTGTCATTGTCTTAGCATGGTAGTCCAGAATAGCATGACATAGAGATAGCCAATCCATAGTTAAAATAACATCAAAATCCACCATACATAATAGTAAAAGATCCACTCAGGTCTCCAGAACCCCAATAGTCACCACACACGACTGGCACACATGGTCTACAACAATAGTATCGCCCACCGGAGTAGATATATGAACAGGTAAAACAAGAGACTCACGGGGAGTATCCAAATAATGAGCAAAGTATGATGACATATAAGGAAGGGTGGAACCGGGATCTCTGTGGTAGACTGAGACAATACCTGTAATAATAGCATCAGAAGCAATAGCATCAGGTCAAGCTGGAAGTGCATAGAAATGGGCCTGACCACCACCTGATCGACCTCCCCCTCTAGGGTGACCCCTAACTAACTGATCTCCACCCTTAGCTGGTTGGGTAGGTGGTGGTGAAGTAACTGGTGTTGAAGCCGATGGCTGACTCCTATGCTGAGATGAACCCGCAAAATAACGAGGACACTGCCTCCACATATGACCCATCTCTCTACACTCATAGAACCTCCAGGGTGCTGGAGACGGGGATTGAAGGGAACCCCTAGCACCGGAATGACTAGCAAATGCACCCTACATAGAAGAGCCCTGAACTGATGGAGCACGGGATGAACTCTGAGGAGGAAGGGAACTAAGTGATGACTGACCCTGATGAGAACTATGAGAACCATGACCCGATGATGCCCCACGATAAACTGGGCGAGCTGGCTTAGCATGCCTGAATGGACGACCTCTACCGTGCTGAAACTGACCTCTCGAAGGAGCACCGCCATAACTACCAGATCCTTGAGGCCTCTTGGCCTCCCTCTCTTCTCGCTCCTAGCGACGAACTAACTCAATCTCACGAGCAATGTCTACAACCTCCTCAAAAGTATCACCAGACACCCTCTCCCTGGCCATGAGAATACAAAGCTGATAAGTGAGACCATCTACAAACCTCTTAATCCTTTCTCTATTTATCGAAACCAACCAAATAGCATGGCGAGCTAACTCGGAGAACCTCATCTCATACTGCATCACAGTTATGTCTCTTTGACGTAACCACTCAAACTACCTGCGCAGCTCCTCGCTGTGAGACTACGACACATAATTCTCCAAAAAGAGAACAAAGAACTGCTGCCAGGTAAGGGGCGCTACACCAACAAGCCTACGCCTCTCATACACCTCTCACCAAGTGAAGGCAGCTCCAGAAAACTGAAAAGTAGTGAAAGCAACCCCGCTGGTCTCCAGAATACCCGTTGTGTGAAGAATCCTCTAACACTTATCTAAGAAACCCTGGGCATCCTCGCCCTCTACACCACTGAAAGTAGGAGGCTGAAGTCTACCAAACCTCTCCAACTTACGCTGCTCATCCTCTGGTATGCAGGAGCTACATAGTCCTGAGAAACTGCAACCAGTTGGGCTAGATGTGCCCCCGGTGTCTTTAGTCCCTGCACGGTCTACTCAGGTGTGCGAGCGGCGGGAGTCTTAGTGCCTCTCCTGGCCTGAGAAGTAGTTGCAGCTGTAGCAACTGAGACATCCTAAGCTAGGCCAGTGCATACTGATAGAATCTGAGCCAAGGCCTCCTGAAGACCCGGAATCACAATGGGCACAGCTGGTGCCTGAGCTGGTGCTGCTAGAGCATCCACAACTTGGACCTGATCCTAAACTGGGGCAGCCGGTGGATCTGCAGGTGCTGCCCTAGCTGCTATGCGGGCCACACCTATGCCTCTACCGCAACCACAACCACGTCCTCGGCCTCTAGTGGCCACAGTTGGTGGTACTGGTGGTCGTCCATCCTGACCGGTAGCACGTGTCCTCACCATCTGTGAGAGAATAGAATAACATAAATTTAGTACTCGGATCAATAAATTCCCACAATAAGAATTTCAAGAATATGAAGTTTTTTCTAAAGGTTCTACAGCCTCTCAAAGATAAATACAAACGTCTCTGTATCGATCCGTGAGACTCTACTAAACCTGCTCATGACTCATGAGACCTATGTAACCTAGGCTCTAATACCAGCTTGTCCTGACCCTAAACCTGGGTCCGGTCGTGATGGCGCCTCTCGTGAAGACAAGGCCAGACGACACACTCCCAATACATTTTTAAGCAATTAAATAATACAAATTAAGTCTTAATCATAATAATAATAATCCCAAAATAAGGTGAATAATACAGTTTGTGGAATAGACATAGCCCGGCATCGGGGTGTCACCAGTCATGAGAATCTATCATAAAAACTACAAGTCTAAAAGAGTCTACACAACTATTACATAACTAAAAAAAGGAGAAAATAAGATAGAGGAAGAAGCACTAGGCTGCGAATGCCGAGCAGTTACCTAGTGAGTCTCCAGAATCTGTTGGAAAGCTCTCAACCCTCGCAAGCAGGACCTGATGCGCCTGAATCTACATACGGGGTACAGGGAGTAAAGTAAGTACTCTAACTCAGTGAGTAGTAATAATAAATAGAGACTGAAGGATAAGAAATCACGTAAAAGCGCATCAACATACTATAAAAAAGTAGTATAAAGCCAGTAAAAGCAATGAAACAGTGAAAACATGTAAAAACGCTTAGTTCAGAGGAAGTTCTTTAAAACACCTTTTTAACAGTTAAACAATTAAATGAAAAGCAGCTAGAACAGATAAACACATAAAAATCTGCCCCTCAGGCACAATGTCAACAGAATTCGCCCCTTGGGCAATACCATGGAACAATACTAACCCCCCGGGCTATATCTCATATCACAATGAGTACCCGCGCTCACTGAGGGTGTGCAGACTTTGGGAGGGGCCCCTTACGGCCCAAGCGCAATATCAAGCCATCTCGTGGCGTATAATCTCAAGATATCGGCCTCATAATCATAAATCAGCTCAATAACCTCACAACACAGGCCCTCGGCCTTACTCAGTCAGAATCTCATAAGCCACTTAGGCAACAGTAAAACATGATGCTCAGCCCAAAATATCATTTAAAATATTATTTTAAGTGTTAAAACAGAGTAAACACGACCGAGTTATGAATAACAGTAGAATATAGCATGTCTGAGTACAAGTATAAAGTCAAAATAGTGAGGAAATATCAAAAACAATCCCCTAAGGGTTCAAATAGCTGGCAGGAGGGCCACATATGGCATTCAGCCCAAAACATGATGATAGCAAATAGTTTTCAATCAAATACACGGAAAAGCAGTCATTCGGGATGGACTAAGTCATAATCCCCAACATTGCACGACCCCACGCTTGTCATCTAGCGTGTGTGTCACCTCAATATTGTGCAGCAATGTGCAATCCGGGGTTTCATACCCTCAGGACAACATTTACAATCATTACTCACCTCTATCCGGTCCAAATCTCTAGCTCGCAATGCCATTTCCCCTCGAACCGGCCTCCGGATACTCCAAATCTAATCAAAATCAGTGCAAAACCATCAAAATATGCTAACGGGAACAAATCCAACTCAAAAGAAATCAAATTACAACACAAAACCTGAAATTGGCCAAACACAACTCTTGGGAATAAGTACAAGGTGAGTATGAGTAAAATATTTGCTAAATTCAGCTCCAAAGAAAAAATCTCTAACAAAGTCTACAACTTCCTTCTTGATGATAACCCAAGTAACCTGGTAAAAATGCCCTTTAAATCCATCTAGACCAGTTGAGCTACTTGGTTCCATGGAAAAAATAATATCTTCGATCTCCTCCTGAGTAGGCATCTTTAGCAAAGAAATATTTCATCTTCTAAAATGAGGTTTTCACAATGTCTAAGAATATGCATATTGGAACCATTATTCTATTTGGTAAATATGTGTTTAAATTAATCAACTGCAGCATCAAAAATGGCTTGGTTACCCTCGACCTAATTTCCTTGTCTGTTCTATTAATTATAAGTTTCAATGATGAAAAATAATATATTACATTAGGTGTAGGATCACAAGGAATAAAATTATAGGATTCAAGAAGCAATACCAGTCAGGAATAGATCAAGGAAAAGAATCAATGATCAGCGATGAAAAAAAGAAGAAGGAATAAGCAGTAGAGATCCAGCAAGAATAATCCATCAGAGAATGACAGAAGCTAACAAGGAAAACATCAATGATTAGCGATGAAAAAGGAAGAAGCAGCAGAGATCTGGCAAGAATAATCAATCAGAGATTGACAGAAAATATTACTGGAAGGCCCCAAATCAAAGGGAAATGAGATCACTGAAAATCAATAAAGCCAGAAATCAAGGGATCCAGCGGATATGCCTCAAATAACACAGAGATATGCCTAGCGGATGGAAAGCTCGTCAAGACCATAAATCAAGGAAGATCAACGGGAACTTGACTTTATTATTAGAAAGAATTAATTTATGATTCCTTTCAAGGATCAACTCCCTTTGGGTTTACAATCTCTCAAGATTCTTGAAGGCCTCATGGAAAGTATATATACAGATGTTCCGGACAAGAAATGAACATACTTTGAACGAACCATCTTCACTCTTTTTGTTCTACTCCAAACAAGCATTGTAGTTCCTTTAGATCTGTTGTGTAATTAGTGAGAGAAGAAAAATAAATAAACACCGATGAGGCATTGTATCAAGAAAAGAAAATAGACATACAGATTAAGTTGTTGGTGTAAAGCTACATCATCTATTCTATACTCAAGAAATATCGATCACTGAAAGAGAACACCCTTGCAACCCAAAGGGACAGGACTAGGATCCATATTGAATCCAAACCAGTATAAATATGTTGATGTCTTAATTTCCTGTATTTTATTTCTGGATTTACTATTATCCTATTCTTATTTCTTGTCGACTAATTGGTAAACTAGTCAACTACTTATCGATATTTTTTAATAAGCAATTCACCCTCCTCTTATACTTTCAATTGGTATCATATCTAGTCTCACACTTTTTGTTTAACAGCTTGTGAGAGAAGATCATGGAAAATCAAGTTATTGTTGGAGCACTCTTTCAAGAAGGAACATCGCAAGTTACGCCACCGTATTTCAATTGACAACACTTTTCTCACTAGAAAGTGCGTATGAAAATATATGCAAAGTCCTATGACGTCAAAGTTTGGCAAGTTATCAAAAAGGGAAACTATCCACTACAATCAACTGCTCAACCACCTGCTGATATAGAAGATACATATGAGTACACAGATGAGCAAATGACAGTTGTTCAAGTCAATGCTAAAGAAAGAAACTTATTTTATAATGTTATAAGTGGAGTGGAATATGAGAAAATATCTAGTTATGATACAACCAAAGAAATGTAGGATAAACTGAAGTTACTTATAAAGGAACCAGCAAAGTAAATTACTCACATCAACATATTGGTTCATGACTACGAACTTTTCCAGATGAAAGTAAGAGAATACATTGAAGAAATATTTGTGAGGTTCAGCAAAATCATTAGTGATCTAAAAGCTTTTGGTAAACCATACTCAAGTGGTGATCAAAATCGGAAAATTTTGAGGAGTCTACCTACCACTTGGTAGACAAAAGTAGTTGCACTCGAATCACAAGATCTAAATAAACTTTCTTATGATGAGCTTTGAGGAGATCTTATAACATTCTAGAAAACTCACTTCAAGAAAACAAGCCAGGAAGAAAAGAAGAAAAATAGTCACCTTCAAGGCTACAACTAAAAGGACAGAAAATGATATTGATGACGACCTTGAAGCTCTTGAAGAAGAGATCGCCATGGTATCAAGGAACATGGATAGTTTGATGAGGAGATACAGAAACACAAGAAGAGGTAGTATACCAACCAGGCGAACTAGGCAATATAATAAACAAGACAAGAATAATGGAAAATGCTATAAGTATGGAAGATATGGGCATGTTTAACTTGAATTCCTAGATCTTAAAAGAAAGGTTTCCAGAGGATTCAACAAGAACAAATCATTTGGAAGATGGAGTGATGAAGATAATTTAGAACACAAAAAGATAGAAATCTATGCTTCATGACAATCCTGGAAAACGACATGAACAAACTCTCAGACAAATGAAGATGCATCAGACGATGAATACAAAGATGATAATGAGAATTGTTTCATGGAATGAGGTGAAACAAGCGAGGTAAGATCTTATAACTATGAAAGATGTAATGAATTATAGGATATTCTTGACCTTACTCTAAAAGAGTCTCAAAAAAATGATGAATGAACTAAGGAGACTCAACAGGGAAAAGAAAGATTGGGAACTCAAGCTTGAAATATGTGAAATTGAAAAGGAGGTACTTCAAGATGAAGTTTGGGAATTATAAATACAACTCAATGGCATGCGCAAATCTACCAGTCATAGTTCTGTCAAGTCTAACTAGGCGACTTACAAGTCAACTGGATCAGGACCAGCTAGAACAGAGTCCACTAGTACTAACACAAGTGGAAGATCTAAGAATGCATCAGCCCCTATCTGTCACTACTGTAATAAAAGTGGACATAAATATTCCTTCTATCGATTTCATATATCTAACATTTCAGGGTGGATTTGGAAACCTAAAAACAACCCCGATCTTATTAAAACTAACCAATAAGGACCCAAGCAAGCTTGGGTACCTAAAAGAAAGTGATAATCATGTTTTACAGGAACACCACAGAAAGACCTGCAAAGGAAAATGGTACTTAGATAGTGTGTGTTCCAGTCACATGATAGGTGACATAAATCTGTTCAAAGAAGTTAAAAAAATAAACGGAGGAAGTGTTAAATTTGGCGATGACTCAATAACAACTGTGATATTACTGAAGTTTATCTTGTAGATGGACTTAACAATAATCTTCTGAGTATAAGTCAGCTATGTAATTCAGGGTACGAAGTAAAGTTCAAGAAAACAGGCCGTGCTATTGAAGATGAGACATGTAAAATAATCCTCCCAGGAAAAAGGTATGAAAATACTTATACTCTTGATGGTCTTGAAAATCTAGATGGTCACATTTTCTTAGCATCCATATCTGATGATCCATGGTTATGGCATAAGAAACTTGGTCATGCAAGCATGCATATTATAGAGAAACTCTCCATGCATGATTTAGTTATTGGTTTCCCTAAACTCATTTTTTCTAGAAGTTATGTATGTGATGCATGTCAGATTGGTAAACAAACCAGAAACTCTTTAAAAAATAAAAACATTGTGTCTACATCAAAGCTTTTACAATTGCTTCATATGGATTTATTTGGACCCACCAGAACTGCTAGCATAGGAAGAAAATTATATGTTTTTGTTATTGTTGATAACTACTCACGTTTTACATGGGTGATTTTTCTATCTCACAGATGAAGGTTTGAAAAACTTTGAGATCTTCTCTAAAAGAGTTGAAAGAGAAAAAGGGTATCTTATTACAACCATTCAAAGTGATCATGGAGAAGAATTTGAAGACTTCTGCAATGTTCAAGGATACACCCACAACTTTTCAGCTCCAAGATCACCCTAACGGAATGGAGTAGTTGAGCGGAAAAATAGAACTCTGCAAGATATGGCCGGAATTGTGATACTAGAATATCCCTTGCCAAATCACTTTTGGACAGAAGCAGTAAGCACAACTTGCCACATTCTCAACATATGTCTCATAAGACCTATCTTGAAGAAAATTCCATATGAACTATGGAAAGGTAAACGACCCAACATAAGTTATTTCCATCTGTTTGGCAGTAAGTGTTTCATCAACAACAATGGTAAGGACAAACTTGGAAAAATTGATCCAAGAAGTGATGAAGGTATTTTTCTAGCTTATTCCATAAACAGTAGATCTTTTAGAGTTTATAATAAATGCACTCTATCTATAGAAGAATTAGTACATGTTATATATGATGAAAATAGCACTACGATCGAGAAAGGAATTATTGCAGGTGATGAAGATCTCAATCAAGAAACACCTCAGTCAAGCAAACTTCAAGAGTCGACTGACAGGCTAGACGGTGTCACATAGTCAACTATAGAGCTTGACAATAGTAAACCGGAATCACAGAAGGAGTCAACTACTCATACAAGTGTAACACGTCCAAATGAATGGAGAAGTGAACCAGAATATCCTCAAAAGTTTATCATAGGAGATCAAGTGAAGGAATGAAAACCAGGGGAGCTCTCAAGAAAAAGGCAAATATAGCAGTGATCGCGCAGATTGAACCGAACAAGATAGAGGAAGCTCTAAAAGACTCAAGCTGGATACAAGCAATGCAGGAAGAACTGGATCAGTTTGACAAAAACCAACTGTGGAAATTGCTACCTAAGCCTAAAGATGCTACTGTAATTGAAAAAAATGGGTTTTCAGAAATAAGCTCAATGAAGATGGAAAGGATGTGAGAAACAAAGCCAGATTAGTAGCTCAAGGGTACTTACAGCAGGAAGGAGTCGACTACGATGAAACCTTTGCTCCAGTAGCTCGACTAGAGTCAATACGAATTCTTCTTGCATACACATCCTTCAAAAGATTTAGACTTTTTTCGATGGATGTCAAAAATGCTTTCTTAAATGGATTCATTAGAGAGGAGGTATATGTAAAACAACCTATTAGTTTTGAAGACTCAATGTGATGACCCAATAGGTCATCTTATATTTTAGAATCTAATTCTGTGTTACAAAGCCTCAAATACCTTATTTTAGGCTTTCTCGATTTATGTTCAAAGTCTGGGTGTTTTTTTTTTGGAAAGCTTTTATTTTAAAAACTGATAAAAAATAAGAATTTTGCCTTAAAAATTCATTTGAGTTGACTTTGGTCAATATTTTGAGCAAACGGATCCGGATCCATATTTTGACGGTCCCGATGGGTCCGTATCATAATTTGGGACCTGGGCGTATGCCCGGAATCCAATTCGGAGGTCCCTAGCTGGAGTTATTAATTTTTGTCGAAAATTGAAAATTTAAAGGTTTAATGATTTTTAAGAATTGACCTATGTTTGATTTTGTTGATACCGAGTTCGCATTTTGGTTTCTGAGTTGGTTTGACGTGATTTGGAAGTCCAGTTGTGAAAATAGAAGTTTTAAACATTTCTTGAAAATTTCATTTGATTTGATGTCCAATTCATAGTTCTAGGCATTATTTTGGTGTTTTGATCGCGCGAGCGAGTTCGTATGAGGTTTTTGGACTTGTGTGCATATTTGGTTTGGGGCCCCAAGGGCTCGAGTGAGTTTCGGATATGCTACAGACCTTTTTAACTTTGAAATTTTTTGGTTTTTCTCATTCCTGCTGGTGTCTAGTGTAAGCTTCTATGCCATCGCGTAGCCAACCACGATCACGAAAGGTAAGTTGGTACTTGGAGAAAAATACTCTACGTGAACGCGAGGGATAGGACACGAACGTGGAGCAGTGGGGGTACTACCCTTCATGAACGCGTCCACGCCCACACAAACGCGTAGCATTGGATGGGTTGGGCTAGGACTTGGCCATTGTTCTATGCGAACGCTATGTAGGGATCACGAATATAGAGGCTAGGTGACTAAGCCTACTCGAATGCATAGATCAACTTGCTATTGCGTAATCCACTGAGGCTTTGCTCTTCGCGAACGCGTCAAGTTCAGGCGAACGCGATGAATACTTGACGCCTAGTGATTAAAAACAGAACCAATTACGGGATTTTTTCATTCTTTCAATATTTCAAAATTTGAAAACCCTAGAGGCAATTTTCCCCATAGTTTTTCTTCTCCAATTTGTTGGTAAGTGATTCTAACCTACTTTCTTTCAACCACTTATTACATTTCATAATTTTTCGACCTTAAATCTAGGATTTTCATGGTGGAATTGGGGGTTTGGGTAGAATTAGGAATTTTTGTAAAACTGAAATTTAGATCTCAAATTGAGGTCAGATTTCGAAATAAATTATATAACCGAGCTCGGGTTTGAATAGGTAAATGAATTTTGGTTCGAACCTCGGGTTTTGACCAAGCGGGTCCAGGGTTGATTTTTGACTTTTTGTGGAAAGTTTGGGAATTCTAAATTTATGTGTTGTATTTGATTCCTTTAGCAATGTTTGATATTATTGAGCCAATTGTGGCTAGATACGAGTGGTTTGGAGGCGGATTCTAGGGGAAAGGCCCGGATAGAGCTTTGAATTGACTGCGAAGTGAGGTAAGTGTTGAGTTTAACATTGACTTGATGGAATTAGGAACCCTCAGACTATGTGCTATGTGAATTTCATGTGAGTAACGTATATGCGAGGTAGTGAGTGCTTATACATTGCCGAATTATCTGTTTTCCCTAATTTTCTGCTTTTCATTAATTATTTCCTTCCCTGTCTTAACTGTTATATGTTTTAAATGCTTTCCATGTTTAACTACTACCTGTTAATCAATGTCTTCTCCTGTTAATGATGTTAAATCTTTTCATAGTTTCTGGATTCCCTGCTATTTGCTTAAATTGACTTACTTACACCTTCTAATTGTCATTTACTGAACTGGTTTCACTGTGCAGTATTACTTAAGTAGATTCCTATGTGGTACAAGGTTTCCTTTTTGGTTCAGTTTGGTATTTATTGGTTGCAAAGGTTTTCGTGATTTGAATTGTTAATTTCACTATGCACACTGAGTATTTGGTACTGATATGGTGGGATCGGGTTGCACGTCGCAACATGTGGAATAATGGAGGATTGATATGGTGGAATAAGGGTAAAATTGTACTGATACGATGGGATCGGATTGCATGCCGCAATAGGTGGAAAAAGGGTGGATTGATACAGTGAAATAAAGGTGAATTATAATACTGATATTGATATATGGTAGGATCGAGTTGCGTGCCGCAACATATATATATTATTTACTGTTGTTGATGTTATTACAATGAAATAACAGATGATTATGTGTTGTACGGTGGGATCAGGTAGCATACCGCAACAATCTATGTGTTTCTATTCCTTGAGTTGTGTTGGTTTTCGGTATTTTCATTTGAAAATCTAAGGATTGGTAATTCTGAACGACACTGGATTAATTCGTGAGGTTGTAGCTATTATTTTCAGTTGACTATCTTATTTTGTTCCGTATTTCTTTTTGTTTCTGCTTTTATTATATACTGTGTACAGGTTGTAGTGTAGGTGACCCGCCTTAGACTCGTCACTATTTCGTCGAGGTTAGGCTCAGCACTTATAAAGTACAGGGGATCGGTTGTACTTATACTACACTCTGCACTTCTTGTGCAGATTTTGGAGTCAGTCCCAGTGGCGGCTATTAGCGTGCTTAGATTGATCAGTGCAGCGGAGACTTGAGGTGCAACTGCTTAGTGCCTGCAGCTCCTGGAGCCCCCTCCCTTTTTTTTAGCTGTGTATTTTCATCCAGACATCTTTGTGTTTATTTCAGACTCTTGTATGTACTATTCTAGTAGCTCGTGCACTTGTGACGCTGGGTCCAGGGATTTTACCAAACGTTTGGTTGTTTTAACTTCCGCATTGTACTTTGTATTTCTGCAGTTATTTCAGTCCTTCACTTTATTTAATCTAAACTGTTAAAAATGAATAAGTTGCTCTAACATTGGCTTGCTTAGCAAGTAAAATGTTAGGTGCCATTATGGTCCCGACGATGGGAATTCTGGGTCGTGACACTCAAAGTTCCCTTACCATTGGTATAAGTTGACTAAGGCTTTGTATGGACTTAAACAAGCACCATGAGCATGGTACGAAAGACTTAGCTCATTTCTACTTGATTACGGTTTGATAAGAGGTAAAGTAGATACTACACTATTCATCAAAAGATCATCGGAAGGTAATCTTATTATTCAAGTTTACGTATATAATATTATATTTGTTAGTGCTAACCCTCTTTTATGCAAGGAATTTGCTAATCTTATGCAAAGTGAGTTTGAAATGAGTACGATGGGAGAGCTCACGTTTTTCCTTGAACTTCAAATTCAATAATCTAAAGAAGGAACTTTCATATGCCAGATGAAATATACAAAGGTGCTAATTCAGAAGTTCGGTATGAGCAGTGTTAAAGCTATTGGTACATCAATGAGTCCGTCAACAATTCTTGACAAGGATGAAAAGGTGAAATCCTGTTGAGGAAACCAAATATCGTGGAATGATTGGCTCTTTACTTTACCTAACTTCCAGTCGAACAGATATAATGTTTATTGTATGTAAATGTTCAAGATTTCAGTCAGCTCCTAAGGAGTCACATCTAACTGCCGTAAAGAGAATAATGTGTTATCTCATTGGAACTATTTCTTACAGTTTTAAACTAGAAAGCTTTTCAGATGATGATCTTGCAGGTGATAAGGAAGACAGAAAAAGCACCAACGGGACATGTCAATTACTTGGAAAGGCACTAATATCATGGAACAACAAAAAAAAGGATCGGTTGCACTATCCACAACGGAGACTGAATATATCGCTATTGGACTATGTTGTGCACAGTTATTATGGATGTCTCATCAATTGGGTGACTATGAATTATTTTTTTAACCTATTCAAATATTATGTGATAACTCTAGTGCTATATGTCTTTTAAAGAATCTTGTGCATCACTCTAGGGCTAAACATATAGACATCAAACAACATTTCATTAGAGATCATGTCCTAAAGGGAGATATAGAATTATCATTTGTTGGCACTACTGATCAATTAGCAGATATTTTTACTAAGCCTTTACTTGAAGATAGATTGTGCTCTCTAAGATAAATACTTGGTATTATTTCTCTTGATCATAAAAATTAGGACCTATTTGATTTTTTTAATTCTTGTATGCTTAAAGTTTTTAATTTTGTTTGTTTCTGTAAGTACTCATTAAATTAACGCCTCCAATTTCCCTCTCTTTTCCCATCATTTTCAGCTTTAAAGGAAGGAAAATCAATCATCATGACCTTTCACTAACACTCTTTTCCTTTCTTGCACTCAACCATCAAAATTCCCCCTTTTTAATCTCTGAACCACTCGTCTCAGACTCTTTTGTTCCTATCGCTCAAAAACCCTCTTCAGAAATCCTTCAAACTCCTTGCCAACAGTTTTTCCATGGCTAAACACTCCAAAAATCTATTTGCCTCCAATAAAAAAAAGTACTCGCTCCAAGGGAAACCCCTCTTCTCAGCCCTCAGAACCAGTAGACCTAGGGTCTGACCACTCAGAAGGGTTCGCCTTTTCTCAGGCAGAACTATCAGATCACTCTCATCACTTAGGAGAAAAAGCCCTAGGAAAAAAGCCTATGGAAGACCCCCATGAATCTCTTACTCCCAAGAAATCCAAAATAAACCTCTCGAGTTCTCTAGAGTCTGACCTCAATTTATGGGATACCCCAAACAAGAATTTTTTTATTGTTCTGAAAGACAAGCCCATTGCTCATGGCAGAGTAGTTGACCTTGACAGCATGGAAGCCCTCAATTGTAAGTTAAAGGATTTGTTGTCTTTCAAGGATGATCAAAATTCCTCTCTCTACCCCCTCCCAAAGTCTATGAACCCTTAATGAGAATATTTTAAGCAAATCTTCGCTCTAGCAAGTCTTATAAGTTGGAATCCCTAGTTTTAGGTAAACGCATTGTTCTTGATTGCGCCATGTTCGACTCAATTTTTCAGTGTAAGTGCTCTGGTTTTCCTATGCTTTTCAAAAAATACTTGGCCTGATGATTTTGAATTTTCTTTCGATCAAAACAAATGTTGTATTGCTAAGTGTCCATCTAATTTCCTCCCTAACTAGTTAGGTCCCAATGATGTTAGCTTTGAAATCCGAGTTCTAGTGCACATTGGTGTAACCACTCTTCTTCCTCGTACTGGGCCTTTATCCACCTTCTCTCAACGAGATACCTTTCTTGTTTACTTCTTGTGACCAAACTCAAGATTAAATTATCCTCTTGGGTCATAAATTTCATGATAGAAAGTATTGATGATCCCACCAGTTTGCCCTATGGTATAGCCATCACTCACATCTTGGAAGCCCACAACATCTCTATCTCGGAATATTCTATTGTATCTTTTTCAAAATCCTACAATTCTAGAGCGTTTGTCAGTATGGGTTATGTGTGTGCAAAGGGCTCTTGGGCGAAGAAATAGGAAGGTGAAGTCAAGAACATTCAACCTGATACCAAGATCAAAGCCTCTATTTCCCATCACATCGTAAGTGATCTTGATCTTGCTGAGAAACTGACTGCCATTGACAACAAGCTGACCATCATCAAGGATCTTCTTGTTGTCACTCAGTCAACTGTTGGGGACATCCATACAGTCTCCAAGGAGATACGGTTTGATGTTTCAAAGATGAGGGTTAAAATTCTCAGACTCGGAGAAAACATAGTCAAAGCATTCAAGGAAGTGCATGATAGGATTGATAGGGTGACAAATTCAACCAATGCCACAACTGAAGGATGCGATTTGCAACACTTTTACTTATTTCTTGAGTTGCTAGCTGTGGAAGTTTCAAATAATATTTTTTGTGTTTTGTTTTTTTGGACTTGATAACCAGTCGTTGGATACTATTTCCTATTTCTGCTATAACTCTGCATGCCTATAATGCCTGCTTTAGTATGTATAATGATTGCCTATAATGTGATTGTCTTTACATTGCTTGTTTTAGTATTTGTATATACCCTCTTTGTTGATGTCAAAAAGGGGGAGAAAGAACTGTATATTGCAGGTATATTACATTGCAGGAGGTGACTGAAGAACATAACAGTTGACAGAGTCAACTAAAGTATGCAACACTTTTTGAGGGGGAGTGGACTGAATTATGCCGCACTCAATGAGGGGGAGTCGACTATAAAAACTACAGGGAAGTCAACTGTTGTTTATATATATATATATATATATATATATATATATATATATTATTTCATTATCAAAAAGGGGGAGTTTATCTTGGGAATAATTACCAAGAATGTATGAGTAAAATATTTTCTCAGTTTAGCTCCAAAGAAAAAAGCTCTAACAAAATCTACAACTTCCTTCTTGATAATATCCTAAGTAACCTGGTAAAAGTGCCCATTAAATCCATCTGGACCAGCAGAGCTACTTGGGTCCACGGAAAAAATAACATCATTGATCTCCTCCTCGGTAGGCATCTTTAGCAAAGAATTTTTATCATCTTCTGAAATGAGGTTTTCACAATGTCTAAGAATGTGCATATTGGAACCATCGTTCTGTTTAGTAAATATGTGTTTAAAATAATCAACTGCAGCATCAAAAATGGCTTGGCTACCCTCGACCTAATTTCCTTGTCAGTTTTGTTAATTACAAGTTTCAACGATGAAAAATTATATATTACACTTGGTGTAGGATCACAAGAAATAAATTAAAGGGTCAAGAACCAATACCAGTCAGGAATAGATCAAGGAAAAGAATCAATGATCAGCGATGAAAAAAAGAAGAAGGAAGAATCAGCGGAGATCCGGTAAGAATAATCAATCAGAGATTGACGAAAGCTAACAAGGAAAAGAACCAATGATCACCGATGAAAAAGGAAGAAGTATCGGAGATCCAGCAAGAATAATCAATCAAAGATTGATGGAAGCTATTACTGGAAGGCCCCAAAACAAAGGGAAACGAGACCACTGAAAATCAATGAAGCCAGAAATCAAGGGATCCCGCGGATATGCCTCAATTAACACAAATATATGCCTAGGGGATGGAAAGCTTCTCAAGACCATTAATCACGGAAAATCAACGAGAACTTGACTTTATTTTTGGAAAAAATCAATTTATGGTTCCTTTCAAGGATCAACTCCCTTGGGTTTGCAATCCTCAAAATTCTTGAAGGCCTCATGGAAAGTATATATACAGATGTTCCGGGCGTGAAAAGGACATACTTTGAACGAACCATCTTCACTCTTTTTGTTCTACTCAAAACAAGCATTGTAGTTCTTTTAGATTTGTTGTGTAATTAGTGAGAGAAGAAAAAGAGATAAACACGGGTGAGGCATTGTATCAAGAAAAGAAAAGAGACATAGAGATTAAGCTATTGGTGTAAAGCTACATCATCCATTATGTACTCAAGAAATATTGATCACTGAAAGAGAACACCCTTGCAACCCAAGGGGACTGGACTAGGATTCACATTGAATCCGAACCAGTATAAAAATTCTGGTGTTTTTATTTCTTGCATTTTATTTCTGCATTTACTATTATCCTGTTCTTATTTCTAGTCGACTAATTGGTAAACTAGTCAACTACTTATAAAATTTTGTTATTAAGCAATTCATCCCCCCCCCCCAACTCTCCTGTACTTTCATGTTCTTGATTTTATAGATTAGTGACCTCCTCCTTCTCTCCCTTATTACACCGTAGAAATATTTTGAGTTGGAATCTCTTTCCTCTGCCCATATATATATATCACACATTTTTAAAGTCCATCGGCTGAAATATTATTTATCTCCGATTTAGAGATTAAACAATGTATTGTCTCTTTCTATACAAACATAAAAATATAATATCATCATGTAGCTATCTTTATAATATGCAATTGCAAGCTTGTATTAACCTTCTCTGGTGGCTCAGTTCAGGTGGCTGATCTCTCCATAACAAATTCTTAGCTTAGATTTCCAAGTCAGTGCATATCTTAAACCAAGAGAAGCTCTTAAAATCACACATATCATCCTGTATGATTACCTTGATCTTTTCCGGCTTCATTTTTGGCAAAATTTGACTCTTTAAACACTTCATGTAGTCCAAGTAGGTGCTTATATTCTCAGGGTACCTTAATTATGTCGTTAATATTTAAATTAGATCAAAATAATATTCAAAACTTGCAGGGATTTACATCTTATTTGGCAGTTGTGCTCGTCAAATTAATATCTCAATATTGAATTCTTTTCTGGGGACAATGGGTAGAATATATTCAAGTTAATATGTGCAATGAAAAAATGAAATAAAAAAAAAATGTACCGGCAGTATTATTTCTTACAAGGATATTAAGGAACCTGATGGGAAGTGCATCGCTCCATTACAAAAGACAGTTGCTTAGCAACTTTATACAGCATGATAAAATTAAATAAATGGATTTAATTCTTTCAACAATGGAGAATGAAGTCCTGTAGCTCCACGACAAGCAACAAATGTGGTCTAAACTTCAATAGAATCCACAAGTAGGGCAATAATGAAGACTTTCTCCGGATGAGTGTATCTATCTAGATTGTGTATATATGTAACCTCAACAATACGTGCAAGATTGAGAATACGAGATAAAAACTCTGTAGAGACAGGAGTGGGCCTAAGAAGTCCTTCATTAAGATCCTTCCATGCTGCCTCAGCCATTTCTTGAAATTTAGTCATTGCTTCTTCTGTTGATATGCCATAATCTCTCATGCAGCACTCAATTCCTGTTGCAGTTTGTCCCCTACTTTTCTCAACCGGGAAAGGTAGGTAAATTAGGGTTTAGCTTTTATATTGTCGCAATACTTTATTTTTCCAAATTAGATATAATTATATAAGTTTGTGAGATATAACTCATACCTCGTATGTGGTTGTGTCATCAATAACTCGGCATATTATCACACTAGCTTCAAGAAATTTAGGATTCTTTGACAACCACTCAAAATCCTGCTCCGTAACAGACTTCATGCCCAAATATCATGTTGTCGCGAGGTAGTAATATGTAGTAGTTGCTAGTGCATTGCTTAGGTATTCAGAAACAGGTGGCTTATATCCTTCAATAAACCATGTTGACTCGACATTATAATTTCTTACTACTTCTTTCATCTGTGAATACAAAATATATATGTTTGAGTGTTAGATAATTTTGATTGAATTGTATCAAGTTTAATTAAGATCGCTAAAAGACGTACAGAAGGTAAAACAAAGGGAGAAATGGAATAAGGAAAAAACATATTTCAATAGTTAAGTTTCTCAAACATATTCTTTCTATTGCATGGCGGACAATATGAGATCTTCCAGCACTAGAATACCTTTTCATAATCCTTGTAAAGATCTAGAATAGCTTTATAACTGATTTTCATGTAATCAGGAAGACAATCAATTTCGTTGATATCCCATATGCAGGATGAAAAATTAAGGTGAACTCATGCATTTTGAAAGATGTATTTTGAAAGAGCACAACTATAATGAGTAGAATTCATCTTAATCTTTTCATGACGACATTTACTATCAAGGAATATCTGAATAAGTGAATTGATGAAGTTCATACCTTTGTATGGCATCTGTGTATGCTCAAGTTCTTTAATTGTACCATAAGCATCAAAGGTGTCATCCACAATCAAAATCATTGATATGGTGTTAACAAGCATGACCCGAGCTTGAGAGTATTGAGGCTCAAAATAAACTCCTAATGCCCAAAAGTAGCATTCAACTACTCGATCTCTAGCATATGGAAGTGTTGTTACGAAATCCAAATCTTTCCACCACCTGCATCATAACAATCAACATCAGTACTTGATATATGGTGAATCAAAAAGGATTCATCGTTTTAATTTACCGCACCTTGATACTTTAGCAAGTTCTTGTTTGTGCAGCATCTGGAGCAAGTTAAATCCAATTTGGAAAATCGAAGTAACGCATCATTTTTTGAATGTTCCTTCTCATAGATTGATGAGATGAAGAATTGGGTCTCGACTCTAGGTACGCCCTTGTGCAAACATTGCTCAAGGGCATGTGTCACTTGCTCCCTAAGTGGAGATTTTAAATGTGGAGCTGCAGATTCAAGATGGATAGTGGAGAAAGCAAGTGCATCTTCTAAGATATCGTCTGCATGAGTCCTTACATGTGAAGCTTCGTACAAGTTCAACAATCCTAAGACATCACTAGCAAGAGACTCCTTGAATTTGCCATTTTCATCTTGGAATTTGCTGAATATTTCTGGTTTTCAAGGAAGAATCCATAATATTAACCTTCCGGCAAATGGATAACAAATTTAACAACATTAAATGCGTGTTTCATGATGAACTTACCAGGGGAGATGTTGAAACCATGTTGTCTGAGCAATCGAAATTGAAGTGCAGAAGTGCACAAATCGTTGCAGTTTGAGTTTTGGTTGTAAATGTGATCCAAAATATTATCAATTACTTTCTCAAAGTGATAGGCTATGCCAAGGCGTTCAATAATGTCAATCAAATTCAATACTCCTCGTTTGTTCCTTCAATGGTTCAATCTCCAGAGCATACTTTTGCGCAACCTATATGTAATGTATTTTTTAACAAAACTGAAATTAGAAAAACTAATGTTGTTCATCAGCAGCCTTTTGATTTCTTCATTGGCGTCTCAATTGATCCAATATAGGAGTAGTATTTCTTTAAGTTTTCTTATATTAATTGTTATAACGACCCAGTATAATTCCACAAGTAGGGTCTGGGGAGGGTAATATGTACGTAGATAATTGTGTTGTGGGACGTCATATGACGGAAAATAATGTTTACTATAGTAACTACTCTTTCTTATAAGGGAAAAGAGTCAAATTTTACTCTCAACTTTCGAATTTTGTCTATGGGTGAGGTACGAAGGAAAATATTTTCGATGAAAAATATTTTTCTGGAAAATGAGAGACTTTATCATTTATTTTTTCTTGTTTGATTGGTGAGGTGAAACTTTTTTTCCGGAATTTGTTTTTTAGTATTTGGTTAGAATATTTTTAGAAAAATAATTTTTTATGCTACTCTCCTCAATCCACCTTCTCCAAAATTCTCATGTTATTTTCTTTAAGAATTCAATTATTCTTTTCAAAATTCATACAAATCTAAAGGAACTAATGTGCTACTTTACTTTTTTCACACAAGAATAACATTGAAATTTAAGCTCGATAACTAAAAAGAAAATACTTCATTTTGTTGAAAAAGAAAGTATCGTTTCTACCACATGAAAAGAAATTACTCATTTTGTTGAATGAAAGAAATTACTTATTTCTTTTTTTACATCATGAAAAGAAAGTACTCATTTTGTTGAAAAAAATACTTTTTCTAATTTAGGAAAAGAAAATACTTAGTCTGTTGAAATGAAAGAAAATATTTTTTTCTACATCATCAAAAGAAAGTGCTCATTTTATTGAAATGAAAGAAAATAATTTTACAATATCATGACAAGAATATACTCAATTTGTTAAAATTTAAAAAAGTACTCTATCTACGCCGTGAAAAGAAAGTACTCTTAATAATAGTTCTATTTAGGGTGG
Source organism: Nicotiana sylvestris (assembly GCF_000393655.2). Taxonomy (NCBI): domain Eukaryota; kingdom Viridiplantae; phylum Streptophyta; class Magnoliopsida; order Solanales; family Solanaceae; genus Nicotiana; species Nicotiana sylvestris. The sequence continues at coordinate 165,945,676 of NC_091061.1, read as the reverse complement.
GTGGTGGGCGAGGTTGGGGTAGGTGGGGTGTGGTTGAAAAAGAGTTTTGGAAAATGTTTTCCCTCATTTTAATAGGGAAAGTTGGTGGGGATTGAGAATATGATGGAGAAGGTTGAGAAAGAGTTTTGAAAAATATTTTTCCTTCTTTTGACAGGAAAAATATTTTCATGCAGAAAATATTTTTTAAAATATTCAAGCCTACCAAATATGAAAAAATTAAAACATATTTTGCGAAAAATATTTTTCATCATACCAAACACACCCTATATTTATCCTCCATTATACTATTCGATCAAATTTACCTTTATCGTTATACTATCGGGACAAACTCACCCCTATCTCTAAAAAAAACTTACAAAAATTACCTCTAGTTCTAACGGCAATCCACAACCTCCCTTGTATACGTACTCTTGATGCGCGATCAATACAAAAGAAATTGATCATAATAAATTATATTTTAAACACTATCTATAGCAAGTTATCTATAGATACCAAATTATAAGATACGTTAAAATAACTATTAATATAAAAGTTTAATATAATACCCCTTTCTATTAAAAGTATTTGAAGTTGCTTAATCACATTAATCGAAACATGCACTAATATATTTGTATTGCTCCAAATAAAAAAAAAATTACGTACTATAGAAAAATTACAATATTCCACAAAAATATAATCAAATATTTATAGCACAAATTATATTCTTCTGTACAGGTTTCAATGGACGTTCTGGGGATATTATTAACAATTAAAATAGAATAAATTCTATTTACCCAATTTTACTGTTCCCAAAAGTATGCATGGAATTTGAATTGTATTCAACTTATTATATTTGGATTCCAAAGATTTTCATTGACATTAAAAACAAAACAGTGTGTTAACAAACTGTTTATTAACTCTGGGAAATATCCAATCACCACTTAAAAATTAGTTGATAAAACTAACTTATGCATTATTTTGTCCAAAAGAATAGCCCTACTAAAGTTTAGCATCAGAAGGATGTAGTTTAAGTCTATATAGTTGAGGTTTTATGTAGCCATTTACTTGTTCAATTGTATCAAAAGGTCCTTTCGTCTATTTCGACAAGCTTTCCACCGTCGAAATTTTTTTATTCTTCAATAACATTGCATAATTGACTTCATTAAATTAGTTTCTCCATAATATTCATGTTAGAGTCTAAATTAATAAATCATCAATTTAGACGCAAACAACAACATGTGAATTATTCTAAGACTTATCATAGATGCACTTATCACGCTTCTTGATTTAATCAACTTTCGCTCATGCATGAATATTTAAATTTTTCATGCAAGAATCTTTTATCATTATTTACCCCAACTATTTCTGGAATTATGCAAATTCAAAATTATAAATAATATAATCACGTACTCATAACAATATAAGGTAAATTTTTTTTTTTGTCCTTTGCTCCGCTTGAGCTAACCATATAAAAAAAAATTACCTTTCAATCTCATAAAATTTCTTCCATAGAATAAATAATAAAGTAGTGGGATATTAAAATATTATAATATGGGTTGGTAGTTACAAAATATATGCTTTAGTAGGTAATAAGTGGTAGATCATGATATTAGTGGTTTTATGAGTTATACCAAAGTAATGATCACTTTCTTGCCAATTTATAACCACTATCTCACAAAAAATATTGTACTTTAATATTATAATTTTAATATTAAAATGCACTAATACAAACAGATATAAATTTGACTAGATAATATAATAGTAAAAATAAATTTATCGAATAGTATAACACAAGAAATATAGATAATATTCAAAAGTTGATGAGTAAATATGATCCTTTACCATTCTTATAAACGTCAAAATGTCTAGCCGTCGTAGTTAAGAATCTTTCTTGGCCAAACTCCCGAAATTACTAGAGAATCAGCATAGTGACAAAAGCATTCATATTTTGGCTTCGCAATAATTAGTACACAAAATTTATTTGTTTACGTCATTAATGTGGTTCTTTGAGTCAGCTGAATTGTTTTGACTCTGAAGAAAGTTGCTCAGTTAAGTAAACAAAGTCCGCTTTGACCAGATGTTGACAAAACGAAAGTTGCAGATATATATTACTCCCTTGTTCCAATTTACGTGGATACGTTTGACTTGATACGAAATTTAAAAAAATAATTTTTGGAATTTTTGTTCTTAAACAAGTTAAAAAAACGTTCAGAGTACTTGTGTGGTTATAAATACTTCTCATCAAGGATAAAATTGTAAGTTTAAGCTAAATTGTTTTCAAATTTAGAAAAGGATCATTCTTTTTTAAACAGACCAAAAAAAAAAAATAGGTTCACAGAAACGGAGGAAATACTATATTATTACCCAATTACCATATCTTCCTGCATCTAGTACAGTATGAATAACTCCATATGTTAAAAATTCAATATTTAGATGTAACTTTCCAATTTTTAGGTTTGAAACACAAGAAATCAACATCTCAGGAGATTTGATATGATCAGAACTTAACATAAAAAAGTATTTTTAAAAAAGCTTTACCAAAACTCCAAAACTAATGTACAAAAAGCTTCAAACTTTTCATATAAAAACAGCAAATTAGAATACAAAAAATCTCCTTTTTTGAATAAAAATGACCATCAGAAACAGTTTAGCACCACAAAGCTATATTCAAAACACCCCTTTCATTTTATGTAATCAATTTGGTGTGCTCGCATCGTTACCTTAATTTTTTCTTTTCATTTCGTCCTTAAATTTTTTGATATTTATATTTCACCCTTTACCCTATATTAATAATAAGTCCACCTCGTATCATATTTTTCTTTATAATATTGTAAATGTATCCTCCAAATTATGAGTATGTGATATAATAAAACGATGATAAACGATAATCATCGAAACAATACAGTATAATACATATAATAGAATACGATGTACACCATAAAACGTTGAATAAAAATCATCCAAAAAATACAGCAAAAGTTGCAATTTCAACGCACGCACACCTGCTTTGCTTGCATAAGTTACTCATTTCATGAAAGTTTAATTATTAAAAATCTCTGTTCTTTTTCTTTTGAAAGGACATAAGTTATCTTTTCTTTGCACATAATTATTTTTCATCTGCCATGCTTACGGTATCATCATATATTAAATCCAGACAAATAAAATACTCCGATGATATCTTCCTATGCACTGCTAATTAGTTTTAATTAGTTTCATCTAGCCTTTTGTTCTTTCCACGTACGTCTTTAATTCATCTTACAATTTTTATTTTCCAAATTTTAGTTAGTGCAAAGTTTAGTTGACCAATGCAATATTTTTAAACAAAAATAATACTATGCTACAATTTTCATTAGAAATGATTCTGGCATTTTTTTGTAAAAAGAAACTCTATAATAAATTAATTAAATTGAGGTATTTAGTATGCATTTACAAAACTTCATTTGAAGGCTTTGATGTGGCTGACATCTTCCCTTCATACAAGTTTCTTCATGTTCTCAGTGGAATGAAGCGTAAACTTCTGAATGCCCACATTAAGGTAGATGCCATTGTTGAGGATGTCATCAACGAGCACAAGAAAAATCTTGCAACTGGGAAAACTAATGGAGCATTAGGAGGTGAAGATTTAATTGATGTCCTACTAAGACTTATGAATGATACAAGTCTTCAATTTCCCATCACAAACGACAATATCAAAGTTGTTATTGTTGTAAGTATTATTGATCAATACTACAATCCTATGCTTTTTCTTACTCTCACATATCCATTGCCATAGCTAAAATATTTTTAATTTTTACCAAGAAAAATAATTTCTTGTTAGAAAAATAATTTCATGTTGTAACTTGGCCTTTATTAATTTGCCGGACATGTTTACTGCCGGAACAGAAACTTCATCAACAACAACTGTATGGGCTATGGCTGAAATGATGAAGAATCCTAGTTTATTCACCAAAGCTCAGGCAGAAGTGAGAGAAGCCTTTAAAAACAAAGTAACATTTGATGAAAATGATGCGGAGGAGCCGAAATACTTAAAGTTAGTTATTAAAGAAACTTTGAGACTTCATCCGCCATCTCCACTTTTGGTTCCAAGGGAATGCAGGGAAAGTACAGATATAAACGGCTACATTATTCTAGTGAATACTAAAGTGATGGTTAATGTTTGGGCATTGGGAGGTGTTAAGAACTATAATTATTCTCTTAATTAGCTAATTGTCTTAGCTTAGTGCTTAGTCTTAGATTTGTATATAGTGGAGTCTCCACTCACTCTTTCTAATTCAATTAATCAGAAAGTTACACAAATTCTGGAACCTTCTCTCATCCTTTCTCTTCTCTCTCTCTGGGCTCTCATGGTGGACGATCCACTGCTTCATCTCCATTGAAGCACAACTTCAGATAATAGTAAGAGCTTGACTGCTGCTCCATCGACTGTGTTTCTTCACATGGTATCAGAGCCGGAGCTTCGATTTTAGATTCAATCCACGAGATCTGTTGGTTCTTCCTTTGTTGATGATCGTTTAAACCTAATCGCACATATGCAGATTCATTTCTCCATGAATTTCAAGATATAGCTTGAGAACAGGTTTCTTTTACTTCTGATTCACAATTCTTTGAGAATCATTGTTAAATTTCATTCATCTTATATTTTTAGATATCAAAATTTCTTAGATTTCTCTGTAATTCACAAGTATGAGGTCCGATGAGAACGATAATCCAACAGTACCAACTGTGAATGAGCCTCTGAGTCAATCAGGCATTGACATTAGTAATCCTCTATACATGCATCCATCTGACAATCCTGGGGCAGCTCTAGTCCCTGCTCCTTTTGATGGCTTTGGTTATCGATCATGGAGAAGAAGTGTGATGCGAGCATTGTCTGTGAAGAATAAATTGGGATTTATTAACGGAGACTGTAAAAGACCAGATCTAGATTCTCCAAACTTTCGCTTATGGGAGAGGTGTGATGACATGGTCACATCATGGATCTTAAACTCTTTGACTAAAGAGATCGCAGATAGTGTTGAATACGTAGCTAATGCATTTGAATTGTGGAGAGAACTTGAGGATCGATATGATCAAACAAATGGAACAAAGTTGTATCAAATTCAGAAGGAGATCAATGATCTGTCTCAAGGATCACTTGATATTACCAGTTACTATACGAAAATGAAGAAACTATGGGAGGAGCTCAATACTTTGATTACTAAATCTCATTGTGCCTGCAACTGTTCGTGTGGGGCTAAGGAAAGTATGCATAAAGCAGAGCAGGATAGGAGGCTCATACAATTCCTTATGGGATTAAATGAGACATATACTGTTGTTCGAGGGAGCATATTGATGATGAATCCTCTTCCCTCAATTGCTCAAGCCTTTTCTTTGTTAATCCAAGAAGAAAGGCAGAGGGAAATCAAGCCCACTGGCCATCTGGTACTGGAATCATCAGCTTTGAATGCCAATACAACCAGACCTAACACATTCAGGACAAATTACTCTCCCGGCAACAATCATAACAGCAGAAACAGACCTTTTTGTGACTACTGCAAGAGGCCAGGTCACACTAAAGAGAAATGCCACAAGCTTCATGGATATCCACAGAATTTTGGACAGAATTTTGGTCACTATCAGAATCCAAACACAGGACAAAACAGTTTCAGTCAAAACACAAGGCAAAGTTCCAACAACAATAGTGCCAACAGATTCAACAGAGGCAACAGGACTCTAGCCAATGCACATGTGGCAGCCACTGAATCTCAACCTGCAGAGAATGATAGTCAGAATAGATATGTTAGTCATGACAATCCTCAGAATGTGAGCCTTACCAAGGAAGAGTACAATCAGTTGGTGACCCTGCTACAACAATTTCAGTCATCTGGGATAGGAGATCATGGAGGTGGTATTAATGCTACTTCAGGAACAACAAACTTTGCAGGTATGGTAGTTTGTACCTCCTCAATTGATTTTGGCAAACTTTCATGTGAATGTTTCAAGAACAAAGCTGACTCATGGATTATAGATTCAGGGGCATCAAATAACATGACCTTCAACAGATCCCTATTAACCAATATAATCAACCTACCTTATCCCTTACTGGTCATACTTCCAAATGGCTATAAAGTAAAGGTGACAGAAATAGGCAGTGTAATTCTCAATTCTAAGATCACTTTAGATAAAGTGATGTATGTTCCAACTTTCAGATACAATCTAATTTCTGTCCACTCTTTAACTTCTCATTTAAGTTGTATTGTTGCCTTCTTCAATCTCTGTTGTGTGTTGCAGGCCCCTTCAATGAAGAGGCCTCTGGTGATTGGTAAAGTGAATGATGGGCTATACATCCTATGCCCAAGTTGCTTAAAGAAAAACAATGCAAGTCTTGCAGAAAAGGACAATTCTAGACTTCCTGTCATTTCTACTTGTTGCACTTGTGACACACACTGTCCAACTCATTCTACTGTAAATGTACCAATCCACACCAATAAGTGTGTCTCTTTTCCCTCTCTCATTGTAAATAATTCATGTGCAAGTGCTAGTAAACATGTTCATTTTGAGGATGTATCTTCTGAATTGCCTGGTTTCTTCCCTCAATCTTGGACTGAAAATAATGTAAATGTGTTGTGGCATAACAGGCTTGGACATGTTCCCTTTGTGAAGATGAAAAGGATTACTTCCATTCCTGCTAATTTCTCTCCTAAACAACCCTTTACCTGTACCATTTGCCCAATGGCTAGACAAGAAAGATTACCTTTTCCTCAGAAAACCAGTGTATCTAACAAAATATTTGAGCTTTTGCATGTTGACCTATGGGGTCCATATCATATTCCTACACATGATAAACACAAGTACTTTGTCACCGTAGTGGATGACTATAGCAGATCTACATGGACACATCTTTTGTCTAGCAAGAGTAATGTTATTGATATTCTTAAAAACTTCATGTCCTTGGTGGAAAACCAGTTTAGTATCAACATCAAGTCCATAAGGTCAGACAATGGACTAGAGTTTACCAGTGGAGAAGCAACCAAATTGTCTCAGTCCAAAGGAATCATTCATCAAAGAACTTGCCCATATACACCACAACAAAATGGTGTGGTAGAAAGAAAACATAAATACCTTCTTGAAACAGCTAGAGCGCTCCTTTTCCAATCCAAATTACCTCTGAGATATTGGGGTGAGTGTGTCCTCTGTGCTACATATATAATAAACAAATTGCCATCCAATTCCATCAACAATAAAACCCCATATGAGCTGTTGTATAAGAGAAAACCAAAATACTCTCATCTCAAGAGCTTTGGATGCTTGTGCTATCCCACTATACCAATACCACATAGGGACAAGTTCAATCCCAGGACTGCCCCTCATGTCTTTGTTGGGTATCCTTTCAACACAAAGGGGTAAAAAGTTCTGAACCTGGCCACTAGAAAGATTTACATTTTCAGAGATGTTGTGTTTAATGAATCTATCTTTCCTTTTAACTGTAGCATAAACAAGTCTTCCAACTCACTTGTTTTTTACCCTGTTCCTTTCATTGACTCTCTTGATGAACATCTTCCTAAAAACACATGAAACATGCAGACCACTGAAAACTTGAGTGACCAAGGAAATGTGGATAACACACCTATCTCTATGTCACCTATACATGCAGCCAGTCCCTTATCTCATGGAATATCCACACATCATCAGGAACACACATCTAGCTCCTCACCACACAACACACCATCAGAACACAACATTGCACAAACAGATACAGAACAAATCCATCCAACTAGGCAGTCACACAGAACTCATAAACTTCCTACATATCTACAGGACAATGTTCATTCCTTACCTAAATTCAAGAATAATTCCACTTCCCTAAATGCTTTATTTTCTGTAAACCAACACATTGCCTCTGATCTACTAACTCCTGATAGTCAGGCTCTTGTGAGAAATATTTGTCATGACAGGGAACCATCATCATATGAGGAGGAAGCTATTGATCCTGCATGGCAAGCTGCTATGACACAAGAATTTGATGCATTACATTCAAATCATACATGGGACTTAGTAATGCTGCCACCTGGGAAGCAAGCAATTGGATGTAGATGGGTGTACAAAGTGAAACACAAAGCAGATGGTAGCATTGAGAGATTCAAGGCCAGATTAGTTGTTAAAGGGTACACTCAACAGGCAGGAATAGATTATACAGAAACTTTTTCCCCGGTTGTAAAGATGACAACAGTCAGAGCTTTAATAGCTACAGCAGTCAAGAAAGGTTGGCTCATCTCACAGTTAGATGTAAACAATGCCTTCTTGCATGGAGATCTCAATGAGGAGGTATATATGTAGGTGCCACCTGGGCTAGTGTTAGACAAGCCAGGCCTGGTATGCAAACTGAATAAATCTCTTTATGGGTTAAAGCAAGCAAGCAGACAATGGTATGCAAAGTTAACTGAGGCACTTTATTCAAGAGGATACACACACTCCATGTATGACTACTCACTCTTTTACAAGAGAAATGGAAGTGACTCAGTGTATATTGTTGTGTATGTGGATGATGTGCTGTTAACTGGGATTGATGAACAAGAAATTGCTCAACTTAAGAGATTCCTACATGAGCAATTCAGGATCAAGGATCTGGGACAGCTTCACTATTTCCTGGGATTAGAGGTTATGTATAAGGAAGATGGGGTCATTATATCACAAAGGAAGTTTGCATTGAACCTGCTAAAGGAGTATGATTGCCTAGAACACAAGACCTGCTCTTCACCATTGGATCCAAATGTGAAACTAAAGGCCAAGGAAGGAGCAGAATTGCAGGATCCTACTTATTATAAGAAGTTAGTAGGGAAGCTGAATTTCTTGACCAATACTAGGTTAGATATAGCATATGGTGTTCAACACTTAAGTCAGTTTATGCAGAAACCCAGGGAGCCCCATTTGAAAGCAGCATTTCATTTGCTAAGGTACCTAAAGAATGATCCTACCCTGGGAATCTTTATGTCAAAGGATGAAGATCACACAGTCAGAGCTTATTGTGACTCTGACTGGGCTGCTTGTCCAGACTCTAGGAGGTCCATCAGTGGTTATTTGGTGTTGCTAGGCAACAGCCCCATCAGCTGGAAGTCCAAGAAACAAAAGACCATCTCACTGTCTTCTACAGAAGCAGAATATCGAGCCTTGAGAAAAGTTGTAGGTGAATTAGTGTGGCTACGCAGGTTATTTGAAGAACTGACTGTCCCCTTTTCTCTACCTATTTCTGTCTACTGTGATAGTCAGTCTGCATTACACATTGCTAGGAATCCAGTATTTCACGAAAGAACCAAGCATATAGAGGTCGACTGTCACTTTGTACGTGAATAACTCCAAGCAGGTCTGATCTCTCTTCAACATATCAGAACTGATGACCAACTTGCAGATGTTTTGACTGAAGCTTTGACAGGGATCAAGTACAACGATGCATTGGCCAAGTTGTCAGTGTTTGCTACACCTCCAATTGAGGGGGGGGGGGGTGTTAAGAACTATAATTATTCTCTTAATTAGTTAATTGTCTTAGCTTAGTGCTTAGTCTTAGATTTGTATATAGTGGAGTCTCCACTCACTCTTTCTAATTCAATTAATCAGAAAGTTACACAAATTCTGGAACCTTCTCTCATCCTTTCTCTTCTCTCTCTCTGGGCTCTCATGGTGGACGATCCACTGCTTCATCTCCATTGAAGCACAACTTCAGATAATAGTAAGAGCTTGACTGCTGCTCCATCGACTGTGTTTCTTCACAGAGATCCAAAATATTGGGATGACACAGAAAACTTTAAGCTAGAGAGATTTGAGCAATGCTCTGTGGATTTTTTTGGTAATAATTTTGAATTTCTTCCTTTTGGTGGTGGACGGAGAATTTGTCTTGGAATATCATTTGGTTTAGCTAACCTTTACTTGCCATTGGCTCGATTGCTGTATCACTTCGATCAACTGGAAACTCTCAACCGGAATGAAGCCAAGAGACTTGGACTTGACTGAATTAGCTGGAATAACTATTGCTAGAAAGGGTGACCTTTAACTTAATGCCACTCCTTATAAACCTTCCCGTGAGTAATTTAATAGCAGCAGGTTTTTTAATTCCATTGTCAACCTCAGTATTGTATAATCTTTCTGATGTTTCGGGTTTTAATGATTTGTAATAAATGTAGTCATTACAAAAAAGTAAGGATACAACGACATTTATTTAGTGATATTTGAAATAAAAATAACAACATTTATGATAAAATATCACAAAGAAGAATGACATTTGTGACAAAATGTGGTAAAAATGACATTTGATTCAAAATGTCGTAAAAATAATGACATTTGATACAAAATGTCGTAAAAACAATGACATTTTGTATCAAGTGTTATTATTTTATAACATTCAATACAAAATGTCATGAAAAGACCGACATTAGATATAAAATGTCCAAAAGATTAGGACTTTATTTTAAATGTCATATTATAGTTGATAATTACGAACATTTACATTAATGCCGGAAATTTCTCTATATTTTTTAATTGTAAATCATTCTTTTCTAGAAGCAAAAGAAAGTATTCTTTTTATTTAGTACTGTATATTTTTTTGATATTTTTCCACAGAATAGACGAGTTCTCTTGTTATTAATCAATGTTTTAAAAGGTTTTTTTAGGACTCGCCGGCCTTAAAATAACATAATGATCATGTATGGTGTTTAGTTTTGTGAGGTTTACGCCCCAAGTGCCCGATTGTACCCAATTGTTTAGTGCTTGGGATACACCCAAGAATTCCTATGCAAATGATGTATTAAATTCCTAATTACTATTGTTGATCCTCGAGATACTTTAACAAATAAATGATAAAAGTTCTATACATATGTAGAATTATGAAGATTGAGATTAACTCAAATAATAAAGTTAGAGTATTGCATATTTACTAAGTGAGAACATCATAGGAGTAAATATTATTTGAATATTTCTTCTAAAAATATACATATGATCCGAAATTTATATCTGATCATTTGCAGTTGATCTCCATTTCTTAGTTTTATGTCTGTCAAAATTATTATTTTTAATTATTTAAAAGTTATGATATTATAGCCAATTTCTATCTCTTAATAATTTTAACACTATTGCATCATAGATACTTGTTAAAATATGTTAGTTATTTTATTTTCTATGAGTTTTTTTTATCTTTCTAATTTTCTTAATTTTTTAATGTACTCTCTATTGTTCACATTATTATACTATTTTATAAATTAAAAAATAATTTTTTATGTTGAATCAATAATATTACTAGTACTTGTTAAATATTGAATTAAAAAATAAAGTAGAAATTTAAAAAAATATATAAACCTAGACCACATTTGTAACTTACGTTAATTGCTAACCAAAAGTTAGCCGAGATACTCTCGGCTCCTTTCCTAGAAGACCTCAAAACCCTAACATGGTGCGAACTGTCAAATTGGGTCATTTTTGTTTTATCAAATCTAGTCCAATTTTAGTCAAATTTGATATGTATCTCAGCAATATATACAAATTGCAGTCTCGAAAAAAGCTATGTATGGAGAGTATCGGAGATTTAGAAGGAAAAAATTTTGGCGGTAAGAATTTTCGGCTTCCCTCCTCCTAATTCTGAAATTACAGTTTCTTTTATTAATTAGAATTCTTCAGACAAACGCTTTGGTAATTTAATCACATATACTTGGAGATTGAAGAAGACATGGAAAGGGAGGCAAGTTATTGGAAGAACATTGATATAGGGTTCAGACTCTTGGTGAGGCTTTCACAGGTTCATATCTATCTTTAATTTAATTTAATACTATGTAAATCTATTTTTTGTAATGTGATAGTTAAAAGAAAGTATTTTTCTGTTCTGAAATACTTACTAGGTTTCTCCTTTCCAAGTTATTTAGGCTCTTTAAGGTTGTTTGCATCTCTACTATTTGAACTTCTTGTATAGAAAAATATGCTGCTATTTGAAAAGGATTGGATTAATATGATCTCATTTTAGTTGTCGGATGATTATGGATTTACTCTTGTGAATTTAATTATCTACTCTACACAAAAATCAACCTTTCATCTTTGCTTCTCAAGTTCAACATGTGTTTTATATCCATCATCCAATGGCAGAGGAGTGTCAAATTGTTATTAAACTTAAGCCAAAAGTTTTTTTCGATTTAGATAAAAATACACAAGCAACTGGGAATATGGAAGGCCGTATGAAAGTGTGGCATGAGCAACGACTAGATGATACTATATTTAAAAGTGAAAAGATATTGAATGGGTTAGGGAAGGAGTATCCGGAACAGAAATTGACCCACAAACTCGAGAAAGTATTGAAGTATTTGATGAAGATTACATGTCTTATTGTTTGACTTGGTAGTTAGATATTATTTCATACCTTTAGACTGTAGAAATTATTTTCCAATTTGGCAGGAATCATATTTTTGGACTTGGGAGTTTAGTTGTTGATATATTGGATATGTAGCAAATTTCGTAGTGTGGCTGTAACATGTTTGAGCTGTAGTGCAAACTTATTTCGGACAGTAGTTTTATACTTCGCTTAGAATGCATTTAGTGAAAAACTACCTTTCCTACTCATCTCCACCATTACTTTATTTCTCTTCGGTTTAGTATTTGGACAAATGCAATAAATCCAGTCTCATATCATCAGATTCATTGTATTTATTTTTATTTGTTCTATTATTTGGAGATTTGAGATTATCTTATAAATTTGTGAAACTCAATTCTTTCTGGGTTTTTTTTTCCAGATATGAGAGTTATAAGTAAGATAATTTTGGTCTGGCTTATTTCTGTACTAGATGTGAAAAGCCCATGCTATGCATCGGCCCAACAAGATATGATTGTTCTTTGCATTTGTATTGTTACATCAGTTCTGGTCTAGAGCATCTAAATCATTTACATGTTGACCTGCTTGAATTTCAAGACTCTCAAAGTCACAGTTAGAAATTCTAGTAGAGCACTGAGCCAAGACATTATTTCTTCATTATTTAACTACTATGAAAGTGTCGAAGTGAAATTTATGATTTTCAGAATTAACCGATTTGTTGATATATTCATGTACGGATAACTTCAACATACAAGTGACATGAACAACAATGAAGGATGTGAAAAATAAAAAAGGGGTGAAAGATGGCATTAAACGGAAAGGTGGAAAGTAAAGCAGAAGACTGTTACCATTTCTTGCGTTTTGGTCAACATAAGTGAAGGCAAAGTTCTGTTTAATTCGTGAATATCGTTGAGCAATTTCTCATTCTCAATATTGTCACTTCTTATTTCAACGTCTAAAGTTATGATTCACATCAAATTCCAATTCAGAAAATGAAACACCAATTGTTGTATCTTTTATCAAGCATACACACTTTAAAGTTCTTGCAGAGTTGTTGATAAACAGAGCAATGGTATTTCAAGCTGTTACACGTAAAACAGCAGCCCACTCAAAAAAGAAAGAAGAGGCTATAAGAGGTATTGACATTATTATATTACTAATGAAGAATATAAAAAAATATAAAGCAGAAATGATACCAAGATATATAGAAGATAGAAACATAATTAACAGGAAGAAAGTTCGCAGATGTCGCGTGCTGAAGATCTTCAAGAACCTCTTCCACAAAAGCTGTTGTTGAACTTTCCAAAGCTTTTTTTTTGTTTAAACTATGAACTTCATTCCGTAATAGCTCTTTGTCTGCGAGCATAGTGCATACGTCATCATTATCTTCTACAAAAACTTCATTTTGAAAAGGCAGGCATGACACAATGAATTCATGTCTGCAAAGGCCAATGCTAAAGTTTACTAACAGTTGTTTTGAGATATAGAATTTGCTAACAGAAAGAGGCTACCCTATATTAAAGATACAAAACTCTCTGTTTGCATTTCCACACATAAAAGTGTCACATAGTTTAAGAATAGCACCTTATGTTATTGATACTTATAAGTATCTCGTCACGCCTCCTTGTTAGACAACAAATCTTTTCATCCAAATGTTTGAGAGAGGTCTCTCGATCAGCTAAAAACAAAGACAAGAATTGAAAGGAAATTATAAAAGCAATTAGAATAAAAGTCAATCACCGGTTCATCACTATTTAAATAGCGTAGAAAAAGTTTTCTGTATGTGTTTGTTTATCCGAAACAACTGATATTATTGGAAGTTCTAAATTTAGTCTTAAGCTCATATTTAAAGTAGTAAATTAGAGGATCGTAATATATATTATTTTAAGAATGTGAAAGCAAGTAATTTGACAGCTGGGAAAAAATGCATTACCAAAAAAAGAAGAAACAGATTATAATACTACACAAAAGCCTCTATAATCTACCATAAATACCATAAATTCTCATGAAGCCATCGATTTCAACTTGCAGTCTGTATGAAGTTCTCATCAGCTCCAATTCTCGAGTAGTCAAAGCACTTTAAACTTCCGTACTTGTTGCCTGAATGTTGCCTTAATTTTTTCGTTAACCTGAATGAATTCATTGAATATGCTACTTAGTTCCTAAGACATAGAAACACATAGAGACATACACACATATACATGTTTAAGTACACACACACCAAAAAAACACAGTGAATGAGATAAAACTGTATGGAAACACCTGATGAAGCATATCCTTGAGCGAAGACATCTGAAACAGAATTGCAGCTGAGCGTTCCATATTGCTTCAGTTCTCGTTCCTTCTTTTGTGTTTTGTGGATGCTCTCTTAATTTGACGTGCCATTAAGAGATGACATAGGAGAAGCCGTAAGCAACTGGGGTTCACGATTTTTCGACATTCAAAATCTTCATTTACAACTAATGCATAGGAAAGGCCAATTTGCACACACGTACTATATGTTGGTACTGATGCTTCATATTCAGAAATTTTTCTTGTATAGTATTTGCTGCGAAAGAGATCAATTGCACCTATTTCAAGAAGACAAAGGAATGATATGCACAGAATATTATAAAAAATTTTAATTAAGCTAAAAGAGATCAATTTTACCTATTTAGGAAGCTAGTTAATGGAAATTCAGTTAATAATCTGTAAATATCAAAATTGAAGTGAAGATACACACATAAGTACAAAGTATTCAGCAAAAGTCCAGCTTGTAAAGAGCTAACCATATCATCAAAACTGAAAAATCTGCGAGCTACAAATCTAGATCAGTACCACTAAGCCCCAGATAACATCTGAAGATATAATAAAGGAAGAAAAATTCAATACTGAATTAAGACATTGCCTAAGGAACCAGAAGAATAGAGTTTCAATAAGGAAGGATCATGTTTTCTGATCTAGTCTATTAATCAACATTTGTTGTTCATATTTTCGAATTCTACACTATTGTAAAGTTAGTAGGTATTTCATATTTTATACAACTGATTTAGATCATTTCACCTAGTTGTGTGAATCAGGAATGCCAACACAGAAGCCAATCAGTAGTTCCACTGAAGTATCAACTTCTTATCAGTTTAATGGAGAGTTTGCTGAACAAACAGTTGCTCTAAGAGGATGCTCATCTTCTATATTTAGAACAGGTTTGTAAACTAAGATTTTGTTATCCTGAACTGAACTATGAGACATTAAACATTTACATATTTAATACATTCATAACACCTTTTTTGTCTTAGAAAATATCTCTACAGTTCAAGATTCCCCTATTTTTAATAATGTCAGAGATGTACGTGATAGCTCCTGTATTTTTGAAGTTGGTAAGTGTGGAAGTATGTCTCCTGGAAACAGCCTCTCTACCCTTCGGGGTAGGGGTAAGGTCTGCGTACATATTACCCTCCCCAGACCCCACTTGTGGGATTATACTGGGTCGTTGTTGTTGTTGTTGTTGTTGTTGTTGTGTAAGTGTGGAAGTATGGTGTTCAAATTTGTAGAATGTTCAAACAGCCAGACTTATATGCTTAATTCCTTATATCTTAGGGTCCACATCGGGAACATGCGCTGAACAGAATGATATTACTATGCATAACACTGCAAATAGAGGTTTGGTTTCTTATAGCTTTAAAGTCATTTCAGTCATTTATTTTTCGAGGTTGTCATTTTTTCCCTTTGGTTAACCCCAAAAAACACAAGTCGTAGATCTAAAAAATTGGGTCAGTGGAACACTATTAACTTTCCCAGTAGCCCTTATAGACTGAAAACTGTACCGAATTATAAGTTTTGTAGAGCCAAAAAATTTCAATATGAATCACTGGGATTTTGCTGTGATAATGGATAAGTGAAATTGATTCACTATGGACTACCTTCTCAACTCCTAAATATTTATTTAAGAAACTCTGAGGAGTCCAAACATTTTTGCACTTATGTTAGATTGCATAACAATATATTTGCATTTACTTCTCTTGGAGTGAATTATGTCAGAGATTTAGCAAGAAGAATTTGTGGTATTTATACGTTTAGAGTTCAAGGGAAAATGTATCATTTCATAAATGACCTCCTTCCTTCGAGTCAACCAGCCAAAAATCTACAGTTGTATTCATATGATACTGATAATGAACTAGCAAATCGGATGACATTCTCTGACAAGCTTAACGAATCGGTTATCAGGACTTTGATGGGCATATTTAAAGTTAATCCATACTCTATCTTTTTGAAATCTTTAACAGATATCTCAGAATTATCAAACTTCTACATTGCACTTAAGTCTGACTCTAGTTTAGATCAAAGAACATATAACTTACCAACATCATCTGAAGTAGCAGCAATATGGATAGAAGATGGAAGTAGTTCTAATTTTTCTCTACCACATATTCGAATTTATACACATAGTAATAAAAGTCAATTGCTAAATTATTACTATGGCTGTTACGATCCATTGCAGTATCCATTGCTATTTCCTTATGGACAAAACGGATGACACTGTGGTATTAAAAAAATTATTCGAACGAATAATATTATTAGCCGCAGAACTTATTGTGATATGAATAGCTACCAAGTGTACTAAACGTGTGTTCAGTTGACATGCTACTTGACATGGAAGCAGAACTTCTAGAAAAAAAAGAAACGAAAAAGAAATATTGTGTCATGCCGTGAATATTATTGTTACAAGCTCCAAATGAGTGATGGAGAAGAAAATGGAGTTTTAAATGCTGGAAGAGTATTCCAACAATACTTAGTTGACGAATTCACCAAGCTTGAGACTCAAAGGTTAGATTTCTATTCATTTAATCAAGATTTATTTCGAATTGATGCGTTAGCGGGGATTCTTGATGTTCTAAGACATGGTGATTGAGAGGCATGCAACATAGGTAGACAATGTTTTTACCTATAAGTTTTATAGGAGGTCCTAGAGATATGAGCCAACGATATATGGATGCTATTGCATTAGTGCAATTTTTTTTGAAACCTAATATATTTGTAACAATGACATGTAATCCATCATGGACAGAAATAGAAGAACATTTATTAGTAACAGATGAGGTACAAAATAGACCCGATTTAATTAGTCAAGTGTTTAGAGCTAAGGTAGAGGAGATGAAAACAAATATACTGAAGAGAAATATATTTGGAAAAGTTGCTGCTTTTGTGTACACTATTTAATTTCAAAAGCGCGGTCTTCCACATGCTCATTTTCTTATCATACTAAATAACGAATATAAATTGTTAACTTCGGAAGCTTATGATAAATTTGTTTGTGTTGAACTGCCCGAATCTGATAAGAATGACTACCTGTATTCACTTGTTACTAAACATATGATGCATGGACCTTGTGGTAGCTTAAATCCTAAATGTCCTTGTATGAAGAATAGAGAATATTGTAAGTTCAAATATCCAAAAGAATTTGTTGATCATACATATAAGGGAAAAATGGATACCCAATTTATAGAAGACGAAATAACGGTAAATTTGCAAATATTTGATGCCAATTTCTTGACAATTCATGGGTCGTTCCTTACAATTCATATATATTGAGAAAATTTAACTTCCATATTAATGTCGAAGTTTGTTCTGATATTAAATTTGTTAAATACCTTTACAAATATATTTGTAAAGGACATGGTAAAATTGCCTTTTTCATCCATGCATGATGATCCTAATATTGAAATAGATGAGATCAAAGAATATCAATCTGCTAGATGGGTTTCTCCACCGGAGCCAACTTGTCGTTTATTTGGTTTTCCCATTAGCGAAATGACTCCATCCATTTACCATCTTCAGCTAAATCTTGATGGACAACAATTTATCTCTTTTAAAAGCACACAGACCATAAATTCAATTGTGAATAACCCCATTATCAGAAAAACCATGTTGACAGAATTCTTTGTGATGAATACAGAAATGCAAAGAAGTTAAATTTACTCTACTAGAAATTTCCAAAATACTTTGTATGGTCCAAACAATATAGAATGTGGACACGTCGAAAGAAAGGTGATGTTGTTGGACGTATAGTCTGTCATGGGCGGCTTTCCAGCCATGCCCCATGACCCCTTGGGCGTGCCCTATGGCGTCCTAGCAACCCTCCCAATGCCTAGATCCACGGACGGCCCTGTGGTCTTGGCCGCGCCAAGTTACAAGCGCGCATGTGCCTCTATCGCCCCACCGATATCCCTTGCCAGTGCCCAGCCGCAGGTACATGCCAAGTGTGCCGCGTGCGTAGACAACATTGTGCACGCAGATCGTGATGCCAAAGACAATGCTGCTAATAATGGACCTGTTTCTGCCTTGTAGAAAACTAACTCCTTTTCATTGTAAATATAGAGTAGTTTTATTTCATGTAATTCTATTATGTTTCTCTAGATTAATCAAGTCTAGTCTTGTAGCTTTGATTTATTTTTTTTAAGCATTATTAGGGGGGATCAAGCAATTAAAACTTTCTAGAAAGCAAACATTCTCTGTATTGGTGTCTCTCCCCCTCGACACCACGTTACCTTTCTGTAATAGCTTTCATTAATGCAATCAAACTTTCTTTCATTCTCAATTCTCATTTCTATTCTCTCAATTGATCTTGACATTAGTTTTTTCGTACGACACTGAATATCTCATCTAGCGTACGGAGGGGACCTCAGTTGGCGGACAGTAACTGCACTGACATCAGTTGCTTAGCCTTACGTCGCTCTTCCAAAGAATCTCAGGAAGGTGCTGCGTAACAAGTCACATGGCATCCAATAGAAGGATAAAAGTATTATCTTAGATTATTATTAATGAACACTAGAGGACCAAAATCATATCAACATTTGCTACCCATAAATGGATTATGTTGCAGTACATTTAGAGAAGCAGTAGAAAAATGAGGCTTATTACAATGTGATAATAACTTAGTTGATAGTATGTTAGAAGCTGTAAGATATCAGATGCCTTATAGTTTAAGACGTTTATTTGCTACACATCTTGTATATTGTAATCGTGCTAACCCGAAAGAACTTTGGAATCAATTTGAAGATTCTATGTCCGAAGACTTCAAGATTTTGCCAAACTTAAACTCGAAACAGATTCGTCATATGGCCTTAAACTATATTAATGACATTTTGCATTCAATGGGTCGTGACATAAATGAATTTACACTCACACCAGAAAGAATTTTAGTTTGTTATGCTACTAGGGAGGCTCAAGATTCTCATTTTGAAAGAAATATAATTGTTACAGAAGAAGATTTATTACTAGAAACAAAATTGAATGATGATCAGCGAAAAGCATATGATATAATCCTTGCTAGAATATTTAAGAATCAATGTGGAGCTTTTTTTATTGATGGTCCCGGAGGAACTGGTAAAATATTTTTGTACCGCGCATTATTGGCTACTGTACGATCAAAAGGATTCGTATAGCAACAACAACATCTGGTGTCGCAACTTCAATTCTTCCCAGAGGACGAACTGCTCACTCTCGTTTTAAATTTTCTATTGATATTGATAACATTTCTCATGTAATATCAGTAAGCAAAGTTCACTTGCATCATTGATATGAGATGCTAAACTAATTGTGTGGACGGAGTATTTATGGCCAAAAAACAGCTGATAGAGGCTTTTGATTTACTACTGAAATATCTAATGGATACAAACACACTCTTTGGTGGAAAAGTTGTCATCTTTGGTGGTGATTTTAGACCAACTTTTCCAATTGTTCGGAGTGGAAAAAAAAGAAGATTTCATATGTGACAGTTTATTGTGTTCTAAAATTTGGAACCAACTCGAAAAATTGCGGTTATCAATAAACATGCGAGCAAGAACAGATCCTGCTTTCTGCGACTATTTGATGCGAATAAGGAGCAAAAAAGAAAAACTAAATTCTCAAGGTAAGATTGAAATTCCTGATTGTTTCATTGTTTCTTTATAAGGGAAAAAGAATCACTGAATCTGTTATTTAGAATTACCTATCCGGATTTGTACACATCTACTAGTGATATATCTTTGACTAATTCTCGTGCTATTTTAACAACAAAAAATGATTTTTTTGACGAAATAAATGATATGCTCATAACCCAATTTTTTGGTGAATCTAGAACATATGTAGCATTTGATGAAACTATTGAAATGACTGATCAAAGTCAATATGAAGATTCTTGCATACTTTACACCCGACTGGCTTACCTCCGTATAAATTAATCGTGAAAATAAATTGTCCCGTTATTTTACTATGGAATTTAAACCCCTGCGAAGGTTTATGTAATGGAACACGACTTATATGTTGTAACTTTGAGAGGCATGTGATAAGTGCAAAAATTGATGTGATGACCCAGTCGGTCGTCTTAAGAATTAACACCCTGACCCCCTATTAACTGGTTTTCCTGTATTTGTTTCTGTTATTGTGAGTTGTCGGGAGGAATTATTTGGAGTTTCGGAGAGTTTTGGGACAATTAGTCCCTAAATGAGAGCTTAAGTTTTGGAAATTTGACCGTAGCCAAAACAGTGTGAAGACGGCCTCGGAATGGAATTCCGATGGTTTCGTTAGCTCCGTGGGGTGATTCGGGTTTAGGATCGTGTTCGGATTGTGTTTTGGAGGTCCTTAGCTAATTAAGGCTTGAAATGCTGAAAATTGAAATCTGAAGTTTCCGGTTCGATAGTGAGATTTTAATCTGAGGGTCGGAATGGATTTCCGAAAGTTGGAGTAGCTCCGTAGTGTTGAATGTGATGTATGTGCAAAATTTCAGGTCATTCGGACGAGGTTTGATATACGTTTTGATCGAAAGCGTAAATTGAGAGTTCTCAGAGTTCTTAGGCTTGAGTCTGTGGTTGATTCGATGTTTCAATGTTGTTTTAGGTGTTTTAAGAATTTGCATAAGTTTGGATAGTGGTATATGTCTTGATTGTGCTTTTGGTTGAGGTCTCGGGGGCCTCGGGATGGTTTCGGAAGGTTGTAGGAAGAATTGGGAGTTTGTTGAGCAGCTTCAGCTACTGATCTTCTGTCATAACCGCACCTGCGGTTGGGTCCCGTAGGTGCGTAGCCACAGAAACAGAAAGGGGAGAGCCAGCAGAAGCCGCAGAAGCGGGAGCTTCACCGTAGAAGCGGTACCACATCTGCGTATGGGAAACCGCAGGTGCGAAAGCTGGATTTTAGTGAATTGTTGCAGCTGCGAATTTTGTTCCGTGGTCCCATGACCGAGAAGCGGATTCGCTGGGCAGAACATATAAATAGTTGCCTTCGCAAATTTGAGTTATTATTTCACCATTTCATCCGGGAATTGAGCTTTTGGGGAGGTTTTTGAGAGGGAATTCAAGGGAGCTTCGAGGAGGTAAGATTCTTGGAACCTAAACTCATTATTATGGTGATTTTTATCATTCTAAGCATAAAAATTTAAGAAACATCAGTGGTAAATTGAGGATTAGGGCTTAATTAATTAGAGACCTTTGAGTGATGATTTGAGGGGCCATTTGAGGTGCGATTTTGGTATTTTGGTATGACTGAGCTCGTGAGAGTGTGAGGATTCTGAAAATATAAATTTTACCCGATTCCGAGACGTGGGCCCGAGGGGCGTTTTGGTTATTTTACCTAATTTCGCGTATTAACTTAGAATTTATTGTAGAATCAGTTATTTGAAGTGTTATTTACATTATGCAATTGAATTGAATAGATTTGGGCCATTTGGAGTCTAGTAATTGTTGAAAATACGTGGTTTCGGTTTGACTTTGGGCCGGTTCGAGGTAAGTGGCTTGCCTAACCTTGTATGGGGGACATTCCCCTTAGGATTTGGTAATATTGATAATTGAAATGCCTTGTACGTGAGGTGACGAGTGCGTACTTGTTCTAATTGTTGAAAATCCGATTTTCATTAAGTAATTACTAATGTGTTTCTTTTCCTGTTTATACTACTTGCAATTTAAGACTGTTGTTAGCTTGGGGAAGCATGTCTAAGTGACTTAATTGCTTTATTTGTTCAAACTGCCTTACCTGAATTATGTGCAGCATGCTAGGCTAGAATTACCTGTTTGCCTTAATATGAAATTTGCATTTGCTGAATATTTTTCATGTTGTTGTTGTGTATTTACATTTGGGAGTACGGATGTGGGATTCCGGTAGATCCCCCTTGTCTGTTTATTTGGGACTATGGATGTGGGATTCCGTTAGATCCCCCTGCACAGTTACATGGAACTACAGGACTACACCCGGTAGATTTTCCCGATACTGGTATTTACATTTGGGACTACGGATCGGGATTCCGGTAGATCCCCGCGCACTATGAGTTGGACTACGGGATGATATTCCGGGAGATCCACTGGATATTTATATTTGGGACTACAGGACGGTATCCTGGGAGATCCTCGGTTGTTATCTTTGTGTTGAGTTGTATTTCTTTATGTGTTTACTTTGTCTCTATAGTAGTTGTTGTTGTCCTTTATATCATGTGTTACTTTCATTGTTGTACTTATTTATACTGTACTAACTTGTTTCCAAGAGAGAAGATGAGGCTCCTCTTACACCAACTGTATTCTCATTCCGCTCTTTGCTAAATTGGCAGGAAGTTGGTACCTCCGTGGAATTACCAATAGGATTATGTGTTTTAGAATGAAGGTATACCATTCGTCGTTGCATTAAGTTTAATTATCTTCTGTCCGCCGACTTCTCTTTATATATTTCATGGCGTCTTTGTTTTATTTTGACACCTCTTTCTTCAGAGCATTGACGCTTCCCTTTTTTTGGGGGGCATATAGAATCAATAGTTTTTTCAAGCCTAGACATCTCTTTAGCTAAACCTGATCGCTGCTAAAAGAAATGAAGAAACTTCTGTTAAAGTTGCTAAATTTCTCTGCACAAACCATTATCGGATTATGAAAACAAATATACATGAGAAATCACTACAACTCATTTTGATACACCAGTAAACTTAGTCTAACAACAAACTAATATCAACCCTCTATTGATCCACCCTCTCCCAAATCAAAGCATTTGAAGATCATCACTTGATTGTTCATAGCCATTCTTAAAATAAATGAAGACATTAGGATTTGCTTACAGATTTTGATATGCACATATAGGAAAGAGTTCTATCAAAAAAATGTATTTGGTTCTTCGCAGATACTTAAAATGTGAAAATGCAATAATGACTGGAGCACATAATAATTGCTTATAGAACTTGAAAAGAAAAATCTAAAAGAACATTACGTAGAACCATCACATTGTCACTCTTACTCCAAGAAAAGCAGAAGAGGTTCAGCACTTGAAGCCACAACTTATGCCCATGTTGGTCAAACTAACAATTTTCTTTTCAAAGGCATCCAACTGAATGAATGAACTCTGGTATCCAAAGATAAAAAAAACCAAGATTTTTCTAAGATGACCTATATCATCTTCCAAGCAGTAGCTATGATATAATTTAGCCCCACGAAAATGAGAACAAAAGCCATGATACTCCTTCAAACAACAGAGATAAAACTAAATCACCAACACTTAAAAGATAGAGAAGACAGAAATATGCATAACAAATTTAATAGAAATGGTAATTCATTGAAGAATTTATTCAAACACCTAGAGAAGAGAAGACATTGGTAGTAATTTTATACCTTCAAAAGCCACCACTAATTATTGGCACGTCTAATTGCCAAAATAAAAGCTAAGTAAACTGATACTGAAAAATAACTTGGAAAACTCTGCTAAAAGGGGAAAATGGCATATCAAAAGATACAATCTAAGTCTAAGTAACTAAAGCTGAAACATATCTTGGGAAACTTAGCAAAAAGGAAAAGATAAAAAAACGCATATATAAAGACATAATCTTTAGATGGATTAAATCAAGAATTCAAGAAATGATCAAAAACATTAACTAAACATGGATGATTACTGTAATTGAATCTATTAATTTTAGAAAACAAGAAAAGAATCAGAATACTATAAATTAACAATGGATTAGCTGATTTACAAAAAACTTTTGACTCTTACATGAGAATCACCGTATATTTTTTTTGATTTGGTAACCTTGGCCAAGATCATAGTAATACTCAAAATACCATCCATAGAAGAAAATCATCCTATATAATAATTACCTTCAAATAAGTAGAAAATTCGAAAAAGAACTTCTCAAGCAGCAGTCGCTATAACCCCTGATTAGCAAACGTTGTGTTCTTCAGAGAAACCCAACAGGAAAACCAAACAAAATAGCAAAAGAAGATCGTTCAGCGGAGCAGACACGACAACTTAAGTTCGAAGTTCATCGAGAAAAAGCTAAGGTAATCCAAAAACTAAGTTCTGGAGAGGAGAGTATACGTAGGTGTATAATTTTATGTAATATACAGAATTACTTTGCAGCTGTCAAAAGTAATCTACGTGTTGCTTTGTAAATATAATGAGTCAGTCCAAGATGTAAAACCTGTCACTTTTAGAGCTAAAGTAGCAGTGAAAGGTCAAAAGTGAATTTTGAAAATACCTAAAGAGTTTGTTGTATTTACAAAATGGTGTGATGGTAATTGATGTAATAATGTTAAAAAGCAGGGGCAAAAATATTATGGCTGAAGCTGGCATGTCGATGAAGAGCAAGCTGCTTTTCCTCTTTGTGATACAAATATCCAAAAATCTTCAAAACAAGAAGACCTAAGAAGGTAGGTAGACCTTAAGATGATGTGAATAGCAAGTATTAGCTGCATATCCTGTGTATGAATAGAGAACGCCTGTTGCATCTCTTGTTGTATTTAATAATGAGAGAAGATATTATTTTTAGCTGGTCTATAATAGCAGCAATTGTTAAATCCATCCATTCAATAAGAAAATTACTTACCTGATAGCCAGTGTTGCTCCCAAAGTTGTGTCATACCTTGGCTTCTGATAATACAACAGTCAATTTATAAGATAGCAGTTGGTTGAATGATTTCTTCGTATACTACATTGTGTGTTGTATGATCATCATTGCTATCAAATGTTGGCGGTCGGATCAACAATTTCACAGAATTTGAGGTTTTTGCTCGGGATAAAGCAACATAAAGTTAACCGTGTAAAAAAATAGGCTCTCGTAAATAAATTCCAACAAAATCTAACGTCTGACTTTGAGCTTTATTCATAGTCATAGCAAAACATAATCTAATTGGGAATTGTGTTCTTTTGAAATGAATAGGTAGTTTTTCATCTTGTGATGATAACAGCGGTATTCTCGGAATAAATACATGTGTGTTTTTTTATCACGACCCAATCCCCGAAGCCGGTCGTGATGGCGCCCCTCGTGAAGATAAGGCCAGCTAGACCAAAACGTAACACCTCTTTTAAACAGTTAATCATCATAAACAGTAATAATATATAATATAATACTCATAAATTGCGGAATTTTAATGTTAACAACAGCAGGAACCATCCCGACACAGCCCAAACCGGGGTGTCACAAGTCATGAGCTACTACAGAATCTGCTATAGGTCTACAAAATACGGAATCCAATACAACAGTCTGAAGAAAACATAAATGATAGAGGATAAGAGAGAGAAGGGGCTGCGGCGTCAACAGCTACCTCGTAACTTCAAATCACTGCCTTGCCTGGACGGAAATAGCACTCAGGTGCGGACTCTGCTATACCTGAATCTGCACACACGGTGCATGGAGTAATGTGAGTACTCCGACTCAGTGAGTAATAACTATAAATAATGGCTGAAAGTATGAAAACACGTAAAGGCACAAAGCAATTCCATATCAAGCAGTAAAAATCGCTTAAAGCAGTAAATCAGTGAAGAAATCAAATGATATTCCTTTTAAAACAAGTAAAACCGGTAATTTAACAGGTAAATAACAAGTAGAAGTCCGCCCCTCGGGCACAGTATTAATCTCCCAACATAGTATCAGCCCCTCGGGCTCACTCTCAGTACAGTATCAGCCCTTCGGGCTCAGTATCAATCACTCAGAACAGTATCAGCCCCGCGGGCTACCTTACAATCACTCATATCAACCCCTCGGGCATAGTATCAATCGCTCAGCATAATGGGTACCCGCGCTCACTGTGGGTGTGCAGACTCCGGAGGGGCCCCTTACGACCCAAGCGCTATATCAAGCCACCTCGTGGCATCATCACTCGGCACTCGGCCTCACATCACTCGAGCCACCTCGTGGCATATAAAGTATCTCAGGCACTCGGCCTCATATCACTCAGCATATCCTCACATATGGCCCTCGGCCTCACTCAGTCCAAAAATCATCACAAGCCCCTTGGGCATTAGTAAAACAGTAGTTCTCAGCCCAAAACATGATGTAGAAATATCATTTAAGTTTCAAATCTGAGTAAAAGTGGCTGAGTTTGTAAAACAGTAGATATCAACAGGACTGAGTGCAAATAATAAGTCAAGTAGTGAGGAAACAGTGATAAAAATCCCCGAAGGGTTCAAATAGTTGGCACGAAGCCCAAATATGGCAATCAGCCCAAATCATGATGATAACAAATGAATTTCAGTCAAATATTCGGTAAAATCATCAATCGGGATGGACCAAGTGACAATCCGCTGTAGTGAAAGACCCCACGCTCATCATCCAGCGTGTATCTTGCCTCAATATAGCATTACGATGTGCAAATCCGGGGTTTCAAACCCTCAGGACATCATTTACAACCATTACTCACCTCGAACTGGCTAATTCTCTAGCTCGCCGACGCCTTTGCCCCTCAAATCGGCCTCCACGCGCATCGGATCTAACCAAAATTAGAGCGAATACATCACAATATGCTAAGGGAACAATACCCAATCGAAAACAATCGAAAAATATCAAGAATCACGAAGTTGGCAAAAACCCGAGCCGCGGGCCCACATCTCGAAACTCAGAAATTTTTACGACATCGAGTTCCTTATCTCTCCACGAGTCTATACATACAAAAATCTCTCAAATCGGACCACAAATGGGCCCTTAAATCCCAAATTTAGAATTTCAATTTCAATCCCTAATTTCTTACAATTTGGCTATATTTTCATGAATTTCGAAGATGATTTCACAATATAATCATGTATTTAGTTCATAGGACTTACCTCCAATCACTTCTCGTCAAAACCCCTTCAATTCCAATTCAAAAGCTCTCAAGGTTGCTCAAAAATGGAAGAAAAATGGGTTGGGTTCGCGGATGAAATGTTTTAACATTCTGCCCAGATCACTGTAGCTCCTTCTATGCAATCGCATTAGAGCCAATGCGATCGCATAGCACAAATATTCTGCCCCCCAGATTTAGCCCTATTAGATCGCATAGGCCTCCCTGCGATCGCATAGCACAGGGTCTTTACCCTGTGCGATCGCATGCCTTCCACCGCGATCACATAACACAACCAAACAGCCCCTCGAATTCCTTCTATGCGATCGCATGACACCCTCTGCGATCGCATAGAACAAAAAATACTATGCAATTTTTCTGCTGCATTTTACAACTCCAAACTTCCCGTTAACCATCCAAAATCACCTCGAGGCCCCCGGGACCTCAACCAAATGCACCATCATATCTTAAAACATCATCCAAACTTGCTCCAATCATCAAAACACCTCGACTAACACTAAAATCATCGAATTACATCGAATTCAAGCCTAAGTTCTTTTAAAACCTCTAAAACACGCATTTGATCAAAAATCCAACCAAAACACCTCCGAATGATCTGAAATTTTGCGCACACATCCAAAATCACCTAACGAAGCCACTGCAACTCTCGGAATTCCATTCCGACTCTCGGATCAAAATCTTACCTATCAACCGGAAATCGCCAAAATACTAACTTCGCCAATTCAAGCCTAATTCTACTCCGGACCTCCAAGATCAATTCCGATCACACTCCTAAGCCACATATCATCCCCCGAAGCTAACCGAATCACCGGAAATCACATCTGAGCCCTCTAACTAAATAGTCAACACCCGGTTGACTTTTCCAAAACAAGCCTTCCTTAAAGAGACTAAGTGTCTCATTTCCTATCAAAACTAATCCGATTTAACTCTAACACACCGAATACCGACAACGAAAAATGAAGAAACATAAAATGGGGGAAACGGGGCGGTAAATCACGTGACGACTGGTCAGGTCGTCACATTTTTAAACCCCCACTTGCAATTTTAGCACTTATAATATTCTTTTCAAAATTACATCATACAAGTCGTGTACCATTACATAAACCTTCGCACGGATTTAAATTTCGCAATAACATAATAGGACAATTGTTTTTCAAAGTTAATTTATATGGAGGTAAACCAGCAGGGTGTAAGCTATGCAAAAAATCTTCATATTGACTTTGATCATTTGTTTCAGTAGTTTCATCAAATACAACATATGTTCTAGAATCACCCAATAATTGAGTTATGAGCATATCATTTATTTCATCGACGAAGTCATTTTTTACTGTCAGAATAACATGAGAAGTTGTCGAAGACATATCACAAGGATGCATACAAATTTGGATAAGTTTGTCACATCCCAACCTTGGGAGGTATGGCTGGCACCCGATGCCCGAAGGGCCGAGCGAACCAACCATGAGATATGATCTGAAATATAATAACCTGCAGGCAGAAGAGCCCAACACGACACACACACACACACACACACACACACACACACACACACACACATATATATATAAACTAGGCCAACAAGGCTGCAACAACAGTATAACAGCTATCCAGAAGGCCGATAGGGCGATACAAAATATATATATATATATATATATATATATATATATATATATATATACAATGACCGCTAGTCTGCAAGCCTCTAAGAATGTAAGACAATCTCAACAGGGCGAGACAAAGCCCCCGACATGCCCAAAACCACACATATACATCTGTAATAGTACCTATGGACTCAAAGTAAGCAACTCCAAAGAAGTGGAGTGCGAAACCCAACGCTGATCCTGGGGGTCCTACTGAGGAGGCACGCCGCTCTGTCTATCCAAACCAGTGGGCATGAACACAGCGCATAAAAATGCATCAGTACGAAATATGTACTGAATATGTAGGGCGACAAGTGTAACATGAAAAATATAATTAACAAGAGAAGAGACAGAGACAATTTGAATTCTGAAACTAGCCTCGGTAGGAAACTAAAATTCAACATGGATATAAATGTATGCTCGTGAAACCGTCGTTCACTATCGCTACTTATAATATATCACATTATATAATAATAAATCCCTCTGTGGGGCTATAATAGCCATAACATACCCGGCCATAATAAAGGCTCGGTAGAATCGTACCGGCCACGTGAAGCTCGGTAATCCCAACTGATCAGTGGTTACACAATATGTGTCATACCCGGCCGTCTATAGTGCGGCTCGGTAATGAAAGTAAATACATACATATACTAAATCATGAATTATATAGGTGCAATGCGAAACCAACCTTAAAAGACGTATTCTAAGAAGAGTCGAAGTGGCCTATCATCATTATTCCCCGACTATCATGGTTGTGGATAAAATATTTAATTTTCAACTACGAGCCAACAAGTACTAAGAACATGAGAGTTATGTATTATGAATACCTTTGAAGTAAGTGTTCCTTATTCATGATTTATATGAATGTCGAAATGAGAACGAGTAAAAAGGCTCTAGTTCTTTTTAAACAAGGAACAAGGAAAACCGAGAATTCATAGATATTCTCTGAAGTAAGCACTCTATGAGAAAGGATCAGGTCTAAGCATCTTTATAAGTTGAAGGTGATATAACTTGAATCCGACGAAACAATTCGATAAACATTTATTCGAATTCTAGTCATGCCGAAAAGTATAGCGAAAGCCCTACATACCTTGTCGATGGAGTTATATACTGTTTTCGAGACCTCGAAAGCCTTAGGAATGATTTCCTACATAATACAAACCATTCAAAATCAAATTCAAGCTCATAGCTTATATAATTCTTCATTTAGACATTTACGCGAACAACTTGTGGCCATAAATTTGTAGACTCTTTTCTAGATTAATTTCCCCCCAACACACCACCAAATTTTACTTTACTACATCTCCTCATCGACAGGATTCAATCCATGTCTTCACAGATCCAAACAACACAATAAAACCATATAGAACAGCCCCAACAATCAAGCCATATTAAGAGAGGTTTCTTAACAAAATCAAGAACATTTCTATAGAGGTTTCAACTATTTCTTAGGAATTCTTATGGTAGAAGTTTACAAAGATCAAAGAGGAAGTTAAATCATACCTTATGTGACCAGAATTACTCAAAATTCGAAATTACTTCAAGGCGGAGTCTTGCTATGAAAAGTGAAACACCGAAGAATTCACGATTCCGAAGCTACCATGGTGTTCTCCATCTTGAGGATGACTAAATTGTTGTTATGCTTGGCTAGATGGATGGGAGAAGTTTGAGAGGAAATCCCTAGGTTTTTGGTTCTGTTTTGGAGAGGATAAAACGCAGGGGTTCTGTTTTAAAAATTGACTTAAATAAAGAAATTTTGACTAAACCCGACTAGGCACACTGTTCCCGTAACAGTGTGCATCCCTGTACGGAAATATTAATATCTCTCTACTCCGAAGTCGTATTAACAAACGGTTTGTTGCGTTGGAAACTAGACTCATAGACCTTCGATTCGGTAGGTAGAACACACTATAAATCCCAGTATATTGAGAGAAAAGCTCATCAACATTTTATCCAAATTCCAGTGAAATTTAAACCCGTAACTTGCGCGCGATCTTTGTTGAATTTTTAATCACAACTCAAATGACTTCCAATCTTAACGTATAACTATCGCATCATTTAAATATCTCATAGAAGTTATCTTCCTATCGAATTAGCCCATTTACAGCATGATAATGCCGAATACACAAGGTGTAATATTCTCCTCTCCTTAAGAACATTCGTCCTCGAATGTTAACGGTTAACCTAACTTCTGAATTTTTTTTTTTTAAAAAAATAAAGATAATGACGCCATAAATAGGAATATCCAAAACCTATCATCAGCCCAAACATACATATCTAAGGCCATACAGGGCTACACATCATAATAATAACACCAACTTGGCCTCACACGACCATTTACTTATACAATAATGATAATAAGAAGGTTAGCCTTAACTTAATTACCTCAACTGTCACTGGTTGATATATGTGCAACACCTACCATATTTGTCTCAAGCATATCACCTGAAGACTCAAATAAATGAGGGTATCTGGTCTTCATGTCCTCCTCGGCCTCCCATGTCATTTCCTCTACATTATTGCTCCTCCAAAGTACTTTTACTGTGGCTACCTCTTTAGTCCGTAGCTTACGGATTTGACGGTCAAGAATGGCAACAGGCATATGACAAGTTCTCGGAAACTTCAATATCCTCGATAGGGCTGATGCAAGAAGGATCACCTAAGAATTTCCGAAGCATGGAAATGTGAAATACCGGATGGATTGCTTCTAATTCTGGTGGCAGGTCAAGTTTGTAGGCTACTCGCCCAATTCTCTGAACAATCTGATATAGCCCAACATATCTAGGGCTGAGTTTTCCTTTCTTACCAAATCTCATTACACCCTTCATAGGCGATACTTTCAAGAATACCCAGTCTCCCACAGCAAATTCCAAGTCTCGACGTCGGTTATCTAAATATGATTTCTGCTGACTTTGAGCTGTACGCAACCTTTCCTGGATCAACTTTACCTTTTCTACAACTTGCTGTACCAATTCAGGTCCTAGCAACTTTGTCTCGCCAACATCGAACCAACTAATAGGAGATCTGCATTTCCTCCCATATAGTGCCTCATAAGGTGCCATCTGAATACCGGCATGATAACTATTATTGTAGGCAAACTCAATAAGCAGTAAATGATCTTCCCAACTTCCCTTGAAGTCTAAGACACAAGCTCGCAACATATCTTCGAGTGTCTGAATAGTGCGTTCGGCTTGTCCGTCGGTCTGCGGATGAAATGTTGTACTAAGGTTAACAAGAGTACCTAAACCTTCTTGAAAAGACCTCTAAAAATTAGCTGTAAATTGGGCACCTCTGTCAGATATAATAGAAAACGGAACTCCATGTAGTCGAACTATTTCCTTGATATACAGGCTCGCATAGTCTTCAGCTGAATAGGTGGTCCTAACTGGGAGAAAGTGAGCTGATTTCATCAGCCTATCCCCAATGACCCAAATAGAATTGAACTTACGGCGAGAATTGGGCAATCCTTTAATGAAATCCATATTAACCGATTCCCATTTCCAAGCTGGAATCTCAATATTTTGAAGTAGCCCTCCAGGTTTCTGGTGTTCAGTTTTAACATGCTGGTAGTTGGGACACTAAGCCACAAATTTGGCTATATCTTTCTTCATGTCGTTCCACCAGTATAGCTGACGAAGATCATGATACATTTTGGTTGAACCAGGATGAACTGAGTACCAAGACTGGTGCATCTCTGTCATAATTTGCTTACGAAGCTCCCCACCATTAGGTACACACCATCGGCCTTTATATTTTAGAATTCCATTATCTGTTTGCTCAAACAACTGCTTCTTCTGAAAAGGGATGCTCTCTTTAATCTTGACTAGCTCTGGATCCTCAAATTGACGCATTTCTACCTCAGCTATCAGTGATGACCCCGCAATATTTTGGACTACTACACCCTGGTCACCTGTATCATGTAGCCGCACACTCAGGTTAGCCAATCGATATATCTCCTTAGTCATTTCTAATTTCCCAGCTTCTACATGCTTCAAGCTGCCCATGGATTTGCGACTCAATGCATCAGCTACCACATTCGCTTTGCCCGGATGGTACAAAATATCCACATCATAGTCCTTCAGCAATTCAAGCCATCTCCTTTGTCTCAAGTTCAAGTCTTTCTGCTTAAATATATATTGTAAACTTTTGTGATCTGTATAGATATCCACATGAACACCATAAAGATAATGACGCCATAAATAGGAATATCCAAAACCTATCATCAGCCCAAACATACATATCTAAGGCCATACAGGGCTACACATCATAATAATAACACCAACTTGGCCTCACACGACCATTTACTTATACAATAATGATAATAAGAAGGTTAGCCTTAACTTAATTACCTCAACTGTCACTGGTTGATATATGTGCAACACCTACCATATTTGTCTCAAGCATATCACCTGAAGACTCAAATAAATGAGGGTATCTGGTCTTCATGTCCTCCTCGGCCTCCCATGTCATTTCCTCTACATTATTGCTCCTCCAAAGTACTTTTACTGAGGCTACCTCTTTAGTCCGTAGCTTACGGATTTGACGGTCAAGAATGGCAACAGGCATATGACAAGTTCTCGGAAACTTCAATATCCTCGATAGGGCTGATGCAAGAAGGATCACCTAAGAATTTCCGAAGCATGGAAATGTGAAATACCGGATGGATTGCTTCTAATTCTGGTGGCAGGTCAAGTTTGTAGGCTACTCGCCCAATTCTCTGAACAATCTGATATAGCCCAACATATCTAGGGCTGAGTTTTCCTTTCTTACCAAATCTCATTACACCCTTCATAGGCGATACTTTCAAGAATACCCAGTCTCCCACAGCAAATTCCAAGTCTCGACGTCGGTTATCTAAATATGATTTCTGCTGACTTTGAGCTGTACGCAACCTTTCCTGGATCAACTTTACCTTTTCTACAACTTGCTGTACCAATTCAGGTCCTAGCAACTTTGTCTCGCCAACATCGAACCAACTAATAGGAGATCTGCATTTCCTCCCATATAGTGCCTCATAAGGTGCCATCTGAATACCGGCATGATAACTATTATTGTAGGCAAACTCAATAAGCAGTAAATGATCTTCCCAACTTCCCTTGAAGTCTAAGACACAAGCTCGCAACATATCTTCGAGTGTCTGAATAGTGCGTTCGGCTTGTCCGTCGGTCTGCGGATGAAATGTTGTACTAAGGTTAACAAGAGTACCTAAACCTTCTTGAAAAGACCTCTAAAAATTAGCTGTAAATTGGGCACCTCTGTCAGATATAATAGAAAACGGAACTCCATGTAGTCGAACTATTTCCTTGATATACAGGCTCGCATAGTCTTCAGCTGAATAGGTGGTCCTAACTGGGAGAAAGTGAGCTGATTTCGTCAGCCTATCCCCAATGACCCTAATAGAATTGAACTTACGGCGAGAATTGGGCAATCCTTTAATGAAATCCATATTAACCGATTCCCATTTCCAAGCTGGAATCTCAATATTTTGAAGTAGCCCTCCAGGTTTCTGGTGTTCAGTTTAAACATGCTGGTAGTTGGGACACTAAGCCACAAATGTGGCTATATCTTTCTTCATGTCGTTCCACCAGTATAGCTGACGAAGATCATGATACATTTTGGTTGAACCAGGATGAACTGAGTAACAAAACTGGTGCATCTCTGTCATAATTTGCTTACGAAGCTCCCCACCATTAGGTACACACCATCGGCCTTTATATTTTAGAATTCCATTATCTGTTTGCTCAAACAACTGCTTCTTCGGAAAAGGGATGCTCTCTTTAATCTTGACTAGCTCTGGATCCTCAAATTGACGCATTTCTACCTCAGCTATCAGTGATGACCCCGCAATATTTTGGACTACTACACCCTGGTCACCTGTATCATGTAGCCGCACACTCAGGTTAGCCAATCGATATATCTCCTTAGTCATTTCTAATTTCCCAGCTTCTACATGCTTCAAGCTGCCCATGGATTTGCGACTCAATGCATCAGCTACCACATTCGCTTTGCCCGGATGGTACAAAATATCCACATCATAGTCCTTCAGCAATTCAAGCCATCTCCTTTGTCTCAAGTTCAAGTCTTTCTGCTTAAATATATATTGTAAACTTTTGTGATCTGTATAGATATCCACATGAACACCATAAAGATAATGACGCCATAAATAGGAATATCCAAAACCTATCATCAGCCCAAACATACATATCTAAGGCCATACAGGGCTACACATCATAATAATAACACCAACTTGGCCTCACACGACCATTTACTTATACAATAATGATAATAAGAAGGTTAGCCTTAACTTAATTACCTCAACTGTCACTGGTTGATATATGTGCAACACCTACCATATTTGTCTCAAGCATATCACCTGAAGACTCAAATAAATGAGGGTATCTGGTCTTCATGTCCTCCTCGGCCTCCCATGTCATTTCCTCTACATTATTGCTCCTCCAAAGTACTTTTACTGTGGCTACCTCTTTAGTCCGTAGCTTACGGATTTGACGGTCAAGAATGGCAACAGGCATATGACAAGTTCTCGAAAACTTCAATATCCTCGATAGGGCTGATGCAAGAAGGATCACCTAAGAATTTCCGAAGCATGGAAATGTGAAATACCGGATGGATTGCTTCTAATTCTGGTGGAAGGTCAAGTTTGTAGGCTACTCGCCCAATTCTCTGAACAATCTGATATAGCCCAACATATCTAGGGCTGAGTTTTCCTTTCTTACCAAATCTCATTACACCCTTCATAGGCGATACTTTCAAGAATACCCAGTCTCTCACAACAAATTCCAAGTCTCGACGTCGGTTATCTAAATATGATTTCTGCTGACTTTGAGCTGTACGCAACCTTTCCTGGATCAACTTTACCTTTTCTACAACTTGCTGTACCAATTCAGGTCCTAGCAACTTTGTCTCGCCAACATCGAACCAACTAATAGGAGATCTGCATTTCCTCCCATATAGTGCCTCATAAGGTGCCATCTGAATACTGGCATGATAACTATTATTGTAGGCAAACTCAATAAGCAGTAAATGATCTTCCCAACTTCCCTTGAAGTCTAAGACACAAGCTCGCAACATATCTTCGAGTGTCTGAATAGTGCGTTCGGCTTGTCCGTCGGTCTGCGGATGAAATGTTGTACTAAGGTTAACAAGAGTACCTAAACCTTCTTGAAAAGACCTCTAAAAATTAGCTGTAAATTGGGCACCTCTGTCAGATATAATAGAAAACGGAACTCCATGTAGTCGAACTATTTCCTTGATATACAGGCTCGCATAGTCTTCAGCTGAATAGGTGGTCCTAACTGGGAGAAAGTGAGCTGATTTCGTCAGCCTATCCCCAATGACCCAAATAGAATTGAACTTACGGCGAGAATTGGGCAATCCTTTAATGAAATCCATATTAACCGATTCCCATTTCCAAGCTGGAATCTCAATATTTTGAAGTAGCCCTCCAGGTTTCTGGTGTTCAGTTTTAACATGCTGGTAGTTGGGACACTAAGCCACAAATGTGGCTATATCTTTCTTCATGTCGTTCCACCAGTATAGCTGACGAAGATCATGATACATTTTGGTTGAACCAGGATGAACTGAGTACCAAGACTGGTGCATCTCTGTCATAATTTGCTTACGAAGCTCCCCACCATTAGGTACACACCATCGGCCTTTATATTTTAGAATTCCATTATCTGTTTGCTCAAACAACTGCTTCTTCTGAAAAGGGATGCCCTCTTTAATCTTGACTAGCTCTGGATCCTCAAATTGACGCATTTCTACCTCAGCTATCAGTGATGACCCCGCAATATTTTGGACTACTACACCCTGGTCACCTATATCATGTAGCCGCACACTCAGGTTAGCCAATCGATATATCTCCTTAGTCATTTCTAATTTCCCAGCTTCTACATGCTTCAAGCTGCCCATGGATTTGCGACTCAATGCATCAGCTACCACATTCGCTTTGCCCGGATGGTACAAAATATCCACATCATAGTCCTTCAGCAATTCAAGCCATCTCCTTTGTCTCAAGTTCAAGTCTTTCTGCTTAAATATATATTGTAAACTTTTGTGATCTGTATAGATATCCACATGAACACCATAAAGATAATGACGCCATAAATAGGAATATCCAAAACCTATCATCAGCCCAAACATACATATCTAAGGCCATACAGGGCTACACATCATAATAATAACACCAACTTGGCCTCACACGACCATTTACTTATACAATAATGATAATAAGAAGGTTAGCCTTAACTTAATTACCTCAACTGTCACTGGTTGATATATGTGCAACACCTACCATATTTGTCTCAAGCATATCACCTGAAGACTCAAATAAATGAGGGTATCTGGTCTTCATGTCCTCCTCGGCCTCCCATGTCATTTCCTCTACATTATTGCTCCTCCAAAGTACTTTTACTGAGGCTACCTCTTTAGTCCGTAGCTTACGGATTTGACGGTCAAGAATGGCAACAGGCATATGACAAGTTCTCGGAAACTTCAATATCCTCGATAGGGCTGATGCAAGAAGGATCACCTAAGAATTTCCGAAGCATGGAAATGTGAAATACCGGATGGATTGCTTCTAATTCTGGTGGCAGGTCAAGTTTGTAGGCTACTCGCCCAATTCTCTGAACAATCTGATATAGCCCAACATATCTAGGGCTGAGTTTTCCTTTCTTACCAAATCTCATTACACCCTTCATAGGCGATACTTTCAAGAATACCCAGTCTCCCACAGCAAATTCCAAGTCTCGACGTCGGTTATCTAAATATGATTTCTGCTGACTTTGAGCTGTACGCAACCTTTCCTGGATCAACTTTACCTTTTCTACAACTTGCTGTACCAATTCAGGTCCTAGCAACTTTGTCTCGCCAACATCGAACCAACTAATAGGAGATCTGCATTTCCTCCCATATAGTGCCTCATAAGGTGCCATCTGAATACCGGCATGATAACTATTATTGTAGGCAAACTCAATAAGCAGTAAATGATCTTCCCAACTTCCCTTGAAGTCTAAGACACAAGCTCGCAACATATCTTCGAGTGTCTGAATAGTGCGTTCGGCTTGTCCGTCGGTCTGCGGATGAAATGTTGTACTAAGGTTAACAAGAGTACCTAAACCTTCTTGAAAAGACCTCTAAAAATTAGCTGTAAATTGGGCACCTCTGTCAGATATAATAGAAAACGGAACTCCATGTAGTCGAACTATTTCCTTGATATACAGGCTCGCATAGTCTTCAGCTGAATAGGTGGTCCTAACTGGGAGAAAGTGAGCTGATTTCGTCAGCCTATCCCCAATGACCCAAATAGAATTGAACTTACGGCGAGAATTGGGCAATCCTTTAATGAAATCCATATTAATCGATTCCCATTTCCAAGCTGGAATCTCAATATTTTGAAGTAGCCCTCCAGGTTTCTGGTGTTCAGTTTTAACATGCTGGTAGTTGGGACACTAAGCCACAAATGTGGCTATATCTTTCTTCATGTCGTTCCACCAGTATAGCTGACGAAGATCATGATACATTTTGGTTGAACCAGGATGAACTGAGTACCAAGACTGGTGCATCTCTGTCATAATTTGCTTACGAAGCTCCCCACCATTAGGTACACACCATCGGCCTTTATATTTTAGAATTCCATTATCTGTTTGCTCAAACAACTGCTTCTTCTGAAAAGGGATGCTCTCTTTAATCTTGACTAGCTCTGGATCCTCAAATTGACGCATTTCTACCTCAGCTATCAGTGATGACCCCGCAATATTTTGGACTACTACACCCTGGTCACCTGTATCATGTAGCCGCACACTCAGGTTAGCCAATCGATATATCTCCTTAGTCATTTCTAATTTCCCAGCTTCTACATGCTTCAAGCTGCCCATGGATTTGCCGACTCAATGCATCAGCTACCACATTCGCTTTGCCCGGATGGTACAAAATATCCACATCATAGTCCTTCAGCAATTCAAGCCATCTCCTTTGTCTCAAGTTCAAGTCTTTCTGCTTAAATATATATTGTAAACTTTTGTGATCTGTATAGATATCCACATGAACACCATAAAGATAATGACGCCATAAATAGGAATATCCAAAACCTATCATCAGCCCAAACATACATATCTAAGGCCATACAGGGCTACACATCATAATAATAACACCAACTTGGCCTCACACGACCATTTACTTATACAATAATGATAATAAGAAGGTTAGCCTTAACTTAATTACCTCAACTGTCACTGGTTGATATATGTGCAACACCTACCATATTTGTCTCAAGCATATCACCTGAAGACTCAAATAAATGAGGGTATCTGGTCTTCATGTCCTCCTCGGCCTCCCATGTCATTTCCTCTACATTATTGCTCCTCCAAAGTACTTTTACTGAGGCTACCTCTTTAGTCCGTAGCTTACGGATTTGACGGTCAAGAATGGCAACAGGCATATGACAAGTTCTCGGAAACTTCAATATCCTCGATAGGGCTGATGCAAGAAGGATCACCTAAGAATTTCCGAAGCATGGAAATGTGAAATACCGGATGGATTGCTTCTAATTCTGGTGGCAGGTCAAGTTTGTAGGCTACTCGCCCAATTCTCTGAACAATCTGATATAGCCCAACATATCTAGGGCTGAGTTTTCCTTTCTTACCAAATCTCATTACACCCTTCATAGGCGATACTTTCAAGAATACCCAGTCTCCCACAGCAAATTCCAAGTCTCGACGTCGGTTATCTAAATATGATTTCTGCTGACTTTGAGCTGTACGCAACCTTTCCTGGATCAACTTTACCTTTTCTACAACTTGCTGTACCAATTCAGGTCCTAGCAACTTTGTCTCGCCAACATCGAACCAACTAATAGGAGATCTGCATTTCCTCCCATATAGTGCCTCATAAGGTGCCATCTGAATACCGGCATGACAACTATTATTGTAGGCAAACTCAATAAGCAGTAAATGATCTTCCCAACTTCCCTTGAAGTCTAAGACACAAGCTCGCAACATATCTTCGAGTGTCTGAATAGTGCGTTCGGCTTGTCCGTCGGTCTGCGGATGAAATGTTGTACTAAGGTTAACAAGAGTACCTAAACCTTCTTGAAAAGACCTCTAAAAATTAGCTGTAAATTGGGCACCTCTGTCAGATATAATAGAAAACGGAACTCCATGTAGTCGAACTATTTCCTTGATATACAGGCTCGCATAGTCTTCAGCTGAATAGGTGGTCCTAACTGGGAGAAAGTGAGCTGATTTCGTCAGCCTATCCCCAATGACCCAAATAGAATTGAA
The DNA here is from genome assembly GCF_000393655.2 of Nicotiana sylvestris. Lineage (NCBI taxonomy): Eukaryota > Viridiplantae > Streptophyta > Magnoliopsida > Solanales > Solanaceae > Nicotiana > Nicotiana sylvestris. Next base: position 165,905,412 of record NC_091061.1, on the reverse strand, counting down.
CTTACGGCGAGAATTGGGCAATCCTTTAATGAAATCCATATTAATCGATTCCCATTTCCAAGCTGGAATCTCAATATTTTGAAGTAGCCCTCCAGGTTTCTGGTGTTCAGTTTTAACATGCTGGTAGTTGGGACACTAAGCCACAAATGTGGCTATATCTTTCTTCATGTCGTTCCACCAGTATAGCTGACGAAGATCATGATACATTTTGGTTGAACCAGGATGAACTGAGTACCAAGACTGGTGCATCTCTGTCATAATTTGCTTACGAAGCTCCCCACCATTAGGTACACACTATCGGCCTTTATATTTTAGAATTCCATTATCTGTTTGCTCAAACAACTGCTTCTTCTGAAAAGGGATGCTCTCTTTAATCTTGACTAGCTCTGGATCCTCAAATTGACGCATTTCTACCTCAGCTATCAGTGATGACCCCGCAATATTTTGGACTACTACACCCTGGTCACCTGTATCATGTAGCCGCACACTCAGGTTAGCCAATCGATATATCTCCTGAGTCATTTCTAATTTCCCAGCTTCTACATGCTTCAAGCTGCCCATGGATTTGCGACTCAATGCATCAGCTACCACATTCGCTTTGCCCGGATGGTCCAAAATATCCACATCATAGTCCTTCAGCAATTCAAGCCATCTCCTTTGTCTCAAGTTCAAGTCTTTCTGCTTAAATATATATTGTAAACTTTTGTGATCTGTATAGATATCCACATGAACACCATAAAGATAATGACGCCATAAATAGGAATATCCAAAACCTATCATCAGCCCAAACATACATATCTAAGGCCATACAGGGCTACACATCATAATAATAACACCAACTTGGCCTCACACGACCATTTACTTATACAATAATGATAATAAGAAGGTTAGCCTTAACTTAATTACCTCAACTGTCACTGGTTGATATATGTGCAACACCTACCATATTTGTCTCAAGCATATCACCTGAAGACTCAAATAAATGAGGGTATCTGGTCTTCATGTCCTCCTCGGCCTCCCATGTCATTTCCTCTACATTATTGCTCCTCCAAAGTACTTTTACTGAGGCTACCTCTTTAGTCCGTAGCTTACGGATTTGACGGTCAAGAATGGCAACAGGCATATGACAAGTTCTCGGAAACTTCAATATCCTCGATAGGGCTGATGCAAGAAGGATCACCTAAGAATTTCCGAAGCATGGAAATGTGAAATACCGGATGGATTGCTTCTAATTCTGGTGGCAGGTCAAGTTTGTAGGCTACTCGCCCAATTCTCTGAACAATCTGATATAGCCCAACATATCTAGGGCTGAGTTTTCCTTTCTTACCAAATCTCATTACACCCTTCATAGGCGATACATTCAAGAATACCCAGTCTCCCACAGCAAATTCCAAGTCTCGACGTCGGTTATCTAAATATGATTTATGCTGACTTTGAGCTGTACGCAACCTTTCCTGGATCAACTTTACCTTTTCTACAACTTGCTGTACCAATTCAGGTCCTAGCAACTTTGTCTCGCCAACATCGAACCAACTAATAGGAGATCTGCATTTCCTCCCATATAGTGCCTCATAAGGTGCCATCTGAATACCGGCATGATAACTATTATTGTAGGCAAACTCAATAAGCAGTAAATGATCTTCCCAACTTCCCTTGAAGTCTAAGACACAAGCTCGCAACATATCTTCGAGTGTCTGAATAGTGCGTTCGGCTTGTCCGTCGGTCTGCGGATGAAATGTTGTACTAAGGTTAACAAGAGTACCTAAACCTTCTTGAAAAGACCTCTAAAAATTAGCTGTAAATTGGGCACCTCTGTCAGATATAATAGAAAACGGAACTCCATGTAGTCGAACTATTTCCTTGATATACAGGCTCGCATAGTCTTCAGCTGAATAGGTGGTCCTAACTGGGAGAAAGTGAGCTGATTTCGTCAGCCTATCCCCAATGACCCAAATAGAATTGAACTTACGGCGAGAATTGTGCAATCCTTTAATGAAATCCATATTAATCGATTCCCATTTCCAAGCTGGAATCTCAATATTTTGAAGTAGCCCTCCAGGTTTCTGGTGTTCAGTTTTAACATGCTGGTAGTTGGGACACTAAGCCACAAATGTGGCTATATCTTTCTTCATGTCGTTCCACCAGTATAGCTGACGAAGATCATGATACATTTTGGTTGAACCAGGATGAACTGAGTACCAAGACTGGTGCATCTCTGTCATAATTTGCTTACGAAGCTCCCCACCATTAGGTACACACCATCGGCCTTTATATTTTAGAATTCCATTATCTGTTTGCTCAAACAACTGCTTCTTCTGAAAAGGGATGCTCTCTTTAATCTTGACTAGCTCTGGATCCTCAAATTGACGCATTTCTACCTCAGCTATCAGTGATGACCCCGCAATATTTTGGACTACTACACCCTGGTCACCTGTATCATGTAGCCGCACACTCAGGTTAGCCAATCGATATATCTCCTTAGTCATTTCTAATTTCCCAGCTTCTACATGCTTCAAGCTGCCCATGGATTTGCGACTCAATGCATCAGCTACCACATTCGCTTTGCCCGGATGGTACAAAATATCCACATCATAGTCCTTCAGCAATTCAAGCCATCTTCTTTGTCTCAAGTTCAAGTCTTTCTGCTTAAATATATATTGTAAACTTTTGTGATCTGTATAGATATCCACATGAACACCATAAAGATAATGACGCCATATTTTCAAGGCAAATATAATGGTTGCTAACTCAATATCATGAGTCGGATAATTGTGTTCGTGTTTCTGCAATTGCCTCGAAACATATGCAATAACTTTTCCATGCTGCATTAGAACACATCCCAATCTAACTCTGGATGCATCACAATATACCACATAACCTTCAGATCCTTCAGGAAGTGCTAGAACAGGTGCTGATGTTAAGCGTTTCTTCAACTCATGAAATCTCCTTTCACATGAATCAGACCATTGGAACTTAACGGCTTTGTGTGTCAATTTTGTCATGGGAGCAGCAATAGAAGAGAAGTTCTCAACAAATCTCCGATAATAACCAGCTAAGCCCAAGAAACTACGAACTTCCGTAGGAGTTGTGGGTCTAGGCCAGTTTTGTACTGCTTCAATTTTCTGACCATCTACCTTAATACCTTCATCGGAAATGATATGCCCAAGGAAAGCCACTGAATTCAACCAAAATTCACATTTGGAGAATTTAGCATATAATTTCTGATTTTTCAAAGTCTGCAACACCACACGCAAATGATCCTCATGTTCTGCTTCTGATCGAGAATATACCAGAATATCATCAATGAAAACAATTACAAATATATCTAGAAATGGCTTGAAAACCCGATTCATTAAATCCATAACAGCTGCTGGCACATTAGTAAGATTGAAAGACATCACAAGAAATTCATAATGGCCATATCTAGTCCGGAAAGCCGTTTTCGGAATATCTCTCTCCTTAACTCGCAATTGGTGATAGCCGGATCGAAGGTCAATCTTTGAGAAATATTTGGCACCTTGCAACTGATCAAACAAATCATCAATTCTGGGTAAAGGGTACTTGTTCTTGATAGTCACTTTGTTGAGTTGGCGATAGTCAATACACATTCTTAACGAACCATCCTTCTTACGAACAAACAACACTAGTGCACCCCAGGGAGATGTTCTGGGCCTGATAAAGCCCTTAATTAGAAGATCCTTCAACTGGGCTTTCAATTCTTTTAACTCAGCAGAAGCCATTCTGTATGGAAGAATAGATATTGGTTGAGTATCTGGAAGCATATCAATAGCAAAGTCGATTTCTCTTTCTGGAGGAAGACCAGGAAGTTCATCAGGAAATACATTAGGAAATTCATTCACGATGGGAACCGATTGAAGAGTTGGATATTTCACCTCCATATCATGCACTCGTACCAAATGATAGATGTACCCTATCAAAATCATCCTTCGAGCTTTAAGGTAAGAAATAAACTTTCCCTTAGGCGCTGCAGCATCACCTTTCCATTCAATAATAGGCTCACTTGGAAAATTAAAACGAACAATCTTTGTCCAGCAATCTACATTGGCATAACAAGAAGCCAACCAATCCATACCCATAATGATATCAAAATCAACCATTTTTAGCTCATGCAAATCAGCTAACGTATGGCGGTCATGAATCTTCACGTCACAACTTCGATATACCCGTCTAACTACAACAGACTCACCCATTGGCGTAGATACCTCAAAGGACTTATGCAACAATTCAGGCTCTCTATCCCATTTACTAGCAACAAAGGGGGAGATATACGACAATGTAGAACTAGGATATATCAAGGCATACATATCGATAGAAAAGACGGATAGTATACCTGTAACCACGTCCGGAGATGACTCTAAATCCCGACGACTCGATAAAGAATATATGCGATTCTACTGACCTCCTGAACCAGAAGCTCCAAATCTTCCCCTACCCCTGCCAGCTGATGTCTGCATACTCTGCCTAGGAGGACGTACCGAAGAAGAAGAAGAAGCCCCTAGAGATGCCGTCGCCTGAGCCATACCCCCTCCACCTGTCATCGGACAATGTCTCATAATATGACCTGGCTGTCCACATGTATAACATGCATCAGAACCCTGGCGACATGGTCCAAAATGATTTCGGTCACATCGATCACATCTAGGAAACTGAGGCCTCATCTGACTGAACTCGCCTCTAAACTGTGAACCTGGGGTCCGTGAACTCTGACCTGGACCAGAATAAGTGGTCTGATCCTGTCGCTGTCCCTGAAACTATGGTGGTGCACTGGCTGCCTGATAAGACTGACGCCGGGGAAATTGTGGCCTAAATCCACCTCGAAACTCTCCTATGTTACTTGCGAACCGCACCCTCTTCTGCTGCCCTCTATCATTCTCTCGATTGGCTCGTTGTTTCCTCTTGCGATCCTCTAGACCTTGTGCATATGCTTGAATACGGGAAATATCCATTCCTTGGTTCAGAGAAGCTGTAGTGCACTCTATGTTGAGAAAATGTATTGGAGACCCTTCTCGAGTCGTCCCTATCAAAGATGTACAAGTTACAGAGGACCTATCATATGAAGAAGTGCCAGTGGCGATATTAGATCGGCAAGTCCGCAAGCTGAGAACAAAAGATGTAGCTTCCGTCAAAGTATTGTGGAGGAACAAAAATATGGAAGAAATGACATGGGAAGCAGAAGAGGAGATGAAGTCTAAATACCCTTACTTATTCCAGAATGAAGATAACAAGGATGCTGGTGGAAGACAGGATACATTGGAAGAAGAAACGGCTCTATGAGGTAAGCAATAATTTGAGAATACTCCTCCTTAATACAAAATGGTGATATGTAGATAATGTAAATACGCATAATGCTTTGTGTAGCCTTGTGAAGCCATATGTTGGGCTTAATTACTTGCAAGTTTTGCTAGTGACCATTTTATAGGGGAAAATTGATCGGAAATTTCCATTGGAATCCACGATGATTTAAACTCCCCATAAACCCTTACATTCGAGGACGAATGTTCCTAAGGGGGGAGGGTGTTACAACCCATATCCACATGTGTTAGTTCATGCCATATATTAGTTAACATAAATCCAAGAAGGAATTATCTTTGAGATGATAAGAAGTCAATCCTATTGGTCTTAAGTGATACAAGAGTGTATAAGGGTGATTAACCAGTATTAGAAGTTAAACGAATCAAGGATGTTGTAACTCGTATTTTCAGGTAATCTAGCGGTGCTTAATACACTCAAGAGGTCATTTATTAAGGTATTTTAATCATATAATATCTGTATCATAAGTCTTGAAGTCAAACGAGTTATGAAACAAAAGTCGACAAAAGTTGTCGCAACTTAGGTTCATAATTTTACTTAAACATTAGGTCAAATGTTTCTAATCTTTTCTCCTAATTTACAAGGAATTACGGGGTGATCTACCAACAAAATTAAATATCTATGAGTCTAGTTTCCAACGCATTAAACCGTTCATCGATACGATCTCGGAGTAGAGAGATATTCACATTTACGTGAGACTGCGCCAAATACCTCTCTATGGGGCCCACTAAGGCGATTTAAGATATTTGGACCTATATAGGATGCCTCCAACCCGTTTTAAGTCATTTCGTCTCACTATTTTCAGACCTTAGAACCCTAGGAACATCCTCTCAAGGTTCTCTCAAGATTCAAGACCCAAAAAAGGGCAAACAACACAAATCAAGTGTCGGGAATTCTGTTGTGCTAGTAAGTCTCTTGCTCTTCTTGTTGTTGCTCATTTTTGTGTCGCTCCAGCTCGTGTGGGAGGTTGTTTTAAAGGGTTTATGTTCTGTAAATACTCCCTCATATTCTTAATATCAATCCTAGGTGATTTCAAGCCTTCTAAAGTGATTCTAGTGCCGAAAAACACTAATTGATCGCTAGTTTCGCTTTTTTGTTGTTGTGGCAGCATTGGAGGGATATTTCATGGAAATTTAAGGTCAAATTGGAGTTGTTATTTCTGTATAAAGGTAAGGAACCTCTTACTCTATATGTATTTAAGATTATCCAAGTTGCGGCTAAGCCATTGAAGCTAGAACTTGTGAAATATATATCGAAAGGCTTGGTAGTAATGTTATTGTTTTGTGGACTGTTTTGCGTTGCTGTTGGGCTGCGTATTTTACTACTGTTTTGTGGAGTTTTGGAGGAGTAAGGGTGTGTAGAAACACCATATATATGTGGGGTTGTGGGATGATAGTTATTCGTAACATTTTCGGGTCGTTTGACACGACTATGGTGGTCGTCGTATGTATGGAGTGATTAGGCTGTGCGTGGACTATTTTGGGAGGCTCAATATGTTTATTATTGATGTTGTTTGGGCTGTTTGGTGACTGTTTTGAATGGTGTGAAGTCATATATATAGGGGAGGTGCTGTCCGTTTCATCGTAAAATAGGTTGTGGTCGATACATAATAGTTATGACGCTTAAATGATAACGATAGTATCGTTTCTCTTATTGTAGACTAAGGAGTTTTGACAATTGCATAGCTTGAGATTGGGGAAGTATATACAAGGTATGTGAGGCTATCCCTTTCCTTCTTTTGCACGACTCCGATTGTACATAATGTAATGAACGAGCTTCCAAGATACTCTACTCTTAGAAGCTAGCAGTACTTACATTGTTTTCCCTCTTATGGAACGATTGATGTTAATGTTGCTTCTCTTATTCTTATGTTATCAATGTTGTTGGTACTTCCTGATTCTTATAAGGTTCATAGTGAAGAGTTAGTCCTAATAACGTGTACAGAGGATACCGACCTTACGTCACTCCGAAAGGTTTAGAATGTGATTCCATGAGTCGAGCATGCATTATATATATGTATCTATTTTACTCTACCGAGCCACGCTATAGTTGGCCGGGTACGATACCTCTTGTGCAACCACTGATCAGTTGGGTTTTACCGAGCTCCACGTGGCCGGGTACGATTCTACCGAGCCTTATGATGGCCGGGTACATTTTTTACCGAGCCTATTATGGCCAGGTACAATATGATGATGATGATGCCCACAGAGGCGAATGTTTTAAAGGTTTATGTATTTATACATATGTATCATGCATTTCATGTCAGTAGCCCTCAGAGGTACTAAGATGTTACAGGTTGTATATTCTCTATCCTTGCTTACATTACTGATCGTATTTATGGTTCCCTGCCTTACATACTCAGTACTTTATTCGTACTGACGTCCTTTTATTTGTGGACGCTGCATGTCGTGCTGCAGGTCCTGATAGACAGGCAGGTGCAGCTCCCCCACCACAGTAGGCTGTCCAGTTCAGCGGTGATTGGCGAGATCCCTTCTCCGGACTTGCCTTGGTCTTGGTATGCATTTTTGTTATAGACATTATGGGTATGTCGGGGCCCTGTTCCGGCTATGTTGCAGCACTTATGTTCATTTAGAGGCTCATAGACAAGTGTCGACTCATGTATAGTTTGGTATGCCTTGTCGGCTGGTTTTTGTTATATAGTCTTTCATGGTAGCGTGGTAGCTCATACCTTATATGTAGTTTCTTGATTGTCTGGTCATCCCCTGCTATGTATGTTCATGCCGTCATATTTTATTGTTGGTTGTCCATGATCCAGGTCTACCATTTATATTGATCTCGTCAGCCCTAAAAGATAATAATGAAGGTTAGATGAAATGTACGTTGGTGCTCGGCAAGTATGGTCGGGTGCTAGTCATCGCCCTCCAGTTTGGGTCGTGACAAACTTGGTATCAGAGCAAGTCTGTCCTAGGGGTTGTCTATGAGCCATGTCTAGTAGAGTCTTGATTATGGATGTGTAGCGCGCCACATTTATAATCAGGAGGCTACATGACATCTAGGGTTGTTACCTTCTTCCTGAATCTAGATCGTGCGTAGAGTTGAGTCCTAAGTGTTCGTCTCTAATATTCACCTTGTTTTCTTTCAGTGATGCCTTTGACTAGGAAGCAAACGATTAGTAGACGGCTTGATACAGCAGCGGGAGAGGGTACCAGTCAGGTGCCCCAAGCCAAAGCAGGACAAAGTGAGGCTCAGAGTGAGATGCCCTTTCATACCTCATCTACTCCATTTCCTCCATAGGATATTAGAAGGCACGCAGCGCCTCCAGTTCCTCCGTCTGGCACTACAGACCAGGATATGCGGAGTGCTTTGCAGTTGTTGACTAGCTTGGTAGCTGCTCAGGCTCAGAGGCAGAATATAGGTGCTGCTGATAAACCAGTTAGTACAAGAGTTCGTGATTTTATTAATTTATACCCTCCAGTGTTTACCAGATCAGACCCCAAGGAGGACCCACAGACTTTTATTGACCAGGTTCATTGTACACTACGGGTTATGCATGTTAGTGATATAGAGGCAGTAGAGTTGGCTTCTTATCAGCTACAGGATTTAGCGGTTCTCTGGTATGATAGTTGGGAGAGATCCAGGGGTCCGAACGCTCCTCCAGCTGTGTGGAAGGAATTTTCTGAGGCCTTTCTTCGTCACTACTTTCCAGTTGGGATAAGACGAGCTAGAGCTGATAAGTTCTTGAACCTTAGACAAGGTAATATGAGTGTGCGAGAGTACAGTATGCAGTTTGATTCTTTGGCAAGGTATGCTCCCCATATGGTGGCCGAGATTAGTGATAGGGTGTATATGTTCGTGAATGGGTTGGGACCACATCTGATAAATGAGTGTACGATAGCCTCCTTGGTGGAGGGCATGGATATTTCCCATATTCAAGCTTATGCCCAGACCCTAGAGGATCGTAAGCGCCAGCAGAGGGCAGTTAGGGAGCAGGATAGGGGCCAACATAAGAGGGCGAGATTTGCAGGGTATTTTGATGACTTCAGAGGCAGCGTCAGGCCACAGTTTTCGAGGAGTTCGGTGCCACTTGTAGCTAGTGCTCCTCCATAGTTTCAGAGGCCTCGATATAATCGATCCTATTCTGGTCCAGGTTAGAGTTCGCGGGCATCTGGCTCGAAACATCACAGGGATACTAGTTAGATGAGACCCCCAACACCACATTGTGATCAGTGCGGCAAGGCCCACTTTGGACTATGCCGTCGAGGTTCTGATGCGTGCTATTCGTGCGGACAGCCTAGCCAAATGATGCGGGATTGTCCTAACAGAGGAGTTGATGGTATGGCTCAGCCGACTGGATCTGTGTCTGGTTCTTCCTCATCAGTTCGACCTCCAGCACGGGGTTTTCAGCAGTCGACAGGTCGTGGTAGGTGTAGAGGTGCAGTGCCGAGTTTGAGTGGTGCTCAAAATCGAACCTATGCTCTAGTAGGTCGATAGGATCTCGAGTCGTCTCCAGATGTTGTTACAGGTATTATATCTGTGTTTTCTTATGATGTATATGCACTGATTGATACGGGATCTACATTATCATATGTTACACCCTTTGTGGCTAATAAGTTTGGCATTGAACCTGAATTGATAAGTAAACCCCTTGCGGTATCTAATCCGATAGGAGATTCTGTGATTGCTAGAAGGGTATATAGAGGTTGCACTGTGATGATTTGTAGTCGTCAAACCTCGGCAAATTTATTTGAGTTAGAAATGGTTGATTTTGATGTGATAATGGGAATGGACTGGTTGGCCTCATGCTATGCAAATGTTGATTGTCGTACGAAGATGGTTAGGTTCCAATTTCCGGGTGAACCCGTCATTGAATGGAAAGGGAACATTGCTACACCGAAAGGTAGGTTTATTTCCTATCTTAAGGCAAGGAAAATGATCTCAAAAGGTTACATTTATCATCTCGTTCACGTTAGGGATGCGGAGGCGAAGCCGCCTACTCTACAATCAATCCCCGTGGTCAACAAATTTCCAGATGTTTTCCCAGATGAACTCCCAGGCCTTCCTCCTGAAAGGGAGATTGAGTTTAGCATTGATGTGTTGCCTGACACTCAATTGATCTCTATCCCTCCATACGGAATGGCCCCGGCAGAGTTGCGAGAGTTGAAGGTGCAGTTGAAGGACTTGCTGGATAAGGGCTTCATTAGGCCTAACACTTCACCTTGGGGTGCGCCAATCCTATTCGTACGGAAGAAAGACGGGTCGTTACAGATGTGTATCGACTATCGACAATTGAATAAGTTTACTATAAAGAACAAGTATCCACTTCCAAGAATTGATGACCTGTTTGACCAACTCCAGGGTGCCAAGTATTTCTCCAAGATTGATTTACGTTCAGGGTATCATCAGGTGAGGGTTAAGGAGAAGGATATTCCAAAGACGGCCTTCCGGACAAGATATGGGCACTTTGAGTTCTTGGTGATGTCGTTCGGGCTAACAAATGCCCCAGCAGCTTTTATGGATCTCATGAATACTATATTCAGGCCCTATCTTGATGTGTTCGTGATTGTATTCATTGATGACATTCTAGTGTATTCTCGTTCGGAGGCGGAACATGCGGGCCACTTGCGGATAGTATTACAGACGCTTCAGGATCGTAAGTTATATGCTAAGCTCTCCAAATGTGAATTCTGGCTGAACTCAGTAGCATTCCTTGGCCATGTGATATCTGATGAGGGTATTAGTGTCGACACTCAGAAGATCGATGCAGTAAAGAATTGGCCGAGACCTACAACACCATCAGAAGTCCGCAGCTTCCTAGGGCTAGCAGGATATTATAGGCGGTTTGTAGAAGGATTTTCCTCTATATCATCACCATTGACTAAGTTAACACAAAAAGCTACCAAATTCCAGTGGTCTGACACTTGTGAACGTAGTTTTCAGGAGCTGAAGAATCGATTGACATCTGCACCAGTGCTCACTCTTCCTGAAGGAACAGAAGGTTATGTGGTATATTGTGATGCCTCAGGTATAGGTTTGGGGTGCGTATTGATGCAGCGTGGGAATGTGATTGCTTATGCATCAAGACAATTGAAGAAGCATGAAAAGAATTATCCAACCCATGATTTGGAATTGGCTGCAGTAATATATGCTTTGAAGATATGGCGGCACTACTTATACGGCGTCCATGTTGACATCTACACAGATCACAAGAGTTTACAATACATCTTCAAGCAGAAAGAGTTGAATTTGAGGCAGCGTAGGTGGCTTGAATTACTGAAAGACTACGACGTCGAGATATTGTATCATCCCGGTAAAGCCAATATTGTGGCAGATGCTCTCAGCCGTAAATCAATGGGAAGCTTAGTACATATTGAGGCAGGTAGATGGGGGTTGACTAAAGAGCTTCATCAGCTAGCCAATATGAGAATCAGATTGTTAGACTCTGATGACAGAGGTGTTACTGTACAGAATACATCAAAATCATCTTTGGTAGCCGAGGTAAAAGCACGACAATATGAAGTTCCTATCTTAGTACGATTAAGAGAGAGCATTCAACAGTGTAAAAGTATGGCTTTTGAGATCGGAAGAGATGGGGCACTGAGATACCAGGGTCGATTATGTGTGCCTAATGTGGCAGGGTTGCGAGAGAAGATTATGAATGAGATCCATCGATCCCGATATTCCATCCATCCCGGCTCGACAAAGATGTATCATGATGTCAAGGAGCAGTATCGGTAGGATAACATGAAGAAGTCTATTGCAGAATTTGTAGCCCAGTGTCCCAATTGTCAACAAGTAAAGATAGAACATCAGAAACCCGGTAGATTGCTTCAGAATATAGAGATTCCGACCTGGAAATGGGAGGTGATTAATATGGACTTCATTATTGGATTACCTCGCTCTTATCATAAGTTTGACTCCATCTGGATGATAATTGATCGACTTACAAAATGTGCCCATTTTCTGCCAGTTAAGACAACTTACACGGCTGAAGATTATGCCAAGTTGTACATCAAGGAGATTGTTAGGCTTCATGGTATGCCAGTATCTATTATATCAGACCGAGGAGCTCAATTTACAACTAACTTTTGGAGGTCTTTCCAGAAGGGTTTAGGCACACAAGTAAATCTCAGCACTGCATTTCATCCGCAGACTGACGGACAGGCTGAACGTACCATTTAGACACTGGAAGATATGCTATGATCATGTTTTCTAGATTTTAAGGGAAATTGGGATGACCATCTTCCACTCATAGAATTCGCCTACAATAATAGCTACCATTCCAGTATTAAAATGGCCCCATACGAGGCACTATACGGGAGAAGATGTAGATCACCAGTTGGATGGTTCGAAGTCGGTGAAACAGAATTATATGGGCCAGATTTGATTCACCAAGCTATTGAGAAGGTGAAAGTGATACAGGAGCGATTGAGGACGGCACAAAGCAGGCAAAAATCTTATTCTGATGTCCGACGTCGTGATCTAGAGTTTGAGGTTGGTGATTGGGTTTTCCTGAGGATCTCACCAATGAAGGGTATTATGCGTTTTGGGAAGAAAGGTAAGCTGAGTCCAAGGTATATCGGGCCGTATAAAATTCTTCGACGAATTGGACAGGTTGCTTATGAGTTAGAATTGCCATCCGAATTGGAATTTGTCCACCCGGTATTCCATGTATCTATGTTGAGAAAATGTATTGGAGACCCTTCTCGAGTCGTCCCTATCAAAGATGTACAAGTTACAGAGGACCTATCATATGAAGAAGTGCCAGTGGCGATATTAGATCGGCAAGTCCGCAAGCTGAGAACAAAAGATGTAGCTTCCGTCAAAGTATTGTGGAGGAACAAAAATATGGAAGAAATGACATGGGAAGCAGAAGAGGAGATGAAGTCTAAATACCCTTACTTATTCCAGAATGAAGATAACAAGGATGCTGGTGGAAGACAGGATACATTGGAAGGTGAAACGACTCTATGAGGTAAGCAATAATTTGAGAATACTCCTCCTTAATACAAAATGGTGATATGTAGATAATGTAAATATGCATAATGCTTTGTGTAGCCTTGTGAAGCCATATGTTGGGCTTAATTGCTTGCAAGTTTTGCTAGTGACCATTTTATAGGGGAAAATTGATCGGAAATTTCCATTGGAATCCACGATGATTTAAACTCCCCATGAACCCTTACATTCGAGGACGAATGTTCCTAAGGGGGGGAGGGTGTTACAACCCATATCCACATGTGTTAGTTCATGCCATATATTAGTTAACATAAATCCAAGAAGGAATTATCTTTGAGATGATAAGAAGTCAATCCTATTGGTCTTAAGTGATACAAGAGTGTATAAGGGTGATTAACAAGTATTAGAAGTTAAATGAATCAAGGATGTTGTAACTCGTATTTTCAGGTAAATCTAGCGGTGCTTAATACACTCAAGAGGTCATGTATTAAGGTATTTTAATCATATAATATCTGTATCATAAGTCTTGAAGTTAAACGAGTTATGAAATAAAAGTCGACAAAAGTTGTCGCAACTTAGGTTCATAATTTTACTTAAACATTAGGTCAAATATTTCTAATCTTTTCTCCTAATTTACAAGGAATTACCGGATGATCTACCAACAAAATTTAATATCTATGAGTCTAGTTTCCAATGCATTAAACCGTTCATCGATACGATCTCGGAGTAAAGAGATATTCACATTTTTGCGAGACTGCGCCAAGCACCTCTCTATGGGGGCCACAAAGGCGGTTTAAGATATTTGGACCTATATAGGATGCCTACAACCCGTTTTAAGTCATTTCTTCTCACTATTTTCAGACCTTAGAACCCTAGTAACATCCTCTCAAGGTTCTCTCAAGATTCAAGACCCAAAAAAGGGCAAACAACACAAATCAAGTGTCGGGAATTCCGTGGCGCTAGTAAGTCTCTTGTTCTTCTTGTTGTTGCTCATTTTTGTGTCGCTCCAGCTCGTGTGGGAGGTTGTTTTAAAGGATTTATGTTCTGTAAATACTCCCTCATGTTCTTAATATCAATCCTAGGTGATTTCAATCCTTTTAAAGTGATTCTAGTGCCGAAAAACACTAATTGATCACTAGTTTCGCTTTTTTATTGTTGTGGCAGCATTGGAGGGATATTTCATGTAAATTTAAGGTAAAATTGGAGTTGTTCTTTCTGTATAAAGGTAAGGAACCTCTTACTCTATATGTATTTAAGATTATCCAAGTTGCGGCTAAGCCATTGAAGCTAGAACTTGAGAAATATATTTCGAAAGGCTTGGTAGTAATGTTATTGTTTTGTGGACTGTTTTGCGTTGCTGTTGGGATGCATATTTTACTACTATTTTGTGGAGTTTTGGAGGAGCAAGGATGTGGAGAAACACCATATATATGTAGGGTTGTGGGATGATAGTTATTCGTAACATTTTCGGGTCGTTTGACACGACTACGGTGGTCGTCGTATGTATGGAGTGATTAGGCTGTGCGTGGACTATTTTGGGAGGCTCAATATGTTTATTATTGATGTTGTTTGGGCTGTTTGGTGACTGTTTTGAATGGTGTGAAGTCATATATATAGGGGAGGTGCTGTCCGTTTCATCGTAAAATAGGTTGTGGTCGATACATAATAGTTATGACGCTTAAATGATAACGATAGTATCGTTTCTCTTATTGTAGACTAAGGAGTTTTGACAATTGCATAGCTTGAGATTGGGGCAGTATATACAAGGTATGTGAGGCTATCCCTTTCCTTCTTTTGCACGACTCTGATTGTACATAATGTAATGAACGAGCTTCCAAGATACTCTACTCTTAGAAGCTAGCAGTACTTACATTGTTTTCCCTCTTATGGAACGATTGATGTTAATGTTGCTTCTCTTATTCTTATGTTATCAATGTTGTTGGTACTTCCTGATTCTTATAAGGTTCATAGTGAAGAGTTAGTCCTAATAACGTGTACAGAGGATACTGACCTTACGTCACTCCGAAAGGTTTAGAATGTGATTCCATGAGTCGAGCATGCATTATATATATGTATCTATTTTACTCTACCGAGCCACGCTATAGTTGGCCGGGTACGACACCTATTGTGCAACCACTGATCAGTTGGGTTTTACCGAGCTCCACGTGGCCGGGTACGATTCTACCGAGCCTATTATGGCCGGGTACATTTTTTACCGAGCCTATTATGGCCGGGTACGATATGATGATGATGATGCCCACAGAGGCGAATGTTTTAAAGGTTTATGTATTTATACATATGTATCATGCATTTCATGTCAGTAGCCCTCAGAGGTACTAAGATGTTACAGGTTGTATATTCTCTATCCTTGCTTACATTACTGATCGTATTTATGGTTCCCTGCCTTACATACTCAGTACTTTATTCGTACTGACGTCCTTTTATTTGTGGACACTGCATGTCGTGCTGCAGGTCCTAATAGACAGGCAGGTGTAGCTCCCCCACCACAGTTGGCTGTCCAGTTCAGCGGTGATTGGCGAGATCCCTTCTCCGGACTTGCCTTGGTCTTGGTATGCATTTTTGTTATAGACATTATGGGTATGTCGGGGCCCTGTTCCGGCTATGTTGCAGCACTTATGTTCATTTAGAGGATCATAGACAAGTGTCGACTCATGTGTAGTTTGGTATGCCTTGTCGGCTGGTTTTTGTTATATAGTCTTTCATGGTAGCGTGGTAGCTAATACCTTATATATAGTTTCTTGATTGCCTGGTCATCCCCTGCTATGTATGTTCATACCGTCATATTTTATTGCTGGTTGTCCATGATCACGGTCTACCATTTATATTGATCTCGTCAGCCCTAAAAGATAATAATGAAGGTTAGATGAAATATACGTTGGTGCTCGACAAGTATGGTCGGGTGCTAGTCATGGCCCTCCAGTTTGGGTCGTGACAATGTTGATCTACAGTAGTAGGTGGCAGTTGACTTATGCCCTCTCCCGCCTCCTCATCCAACCTCTGAATAAATTTCATAGCCACTTGTCGTCTCGTATTATTAGGCATCACTGAGAAGGTAAACAAAAAGAGAATTAGGAATGAACACTTATGATTAGGCTCTATTGCACGATCTAGATCAAGAAGAAAGTAATAATCCTAAATTCCCAATAGCCTCATGTTTATAAGTGTGGTGCACAACACACCATAAACAAGACCCTACTAGACACGGCTTGCAGACTCCCTAGGACTGACCTACTCTGATACCAAGTTTGTCACATGCCAACCTTGGGAGGTGTGGTTGGCACCCGATGCCCGAAAGCCCGAGCAAACCAACCATAAGATATGATTTGAAATATAATAACCTGCAGGCAGAAGAGCCCAACACGACATATATATATATATATAAACTAGGCCAACAAGGCTGCAACAACAGTATAACAGCTGTCCAGAAGGCCGATAGGGCGATACGAAAAATATATACAATGACCGCTAGTCTGCAAGCCTCTAAGAGTGTAAGACAATCTCAATAGGACGAGACAAAGCCACTGACATGCCCAAAACCACACATATACATCTGTAATAGTACCTATGGACTCAAAGTAAGCAACTCCGAAGAAGTGGAGTGCGAAACCCAACGCTAATCCTGGGGGTCCTAATGAGGAGGCACGCCGCTCTGTCTATCCGAACCTGTGGGCATGAACACAGCGCATAAAAATGCGTCAGTACGAAATATTTACTGAATATGTAGGGCGACATGTGTAACACGAAAAATGTAATTAACAAGAGAAGAGACATAGAGACAATTTGAATTCTGAAACTAGCCTCGGTAGGAAACTAAAATTCAACATGGATATAAATGTATGCTCGTGAAACCGTCGTTCACTATCGCTACTTATAATATATCACATTATATAATAATAAATCCCTCTGTGGGGCTATAATAGCCATAACATACCCGGCCATAATAAAGGCTTGATAGAATCGTACCCGGCCACGTGAAGCTCGGTAATCCCAACTGATCAGTGGTTACACAATATGTGTCATAACCGGCCGTCTATAGTGCGGCTCGGTAATGAAAGTAAATACATACATATACTAAATCATGAATTATATAGGTGCAATGCAAAACCAACCTTAAAAGACGTATTCTAAGAAGAGTCGAAGTGGCCTATCATCATTATTCCCCGACTATCATGGCTGTGGCTAAAATATTTAATTTTCAACTACGAGCCAACAAGTACTAAGAACATGAGAGTTATGTATTATGAATACCTTTGATGTAAGTGTTCCTTATTCATGACTTATATGAATGTCGAAATGAGAACGAGTAAAAAGGCTCTAGTTTTTTTTAAACAAGGAACAAGGAAAACCGAAAATTCATAGATATTCTCTGAAGTAAACACTCTATGAGAAAGGATCAGGTCTAAGCATCTTTATAAGTTGAAGGTGAAATAACTCGAATCCGACGAAACAATTCGATAAACATTTATTTGAATTCTAGTCATGCTGAAAAGTATAGCGAAAGCCCTACATACCTTGTCGATGGAGTTATATACTGTTTCCGAGACCTTGAAAGCCTTAGGAATGATTTCCTACATAATACTAACCATTCAAAATCAAATTCAAGCTCATAACTTATATAATTCTTCATTTAGACATTTACGCGAAAAACTTGTGGCCATGAATTTGTAGACTCTTTTGTAGATTAATTTCCCCCCAACACACCACCAAATTTTACTTTACTACATCTCCTTATCGACAAGATTCCATCCATGTCTTCACAGATCCAAACAATACAGTAAAACCCTATAGAACATCCCCAACAATCAAGCCAGATTAAGAGAGGTTTCTTAACAAAATCAAGAACATTTCTATAGAGGTTTCAACTATTTCTTAGGAATTCTTATGGTAGAAGTTTACAAAGATCAAAGAGGAAGTTAAATCATACCTTATGTGACCAGAATTACTCAAAATTCGAAATTACTTCAAGGCGGAGTCTTGCTATGAAAAGTGAAACACCGAAGAATTCACGATTCCGAAGCTACCATGGTGTTCTCCATCTTGAGGATGACTAAATTGTTGTTATGCTTGGCTAGATGGATGGGAGAAGTTTGAGAGGAAATCCCTAGGTTTTTGGTTCTGTTTTGGAGAGGATAAAACGCAGGGGTTCTGTTTTAAAAATTGACTTAAATAAAGAAATTTTGACTAAACCCGACTAGGCACACTGTTCCCGTAACATTGTGCACCACTGTACGAAAATGTTAATATCTCTCTACTCCAAAGTCGTATTAACAAACGGTTTATTGCGTTGGAAACTAGACCCATAGACCTTCGATTCGGTAGGTAGAACACACCATAACTCCTAGTATATTGAGAGAAAAGCTCATCAACATTTTATCCAAATTCCAGTGAAATTTAAACCCGTAACTTTTGCGCGATCTTTGTCGAATTTTTAATCACAACTCAAATGACTTCCAATCTTAACGTATAACTATCGCATCATTTAAATATCTCATAGAAATTATCTTCCTATCGAATTAGCCCATTTACAGCATGATAACGCCGAATACACAAGGTGTAACAAAGTTACTCTAAATAAAAGATTCAACGATTCTTTTTCACGAATAAATGAATAATGAAACGATCAGGGATTTCAATCTTACCTTGCCAATTTGTTTTTTTCTTTTCCGCTCCTTATTTTCATCAAATATTCACAAAACGCAGAATCTGTTCTCGCTCGCATATTTACTGATAATCGCAATTTTTCGAGTTGATTCCAAATGTCAGAACATAGCAAACTTTCTTGTATGAAGTCCTCCTTTTTTCCACTACGAACAACTGGGAGAGTTTTTCTGAAATCACCACTAAAAACAACAACTTTTCCACCAAATAGTATCTTCGTATCCATTAGATCTTTTAATAGTAAATCAAAAGCCTCTATCAATTCTTTTTTGGCCATTAATACTTCATCCCATACGATTAATTTGGCATCTTGTATCAATAATACAAACGAACTTTGTTTACTAATATTATATGAGAATTGTCCATCAATATCAATAGGAATTTTAAAACGGGAATGAGCAGTTCGTCCTCCGGGAAGAATTGAACCTGCAACACCAGAGGTTGTTGTTGCTAAAGCTACAAATCTTTTTTATCGTATAGCAGTAGGTATTGCACGGTACAAAAAAGTTTTTCCTGTTCCTCCAGGACCATCTATAAAAAAAGCTCCAGGTTTATTTTTAAATATTCTGTCAAGAATTATATTATATGCTTCTCGTTGTTCATTATTCAATTTTGCTTCCAACAACAAATCTTCTTCTCTAAGAATTATATTTCTTTCAAAATAAGAATCCTGAGCCTCTTTAGCGGCTGATGAAGCTGAAATTCTTTCAGGTACAAGTATAAATTCACTTATGTCATGACCCATTGAATGCAAAATGTCATTAATATTGTTTAAAGTCATATGACGAATCTGTTTCTTGTTCAAATTTGGCGCAATCTTAAAGTCTTCAGACATAGAATGTTCAAATTTGTGCCAAAGTTCTTTCGGATTAGCAGGAATACAATACACCAATAACGTAGCAAATAAACGTCTTAAACTATAATGCATTTGATATCTTACAGCTTCTGACATACAGTCAACCAAGTTATTGTGTCATTGTAATAATCCTTTTCTCTCTGCGGTTTCTCTAAATGTAATGCAACATACTCCATTTATAGTTAGCAAATGTTGATATGATTTTGGTCCTCTAATATTCATTAATAACAATCGAAGATAGTATCTCTCCCCCTCTGTAGGATGACATGTCACAATACGTCCAATAACAGTACCCCGTTATCGACGTGTCCACATCCTATATTGTTTGGACCATACAAAATATTTTGAAAATTCCTTGTAAAGTAACTTTAGATTCTTAGCATCTTTGTTTTCTCTGTTCATCAAAAAAGTTCAGTCAACATTGTTTTCCTAATCATGGGATTACTTACAATTGTATTTATGGTCTATGTGATTTTAAAAGAGACAAATTGTTGTCCTTCAAGATGTACCTGAAGATGGTAAACTGTTGGGATGATTTCGCTTATGGGAACACCAAATAAACGCCAAGTTGCCTCTGGCGGCGAAACCCATCTAGCAGATTGATATTGTTTGATCTCATCTATTTCAATATTTGGATCATCAGCATGTATGAAAAAGCAATTTTATCATGTTCCTTGCAAATATATTTATAAAGATATTTGACAACTTTAATATCGGAACAAACTTCAACATTACTATGATAATTAAATTTGCTCAATAGATATGGATTGTAAGGAACCACCCAGGAGTTATCAAGAAGTTGGCCTCTAGTAGTTACAACTTTGCCTGTATTTCGTCTTTGATATATTGGATACCCATCTTTTCCCTTTGATGTGTGATCAGCAAATTCTTTTGGATATTCAAACTTACAATATCCTTTTTTTTCTATATAAGGACATTTAGGATTTAAGTTGCCACAAGGTCCATGCATCATATGTTTAGTAACAAGTGTATACAAGTAATCATTTGTATCACGATCAGGCAATTCGGCACAAATAATTTTATCATAAGCTTCTGGAGTTAACAATTTATATTTGTTGTTGAGTATGATAAGAAAATGAGCATGTGGAAGACCGCACTTCTGAAATTCAATAGTATACATAAAAGCTGCAACTCTACCAAATATGTTTCTCTTTAGTATATCTGTTTTCATCTCTTCTACCTTCGCTCTAAACACTCGACTAACTAAATCAGGCTGATTTTGTACCTCAGCTATTACCAATAAATGTTCTTCTATTTCAGGCCAAGATGGATTACATGTCATTGTCAAAAATATATCAGGTTTTCCAAAATGTTACACTAACGCAATAGCATCCATATATCTTCGATGCATATCTCTAGGACCTCCTACAAAACTCGCAGGAAAAAAACTTTGTTCACCAATATTTGATGCATCTCTCTCTCCGTGTCAGAGAACATTAAGAAGCTAATGCATCAACTCGAAATAAATCTTGGTTAAGTGAATATAAATCTAACCTTTGAGTATCAAGTTTGATGAATTGATCAACTGAGTACTGTTTAAACGTTCTCCCAGCATGTAAAACTTGATTTTCTTCGTCATCCCTCATTTGAATCTTATAGCAATAATACTCACAGCAAGATACAATATTTCTTTTTTGTTTCTTTTTTTTTTGCAGAAGTTCTGCTTCCATATGAAGAAACATGTCAATTGAGGACATATTTTCTACATTCGGAAGTTGCTCATGTTTACAGTAAATTCAAGTACTAATAGTATTGTTCTTTTGAATAATCTTTTTAATACCACAGTGCCATCTGTTTTGTCCATAAGAAAATAGTAATGGATACTGCAACGGATCATAACAGCCGTAATAATAATTTACTAATTGGATCTTACAACTATGTGTATAAATTCGAATGCGTGGTAAAGAAATATTGGAACTATTCTCATCTTCCATCCATATTGCTACTAATTCTGACGATGTTGGTAAGTTATATATTCTTTGATCTAAACCAGAGTCAGACTTCAGCGCAATATAGAAGTTGGATAATTCTGAAATATCTGTTTACGATTTCAAGAAAATGGAGTATGGGTTCATTTTTAATGTGTCCATCAAAGTTCTGATAACTGATTCATTAAGCTTGTCAGAGAATGCCATCCGATTTGCTACCTCATTATTTGTATCGTAGAAATAAAACTGTAAATTTTTAGCCGGTTGACTTGAGGGCACCAAGTCATCTATAAAATGATACATTTTTCCTTGAACTCTAAATGTATAAATAATGCGATTTCTTCTTGCTAAATCTCTGTCATATTTTACTCCAAGAGAAGTAAATGCGAACATGTTATTATACATTCTAACATAAGTGCGAAAATATTCACATTCCTCAGAGTTCCCTAAATAAAGCTTTAGCAATTCAGCAGGCATTCCATAGTGAATCAATTTCACTGAAACATTGTCACAACAAAATCCCGGTGGTTCATATTCAAATCTTTTGGCTCTACAAAATTCATAGTTTGATACAGGTTTGAGTCTGAAAGAGCTATTAGGCAATTCATTAGTGTTGCAATGACCCAATATTCTATTTTTACGACCTGTATATCTCAAATTTTAGGAAAGGAAAATATAGGAGAAAAAATGACAAAAATGATTTGAAGGGTAGATGAAAAGAAACCTTTCTATGATGTTGTATGTGACGTAATGTTGTATTGTTCAGTGCACGTTTCTGAGGTGGACCCTAATATATAATGAATTATCACATAAGTTTGGATATGTAAAAGAAATTACAAATAACACCATTGTTCCAGGCTTACCAACTTCAAAAGCGCATGAGCTACTACCTATATCTCTGCCATTATCAGAAATAACGGAAGCATCAACTGAGTTCCCATTTGCTAAGACAGACAAAGAGAAAACAAGTCAATTGATGTATGGACATATAAATTAAAACATACACATATAAGAAGCAAGTTATTAACTAAAAAACTAATACTGTACTAACTTGTGTACAAGAGAGAAGATGAGGCTCCTCTTACACCAACTGTATTCTCAATCTGCTCTTTGCTAAATTGGCAAGAAGTTGGTACCTCGGTGGAATTACCAATAGGATTATGTGTGGTAGAATGAAGGTATACCATTCGTTGTTGCATTAAGTTTAATTCTCTTCTGTCCGCCGACTTCTCTCTATATATATCACGGTGTCTTTGTTTTATTTTGACACCTCTTTCTTCAGAGCATTGATGCTTCCCTATTTTGGGGGGCATATATAATCAATAGTTTTTTCAAGCCTAGACGTCTCTTTAGCTAAACTTGATCGCTGCCAAAAGAAATGAAGAAACTTCTGTTAAAGTTGTTAAATTGCTCTGCACAAACCATTATCGGATTATGAAAACAAATATGCATGAGAAATTACTACAGCTCATTTTGATACACCAGTAAACTTAGTCTAACAACAAACTAATATCAAACCTCTATTGATCCACCCTCTCCCAAATCAAAGCATTTGAAGATCATCACTTGATTGTTCATAGCCATTCTTAAAACAAATGAAGACATTAGGATTCGTTTACAGACTTTGATATGCACATGTAGGAAAGAGTTCTATAAAAAAAATGCATTTGTGTCACGACCCCAACCCCGGTCATGATGGCGCCCAACACACTGCTAGGCAAGCCCGACCATTCAACAACATTATCCTAAATTCTTATTCAGATTATAGATAAAATATCATAGAGAATTTACTAAGTCATTTCATTCAAGTGTATAATTAATAATAAAATCTGCGGAGGTTCAATTAAAATACCACATCATAGCCCAACAGAATCCGGTGTCACGAATATGAGCCTCTAATACAGAATATTCACCTATAACAAGTCTGTCTAGGAAAAATACGGAATAAAAGATAGAGATAGAGGGGAGAGATAAAGCTATGAATGCCATGCAGCTACCTCAATACTCTCGGATACTGTTGTTCAGCTAAACAAATCCTCACTCAGCCTGTGGTGTACCTGGATCTGCACGCAAGGTGCAGGGAGTAATGTGAGTACTCCGACCCAGTGAGTAATAAACATAAATAAAGACTGAGAATAAGAAATCATACAAAAATACAAAGTAAACTATAACTGGCAGTTTAGAACAACCAATAGTGAAGCAACAAGTCAATTAAGTCAGAGTACCAAATACTGAGACATGTATAACAGATAAAAATAAATGCATGAGTGCAATGCAATGCATATGATGGTACACTCTAGTACCCACTGCGGTGTGCAGCCCGAGCCATCCATTTATTTATCGTTGACGGCGCTCACTAGGGGTGTGTGCAGACTCCGAAGGGGCTCCTACAACCCAAGCGCAATATCAAGCCATCTCGTGGCATCAAATCTAGGCCCTCAGCCTCATATCAATCTCAGTATAATCGCCTAGGCTCTCAGCGTCAATATCAATGTAATCAACCAGGCTCTCGGCCTCAATATCAATATAACAGTGATGCGGCGCGCAGCCCGATCCATGCTCAGTCCAAAAATCATCATAAGCCCCTTGGGCATTTGTAAAACAATAGTTCTCAGCCCGAAATATAATTTAAGTTTTCAAATCTTAGAATGATGGCTGAGTTTGCAAAACAGTATTTAAAACCTTGGACTGAGGTCAAATGATATGCAAAATATGCGAAAGCAGTGATATCAATCCCTGAAGGATTCAAATAATTGGCAAGAAGCCCAAATGTAACAATTAAATCCAAGTAAGTATGATTCTCAATTTAGTTCAGGTAGAAAACACGGTAAAAACATATCTCGGGACGGACCAAGTCATAATCCCCAACGGTGCTCTACCCCACGCCCGTTATCCGGCGTGCAAGTAACCTCAATATAGCGTTACGATGTGAAATTTTGGGGTTTCAAACCCTCAGGACATCATTTACATCAATTACTCACCTCAAGACGGTCAAAGTCTAGCTCGTTATGCCCTTGCCTCTCAAATTACCCTCCTCGTGCGACTAATCTGCCCAAAATCACAACAAATATGTCGCATTATGCTAAAGAGACAATACCCAATTGAAAGCAATCGAAAAATATCAAAATTCACGAATTTGACAAAACCCGAGCCCCGGTTCCACGTCTCGAAAAATCAGAAAATTAACATCACCGGATTCCTTGTCTCGCCACGAGTCTATACATCCCAAGAACTCCCAAATCCGAGTTCAAATGACCCATCAAATCCTAATTGTTTGGTTTCAAAATTCAAGCCCTAGTTCTTGATTTGTAGGCTTATATTTCATGAATCTCTAGGTGGAATTCACAATAAAAACGAGTTCTAAGTCCAAGAAACTTACCTCAAGTCGTTCCCCCTTGAGTCCCTCTTTAATCTCCACCAAGAAGCTCTCAAAATGATCAACCATGGAGGAAAAATGACCCAAAATCGCGGATGAAGTGTTTTATAAACTCACTGCCCAGGATTTTTCGGAAGTACTGTTCACCCGCGCAGTTACTGTTCATGCTGCTAAAAAAAATACAGCAACAGCCAAAGAAATTGCAGCACTTTTCTTTTTACTAAAATGGCTCTAACTCCATCATACGAACTCGGAATTTGATGATTATTGTTCCTATGAGTCACAAATAATGATACAAACATAGTCCTTCAATCGAAACTCAATTTGGAGCTCGTTTGCTCAGTGCGATATCCATTTCGCTCGTTAAACAATTAACTCATGTTTCGTGTCAAAAACCCAATCGCAACTTGATGAAATTAGACCAAACTTTCCAGATCACTCCTATAATTCATTATTTAAATTCTGGAAATCTCAAAATAAAATTTTGATCTCTAGAACTAAAAATGGACTTTTGGATCATTACAGCTTATGCTCAAACGACAAAAATCTTCCAAAAACTCTTCCAAAACTTATCCGAGCCTCATGGGACCCCGACCAAACATGCCAAAATAATTCATAACATTATTAAAACCTCTTCCAATCATTAAAATACCTCAAACAATATCAAATTACCCAAAACTCATCGAATTCAAGCCTAATTTTCTAAAAACTTCCGAAATACACTTTCGATCAAAAACCCGACCAAACTACGTCCGAATGACCTGAAATTTCGTACACATATCCCAAATCACCTAACGAAGCTACAACAACTCTCGGAATTCCATTCCGACTCTCGAATCAAAATCTCACCTATCAACCGAAATTCGCCAAAATACTAACTTCGCCAATTCAAGCCTAATTCTATACCGGACCTCCAAAATTACTTCTGATTACACTCCTAAGTCACAAATCATCCCCGAAGCTAACCGAATCATCCGGATTCAAATCCGAGCCCTCTAACACATAAGTCAATGTCCGGTTGACTTTTCCAAAACAAACCTTCCTTAAAGAGACTAAGTGTCTCATTTCCTACTAAAACCAATCCAAATCAACTCGTTCACACCCAACACTGATAATGAAGCATAAAGAAATAGAAAATGGGAAAAACGGGGCGGTAACTCATGAGGCGACGGGTCGGGTCATCACAATTTGGTTCTTCGCAGATACTTAAAATGCAAAAATGCAATCAAGACTGGAGCACATAATAACGGCTTATAGAACTTGAAAAGAAAAATCTAAAAGAACATTACGTGGAACCATCACATTGTCACTCTTACTCCAAGAAAAGCAGAAGAGGTTTAGCACTTGAAGCCACAACTTATGCCCATGTTGGTCAAACTAACAATTTTCTTTTCAAAGGTATCCAACTGAATGAATGAACTCTGGTATCCAAAGATAAAAAAAAACCAAGATTTTTCTAAGATGACCTATATCATCTTCCAAGCAGTAGCTATGATATAATTTAGCCCCACGAAAATGAGAACAAAACCATGATACTCCTTCGAACAACAGAGATAAAACTAAATCACAAATACTTAAAAGATAGAGAAGACAAAAATATGCATAACAAATTTAATAGAAATGGTAATTCATTGAAGAATTTATTCAAACACCTAGAGAAGAGAAGACATTGGTAGTAATTTTATACCTTTAAAAGCCACCACTAACTATTGGCACGTCTAATTGCCAAAATAAAAGCTAAGTAAACTAATACTGAAAAATAACTTGGAAAGCTCTGCTAAAAGGGGAAAATGGCATATCAAAAGATACAATCTAAGTCTAAGTAACTAAAGCTGAAACATATCTTGGGAAACTTAGCAAAAAGGAAAAGATAAAAAAACGCATATGTAAAGACATAATCTTTAGATGGATTAAATCAAGAATTCAAGAAATGATCAAAAACATTAACTAAACATGGATGATTACTGTAATTGAATCTATTAATTTTAGAAAACAAAAAAGAATCAGAATACTATAAATTAACAATGGATTAGCTGATTTACAAAAAACTTTTGACTCTTACATGAGAATCACTGTATATTTTTTTTGATTTGGTAACCTTGGCCAAGATCATAGTAATACTCAAAATACCATCCATAGAAGAAAATCATCCTATATAATAATTACCTTCAAATAAGTAGAAAATTCGAAAAAGAACTTCTCAAGCAGCAGTCGCTATAACCCCTGATTAGCAAACGCTGTGTTCTTCAGAGAAACTCAACAGGAAAACTAAACAAAATAGGAAAAGAAGATCGTTCAACGGAGCAGACACAACAACTTAAGTTCGAAGTTCCCCGAGAAAAAGCTAAGGTAATCCAAAAACGAAGTTCTAGAGAGGAGAGTATAAGTAGGTGTATAATTTTATGTACTATACGGAATTACTTTGCAGCTGTCAAAAGTAATCTACGTGTTGCTTTGTAAATATAATGAGTCAGCCCAAGATGTAAAACCTGTCACTTTTAGAGCTAAAGTAGCAATGAAAGGTCAAAAGTGAATTTTGAAAATACCTAAAGAGTTTATTGTATTTACAAAATGGTGTGATGGCAGTTGATGTAATAATGTTAAAAACCAAGGGCAAAAATATTATGGCTGAAGTTGGCATGTCGACGAAGAGCAGGCTGCTTCACCTGCTCCTACGGTGCTTCTTATATAGGAGAATAAGTTTGCATCTTCAGCTTTGGTTTGGTTTGGTGAAAGTTCTGTCATTCTTTGGTTGAAGTATGCTTAATTGTAGCTACTTTTTTAATTGATGTTCACTTGTTTGTTAGCATTTTGAGAATTGATGGGTCTATACTGGATGATATCTTTGTGATTTGTGAATAGTGAAGCTTATAGTTCAAAAGAACTTTTACAATGTTGTCACATAAGGAAATCTAGTATAAAGGTGCTATTAATGTTGCCTCTAGACTTTTGCTTGTAATTTAAAGTTCTTACACTATTTTTGTAGGAGTGTACGATATTCTGGGGCTACATAAGCTTTGTCTTGTTGATTGTATCTTGTAATTTACCCTCAATATTAAATTCTATAAACTATCAAAGTAACCTTTGTTCTTTCTCAGGTAAACAAAATTGAGAAGAATCAAACTAATAAACTTGGGACCAAGAAAAAGAAATGGGTAAGTTTGGTAAAACATGCAATACATATGGTATTTTTCAGTTTTATTACATAGTTGTAATTCTCCTTTTTTGTGATTCTTTGCAGAACTTCTGAAGGATGTAGATTAATTTTTTGCAAGGAATACTTGGCTTGTGAAAAGATGGATCCATAAAGCCTTGTTGCACAATTTATTCTAGAATTTAAGGGAATTCATTTAGATTAGGAGTGAATTTGACATAGTTCCATGTTAAAATTACTATATCTTTTATGATTTAGATAGAATTACATTTATTTGAGATATAACATATCATTTGATTTGAACTCAAACTTGTAAGGAGACCTTATTATGTCGGTAGTATATTCTTTAAATCCAACGTATAAAGAAATTTTATTTTTCATATTTGTTATATTGTGTATAAAGATAGACATTTATGAATGTATAAATCGAATATATATTTGATTCACGACGAAAAACTAAATAAAATATTATTATTCCTATTTTAGAAAATTTGGTATGCAAATTTTAAAGTGACATTTCAAAAGATTTTTAAAAAATGTCATTAATTTATTTGACATTCACCTAAATGTTGTAAAAGTTTTAGTGACATTTACCAAAATGTCGTAAATTATAATGGGTATTTTTTAAAAGCTATAAATAAATGTCATAATCTTTTTACCAACATTATTCTAAATGTCAGCATTTTTAAGTGACGTTTTAAAAAATGTCATAAATAAATGTTGTAAATTTTTTACCGACATTTATATAAATGTCGGAAAATTTCATACCCCAAAATTTACGACATTTTATACAAATATAAATTAAATATCGGTAAATGAATTTGTGACATTTAAGCAGCATTATACGACATTTATTTAATGTCGTCGTATCCTTACTTTCTTGTAGTGAGTTTTTATAACATGTATCACATCCCATGTATACGAAAGACGAATTAATTAATTAATTGTGCCATTATATTATGCACTACAAGAAAGTTAAGACACAACGGCATTTTTAAATGTCGTTTTTAATTAAGTCAAATAAATGTCACAAAATGAATTGCCGACGTTTATTTGACGCTTAAATTAAATAACATTTATATTAATGTCGGTAAATAAATTATGACATTTATTTACGACTCTTATCGAATGTCACCAATTTTAAGTTATAGCTCATTATAGGTGCGACATATAAGGAAATGTTGGCTCATACCCATCCTTGCGACACCTACTTAGAAATGTCGGAAAATTATCTCTAATTAATCAGCTTTTTTCTTCCTTTTAGATGCTAAATAAAATAATAAATTCTAATTTAATACCACAATCATTCATATAACTTCGATACCACAAGTCATACACCAAAAAAGAATTTTACATTAATAACAAAAGAGTAACTTATATACTTTAATTTTTAAAATCACATAACACTATTAAATTAAGGTTCTCAAACAATACAAATTTGTTCCTGATGCAACTTCAGAACAAGCTAAGAATGCTATAATAAACTCCAATATTGTGATGACCCGATAGATAATCTAGAGTTTTAAACCTAAATTCCGTGTTTCGAAACCTCAAATACCTCATTTTAACCTTCCTCAATTTGCATGCGCAATCTAGGTCTTTTTTCGGAAGGCTTTTATGTTAAAAATTGATAAAGTATGAAAATTTGCCTTTTAAATCCATTTGAGTTGACTTTGGTCAACGTTTTGAGCAAACAGATCTGAATTTGTGTTTTGACGGTCTCGGTGGGTCTGTATCATGATTTGGAATATGGGCTTATGCCCAGAATCAAATTTGGAGATCCCTAGCTCTAGTTATCGCTTTTTGTCGAAATTTTGAAGTTTAAAGGCTTAATGAATCTAAAGGTTCGACAAATATTTGACTTTGTTGGTACCGGGACCGTATTTTGGTTTCGTAACTCGATATAAGTTCATTACTATATTTATGACTTACTCTGTCAAATTTGGTGAGAAACGAAGTTGGTTTGACGTGATTCGGATGTCCGGTTGTTAAAATAGAAGTTCTAAAGTTTTCTTGAAAATTTATTGATTTGGTGTCCAATTCATAGTTCTATGTGTTATTTTGGCAATTTGGTCATGCGAGCAAATTTGTATGATGTTTTTGAACTCGTGTGCATGTTTGGTTTGGAGCCCTGAGGGCTCGGGTGAGTTTCAGATAGGCCACGAAGTGAGTTTAGACTTAGAAACAATGCTGGTGTGCTTCAGTTCTGGTGCAGGTCTCTGTTAATGTTCACAATTGCGAAGAACCTAATTTGCTGCTTGGGTCACAATTGCAAAGAAAATTTTCGCACTTACGAAGAGGGGTGGGTCAGCTAGGGTTCGCATTTGCGATCAAAGGGGTCGCAAATGCGGAGGACCACAATTCGCATTTGCGAACAAATCATTTGCAGTAGAGATGGGGGACCTTCGCAATTGTGAAGGGTTTCTCGTATCAGGTCGCAATTTCGACTTCTGTGCCTGGTAAAAAGCTGAGTTAGAAGGGATTTCTCTTATTCTTTCAAATTTTCAAACTTAGACACCCTAGAGGCAATTTTCCTAAGAGCCCTTTGTATACGGCAAAAATCAGCGGTTCGATTTTACGGTCACCAAAGTGCCTCGAAGAAACTACCTCCCGAAGGCTCGAAGCTTAGCTCGAGGCTCTAGCCTCGAGGGTTCTTAGTAATCTACTTCGAGGTAGCGTAAGCAATGGTTGACCTCGAGGCAGGGTAAATCAGTGGCGCCGGTGGATCGGTGTGAGGTTCCCAAGGAATGTGAATAAAGCTGACAGAGTCTATTAGGATAGTCCAAACCCGTACCATGACATTAAATGGCTGTACCAGCCCTATATCTTGTAATAAATACATTTGTACTATGTTGGTATTCCCCTTCATATATAAAGGAGATCCTTGTCATTTTGTAAGAGGGTTGATACTCAATATTAAATAAACAAGAACATTCTCCCTATTCTCTAATATATTCTCTTGATCTTATTGCTTCCATTTATTGCTTATATTCATTGTGTTCTATTTATTGTTCATCATTTATTGCTCATCATTGATCATAAAGAGCCATCACCGTAGCTCTCATAACTGTTAGCCTTCCTTCGATCATTCCAAGCTGGGTACCCAACTCGACCTTGAGGCCTCATATACGACAGCTCGAGGCCCCGATCTCCAGCCATTTGGTTCGATTATCATATCACCTCTAAGTTATAATCTTGCTTTCTAATCTTTTACTTAGCATCCACTGCCTAACAACTAGCATAAAAATAGATCATGTATTTTTAGAACCACAAAATCAAATTTAATTGTTATTACCATTTTCACGGTAAACACCCTTCTTCCCTAATTCATTGGTATGTATTCTAACCTATTTTCTTTCAATCTTCTATTGCGTTTCATAAGATTTCAACCTAAAATCTAGGATTTTCATGGTGGAAATTAGAGGTTTGGGAAGAATTAGGGATTTTTGTAAAATTGAAATTTAAACCTCAAATTGAGGTCGGATTTCAAAACAAATCACATAACCGGGCTCAGGAGTGAATGGGTAATCGGGTTTTGGTCCGAATTTTGAATTTGGATCAAGCGAGCCTGGGAGTTGACTTTTGTTGACTTTTTCAATAATGACCTAAATTGAATCTTTTGCATTCGTGGATAGTTTATAAGGCTTATGTTGAACCATTTGGTTGATAATTTGCAAGATTTTGTTGGTTCATAGGCTTGTCTGAAAGGCAAATCCGTGGTTGAGTTTTGAGGTTATCTTTGGAGCGAGGTAAGTGTCATGGTTAACCTTGACTTGAGGGATTAGGACTTGTTTGCCTAGTTGCTACTTGTTTAAAATTTGGGTACACCATATATATGAGGTGACGATTACTTATGTGTTATTGTTGGGTTAAAGCTTCCGGGTGGGACTTGTTTCTTGTAATTTATTATTTTCATTGATCATGATATCCATGCTTAGACTATTTAATTACTAAATTGATCGTTCTTTCCGCATTTATGGGCTATCTGTGATAATTGAATATTGTTTCTGAAGTTGAGGTTGGTATTGTGAAACTATTGTTTACGTAAAGTTTGTCCTTGTTTATTCTATCTCCCTATTATTATATGTTCATTGTTATATGGTAAGGGAGAGTGTTAATGCACAGAGGATGATGTCGTGCCGTATTTAAGTGTTAATGCACGAAGGGTGATGATGTGTTGTATTTGAGTTTTAATGCAAGAAGGGTGATGTTGTGCCATATTTGAGAGTTAATGCATGAAGGTTGATATTGTGCCATATCCATAGTTTTACGATGAAATTGAGAGTAAAAGCACGAAGGGTGATGCCGTGACTTTGTTATTGTTTTATAGTGAGGTTGAGAGTAAAAACACGAAGAGTGATGTCGTGCAGTTTTATTTATTATGTTTATTCATTTTACCGGTTGAAGTTTTATTGACTGTTTCTTGTTATCATTCCCTGTTGTAGTTACCATATTTTTTTCACCCTTCATAGCTCCATTCCCAATAGTACATGTTTAGCCTTATTTGTTGTTATGTTATACATATATTATTGTCTGCACAGGTTTATTTACGTGGGTGTCCTGTCATAGCCTCGTCACTACCTCGAGGTTAGGCTCGACACTTATGGAGTACATTGTAGTTCCTTTAGATCTGCTATGTAATTAGTGAAGAGAAGAAAAAGAGATAAACACTGGTGAGGCATTGTATCAAGAAAAGAAAAGAGACATAGAGATTAAGTTGTTGGTGTAAAGCTACATCATCCATTATGTACTCAAGAAATATCGATCATTGAAAGAGAACACCCTTGCAACCCAAGGGGAGTGGACTAGGATTCAAATTGAATCCGAACTAGATAAAAATTCTGGTGTCTTTATTTCCTGCATTTTATTTCTGCATTTACTATTATCCTGTTCTTATTTCTAGTCGACTAATTGGTAAACTAGTCAACTACTTATAAAAAAAAATTAATAAGCAATTCATCCCCCTCCTTGTACTTTCATGTTCTTGATTTTATAGATTTGTGACCTCCTCCTTCTCTCCCTTATTACATTGTAGAAATATTTTGAGTTGGAATCTCCTTCCTGTAACGAACCAGACGGTCATTTTAAGAATTAACGCCCCGATCCCCTATTAACTGCTTTTCTCGTGTTTTTTTGAGTTTCAGGGTGTTTTGGGACACGTAGTCCCTAAATGAGAGCTTAAGCTTTAGAATTTGGATAGTAGTTGGAGCAGTATGAAGACGGCCTCGGAATGGAATTCTGTCAATTCCGTTAGCTCCGTTGGGTGATTTCGGGCTAAGGGGTGTGTTCGGATCATGATTTGGAGGTCCATAGCTTATTTAGGCTTGAAATGCCGAAAGTTGAATTTTTGAAGTTTTCGGTTCGATAGTGAGATTTTGATATCGGGGTCGGAATGGAATTCTGAAAGTTGGAGAAGCTCCGTAGTGTTGAATTTGATGTGCTTGCAAAATTTTAGGTCATTCGGACGAGGTTTGATCGAATTTTTGATCGAAAATGTAATTTGAGAGTTTTTGAAGTTCTTAGGCTTGAATCCGATGTTAAATATGTGTTTTGATGTTTTTTTAGCGTTCTGAAGGTTGGAACAAGTTTGAATGATGTTCAAGGATTGCTTTTCATGTTTGGTTGAGGTCCCGGGGGCCTCGGGTGTGTTTCATATGCGCAACGTACCATTTTTGGACTTGGAAAAGGATCAGATTTTTGCTGGTATTTGTTGCAGACTTTTCTTCATCATGATCGCGTAAGGAGGCTCGGATCGCGAAGGATTAGATGAGGCAGAGGGGATTTTGTTCTACGCGATTGTGGGAAGGGGAGTGCGAATGCGTAGTAATAGCAAGAGTTGAATCGCGAACGCATGGGCTACGCCGCGTTCACGAAAAGGAAGTAATGAGGCCACTAAGGATTTGGAAGTTGTTCTTTGCGATCATATGAGGTCAACTGCGATCGCGTAGAGTTAATTTAGGGGTCAGTGATATTTCTCTTCGCGATCGCGTAGGTTCTTCTGCGATGGCAATTAAGGTATTGCCTGGGCGGATTTTAAAAACCCAAAATCGAGGGTTTAAGCCATAATTCATATTTTGGACTTGGGAGCTCGGAAAATTGCGATATTTGAAGAGATTTTTACCTAGGTGATTTTGGTAAGTAATTCCTACTCGGTTTAGACTAATTTTCATGATCTATACTTAAATCCATCCTTTAATTTCGAATTTATGGTGGAAAATTAGGGGAAAGTTCTTAGACCTAAATTTCAAGTTTTGATTGGGATTTAACATTGGATTTGGATAATTTTGATATGGTTAGACTCGTGAGAGTATGAAGATTCTTAAAATGTAAATTTTACTCGATTCCGAGAGGTGGTCCCGGAGGGCATTTTGGTCATTTTACTTAATTTCACGAATTAACCTAGAATTTATTTGTTGAATCAATTACTTAAAGTTATATTTACATTATGCAATTGAATTAAATAGATTTGGGCCAGTTGGAGTCGAGTACTCGTGGCAAAAACGTGATTTCAGGTTGATTTTAGCCGGTTCGAGGTAAGTGGCTTGCCTAACCTTGTGTGGGGGACCTCCCCTTAGAATTTGATAATATTGATATTTGAAATACCTTGTACGTGAGGTGACGAGTGTGTACTTGTGCTAATTGTTGAAAAATCCGGTTTTCATTAAGTAATTATAATTGTGTTTCTTTTCCAGTTTATACTACTTGCAATTCAAGCTTGTTGTTAGCTTAGGGAAGCATGTCAAGTTGAATTAATTGTTTTACTTGCTCAAACTCCCTTGTTTGGATTATGTGCAGCATGCTAGGCTAGAAATACCTGTTTTACCTTGGTATTGAATTTGAATTGAATTGTCTATTTTTCGTGTTGTTGCTATGTGTTTACTTTGGGACTACAGGACGGTATCCCGGGAGATCCCCCTGTATGTTTACTTTGGAACTACAGATTTATATTCTAGGACATCCCCCTGCACCTTTATATTGGAACTATGGGACTGCACTCGGTAGATTCCCCCAATACTGGGTATTTACATTTGGGACTACAGATCGGGATTCCGGTAGATCCCCGCGTACTATGAGTTGGACTACGGGATGGTATCCCGGGAGATCCACTGGATAATTATATTTGGAACTATAAGACAGTATCCTAGGACATCCCCGGTTGTTATCTATGAGTTGAGTTGTACTCCTTTCCGTGATTATTTTGTCTCTATTATAGCAGCTGTTGTTCTTTCTATTTTATGTTGTTTATTACTGTTGCACTTAGTTACACCGTCTTATTCTATACTATTATACTTTATATTTCATTTAATCTCAGAGGGCCCTGACCTTCCTCGTCACTACCCAACCGAGGTTAGGCTTGGTACTTACTGAGTACCACTATGGTGTACTCAAGCCCTTTCTGCGCATGTTTTCCATGTGCAAATCCAAGTACTTCAACTCAGACTTATCACACTTGAGGCGAGGTGCTTTCGTAGAGATTTCGAAGTATATCTGCCACGTCCGCAGACCGAAGAGTCCCTTTATTCTCAGTACTAGTATAACCCTTCTGTATTTTCCTTGTTGATACATATTTATGGAGTTAGAGCTTTTTATGTAAACTCTTAGCTTGTGATTCATGGGGTTCCAGATTTTGGGAGTATTAGGTTGAGATATTGTACCGTTATATGCCAGGTGGCATCTTAAACACTGTTTCATTTTGTTATCTCAGTTTTTAATTATTTTCCTTCCGCAATTGTTTTATTTTCTGCATTTGTTAGGCTTACCTAGTCGTAGAGACTAGATGTCGTCACGATAGTTCACGGGGGACGAACTGGGATCGTGACACTTCCCCTGCCCACATATACATACATACATACATATATACATACATACATATATATATATATATATATATATATATATATATATATATATATATATATATATATATATATATATATCACGCATTTTTTGACTAAAATATTATTTTTCTCTGATTTAGAGATTAAACAATGTATTGTCTCTTTCTACACAAATATAGTAATATAATATCATTATGTAGCTATCATTATAATATGCAATTGCAAGCTTGTATTAACCTTATCTGGTGACTCAATTCAGGTGTGTAATGACCCGACCAGGAATTTTGAAAATATAAACTCCGTTCGGTAGCGTAAAATATTGAACAGGTTCATATTATAGCTATCCACTTGCGTGCATGGTTGAATTCAGTTATCGGATGATTCGGAGTCGAATTGGATGAAGGAATCTAGTTTTGGAAGCTTAAGCAGTGAGAATTTAACCGGAATTTGACTTTTATGTAAACGGCTTTGGAATGAGTTTTGGATGATGTCAGCAGCTTCGTATGGTGATTTTGAACTTAGGCATGCGGTCGGATTCAGATTTGGAGGTCCGTAGGGTAATTTGAGGCATTTTGGCAAAAGTTGGAAAAGTTGAAATTTGGAAAATGGAGAAGTTTGACCCATAGTTGACTTTTGTGATATCGGGGTCAGAATGCGATTCTAAGAGTTGGAACAACTCTGTCTCATCATTTAGGACTTGCCTTCAAAATTTTGTGTCGTTCGGAGTTGATTTGATATGGTGCGGATGCTTGGTTGCAATTCTAGGAATTCTTGAAGTTCATGGGATTTTCATGCGTTTTGGCATCCGATTCGTGGTTCTAGAGGTTATTTTGGTGTTCTGATCGTGCGATTGAGTTTGTGTTATATTTTCAGACTTGCGTGGATGTTTGGCATAGAGCCCCGAGGGCTTGGATGAGTTTCGTACGCGTTTCGGAGTGTTGGAAGAAGGTTCAATTGTGCTGGTGTCTCTGTTCTCGCATTTGCGAGAATTTCATCGCAAATGCGATTACCACATTTGCGAGATCATTCTAGCATTTGCAACGTTGGGCTGGGGCAGGGGAGTTTGCAATTTCGAACAACTTCATCGCATTTGCGACTAGGCAGCTCCACATTTGCGACGCAACTGTTGCTTTTGCTAACATCTCAGAGCTCGCATTTGCGAGTCTTGTGTCGCATTTGCGAGTCTTGTGTCGCATTTGCGACCTAGTCAGAGCTGGCCAGCCTTCGCATTTGCGATATTTACGTCGCATTTGCAAGAATTACATTTGCGATCCTGATGTCACAAATACGACATCTAAGGCTGGTATTAAGACTCCCATTTCGGGACTTAACTTCATCATATCATATTTTGAACCCTAGGTCCGAGGGTGGGAGATTTTGAGAGAAGATTTTCATACCAAATCATTGGGTAAGTGTCTCTAATAAAATTTCAACTATATTTTTGTGATTATATCTTAGATTTAACATCAAATTCATGAGAATCTAAAGGAAAATTTGGGGGAAAATTGTAAAATCTTTCAAAAATGAAAAATCATAATTTGAGGGACCAAATAGTATCGGAATTTGATAATTTTTGTAGGGTCGAACTCATATCAGAATGGATATTCAGTTTTTGTAAAATTTGTCGGGTTCCGAGATGCGGGCCGGGGTCGACATTTGGACCAATTTTTGGATTTTATTAAAAATTGAGACTTTATGATCCGAAATAGTTTCTTATAAGTTTTATTTATGCTTTGAAGTTATTTTGGTTAGATTTTATCCGTCCGAAGGTCAATTAACCCGAGAAGTTCATTTTAGAGTATCGGTTTGTCTTCTTTGAGGTAAGTATCTTGCCTAACCTTGTGTGGGAGATTTTTCCTTAGGATTTAAGTCTTCTATGTTGATTGTAGTCCGTGTACGCGAGGTGAGGAGTGCATACTCGGACTTATTTGTGAAAAACTGGACTTATAGGGTTCTTAGGTCCTTATATGCACTGTGTATGAGGTTGTTCTTGATATGACTGAGTTCATATTTACTAGTTTCACCTCTACATGTATAAATTAGAATTAATTGCTTTAGGATTCACTCTTATTTCCTATTTGACTCTTATTTGACTGAATTGAAGATTTTACCTCTTCTATTGTCAAGCTATCTTTTCACAACTGCTTATATTTATTTGAAATTCTCACCATCTCATCATTTAATTGTTTAGTCTTAATTGAGGTTATGATTATCTTCCCATTGTCTATCTTTAATTGAATTGTGGAATATTCTTTGTAATTTCCCAACCTTAAAATAAGTCTAGATATTCATATTTTAGTTGACTTGTCCTTATTTAGAACTGTTGGACTTGTGTTAGTTTTCTCGTTGCTGAATTGTATATTATGGAATCGTTGTGGCATATTAGTTCCCTCCTTTTTTAGATGTTCTCTATACGCCTAGCATTCTTTACTGTGGTTATTCCTTGTGAATGAATTCTACCATTTCTTTATGATTTAAAGTTCTTGAGTTGATATACTTGTCATACGTTGTATTATTGTCATTGTTGTTGTTGTACTTGTTGTGGTGATGCACGAGGTTTCTGCCATGCTGTAATTATTATCTCTGTTGGTTGCACTGCATATTTACTTTGGGACTATGGAATGGTATTCCGGGAGATCCTCTTGTTCTGCATATTTACTTTGGGACTACGGAACGGTATTTCAAGAGATCCCCCTGTTCTGCGTATTTACTTTGGGACTACCTAACGGTATTCCGGAAGATCCCCCTGCACTGCATATTTATTTTGGGACTATGAAACGGTATTACGGGAGATCCCCCCTGCACATTTACATTTGGGACTACAGGATGGTATCCCATGAGATACCCCATTGTTATATATGTGTTCTGAACCGTTGATCTTCTGTGCTTACATTCTTGTAAACATTCTACGCGATGTCTGTTCTTTCCCTTATACTTACTAGCTGGTATATACTATATTAGGACACTTGCACAAGCATACATGTAGCTAAGCACCCTTATCAAATAAGAGGTTTTCTTGATATTGCTGAGTATAGACGCACACCCTTGTTTACTTGCATTCCATGTGAGAATGGCTATATTTAGCACGTGAGTTGTTAGTGTGGTTATGAGATGTGGTGAGGGCACAAGATGCCAAGTGTTAAGGTTCAGGTATTGAGACCCGTATTGTATGATTATGAGATGAGGTGTCACAGAGTGACTTATATTCGAAGGATATTTATTTGAAAAGACTATATTCGAAAGGTATTTATTTTGAAAGAACTATGTTTTAAAGATATTTATTTGAAGGAAGTATATTTCGAAATATTTTATTAGGAAGGATTATATTCTAAAGATTTCTATTTGAAATTTTATGGGTACAAGATTTATATTTGAAGGATTTGACTAATTGATTGGAGTTTGTTGGCTAAGGCCTATTGTAAAAACTGTCGTAGTTGTTGAATTGTTATTTGTCTTTACTGTATTTTTGATTTCGGATTTGGGTTATATTCCTGTTCACTCTTCTGTGTCCTTATTACGTTGTTCTGCTGTTACTTACTATTTCTTTCCTTATTGCAAATTTCTGTATTGCTAGCCATATCGCATAGTCTTTATATAGATACTATATTCTATTGTTCCTATGCTTATACTTGTCAGTTTATTAGACCAGTAGGTGGCTTGACTGTTCTTTAT
Organism: Nicotiana sylvestris; assembly: GCF_000393655.2. Classification (NCBI taxonomy): domain Eukaryota; kingdom Viridiplantae; phylum Streptophyta; class Magnoliopsida; order Solanales; family Solanaceae; genus Nicotiana; species Nicotiana sylvestris. Next base: position 165,865,643 of record NC_091061.1, on the reverse strand, counting down.
CACTATTCCACCGAAGTTAGTCTTGATACTTACTGGGCACCACTGTGGTGTGCTCATGCTACACTTTGTTGATACCCAATTTTTTCATACATATTTTCAATATGCAAAATGACTTCAAAATTACACACACACACACACACACACACACACACACACACACACATATATATATATATATATATATATATATATATATATATATATATATGCATATGTAAGCATATCCAAGCATTTTATTATTTTTTTCATAATTTTAAAAGTTTTCAAATCAATTTATTTCCCCTTTTTATCCACAAAAACCAATAATTATTTCCAAAATTATTATTTTGGTAATTCATTTGTTGTACTTTTATATTTATACTAAGATATAGCTAGGGTAATTTTTGCATATTTTTTACAAATTTATTTAGTATTTGTAAGTTAAATTGCATATAATTGCAATATTAGTCCTTTTTAAGATTTAATTGTGTTTTATATTCATAAAATTAAGTCCTGTATTTTTAAATTATTAATTGTGTGTTATAAATCATGTTAGTTCTTTCAATTTATTTTCATAAATTAATTTGCTATTTTTATAACTTTAAAAGGGGAGAATTGGCTATTTAAATAATAGCCGAATTACATTTCAATTGTAGCCTAAATCTAATCCCCAAATTAAACCCAATTTCTCCGGCCCAATTCCTATTAAAACCCGACCCCTAACCCAATTAAATGACCCAACCCGGATTCCCCTACCTACCCTCTTTAACCCAGGACGTTGATCATTCAGATCAACGGCCAATATTCGCCCTTACCATTTTTAACCCTAAAAGACCCCTAAACTTACCTCATTCTTCACCAAATGCCGCTCTTGAATCCCTCTTCTCTCAACTCTCTCTTAAACCTCTCATGAACCCTACCTGCCGCTATCTAATCCCACCCTAATTTACCTCAATCCATGACCTCCCATGGCTATTGGAGATGTGTATTGGCCTCCTATGGCTCCTGGGTTTTTGTTTCTGTGGTTTCATGGCCAATCCTCGAATGAATCAGGTCCAGCCCATACTCTATCTCTAGTTATCAAATAAACTTAGAAATGAACTCTATATGTGTCCTAATGCACTTTAAATCATTAGGTGGCGACTCTTCAAAAGCAAACCCAGTTCCCAAAATGAATGAGTTGTCCCATACCCAAAATGTCATAAACCCGATTTTTCCGATGCGAAGAGGAAAAGAGGGGGCGCGATAGCATGGCGACTCTACTGGGGATCTTAGGCTTTTACCACTTCAGATTGTTCTTGTACCCTCCCTTATGTGCAATTACTTGTTTAATTCCTTTAAGCATTTAATTTTTTTTCAAATGCGAAACTGACATGTCTTCCTTGTTTCTTTCCTTTATTGCCGCTTTAAATTATAAACTGTTGTATTTATTGATTTCTTAACTTGTAAATACATGTCAACATGTTTTTTAATTATTGCATAATCATGCTCAACATCATACTCCCCCCGTGCCAAACAAATACTATAGCAACGCTTATAATGAGTGGTTGCGCTCTTCCTATATCATTACCCCCTAAATTCGGAAAGGCATATTTTTGCGGTAAAACTAGTCGATCAGCGGTTCAGTCGACAATTCTGTGCCTTCCCCCTTGAGTTGTCCTCTCTGTACCAGTCTAAAACCCCATAGAAACCTTACTCTGTTCAAATTGTGCATGCATAATGGTCAAACTTAACCTTGTCAGTTATGTTGTCCACATAATGATCCTTTAAGATAGCCTTGTCCAAAGTCCATCGGGCTTCCCGGAACCCAAACGGACACCACCACGTTCTTTGTATTTATTTGGAGAACTAAATGCTTCATGCTAGTTGTTGGTATTAAATAGTTGAGTCTGGTGGGGGTAGGGTCTAACCCTTTTGTTTTGCAGAAAATGAGGCACGAGGTCCCCAGTTTTGGTATGATTAGCACGCCCCCACTCTTGCTAGACTGGTAGAGGAGTCTTCCATCAAATGACCAAATCAATGAGTGGAAAGAGAGGGCCACCAAAGCTAGCGAAAAGTTGGAATATCTGGAATACAGTCTGCTGGAATTGGAAGGAAAAGTGAGGAAGAGAGTCACCGACTGCCAGAACGCTGAGGGAAACAAAGAAGAACACCTGGCAAAGGCATTTTTACTGGTGAACCTATGCGAATTGGAGGATCTGATCAACGAGAGCATTCAACCTGAGGAAGGTCCTTCTAGGACCAAATAGATAGGAGTTTACTTTTTTGCTTTATGAATGTAATAAGGCCAATGGCCATTAGTGACCTTTATTTCTTATTTATTTAGTGTCATTTTGGGATTTGTCTATTTTATCAATAAAATGAGGCATTTAGGTTCTCCAAATCAATTTGTCGCTAGGCCTACCTCGGGCACAAAGAGGTTCCCAAATTAGGACATGATTTACATTCCCGCACTATGTGTTTAAATATTGCAATACTTTTTATGATCCTCATTAACTTGGCTACCTTTTCTTTTTATTTTTATTTTTATTATTCCCCTCCCCAAAGGTTAGTTCGTGCACTCTGGCATCATCATCTTATTCCACGAGATCCAGGGCCCTCCACCCACTCCTCCTCTTAGTCCCGTAAAACACAAGAACAAAGGCAAGATGGAAGATTTAAATAACATCAGGAAGGAGAACACAGTTGAACAGGTAGAAGCCACTTATAGCCAGAGTATTTGGGTTCCAAACGAGAATGTGTCGCAGCTTGAACAGAAACTGTTGAAGTTCCAGGATGAGCTCGATCAGGTTCGGAATTTGGCAAACTTGTCATTTTCCCTCAGCACCCCAGATGTCAACTTCCCCAACACTCAAAACCCTACACCTCCTCAAAATATCCCAAAAAAACAGAATCATCCCGCTCCTCCCCATCACATTGCTCCACCAAAGAACCAATGTAACACTTACTATACCCCAAACAATGCTCCACTACTCATCCTAGAACCTCAGAACTCCACAAATGACCATTTCCACACACCAGGCCACCATAACACTCCTATATATGTGAGATATGAATAAACCTGGGAAGAATTCAATAGCTGGTCGCCACCATGGCGCAATCCTTACTATCCACTAGAGCAGCCAATACCTCATCTAGAGCAAACTTTCCGACAAGCCGACATTATTTATAGGTCAGACGAAGAAGAAGCACTTGCAGCGGTGAAGGACCTGTTTCTGGAGGACAATGATACGGACTGTTGTGTTATTCTCGAGGAGGAGGGGGAGGAAGGCCCTTCCATACAAGCTATGAGCGGAGGTGCACATCTCAATAATTGGACCATCAGGACAACCAAAGCCCGACGAGCTTCCGGGTAGCAAGGCTAAAATAAGCATTACTCACTATTTTATTTACTAAATGATTTTCTTTTTGCATTTTTGATTACCACAATAAGATCTTCAATGTTCAAAACAGTTATTCCATTTATCAAAAGCATTTTCGATTTTTCTTATGAATTAATATTTATTACTATTCTCTCCTTACTTTACTTATACAGCATTACTATTACTTATCTTGATAAATCAATGACTGTGACATGCAATGAGACAATACAACAAAAGGACATAGATTCAGAGGGAGAAGAAATACCTGACGAGATTGTTAGAGAAGTTGAGAACTTTGAGAACAGACCTAAGTCCAACCTAGACGAGACCGAAATTGTCAACCTGGGAGATACAGAAAACGTCAAGGAAACACAAATCATCATTCACCTGTCGCCGTTAGAAAAGAAAGAATACACAGAATTTCTAAAGGAATATGAGGACATATTCTCCTGGTCATATGATGACATGACTGGTTTGAGTACGTCTATTGTGGCTCATAAACTGCCAACCGATCTGGCATGTCCGCCGGTAAAATAATAGCTCAGAAAGTTCAAGCCTGATATGAGTTTGAAAATCAAGGAAGAAGTCACTAAGCAGGTCAAAGCTAAGGTTCTCAAGGTAGTAGAATACCCGACATGGTTAGCCAACATCATGCAAGTGCCAAAGAAGGACGGAAAGATCAGAGTCTGTGTCGACTACCGGGATCTCAACCGGGCCAATCCAAAAGATGACTTCCCTATGCCGAACATACACATCCTGATTGACAATTGCGCCAAGCATGAGTTGCAGTCATTTGTAGATTGTTTCGTTGGTTATCATCAGATCTGGATGGATGAAGAAGATGCTGAGAAAACGGCTTTCATTACGCTGTGGGGAATGTATTGTTACAAGATGATGTCGTTCGGCGTGAAGAATGCAGGGGCCATCTACATGAGGGCCATGACTACCATTTTCCATAATATGATACACAAAGAGATAGAGGTATATGTAGATGATGTTATCATCAAGTCAAAGAAGGCTACTGACCACATGGAAGATCTGAGGAAGTTCTTCAATAGATTGCGGAGGTACAACCTGAAACTGAACCCCGAAAAGTGCGCATTTGGGGTTCCTGTTGGGAAACTACTTGGGTTTATTGTGAGCCGCCGAGGGATTGAGCTGGATGCAACGAAAGTCAAAGCTATTCAAGAACTACCACCACCAAAGAACAAGAAGGATGTGATGAGTTTCTTGGGAAGGTTCAACTATATCAGTCGATTCATAGCACAGTCTATAGTTATTTGTGGGCCAATCTTTAAAATGTTGAAGAAGGATGCCACTACCAAATAGACTGATGACTGCCAAAGGGCCTTCGACAGAATTAAGGAGTACCTGTCAACACTACCAGTATTGGTCCTGCTCGAGCTAGGTAGACCCTTATTACTCTACCTTGTAGTATTGAATGGAGCTTTCGGTTGCGTTCTGGGGCAGCATGGTGAAACGGGGAGGAAGGAGCACACCATTTATTACCTCAGTAAGAAGTTCACCCCGTACGAGGCCCATTATTATCTATTAGAGCGCACCTATTGTGCTTTGACTTGGGTAGCCCAGAAGGTGAGACATTACTTCTGTGCCTATACTACATATCTCATATCAAGGATGGATCCTTTGAAGTACATCTTTTGAGAAGCCCATGCCCACTGGCAAGCTATACAAGTGGCAAATCCTGTTAAGTAAGTTCGACATTGTTTACGTAACTCAGAAAGCAGTCAAGGGACAAGCACTGGCAGACCACCTTGCTGAGAATCCGTGGATGGAGAATACGAACCCCTGAAAACATATTTTCCTGATGAAGAGGTATCATTCATAGGAGAAGACATTGCACAATCTTATGATGGTTGGAGAATGTTCTTCGATGGAGAAGCAAACTTCAATGGAGTCGGTATAGGAGCAGTCCTAGTATCAGAAACCGGTCAGCACTATCCGGTGTCTGCCAAACTCAGGTTCCCATGCACCAACAATATGGCCGAGTATGAAGCCTGCATTTTAGGGCTCAAGATGGCCATTGACATGAACAGTCAAGAGTTGCTAGTGATTGGATATTTAGACCTACTCATACATCAAGTGCGTGAAGAATGGGCAACCAAGAATTTCAAGATACTATCGTACCTGTATCATGTATAGGAATTGAGAAAGAGATTCACAAAGATGCGGATGCGGTATATTTTTAGCAGAAGCGGTACCGCACCTGCGGGTAAAGGGCCGCAGATGCGGAAGCTGGCCTTAAGTGGGAAGTTGTAGATGTGACATTTGTTCTGCAAATGCGGGACCGCAGATGCAGTCCCAGCACCGCAGATGCGGAAACTGCTGGGCATTATTTTAAAAGGGGTTCCGCGACTTGGGAGTTTATTTCCACCATTTCTAATTGTTTTTGAAGCTTTTGAGAGTGATTTTTGAGGAAAACAAAGGGGAATTGCCTGGAGGTAACATCCTTGACTTCAAAATTCGTTTTTATGTGATCAAAGACGTAATTAGTGATGAAAAATTTGGGAAAAATGGGTAATTAGGGTTTGAGTTTAAGAGGCCTTTAAATGAGGATTTGAGGGGCCATTTGGACTCCGATTTCAGTGTTCTTGTTATGTATAGACTCGTGAGAATACGAGGTTTTTGAAAATGTAAATTTCACCCAATTCCAAGTTGTGGGCCTGAGGGGCATTTTGGTCATTTTACATAATTTTGCGTACTAGCTTAGAATTTAATTGTAGAATCAGTTACTTGAAATGTTATTTACATTATATAATTGAATTGAATAGATTTGGGCCATTTGAAGTAGAGTACTCGTGGCAAAGACGTGGTGTTGGATTGATTTTTGAGCCGGTTCGAGGTAAGTGGCTTGTCTAACCTTGTGTGGGGGACCTTCCCCTTAGGATTGGTATATTTGGTAATTGAAATGCCTTGTACGTGAGGTGACGAGTGCGTACTTGTGCTAATTGTTGGAAATCCGATTTTTCTTTAAGTATTTATTAGTATGTTTCCTTTCCTGTTTCTATTACTTGCACTATTATGCCTGTTGTTAGCTTAGGAAAGCATGTCTAAGTGGCTTGATTGCTTCATTTGATTTAACCGCCTTACTTGAATTCTGTGTAGCATGCTGGGCTAGAATCACTTATTGCCTTAATATGAATTTTGCTATTTCTGTTTACCTTCATGCTGCTGCTATATATTTATTTTGGGACTACGGATGTGGGATTCCGGTAGCTCCCCCTTTTCTGTTTACTTTGGGACTACGAGTTAGATTCCCAGTAGATCCCCCTGCACATTAACTTTGGGAGTACGAGTTAGATTCCCGGTAGATCCCCCTGTACAGTTATATGGAACTACGGGAATGCACCCGGTAGATTCCCCCAGTACTGGGTATTTACATTTTTGACTACGAAACGGGATTCCGGTAGATCCCCGCGCACTATGAGTTGGACTACGGGACGGGATCCCAGGAGATCCTTCAGACTTATATATGATTGACTACGGGACGGTATCCTGGGAGATTCACAGGATATGTAGAGATGGGACTACAGGACGGTATCCTGGGAGATCCCCGATTGATACTATTGGTGTTGAGCCGTATTTTCTTTCCATGTTTACTGTGTTCTGTATAATAGTTGTTGTTCTGTATATCCTGTGTTATTTTACTACTGTACTTATTTATACTGTTCTGTTCTATACTGTTGATCTTTATATTTTATTTAACCTCAGTAGGGCCCTGACCTTCCTCGTCACTACCCAATCGAGGTTAGGCTTGGCACTTACTGAGTACCGCTGTGGTGTACTCATGCCTCTTCTGCGCATGTTTTACATGTGCAGATCCAGGTACCACTGATCAAGTCTAATATCCTTGAGGAAGGCGACCGCTCTAGAGACTTCGAGGTACATCTGCCGCGTCCGCAGACTGAAAAGTCCCTTTCTATTTATGCTCTTAGTATTTAGCCCTTACGTACCTTCCTATTCTTATTAGACATTCCGGAGTTAGATCTATGTAGTATTGATCTTAGCTTGTGATTCATGGGATTTCGGGTCTTGGATTTATGTTTGGTATTAAGATTTAAACATGGTGTATGCCGAGCAAAACATTTAAACACTGTTACTGCTTTATTCTGTTTTAAATTGTTTACTTCCGCAAATTTTGGTTTTTCTTCCACAAATTAGGCTTACCTAGTCGTAGAGACTAGGTGCCATCACGAGGGTTCACGGAGGGAGAACCGGGGTCGTGACAGGAAGACTCCTGATTTGGGACTATTAAGGTATGTTGACCAAAGGAAGCATCCAGGCTACTAGAGGAAATTCAGGTTGGGACCTGCGGTCCACATATGAACGGTTTTGTCTTAGCAAAGAAGATACTCCGAGTCAGTTACTTTTGGATGACTATGGGAACGGACTGCATCTAGTATGTTCGGAAAGCCACCGCCTTCAGATACATGCCGACATGATAAAAGTACCTCCAAATGAGCTTAATGCAACAAACTCACCATGGACTTTCGATGCCTAGGGAATGGATGTTATTGGACCAATCGAGCCTGCCGCTTCCAACGGGCACAGGTTTGTCCTAGTAGAAATCGATTATTTCACCAAATGGGTCGAAGCAGCATCTTACAATGCAATAACTAAGAAAGTCGTGGCAGACTTTGTCCGCAACCGCATTGTTTGTCGATTCGGGATTCCAGAGTCGATCATTACTGAAAATGGCTCCAACCTCAACAATGACTTGATTAAAGCTATGTGTGAAACCTTCAAGATCAAACACAAGAATTCCACAGCTATAGGCCTCAGCTGAATGGAGCTGTAGAGGCCGCCAATAAGAATATCAAGAAGATATTGAGGAAAATGATAGAGAAGCATAAACAGTGGAACGAGAAGTTATCATTTGCTCTATTGGGGTATCGCACCACAGTCCGCATATTAACCGGGGCAACCCCCTATATGCTGGTTTATGGTACAGAGGTTGTCATTCCCGCCGAGGTAGAAATTTCTTCCATAAGGATCATATAAGAAGACGAGCTCGATGACGCAGAGCGGGTGAAAATTTGTTATGAGTAACTAGACCTTATAGACGGAAAGAGAATGAATGCAGTTTGTCGTGGTCAACTCTATCAGAATAGAATGTCTAGGGCCTTCAACAAGAGAGTCAGACCAAGACAATTCACATCGGGGCAGCTGGTGTTAAAGAAAAATTTTCCGCATCAAGATGAAGCCAGAGGGAAGTTCTCTACAACTGGCAGGGTCCATACATGGTTCACAGGGTTCTGATAGGAGGAGCCCTCATACTTGCAGAAATAGACGGAGAAGTCTGGCCAAAGCCAATTAACTCAGATGCAGTCAAGTGTTACTATGTGTAATCTTTATGCTTCCCTTATATTGTGTAAATTGAACTACGCCTGATCTGATTCTCGTTTAAGAGGGGATACGTAGGCAGCCCTATGGGTTTGGTCAAATTCAATAAAATTTTCATTTCCCTCCGCAGTTGGAAACTGGGGCAGAATTTTGAGGAGGACCCTCAAACTTCCGAAGTAATTTTGGCCGATCATCGCAAGCAACAGTCAGAAGCATCAACCCATTAAACTGGGGCAGAATTTTGAGGGGGGACCCTCAAAATTCCGTAGCAAAAAAGGTTGCAATGTCCCGAACCACATCACAGTCATCAGTTCATCTAAAAAGCTATCTTAATTATACACTTATGTCATATTTTTGACGAAATCATGCATGTTTATTACTAAAATTACTTTGTTTAGCAATGCTACCACAATGATACATACAGTATCACTAGATCAAAGCCGAGCAGGTCAAGCAAAGCCAGCGGGGATACGAACTAACCTCCCCTCTCTACAAAACTCATGATTTTTCTTTGGATACAGGCACTTGGATTGCGAAATCATCATACTATACACTCATGGACAAACATTATTCAGGAACACGACTCTCTGAACCGTTACACTGGCCAACATTTGCTATCAGCATACACCAATGACATTCCGTCTGTCACAATGCTCTCAGTGATCACAATACCACAACCAGCTATCAGCTAAGAAAAATATGCTATCATTTGTATTTTACTTCCTGCATAAGGCTACCATTGTGCCTTCCGAGGTTAAGCTCTACCTCCATCTACATTTGCATTGCATAAGGCTACTATTCTGCCTTCCAACTTGCATAAGGCTACCATTCTGCCTTCCGACACTAAACGTTGTCTCCATCTGCACTCCTGCATAAGGCTACCATTTTGCCTTCCAAGGTTAAACTCTACCTCCATCTGCATTTGCATTGCATAAGGTTATCTTTCTACCTTCCAATTTGCATAAGGCTACCATTATGCCTTTCGAGGTTAAGCTCTACCTCCATCTGCATTTGCATTGCATAGGGCTACTATTCTGCCTTCCAACTTGCATAAGGCTACCATTCTGCCTTCCGAGGTTAAGCTCTAACTCTCTCCGCATTTGCATCTTTGCATAAGGCTATCATTCTGCCTTCCGAGGCTAATCTATGTCTCCAATTTTATTCGAAACTAAGCACTATCTCAAGCATCGTTTATTTAGTTTCTTTTACGAGCTAAGCTCTGCCCTTTAAATCGCAAGACTAAGCTCTGTCTTGTCTGCATCATACTACTGCATCTTAGAGGCTGAAAGATCACCTCATACGACATCTCAAAGGATGAAAGATCACCTCATACTACATCTCATGGGCTGAAATATTGCCAAATTATCCAAAGGCATCATCGTTCGGAGGCACCATCTTCATAGCCCGAGAACACCATGTCATGGCCTGAAGATCCTTTTAATCTTTTGCATATCATTATTTAAAGGCATCATGGTTCGGAGGCACCCTCCTCATAGCCCGAGAGCATCATTTTATGGCCTGAGAATCTTTATTGTACGCTTCATGGCCCAGGACGTCATGGTCTAAAGACTTCATCCTAACCGTCTGAAGACAGCATTCATGGTCCGACGGGAATTTGCATCATGTTTAAATTTATGCGCGATATACGCTTGTATTGTTTCTAATTGAAGGTAAACCGGCGAGCAATGGACATCCTGGCAGGAGCGGCCCTACTCTAGTTCCTGTAGCCATATCAAACGTTAACCATTCCCACAAACCGTCCACTCACCCCGTCCTGGATATTGCGTCCGTTCTTGAAAAGTCTCCATCGACATACTCCGCTGACGGATCCTGAACTACATATGGCTTGATTCCTGCAAAACTAGGGATATGTAGGCAGCTTAGAAGCCAGGGTGCGGCCTATCTGCCTCAAACCATTTCACTCGGTCAAAATTGGCCATCATATCTTTACCCGACAACTCTTTCATCCTTCCCGGGTAAAGAGGGGCAGTTGTTGATACCCAATTTTCCCCTATATATTTTCAATATGCAAAATAACTTTAAAATGTCATATATATGCATATGTAAGCATATCTAAGTGTTTTATTATTTTTCCATAATTTTTAAAAGTTTTCAAATCAACCTATTTCCCTTTTTTATCCATAAAACCCCAAAAATTATTTCAAAAATTATTAGTTTGGTAATTCATTTGTTGTACTTTTATATTTATTCTTAGATATATCTAAGGCAAATTTTTCATATTTTTTCAAATTTATTTAGTATTTTTAAGCTAAATTGCATATAATTGCAATATTAGTCCTTTTTAAGATTTAATTGTGTTTTATGTTCATAAAATTAACTCTTGTATTTTTTAATTGTTAATTATATGTTATAAATCATGTTAGTGATTTCAATTTATTTTCAGAAATTAATTTGCTATTTTTATATTTTTAAACAGGGAGAATTGACTATTTAAATAATTGCCCAATTACATTTCAATTGTAGCCTAAATCTGATCCCCAAATTAAACCCAATTTCCCCGACCCAATTCCCATTAAAACTCGACCCTAACCCAATTAAACGACCCAACCCGGATTCCCCTAACTACCCTCTTTAATCCAGGACATTGATCATTCAGATCAACGACCAATATTCGCCCTTAACATTTTTAACCCTAAAAGACCCCTAAACCTACCTCATTCTTCACCAAACTCCGCCCTTGAATCCCTCTTCTCTCAACTCTCTCTGAAACCTCTCATAAACCCTAGCCACCGCCATTTAATCCCGCCCTAATCTACCTCAATCCCTGCCTAATCCATGGCCTCCCATGGCTATTGGAGATGTGTATTGACCTCCTATAGCTCCTGGGTGTTTGTTTCTGTGGTTTCATGGCCAGTACTCAAAGGAATCCGGTCCAGACCTTACCCTATCTCTGGTTATCTAATAAACTTAGAAATGAACCCTATAGGTGTCCTAATACACCTTAAATCATTAGGTGGCGACTCTTTAAAAGCAAACCTAGTTCCTAAAAGGAATGAGTTGTCCCATACCGAAGATGTCATAAAATCGATTTTTCCAATGTGAAGAGGAAAAAGAGGGGGCACGACACACTTCTGTACATTTTTTTGTATAGATCCAGGTATTTGTTTGTTAGTAGCTTTGTGGATTCTTGCTGAGGGGACTCAAGTTAAACCTATTTCTACATTCGCAGGCTTCAGAATCAGCTTTATATTTTGTATTCACACTATTTTACTTATTTTCCAAACAGTTGTATTTAGAAGTTGTAGTAAACTCTATAGAGCTTATGACTTGTACTACAAGTTTTGGGAAATTGTAAATTCTATAAAGATTTCTATATCGAGACTATTTGACTTTTTTTATTATTGTTGATATTCAGTAAAATATTAGGCTTACCTAGTCCCTAAGACTAGGTGCCATCACGAAACCCAATGGAGGGGAAATTGGGTCGTGACAAGTTGGTATTAAAGCTCTAGGTTCATAGGTGCTACGAGTCATAAGCGAGTTTAGTAGAGTCTTGCGGATCGGCACAGAGACGTCTATACTTATCTTCGAGAGGCTACGAAACTATTAGGACAATCTCACTTCTTTCATTCCTATCGTGCAAGCTATTGTTCTCGGAGTTTGAACTTTTATCATTATATTCTCTCACCGACGGTGAGGACGCAAGCTGTAGTTATCGATGGCGCTGCTCCCGGAGCAGGTGTCGCTAGAGGCAGAGGTAGAGGCAGAGGCCGATGAGGAGTGTGTTCCACAGCTAGAGCACCTACCAGAGAAGCAGTTGAGGAGCCACCAGTAGCTCCAGTTAGGGGGCAGGTACCGAAGGCGCCTATTGTTGCCCACGGACTTCAGGAGACTTTAGCATAGTTCCTGAGCATGTTTGATACATTGGCTCAGGTGGGGTTGAATCCGTTTGCACCAACTACTTCACAGATAGGGGGAGGGACTCAAACACCCTCCGCCCACACTCTAGAGCAGCGAGTTCATGTTGGTCAGGTTCCAGGTGTCATGGCAACACAGATTGTGGTTCTAGTTCAGACCATGGCAGGGCAGCAAGGAAAGGCAGCTTAGATTTTCAAGGTTCAAGAAATATGACCCTCCTACATTTAGTGGTTTGGCTTCAGATAGAGAACTGGGTTTTATAGAGGAGTACCATCGCATTCTCCGCACTATGGGTATGGTTGAAACGAGTGAGGTTTCTTTTACTATGTTCCAACTTAAGGGGGCGACTTATCAGTGGCGACATGCATATGAGTTGGGTACCCCGGCCGATGCAACTTCACTTACATGGGTTTAGTTTTCAGAGATGTTTTTGAGAGAGTTTGTACCTCAGTCCCTTTGGGAAGCATGGCGCGCGGAGTTTGAGTAGTTGTGCCAGGGCACTATGTCAGTATTAGAGTATACTGTCAAATTCAGTGACTTGGCTAGACATGCACCTGCCTTGGTCGCTACAGTTAGAGGGAGAGTTCGAAGATTCATTGAGGAGATCAAGAATGATAATTGGTTCAGCATGGCTCGGGAGTGTGATGACCGAAAAGGTCATATCTTATTTTAGAAGTCAAATCTATGTTTTGAGGCCTTAAAAACCTCCTTTTATCTCACCTTGATTTGCGTGCACAGTCTGGGCGTATATCCGGAAAGCCTTTATGTGAAAATTTGAGAAAATGCTATATTTTGCCTTTAAAATTGAATTAAGTTGACTTCGATCAATATTTTGGGTAAACCGACCCAGACCGTGATTTGACGGTCCAGGAGGGTCTGTAGAAAAATATGGGACTTGGGCCTATACCCGGAATTGAATTCCGAGGTCCCTAGCCCGAGAAATGAATTTTTGAAGAAAATTATTTAATTGAAAAGTATAAGGAGTTAGAAGTGAATAATGTTTGAATACGATAATATCGGGCCCGTATTTTTGTTCTGGAGCCTCGTACATATTTAATATGGTATTTAAGTTATGTCTGTAAAATTTGATAAGAAAAGGAGTTTATATGACGTGATTTCGACCCTCGGTTGATAAAATAGAAACTTTAAGAGTTCTTGAGATTTTCATTGATTTTGATGTTAAATTCGTTTTTTTTAAGATGTTATTTCGGCAGTTTTATCGCACGAGCAAGTCCGTATGATTTTTTAAACTTATGTGTATGTTTGGTTTGAAGCCCCGAGGGGTCGGGTGAGTTTTGGATAGGCTACCAGATGTTTTAGACTTGGAAAATCTGGTATTTTTGTTGTAGCAGCTGCTCTGGTGTGTCCTTGTTCGCGTTCGCGAAGCTACTCTCACGAACGTGAAGGGAGGGCTGGTTGGGTAAGTTTTTCTTCTTTACGAATGTGAAGGCCTGGTCACGAACGCGGAGTGAAGTGGGCTTAACCCTTCGCGAGCGCGACCGGCTTATCTCGAACGCGAAGCATTGGGAACCTGGGGGAGGGGTCAGACTTCCTTTACACGAATGCGAGCATGGTCTCGTGAACGCGAAGGCTAGGAGTTTCGCGATCACGTAAGCCTAGCAAGGCAACTCTTCGCGAATGCGACAATGTCCTCGCAAATGCGATAAACACTGTTGCCCAGTTCATAAATAGTCTCAAATCGGGACTTAGGTCATTGTTTCAAATTTTGAAAAGCTAAATGGCCTAGGGGCGATTTTCAAAGGACAATTTCTTCCCCAAAGTGTTGGTAAGTGATTCTAAACAATTTTCTATCAATTACCCATTGTATTTCATCAACTTTCAACCAAAAATCTTGTTCTTTAAGGGTATAAATTAGGGATATTGGGGGAATTGGGAATTTTACAAATTTGGGGATTTAGACCTCGATTTGGGATATGATTCCGAAACTAATTGCATATTCGGGCTCCTGGGTGAATGGATGAATTGGTTTTGGTCCGAACCTCGAGTTTTGACCAAGTGGGCCCGGGGTCAATTTTTAACTTTTCTAGGGAAAATGATAGAAAACCTATAATTAAGCATTGGAGTTGAATTCTTTAGCATTTTTTGATGTTGTTCAGTTAATTATGGCTAGATACAAGTGAATTTGAGGTGAAATTGTGACGACCCAAAGGATCATCACCGGTTTTCTCCCTTTTTCCGTACTTCCAAGGCCTTGAAAACCTCACCTTTAGTTGCCTTGATTTGCGTGTGCAATCCGGGCGCGTAGCCGGAAAAGCTTGTGTGTTAAATTATGCGAAATTTGATATATTGTGGCTTGAAAATGGTTAAAGTTGACTTTGGTCAATATTTGGGGTAAACGGACCCGGACCCGTGATTTGACGGTCCCGGAGGGTCCGCAGAAAAATATGGGACTCGGGCGTATGCCCGGAATCGAAATCCGAGGTCCCAAGCCCGAGAAATAAATTTTTAAAAGAAATTATTTTTTTGAAATTTGAAATGAAAATGAATTAGAAAGCATTGGTATCGGTCCCATATTTTGGTTCCAGTGCCTGGTACAAGTCTTATATGTGGTTTAAGCACTTTCTGTGAAATTTGGTTGAAATCGGACGTCATTTGACGTGTTTCGGACTTGAATTCCTAAATTTGAAAGTTTACGAAGTTTGATAAAAAAAATGATGATTTTGAGGCTTGATTCATTGATTTTGATTTTATTTTGGCGATTTTATCACTCGAGTAAGTTCGTAGGATGTTATTGAGTTAGTGTGTGTGTTTGGTTAGGAGCCCCGAGGGCTCGGGAGTGATTCAGAGGCGGTTTGGGGTGTTTTTGGCCTTAGGAAGTGTTGCAGAATTTCTGCAGTCAGTGCCAGTCATTTTCTTCTACGCGATCGCATAGGTGTGTCTGCGATCGCGGAGAGTTATTTTTGAGTCGCCCAGTTTTGTTCTATGCGATCGTGTTATAGGTCATGCGATCGCGTACCTCTGCAAACTCGTTCTATGCGATCACACACTCCCTTCTACGATCGCAATTCACAAAAGTCCAGCCCCACTTTGACCCTCTATGCGATCGTACTCGTTATCCCGTGATCGCAGTGACCAGCCCACCTTACCCTATATGATCACATTCCTTTTCCCGCGATCGCATAGGGCAATTCCGCCCAGTTATTTTAAAAGTCCAAAATAGACCTATTACGGGAGTTCTACCATTTTTCATAAAACTTGTCTTCTCCAAGCTCTAGGGGCGATTTTTGAAGATCTTCTTCATCAAAGTCTTTTGGGTAAGTAATTTCCCACCTATTTCCTTCACTCTTCTTCATTAATTACTGAAATCCTAGACCTAAATCATGAAATCAAAGTAGAAATTAGGAGTTTTGGGTAGAGTTAGGTTTTTGAGAATTTTGAGTGATTCAACCTCAATTTGGGGTCGGATCTTAAAATAAATTATATATTTGAACTCGTGGGGTTATGGGTAATCGGGTTTTGGTCTGAGCCTCGTGTTTGGATCATGTGGGCCCGGGGTCGAATTTTGGTATTTTTGGAAGAATGCTAGGAACTTCATATCTAAGCTATGGGATTTTGTTATAGAATCTTTATTGATATTATTGAATTAATTATGCCTAGATATCGTTGTTTCGGAGTCAGATTATAAAGGAATGGCGGTATTTGGGGGTTGATTGCTATTCTTTGGACTGAGGTAAGTGTTTGTTCTAACTGTGGCTTGAGGGAATAGGATTAGAGTGTCGTTCGCTATTTGCTAATTGTGAATACAGTGTATAGGCATGGTGACGAGTATCTATACACCGGAGTCTAGCATGACCGTGAGTCTTATTTGTGTTTATTCGGATTTTGTGATACCTCTTCCTTGTTAAATTGATAAATTTCATATAATGTGAAGAGTTTGAGAAAGAATTATGAGTGTACATTCTTGGAGCATTGGCTCGAGTATATCATAAAGTGTGAAAGTATATGAAATGATTGAACCCCTTTGGAGCGTTGGCTCAGGTGGTAAAGTGAGATAAGAGGTAAAAGTGAAAGAAAGAGAAAGAAATATTGAATTGCTCCCTTGCCGGGATGCTTGTTGTTTTGTTGACTATCTCCCTTGCCGGGATGCTTGCTGTTTTGTTGACTATCTCCCTTTCCGGGATGCTGAGATTATTGATATTGTTCCATTGCTGGGTTTTTAACTGCTTACTTGTGCTCCCTTGCCGGGAGTTAGCTGTTTATTTGTATTCCCTTGCTGGGATTTCTATCATTCATTTGTCTACTCCCTTGCCCCTTGTTTGTGATTGTTGTTTGGGTGAGGAAGAGTGATAAAGCACGAAGGGTGATGTCGTGCATTGTTTGCTATTGTGAGGAAGAGTGATAAAGCACGAAGGGTGATGCCGTGCCGTACAATGTACCATTCTGTGCCGATTTTATTGATTATATGGTGAGGAAAGAGAGTAAAAGCACGAAGGGTGATGCCGTGCATATTTTATTTATATGATTGCTTTGGTGTGGACGAGGGGAAAAGGTACGAAGGGTGATGTCGTGCATTTGTTGCTTTCTTATTCTTTGTTGATATCCGAGTTATGTTGTTTCTATCATTACTTGTTCTTATTTGATTTACTTTGAGGTTATAGATTTCCTTACCCTATTTTCCTTGTGATTGTTGTTTGGGTGAGGAAGAGCGTAAAACACGAAGGGTGATGCCGTGTATTGTTTTGGTGAGGACGAGTGTAAAAGCACGAAGGGTGATGCCGTGCAAATTGTTGACTTTTGATTCTTGTTGACATTCTGGCTTGTTACTTCTTTCTGTTATTGAGGATTTCTATTTGAAACTGTTTGCTCCCCATAGCATGCTCCCCCCCTCTTAGCTGTTTAAATTATGTATATTTCCTTTTATTGCATATATCTGCACAGATTGATTTTGGTAGGTCCTGTCTATCCTCGTCACTACTTCACCGGGGTTAGGCCAGGCACTTACCAGCACATGTGGTCGGTTGTGTTGATGCCACATTCTGTGCATCTTTTGGCACAGATCCCGGAGCAGCTTTTGGACCTCAGTAGTAGGATTTGATCGGGAGATGACTTTAGTCCAGAGACACCGAGGTAGCCTTGCTGACGTCCGCAGGCCCGGAGACTCTCTCTCTCTTTATTCAGTTTGTTATCTTTTGTACCGAAACAAATAGTTATAATTTTCTTTCAGACGATTGTATTTAGTTAATCTTAGAAGTTCGTTGAGCATTGTGACACCAATCTTGGGTAGAGGATTATGTTAAACTTTCCGCATTTCTATTCAGTTCTTATATAAGTTAAGACTTCCGCTTTTATTTAATTGTCTCGTTATGTTTATTTTGTTGCGAATGTTATCAGAAATGTTTTAATACTTGGCTGGCCTAGATCCAATAGTAGGCACCATTACGACTCCCGATGGTGGGAAATCCAGATCGTGACAAGTTGGTATCAGAGCACTAAGTTACTTAGGTCTCACAACTCACGGACAAGCTCGGTAGAGTCTGAGGGATCGGTATGGAGACGTCTGTATTTATCCCGCAAAGGCTACTGAGTTAGGAAAACTTCGCATATGTTCTTTCTTGTCATGCGGTTCTGTTTCCCTAATACTGATTGAATTTTACTCCGTTCTTTCGCAAATGGCGAGGACACGCGCTTCCTCATCGACCGCGCAGTAGCCCGAGCCCCCAGCAACAGCTCCTATTGGGGGCAGAGGGCGAGGCCGAGGCCGTTCCAGAGGCCGAGGCAGGGGCAGAGCTCAGCCTCGAGCAGCAGTTCCAGAGGTGGAGACTCATGTTGATTATGATGAGGAGGTTCCAGCTCCAGCAGCTCCGGTGGGCCCAGCTCAGGTCCCAGAGGGTTTCATTGCCACCCCAGTTCTTCAGGACGCCCTGGTTCGATTGGTGGGCCTTATGGAGAGAGTCACCCGAACAGGTTTGCTTCCTGTAGCACCAGCCACTTCTCAGGCTAGAGGAGGGGCTCAGACTCCTGCTACACGCACTCCGGAGCAGGTAGCTCCCCAGATTCAGACTCTAGCGGTTCAGCCCGGTGCCATAGCTCAGACCGGCGATGGAGCGGCTATGTCCGCCGATGCTTTGTGGAGACTGGATAGGTTCACCAAGCTCCTCACTTCTACTTTTGCCGGTGCATCTATTGAGGATCCCCAGGATTATCTAGATAGCTGCCACGAGGTTCTCAGAAACATGGGTATTGTGGAGACCAATGGGGTTGATTTTGCTACATTTCGCTTGTTTGGATCCGCCAAGACTTGGTGGAGGGATTATTACTTAGCGAGACCAGCCGAATCGCCATCTTTGACTTGGGAGCAGTTTACAGTGTTGTTTCTAGAGAAGTTTCTCCCCGTTACTTAGAGAGAGGCCTATCGGAGGCAGTTTGAGCACCTCCAGCAAGGTTCCATGACTGTTACCCAATATGAGACCAGGTTCATCGATTTAGCTCGCCATGCTCTCATCATACTTCCCACCGAGAGAGAGAGGGTGAAAAGGTTTATTGATGGTCTTATTCTGCCGATTCGTCTTCAGATGGCCAAGGAGGCCGGGAGCGAGATCACATTTCAGGAGACGGCCAATGTTGCCCGCAGAGTTGAGATGGTTCTGTCACAGGGAGGTGGTCATGGGTCGGATAAGAAGCCCCATCATTCAGGCAGATTTAGTGGTACCTCATCTGGAGGTAGAGATTCGTATGGTAGAGGCCATCCTCCTAGGCCCTTTCAGTCAGATCTCCAGGTATCACATGGTATCTCGAGTGGTCGTGGTTCTCAGACGCATTATTTGGATTAGCAGTCTTTCAGTGCACCACCAGCCCCCATCAGTGCACCGCCACTTTAGACTTTCCGAGGTGGTCATTCAGGGCGATAGGGTCAGTAGTCTCAGAAGCTGAGGGCTTGTTACACTTGTGGTGATATGGGTCACATTGCCAGGTTTTGCCCTCGAGGTTCGGGTAGCTCTCAGCAGCAGGGTCCTCGTCTTATGATTCAGGCACCAGTTGCTCCACAGCCTGCCCATCTAGCTAGAGGCGGGGGTAGAGGACATAGAGGTGGAGGTAGAGGTCATAGAGGTGGAGCTCAGACCGCCAGAGGTAGGGGTCAACCAGCAGCCGATCGTCCCATGGATATGATTTAGGGAGGTGGAGCCCAACCCCGATGTTATGCTTTACTAGACAGGCTAGAGGCTGAGTCATCCGACGTTGTTATTACAGGTACTATTTTGGTCTGTGATAGAGATGCTTCAGTGCTATTTGACCCTGGATCTACGTATTCATAAGTGTCGTCCTATTTTGCACCCTACCTGGTTACGCCTAGTGAGGCCTTGAGTATTCCTGTGTATGTATCTACACCAGTGGGTGATTCTATAATGGTTGATTGGGTTTATCGTTCCTGTGTTGTGGTGTTTAAGGGACTTGAGACCCGTGTTGATTTGTTGCTCTTAGATATGGTGGATTTCGACGTTATATTAGGGATGGATTGGTTGTCCCCGTATCATGCGATCTTGGATTGTCATGCCAAGACTGTGACTTTAGCCTTACCGGATTTGCCCCGTTTAGAGTGGAGAGGGACTTCTGGTCATTCTACCCGCAGTGTTATTTCGTATGTGAAGGCTCGGCGTATGGTCGAGAAGGGATGTTTGGCCTACTTGGATTATGTTTGTGATTCCAGTGCTGAGATTCCCTCTATTGATTCTGTGCCCGTGGTTCGTGAGTTTCCTGAGGTTTTCCCATCAGACTTGCCAGGGATGCCACCCTATAGGGATATTGATTTTTGCATCGATTTGGCTCCGGGCACTCAGCCCATTTCTATTCCGTCATATCGCATGGCCCCGCCATAGTTGAAAGAGTTGAAAGAGCAGTTGCAAGACTTGCTTGAGAAGGGTTTCATTAGACTCAACATATCGCCTTAGGGTGCGCCGGTTCTGTTTGTAAATAAAAAGGATGGCTCGATGAGAATGTGCATTAATTACCGGCAATTGAACAAGGTTACAATTAAGAATAAGTATCCAATGTCGAGGATTAATGATTTGTTCGATCAGCTTCAGGGTGCCAAGGTATTTTCAAAGATTGACTTGAGATCTGGCTACCATCAGTTGAGGATTAGGGAATCCAATATCCCTAAGACAGCATTCCGCACTCGGTACGGGCATTATGAGTTCTTGGTTATGTCATTTGGGTTGACCAATGACCCAGCAGCCTTTATGGATTTGATGAACCGAGTGTTCAGGCCTTATTTGGACTCGTTCATGATAGTCTTCATTGATGATATTTTAATATATTCACGCAGCCGGGAGGAGCACGAGCAGCATCTTAGAGTGGTTCTTCAGACCTTGAGGGATAGTTAGTTATATGCTAAGTTCTCGAAGTGCGAGTTCTGGTTGAGCTCAGTTGCATTTCTGGGTCATGTTGTATCAGCAGAGGGTATTCAAGTTGATCCAAAAAAGATTGAGGCAGTCAAGAACTGTCCTAGACCAGCATCAGCCATAAAGATTCGGAGTTTCTTGGGGTTAGCAGGTTACTATCGTCGGTCCGTGGAGGGGTTCTCATCTATTGCAGCCCCGATGACCAGGTTGACCCAGAAGAGAGCCCAGTTCAGATTGTCGGATGAGTGTGAGGCGAGCTTTCAGAAGCTCAAGACAGCTCTAACTATGGCACCGGTATTGGTTTTGCCCACAGGTTCAGGGCCTTATACAGTCTATTGTGATGCATCTCTTGTTGGACTTGGTGCAGTGTTGATGTAGGATGGCAAGGTCATTGCCTATGCTTCGAGGCAGTTGAAGGTCCATGAGAAGAACTATCCAGTGCATGATTTGGAGTTGGCATCCATTGTTCACTCATTGAAGATTTAGAGGTACTATCTGTATGGCGTGGCGTGTGAGGTATTCACGGATCATAAGAGTCTTCAGTATTTGTTCAAGCAAAAGGAGTTGAATTTGAGGCAGAGGAGGTGGTTGGAGTTGTTGAAAGATTATGACATCACTATCCTATATCACCTGGGAAAGGCCAATGTGGTGGCCGATGCCTTGAGTAGGAAGTCAGCCAGTATGGGCAGTCTTGCTTATATTCCGGTCGGCCTGAGACCGCTTGCTTTGGACGTTCAGGCTTTGGCCAATCAGTTAGTGAGATTGGATATTTCTGAGCCTAGTAGAGTATTAGCTAGCACGGTCGCCCGTTCTTATTTATTAGAGCGTATCCGTGATCGGTAGTTTGATGATCCCCATTTGTGTGTCCTTAGGGACACGGTACAGCGTGGAGGTGCCAAGCAGGTTACTTAGATGCTGATGGAGTATTGAGTTTGCAAGGTCGAGTTTGTGTGCCTAATGTGGATGGGCTTCGAGAGTTGATTTTAGAGGAGGCCCATAGTTCCCGGTACTCTATTCATCCGGGTGCCACGAAGATGTATTAGGACTTGCGACAACATTATTGGTGGCGTAGAATGAAGAAGGATATCGTTGCCTATGTGGCTCGGTGTTTGAATTGTCAGCAAGTTAAGTATGAGCATCAGAGGCCTGGTGGTTCATTTCAGAGGATTGAGCTTCCCGATTGGAAGTGGCAGCGGATCACTATGGACTTCGTTGTTAGGCTCCCGCAGACTCGGAGGAAGTTTGACGCAGTTTGGGTTATTGTTGATAGGCTGACCAAGTCAGCGCATTTCATTCCTGTGGCAGTCTCCTATTTATCCGAGAGGTTAGCTGAGATCTATATCTGGGAGATTGTTCCCCTTCATGGTGTGCCGGTATCTATTATCTCGGATCGAGGTACGCAGTTTACCTTAAGTTTCTGGAAAGCAGTCCAGCGAGAGTTAGGCACCCAGGTTGAGTTGAGTACAACATTTCATCCTCAGACGGACGGACAGTCCGAGCGGACTATTCAGATATTGGAGGATATGCTCTGAGCTTGTGTCATTGACTTTGGAGGTTCGTGGGATCAGTTCTTGCCTTTAGCATAGTTTGCCTACAACAACAGCTACCAGTCGAGTATCCAGATGGCTCCTTATGATGCTTTGTATGGTAGGTGATGTTGATCTCCGGTTGGATGGTTTGAGCCGGGAGAGGCTCGATTGTTGGGTACAGATTTGGTTAAGGAGGCTTTGGACAAGGTCAGGATCATTCAGGATAGACTTCGTACAACTCAGTCCAAGCAAAAGAGTTATGTAGATCGAAAGGTTCGAGATGTGGCTTTCATGGTTGGTGAGCGGGTATTGCTCCGAGTGTCGCCTATGAAGGGCGTGATGAGATTTGGGAAGAAGGGCAAGCTTAGCCCTAGGTTCATTGGTCCATTTAAGATTCTTGATCGAGTGGGAGAGGTGGCTTATAGACTTGCATTACCACCGAGCTTATCAGTTGAACATCCAGTGTTTCATGTGTCCATGCTTCGGAAATATCACGGCGATCCATCCCACGTATTAGATTTCAGCACTGTCCAGTTGGACAAGGACTTATCTTATGAGGAGGAGCCGGTAGCTATTCTAGACCGGTAGGTTCGCCAGTTGAGGTCGAAGAGTTTTCCTTCGGTTCGTGTTTAGTGGAGAGGTCAGCCTTCTAAGGCATCGACCTGGGAGTCCGAGTCCGATATGCGAGACCGTTATCCTCACCTTTTCCCCGAATCAGGTACTTCCTTCTTATGTTCGTTCGAGGACGAACGGTTGTTTTAGAGGTGGAGAATGTGATGACCCAAAGGGTCATCACCAGTTTTCTCCCTTTTTCCGTGCTTCCGAGGCCTTGAAAACCTCACCTTTAGTTGCCTCGATTTGCGTGCGCAGTCCGGGCGCATAGCCGGAAAAGCTTATGTGTTAAATTATATGATATTTGATAAATTGTGGCTTGAAAATGGTTAAAGTTGACTTTGGTCAACATTTTGGGTAAACAGACTCGGACTTATAATTTGACAGTCCTGGAGGGTCCGTAGAAAAATATAGGACTCGGGCGTATGCCCGGAATCGAAATCCGAGGTCCCGAGCTCGAGAAATTAATTTTTAAAAGAAATTATTTTTCTGAAATTTATTTGGAAATATGAAATGAAAATGAATTAGAAAGCATTGGTATCGGGCCCATATTTTGGTTCCGGCGCCCGGTACAAGTCTTATATGTGGTTTAAGCGCTTCCTATGAAATTTGGTTGAAATCGGACGTCATTTGACGTGTTTCGGACTTGAATTCCTAAATTTGAAAGTTTACGAAGTTTGATAAAAAAGACTGATGATTTTGAGGCTTGATTCAATGATTTTGATGTTATTTTGGCGATTTGATCGCTCGAGTAAGTTCGTAGGATGTTATTGAGTTAGTGTGTATGTTTGGTTAGGATCCCCGAGGGCTCGGGAGTGATTCAGAGGCGGTTCGAGGTGTTTTTGGCCTTAGGAAGTGTTGCAGAAATTCTGCAGTCAGTGCCCAGTCATTTTCTTTTATGCGATCGCATAGGTTTGTCTGGGATCGCATAGAGTTATTTTGGAGTCGCCCAGTATTGTTCTCTGCGATCGCGTTATAGGCCATGCGATAGCGTACCTCTGCAAACTCGTTCTATGCGATCGCATACTCCCTTCTGCGATCACAATTCACAAAAGGCCAGCCCCACTTTGACCCTCTATGCGATCGCACTCGTTATCCCGCGATCACAGTGACCATCCCACCTTACCCTATGCGATCGCATTCCCTTTCCCGCGATCGCATAGGGCAATTCCGCCCAGTTATTTTAAAAGTCCAAAACAGACCCATTTCGGGAGTTCAACCATTTTTCATAAAACTTGTCTTCTCCAAGCTCTAGGGACGATTTTTGAAGCTCTTCTTCATCAAAGTCTTTTGGGTAAGTAATTTCCCACCTATTTCCTTCACTCTTCTTCATTAATTACTGAAATCCTAGACCTAAATCATGAAATCAAAGTAGAAATTAGGGGTTTTGGGTAGAGTTAGGTTTTTGGGAATTTTGAGTGATTCGACCTCATTTTGGGGTCAGATCTTAAAATAAATTATATATTTGAACTCATGGGGTTATGGGTAATCGGGTTTTGGTCCGAGCCTCGTGTTTGGATCATGTGGGCCCGAGGTCGAACTCATGGGGTTATGGGAAGAATGCTAGGAATTTCATATCTAAGCTATGGGATTTTGTTATCAAGTTTTTATTGATATTATTGAATTAATTATGCCTAGATATCGTTGTTTCGGAGTCGGATTATAAAGGAAAGGCGGTATTTAGGGGTTGATTGCTATTCTTTGGATCGAGGTAAGTGTTTGTTCTAACTTTGGCTTGAGGGAATAGGATTAGAGTGTCGTTTGCTATTTGCTAATTGTGAATACAGTGTATAGGCATGGTGACAAGTATCTATACACCGGAGTCTAGCATGACCGTGAGTCTTATTTGTGTTTATTCGGATTTTGTGATACTTCTTCCTTTTTAAATTGATAAATTTCATATAATGTGAAGAGTTTGAGGAAGAATTATGATTTGTACATTCTTGGAGCATTGGCTCGAGTATATCATAAAGCGTGAAAGTATATGAAATGATTGAACCCCTTTGGAGCGTTGGCTCAGGTGGTAAAGTGAGATAAGAGGTAAAAGTGAAAGAAAGAGAAAGAATTATTGAATTGCTCCCTTGCCGGGATGCTTGTTGTTTTGTTGACTATCTCCCTTGCCGGGATGCTGAGATTATTGATATTGTTCCCTTGCCGGGTTTTTAACTGCTTACTTGTGCTCCCTTGCTGGGACTTAGCAGTTTATTTGTATTCCCTTGCCAGGATTTCTATTATTCATTTGTCTACTCCCTTGCCCCTTGTTTGTGATTGTTGTTTGGGTGAGGAAGAGTGATAAAGCACGAAGGGTGATGTCGTGCATTGTTTGCTATTGTGAGGAAGAGTGATAAAGCACGAAGGGTGATGCCGTGCTGCACGATGTACCATTCTGTGCTGATTTTATTGATTATATGGTGAGGAAAGAGAGTAAAAGCACGAAGGGTGATGTCGTGCATATTTTATTTATATGATTGCTTTGGTGAGGACGAGAGTAAAAGCACGAAGGGTGATGCGATGCATTTGTTGCTTTCTTATTCTTTGTTGATATCCGAGTTATGTTGTTTCTTTCATTACTTGTTCTTATTTGATTTACTTTGAGGTTATAGATTTCCTTACCCTATTTGCCTTGTGATTGTTGTTTGGGTGAGGAAGAGAGTAAAGCACGAAGGGTGATGTCGTGTATTGTTTTGGTGAGGACGAGTGTAAAAGCACGAAGGGTGATGCCGTGCAAATTGTTGACTTTTGATTCTTGTTGACATTCTGGCTTGTTACTTCTTTCTGTTATTGAGGATTTCTATTTGAAATTGTTTGCTTCCCCATAGCATGCTCCCCCCTTTTAGCTGTTTAAATTCTGTATATTTCCTTTTATTGCATATATCTGCACAGGTTGTTTTTGGTAGGTCCTGTCTAGCCTCGTCACTACTTCGCCGGGGTTAGGCCAGGAACTTACCAACACATGGGGTCAGTTGTGCTGATGCTACACTCTGTGCATCTTTTTGCACAGATCCCGGAGAAGCTTTTGGACCTCAGTAGTAGGATTTGATCGGGAGCTGACTTCAGTCTAGAGACACCGAGGTAGCCTTGCTGACTTCTGCAGGCCCGGAGTCTCTCTCTCTCTTTATTCAGTTTGTTATCTGTTGTACCGAAACAAACAGTTATAATTTTCTTTCAGATGATTGTATTTAGTGAATCTTAGAAGTTCGTGAGCATTGTGACACCAATCTTGGGTAGAGGATTATGTTAAACTTTCCGTATTTCTATTCAGTTCTTATATAAGTTAAGACTTCCGCTTTTATTTAATTGTCTCTTTATGTTTATTTTGTTGCGAATGTTATCAGAAATGTTTTATTACTTGGCTGGACTAGCTCCAATAGTAGCGCCATCACGACTCCCGATGGTGGGAAATCCGAGTCGTGACAGAAATCTAAAGGGAAAACGATAATTGAGGGTTGAGTTTGGCCGTGGAATTCGAGGTAAGTATTTGGCCTAACCTTAGCTTGAGGGAATAGGTGTTGTGTCTTATTTTCTATGTGTTATTGTTGTGTATGACGTATAGGTGTGGTGACAGGTATCTATACGTTAGTGTCAAGCATGCCCATGAGTCCTATACTGTGACTGTTGTGATTCTTATTATGTACTGTCCATGCTTAAATTGATGATTATCCATGTTGAACAAGACTTATGATAATTTCTTGGTAATTGACCATTTTTGAGTATTGGATCAAGTTGAGATTTATTTTGTGAAGTTAACTGTTGGAATGAGATTGGTTATAGCTGATTCCCTTGCCGGGATGTATTTATTTTTATAGTTGATTCCCTTGCCGGGATGTTATTGTTTCTGTTGTTTGGGTGAGGAAAGAGTGATAAAGCACGAAGGGTGATGTCGTGCACATTCATACTTATGCATATGGTGAGGAAGAGTGATAAAGCACGAAGGGTGATGCCGTGCACATTTACATTTATATTAATGCATATGGTGAGAAAGAGAGATAAAGTACGAATGGTGATGTCGTGCACATTTATATTATTCATAGGGTGAGGAAGAGTGATAAAGCACGAAGGGTGATGTCGTGCACATTTTCATTATTGATTTCATGGTGAGTATTGATAGTAAATGCACGAAGGGTGATGGCGTGCATGCATTTTCTGTTTACTGTGATTATTTATTGTTATCGGTTCAAATGCTTTAATTATTTCGTTTCGATTATTTCTGTATTACCTTATTCTGGTATTCCCCATAGCATGTTTCCCATTCCCATTAATTTATGTTTAACTTCTATTATTGTTATTCTATTAGATATTATTTAACTGCATAGGTTTATGATGTTTGTCGTGTCCTAGCCTCGTCACTACTTCACCGAGGTTAGGATCGATACTTACCAGTACATGGGGTCGGTTGTACGGATACTACACTCTGCACTTTTTGTGTAGATCCCGGTACTAGACCCTACAGACCGTACTTCGAGGTTGTTGCCTTCAGTTCAGTGGAGACCCGATGTAGTCCTGCAGGCGCCTGTAGGCTTTGGCCTCCCCTTCTATCATATTTCTTTTATGTTTATCTACATTTAAACAGATGTATATTTCATTGTTTAGACCTTTTGTTTGTAGTATTTGTAGACCGTCCGTGAGATTTTGAAACCAGTTCTGGGTGGAGTTTTATTACAGTTTCACATTTGTATTAAGTTAATCTATTAAAATCTGTTCTTTCGCATTTATTTTTCTGTTGTTTTTCTTATGTTAACTTGTAAATTGTTAAAAGATTAAAGAAAAAGATAAAATAATTAGTAACGTTGGCTTGCCTAGCGGGTACAAAGTTAGGCGCCATCACGGTCCCGACGATAGGAAATTCGGGTCGTGCTAGGGAGATGCAGTCAGATGTTTTGTTTCAGCACATGGTAGGGATCTCTCACCGGTTAGAGGGTGTGTGGGATCGGGAACGAAAGGATAGACGAGATCAGGAGAGAGAGTACAAGGAGGCAAGGAAGCCTTGTAGACCGGAGAGATTTGCTGGTCCTTATTTTTGGAGCAGAGTGCGACATAGTAGTGGTTTCATAGGTCAGCCAGTTTAGTTTGCGCTTCAGGATTCGCACAGTGATTCAGGTGTTCATGGGTCTCAGAGTACCCGTACTGCATAGTTCCCGCAGCCACATTAGCAGAAGGGTTACTTTGTGTGGATATATTAGCCACATGGTGAGAGATTGTCCCAGATTTCAGACAGAAGTGTCACAACGAGGTATTTAGGTAAGTAGAGGGTGTCCAAGAGGGGGAGGCCCGACCCGTTGATGTGTTTCATATAGTAGGCTTGAGGCCGCTGCGCCAAATGATGTCATATAGGTATGATTTCGATTCGTTATAAAGCAGCACCATTTGTATTTCGTTGCAATTCTACTTATCGAGGTGAGTTCCCCTATTTGTTGCTCCACTTATGGGTGTGTTCCACGATTTGGCACTCTGTTTACGTGTTTGCCCTTGTTGTGAGATTTTATGAGTGATAGCCTATGTCTATCGTCTGTTTCTATTCATTATTGAGAGTTATGAGACTAGTAGTAAATTCCTATTGTCCATTGTGGTAGGTTTGATGTGATTTCTGAGTATTTTTGGTTACGAGATGTGATGTTTATGCTCCACCGATGTGGGAGCAAGTACGTGTTGTAGTTTTGTTAACAAAATTGATTTAGTAAAAGGTTCTAGTTGGTTTGATGTATATCCTACTTGTGATTAAGATTTGAGGGTGGGACCCTCGTGATTTCATGTGATTTGATGTGTTCGAACCAGGCTGTGTACCGCGATGGAAGTTATATCAAGATGAGATCGTTGTGATTCGTTCATACATTTTGATTTTTCCTGTATTGATTTGTAGAATTTTTACTGATAGAGAGTTGTGCCTGTCGGGCTTGCTTGGTAGTTCACTTATGTGTTTCTCTTTACTGTGAGCACGTGATTTTTGCCCTAAAATATGATTACTCCCAAAATCACAAACAAAATAATTTTCCTTTATTTTTTACAATTTTTGTGCAATTTTGGCGTCATTTTCTAATAATTGTTGCATTCTATTTGCGCATGTTAATTCTATAAAGTACAAAAATATGCATTTTGCATTTAGGTTTTAGTATCAATTAAAGGTTAATTGTTTTAAAAAAAAAAGCAAAACATGAAAATCACAAAAAATTAGTCGCTTTCACATTTTAATGATTTTTACTATGAAATTGTCATGAAATAACTTTTGAACAATTTTAGTAATTAATTAGCCTTTGTTTTGAAATAGCTAGGACTTCATGTTAGTTTTACATTTCCATAAAAATCAGAAAAATTATAAAAATTGTAAAAGTGGGAAAAGAAAACAAAAAGGAAATAAGAATAAAATATTAAGACCCAAATTTGGGCCAAATCAGAAGATTTGTTCAGGCCCAAACGTCTCAATCCATTGTAAATCAACCCCAGCCCAAGCCCCAACCCGGTCCGTCCCCCTTTCTAATCGAAACGACGTCGTTTCGTGACCTCCAAATCAGGACCGCTGGATCTCATCAATCCAACGGTCCGGAACTAACGAGATTCTTAATATAAAAGGGTCCGAAACTCTCCCCCCGACCCCCATTTGCCTCATCATCCTTACCCTACCCCTCCTCAACAAACCCTAACTCGCGCCGCCATCAAACCCCTCGTCGGCGGTGAACACAACCTACGCCGTTCACTCCGAGGTTAACACCACAGATCCCCCTCACTCTCCTCCTTCCATTGCACCCACTGGTTTACCTCGAACAAGGCCGGAACTCGTCGAATCTTAGTTTGAAGTTTTCCGGCCAAGTGACGAGTTCATCCAAATCAGTCCAAAATCACACCCCACAACCCCCGGCCCTTCCTCAACACTAATCCATGGTTATTTTCCTTCAAATCACTGTGAAACGGCCCGAATCTTAGATCTAAGAATTTCTGGCCAAACCCTAAAACCAAATCCTTTTGATTTCGAACCGTAGTATCCTTAACCATGTGTTATCTTGTAAGAACACATGGTTAGGGATGTTACACGTCAAAAATCTGAAAGGATTCAGACATTTCTGACTGGCCGGAGTCCCTTGTGCCTCTGTGAGTTTTTACTGCTTCCTTTTACTCGCATGTTTGAAGTGTTATTTACAGTTTTTGTTTCATTAATTTTTCTGTTGATTTTATGATTTAATTGTATTAGTTTAAGTTCTGTCAATTACTGTTGATTCTGAGTTTGATATTTGTTTGAATGATTGTAAATTCATGGTTTAAGAATTAGTTTAAGTTCACTTAATATTAATCATGTTAGCTTAAGCTCAGTTTAATTTCATTTAGTTTTATTGAGTTGATATAATTGAACAAATTGGTTTTGGTCAGTCTGATTAGTTAGTTTCTGAATGCTAATTAATTAATTTCAGTTAGTTTTAGATTTAAATTAGGGTATTGGTTATAGCTGTTAAGGATGAGGGTAGTTTCAGTAACTTTGAGGGGCTTTTAGGAGTAATCTGGGTATAGAAAAGGGTAGTTCTGATAGGAATAGCAATATCAAGGTATATGGAAGGGCAGTATAGGTATTGTATGGGTAGAGGAATACACTAGGGCCTTCTAGAATGGGGTACAAGTGTAGATTTTAATAATTGTAAGGCATTTACTTGTTTAGCAAGTTAAGAATAGAGGGACCAAATTGAAAATAGGGAGGGAATGATTGGAAAATCAGAATCTGATCTATTCTCTTTGGGGTTGCCTATAAAAGGGCATGAAATGCCTTGGGAAAAGGGGTTCTTCTCTCTTCTTCTGCCTTCAGCACTGAGTTTCAATTTGAGTTTTCATTCTTGCTTTTGATTTCAGTTAGCATTTTAATTCCAAGATTATTCAAAAATCAAAAACATCAAAAAATGGAGAAATCCGAAACAACTTCATGGTTTCATCACTAGTTTTGGATTTCAGTTGGGTTTTGGGTTTAGCATTATTACAAAGGTGCTTAGGTGCAGCTGTGAGGGTTAGGAGTATACTTGAAGTATGTGTTGAATTAATCTGTGGAGACCGCCTGTATTTCTGATTTTCAAAGCAGTCTGTCTGTATTTCTGTGGTGTATACTACCGAATTTGTTGCTGGTGCTGTTCAAAGTAGCTGACTCCTCTCCTTTTCTCTATTTACATTCCAATTTCCAGGTACAATTCCCTGAATCTCACTAATGTATGCTCGTTGAAGTTGAAATAAAATGTTCAAGGGCCTGTTATTCAACTGAAAGCAGTCTGTATTTTAACTGATAGTAATAGTGTAGTTTCCTGTTATATAATTAGCAGTTATGTGTATAATTAAACTTGTTCAGTAAAGTTGATTACATGTTGAATGTTGCATAATCTTGAACTATTGAATTGGCAATTTGAAATAGCTTTGAGCATGGGCCTGGTCTAATTTGAAGGTTTGTGTGAATTCAATAATCATCAGTAGCAATTGGATCTATGTACATGACATGAGAATTCATGAGCAAGTCTGATGACATTTAGCTTAATTATTGCTACTTTCGTCATTGGTCATAATAGTGTAGTAGAAGGTCTGCTTTTGTTTTAAGATTCTGAAATCGTTTGGAAGGCAAACCATAATTATGGTAGGTAGATTGGTATTGAAATCAGTTAGAAATCATGAGACAAACTCATTCATAATTGGCTTAGTTCATTAAAAGCAGCAGGTCTTGATAGGCAATTGGTAGGATAGATCGTTTAGGAATTTTGGAGTTCACGTCGTTTGTTAAAATGAAGGTATGCATGGTCAGTGTAGTGACTCGTTGATATTATATCAATTGTTGCAATGGAAACATACCCATCTTCGTTGGGCCGTTCGGACCGCATCAAGGCCATGAGGCAGTCCCAATCTTCCTTTGAATTTGGTTCTTAGTCTATTTCATTGTAATCCAATTTTAAATTAACTAGTCTTTTAGAGACACATAAATAAATAGGAAATCATAGTTACTTCAGGATTGCTACTAGCCTCGCCCGAATAGAATCACATACGCGGGCTGTCAACAATTGGTTATAAAAATGATTAGAAATTGGGATGGCCATTTAGCAAATTCCATGGTCTTCTTTAAAATCATATTACATTAGAATCTTTAAACTCGATTTTAATTAAATTACTTTCTTAAATTCGGGTGCGCATTGATGCGACCCAAATCCAAATCTCGATGAAGTCGAAATGTGTCGACAACCACGGGCGCATTGATTGCGACGGGGTTCGAAACGCGTTTTCGCGACATCATAATTCTTATAAAATAAATAATGATAAAAAGCGGTTTACGAATAGAAGGCACATAAGTTAGCATGTATTAAAATCAGATAAAAATCAAATACAACAGTTAAGCGACCGTGCTAGAACCACGGAACCCGGGAATGCCTAACACCTTCTCCCGGGTTAACAGAATTCCTTATTCGGATTTCTGGTTCGCGGACTGTTAACAGAGTCATAAATTTCCTCGGTTCAGTATTCAACCGGTGACTTGGGACACCATTAATATCCCAAGTGGCGACTCTGATTAATTAATAATTAAATCCCGTTCCGATTGTCCTTTAAATGGAAAAACTCCTTTACGCCCTTACTGGCGTAGGCGGTGTAAAAAGTAGGTGTGACAGCTCTGGCGACTCTGCTGGGGACCAAACCCAGAATCTCTGGTTCAGGGTTCAGAATTCGAGCTTAGATAAATTGTTGTATTTGGTTGTATCTAATTTTCCTACATGTTTTGTGCTGAATGTGCTAAATGTTACCGCTTTGATATTATCTGAACTATATATAAACTGTGCCGACACCCTTCTCTCTTCACCTCCGGGGATGTGCTTACTGGACGACACTCCCTATTCTGTTAGTGTCATACCTTGAAATAAGAAAGAGGCCGGATAAGTTACGAAGCCGGATGGCCTTTTGGTTCCCGGTAAGTTGCCCCCTCCTCGACTCGAGTTGTCCGCTCGGGTACACAATCTAGAACACTGACCCAGGTTTTGAACATAGAATAACATGACTTTATGCCGGATCCCTAGTAGGAACGCTTATTTGCATCACGTTGCATTTGACTTAGGGGACTCAACACATGGGTTGGGTCCGTCTAGGACTAGCAACCTGAAGTGAAAAGTCCATCCTGATGCATTCTCTTGTGTTGTGCATTTATTTGTTCCGAACATGCATGTTGACCGGTTTCTGAATCTCGGGTATTGGAAAATTGAAAAAAAAGAGTGAAATAAAATAGCGGTTGGGGAGTTAATTGATTATTTTAGAAATAAGAAATCAATGACCAATTCCTAGCGAAACGCTGCTGAAATTTTTGAAAAAAAATTATTTATAGAAAAAGAGTCTTTGTTTTAGAAAACATAGGTTGTTTCATTATTTTGTTGAAAAAAATGAAAAAAAAAAAATCCGTTTTTTAGCTTGGAAAATAGGTTGTTTTAGTTGTTGAAAAAAAAAAGTTTTGTTTTTAATAGTTGTTATTCACTTATGCTAAAAACAAAGATGGAAAAGAGTCATGTTTAAAATAGTTCGGTTAATTTGCCCGAACTACGCCTGGTTTGATTCTCACAGGGCGTGAGATACGTAGGCAACCCTCATCGGGTCCAACTTTCCCTTTTTGCAAAATAACCGGAACGTATCAAAATTTAATTTTTATCATAAATAAACCATGTGATGCTGTTTTTGTCAAAAATAGCCAAATGTTCCCAAACGGGGCGCCGAAAGGCTAACTTTGCATAAACAACCACCTTTGGTCATGTGTTTTCGTTTTTTTATTTTTTATTTTATTTTATCTTGACATGAAAAAAAAGGGTAAGTAGAGTCGTCTAGTCATAAATAGCCTTAAAATCTTTTCCCAAAGCACTGAAAGGCCATGTTTGAAAGTCAAGTTCCTCGCTTGACAATAAATAGGTAATTTTGAGTCGCAAATATAGACAATTTTTTTTTTGTGTCAAACAAAAGTTTTCTTTTGCTTAAAATGCTTTAATAAATGTGCAGGGTGAGCACGATGGTGAATGATCCCTTTTCAATAATGACCAAAATCCCTTTTGAGCAGCAATTATGGTGGAATGATTTAGGCAAAGAGGGGCAAGACGAAGTGAGAAAATATTTGAAAGATCTTCCGGATTTATTAAACATTCAGCCTCGGGGGGATATTATCAGGGCATTGGTCGCCCATTGGGATTCGGCACATAATGTATTTCATTTTTCAGACTTTGAGCTAACCCCAACATTGGAAGAAATAGCGGTGTACATTGGAAGTGATCAAGCCCCATTGAGATTCAAATACTTGATTGCTCCTAGGGCCATTACCATACACCGATTCTTGGATTCCTTGAAAATACCCCGAACAGTTCATCACCCAGATTTTGCAAAAGGTTTCTGCAGTTTCCGCTTCATGTATGATAGATATGGCCTTGTGGGCGGGTTCAATAATCCAGACTTTAAGCTGTGCAGCAGAAATAGCCGACAAAAATGGGAGGAACACAGACGAGTGGCATTTATGATAGCTTTTTTGGGCCTCGTAATATTCCCAAGGAAAGATGGTAATATTGATTTGAAAGTAGCGGGGGTCGTCAGTACCTTGCAAACCATGGGGAAAAGCACTTTAGCACCTATGATTGTGGTTGATATCTTCAGAGCTCTCACTGCGTGCAAAGCTGGGGGGAAATTTTTTGAGGGATGTAACTTGTTGTTACAAATGTGGATGACTGAGCATTTGTGCCCCTGCTCTCAGTTATTGAGTTATGGTTCGGTTGAGAAAACTTGTATAGGTGAATTTTACACAAGAATCAAAGGGGCTAGTCTACCTGAAGAGGTCGTATATATGCCAGTAGCCCGCCCGCATTTTTTGTTGATGGGACTCAAAAGCATCCAGCCCTATGCGCCATATCGGGTTCTGAGGCAACTCGGTAGATATCAAGTAGTACCGAGAGATGAAGATTTGAGTACACAAGTGGTCTAAATCAATCCTGACGGTCGATTCCCCGAGGAAGAAGTTCGCCAAATTTGGAGCGAGTGTCAACATTTGATGGCAAACACTTGCGTGTCAGATAGGGTAAAAGGGGAAGTTGCCCCAGGGCATCACGAGTGGTTCAAAGGTGATGTGGCATGTGGGAGACCGGCTAAAAGACCTTATCTCGAAGACTTTGCCATGTCGTCCCAAGAACAGTGGGACTGGTTAGCAAAGGAAGAAGGCTATCGAGTTGAGATTGGTAAAATAAAGCAGCAAGTTGAGAGTTTGAAATTCGAAAACAGTGTACAGGTTGTCGCGGATCAAGGTGAAAAGAATAGACTGGCTCTAGAAAATGAAGCACTTAGGACCCAAATCCGACAGTTGAAGATAACCATCGATAAGCAACCGAGGAGCTGATCCGATGAACAATTGGTAAAAAGATTGGAAAACGAAGTCAGGGAATGGCGGGATGAGTTAGAAAAATCTGAAAATGTCATGGCAGAACTTAAAGCACAGTAGGCGACAAGAACAGAGGAGCGTCGCCAATACTTGAATCAGTTAAAAAGGGACCATGAGAAAATTGTTGCCAATTTAAAGAGAAAAGTGGTTGCCCTTGAGGGTAAAGCGGTTAGGAAGGCTAGAGATTTTGAAATTGAAAGTGGACATTGTTACAACTTATTGGCCCAAATGGAGGTAGAAGTGCAGCAGCTGCAAGACCAACACATGCAAGACTCTCGAGCTTTAAAGATGTGCAGCGATCAGATAAGACGCTTGCTTATAGAAAAGAAGCAAACAAGAGACAGGATTAGAGCCATTGCTCATGCTATTATCAGGAGATGTCGGGTTTGTGAAGACATGACCCGTACTACTTTTCTCTCAGCAGTGATGATCTATGTGAAGCGAACCATGAATGAGTTAGAGCAGCTTGAAAGGGATTTGGATCCTAGACCCACGGCGAGGCCGAACGACGCCCCGCGGACACCTAAGTTTGAAGCACTAGAATATGCATAGTCCGTGTTTGTAATTTTCTACCATTTTGAGTCAGTCTTTCGTATGTTTGTTATCTGCCCAGGTCAAGTATGTCTACAGTTTTAGAGTCTGTATTTGCTTTTAAAATTGCGTCTGTTAAGTTTCGTTTGTAATAGTTTGTTTTAGTGATAAAAAAACAAAAAAAATTTGAAAATTTCGAAAAATTCTTACTTCCACCTTTTATTTTCGCATTTATTCTCACGAACTATGCTTGGTCTAATTCATGCGGGGTCACGATACGTAGGCAATCTCCATAGGATTCGACCATAATCGTAAAGAAAACAGAAAGAAGAAAAGGAAAATAGAAGGAAAACCGAGAAAGAGAGAAAGAAAGAAAAGAGCGGAAAAATAAAGAGAGAAAGAAGAAGCACAAGAGAGGGATAAGGTGAAGAAATTCGAAAGGAAGGTAAAAAGAAACAAGGAACGAAATGTCGGGATGACGCTTGCAATCGAGCAAATGCATAATAGAACTGAATAACTGTATAAGTGCATTCATGCCAACGTGCGGTTGTTAAATCTGTTAAAACTTAATCGCTAACAAAGTGGTTGTCTAAATGTGTGAGTCCAGGCAGGTGGTTAGTTGATTGGCAATTCTGGCAACTCACCCGTACAACACCCGGTCGAAAGATCAAGTAAAAATGACAGGGCATGATTCAGAAATCAGCATCGTAGACCCTTCGAATGAAGTTGAGGTAACAGATGTGGGTGCTATGAAAGAAGAGATGAGGAAATTAAAAGCACAAATGGCTGAAATGCATCGGGCATGGTCTCAGGGACATCCGACACCACTATATCCTGCTAACCCATCTTACATCCCACCCCTGGCTCAAGCTCAGGATCCTACCACTCCCCACGCATCTTCAGCTTTTCCTTATCAGGCCCAGGGTTATGGTACCACTTCATACGCTCCCCCAGCTCCACCCTCTAAACAGAACCCTCCACCACCCATGGTTCCCGTCTTTGTGGCACCTCCCCAGCTCCACTACATAGATCATCCAGTGAGCCTCTATTCCAAGCTCACAACACCCAATATTACCCTCCCGAACCCACTTTCAAAGCGCCTGAGCCATATACCTATTCTCCCCATTTTGAAATCCCGGGAGAAGTTGAGAAACCGGTTAAGAATACAGAACAAGAGGAAGTGATTCGTAAAGTCAAAAGCCTGGAGCAATCCTTCAGGAACATCCATGGTTTAGGTAACCAAGTTAGCGTCGCATACAAAGATTTGTGCCCTTTTCCTGATGTCCAGTTGCCTGCGGGGTTTAAAATGCCGAAGTTTGACTTATATGAGGGGCACGGTGACCCAGTAGCCCATCTGCGTGGTTTCTGTAGCAAAATGAGAGGTGCTGGGGGAAAGGATGAATTGTTGATAGCATATTTCGGTCAAAGCCTGAGCGGGTTAGCGCTAGAATGGTACACCAGGCAAGACCATGGCCGATGGTATACATGGGATGATTTGGCACAAGCATTCATTGGTCATTTTCAATATAACCTTGAGATAGTCCCCGATCGCCTGTCATTGTTGAAACTGGAAAAGAAACCTGGGGAAAGTTTTAGAGAGTATGGTTTCCGCTGGAGGGAACAAGCTGCAAGGGTTGATCCTCCCATGAGGGAGAGTGAGATGGTAGATTACTTCTTGCAAACGTTGGAACTTACCTATTTTGGTCATCTAGTGACATCTGTCGGAAAGTCGTTTAATGAAGTGGCAAAGATGGGAGCCATGATTGAAGAAGGATTGAAATCTAACAAGATATTGAGTTACTCGGCGTTGAAAGCAACCACCCAGGTCATCCAAAGCGGTACTGGTGGTGTGCTTGGGAAAAAGAAGAAAGAAGAAGTTGCTACAGTTGAAGCTAGTGCTTGGTCCAGGACCAATAACCCTCCACTCTACTACAACCAACCCAGACCCCACCACCCAAACTACCAATATACCCCATATGGCCCACCACAACACTATTATCCACCACCAGAACCACACTTTTCTATCCACCACGCCCATACCTACACCCAACCCCCAGTGCACTCACAATGGGGTACACCAAGTCCCCAAAATACACAGTCACACCCACAAAACACCTATCCACCTCCCAGGACAAACAGACCAGGAACCAACTTTCGCCCAAACCAAGCTTTTAGAAGTGAGAAGGCCCCAAACAGAAAAACATTTACTCCGCTGGGAGAATTTTACACTACTCTCTTCCATAGATTGAAGCAGTTGGGAATGCTGACCCCAGTTGAATCCAAAGCACCAAACCCTCTTCCTAGAAACCTGGACCACTCTGTTAGCTGCGAGTATTGCTCAGGGATGCCGGGGCATGATAATAAAAAATGTTGGAAGTTGAAAAATGCGATACAAGAACTCATTGATAATCGCCGCATCGAAGTACAGGCTCTAGAGGCCCCAAACATCAACCAAAATCCGTTACCAACGCATTTCGAGGCCAATATGATCTAACTGATACATAAGGGGACAGAGCTTAAGACACCGTCGCAGGTGGTTATGGTGATTCGTTCCACGGAAGCCAAAGAAAAGACAATGAGTGCAAGGCCAGCGGTTTAGTTAAAAGCAATAAAAGACAAGCCAGTGGTGGTAATGGGAAAGGGACCATTTGTGGCTACAAAAAAGCCGGAGCCAGTCAAGTTAATGGTACCAGGGTCATCATCTGCACCCGTGGTGGTGGTGAAAAGAGCTTACGTAGAACCGGTTGTCATAAAACTGGTAGTCCAGTTACCCGTGATTGATAGCAAAGCCGTACCGTGGAGGTATGACAAGGTAGTGGTGACATACAAAGGAAAGGAAATTGAGGAAGAGAGTTGTGAAGCACAAGGACTAACCCGGTCGGGACGTTGTTTCGCTCCCGAAGAGTTGAGAAAGGCTAGGGGCGCTAAAGACAATCCAGTGCCAATCAAAAAAGCTGTGACGGAAGAAGAGGCAGAAGAGTTTCTGAAAAAGATGAAAGTACAAGATTATTCCATTGTTGAACAACTGAGAAAAACACCGGTCCAAATCTCGTTGTTGTCACTATTGATTCACTCTGATGAGCATTGTCGAGCTTTGATGAAGATATTGAATGAGGCTCATGTGCCTGACAAAATTTCAGTGAACCATCTAGAGACAATTGCCAACAAGATCTTTGAAGTGAACAGGGTAGCATTTTCTGATGATGAATTGCCTGTGGAAGGCACAGAACACAACAAGGCTCTCTATTTGACGGTCAAATGTGAAGGTTCAATGGTTACTCGGGCACTGATCGATAACGGGTCGAGCGCTAATATTTGCACGTTGTCCACGTTGAACAAGTTAAAGATCAATGAGGATAGAGTCTGAAAGAATAACATTTGTGTTCGAGGATTCGACGGAGGGGGAACAAACACAGTAGGGGATATTGTACTCGAATTGACTATTGGCCCAATCATATTCACTATGGAATTTTAGGTGTTGGATGCTGCAGTATCCTATAATCTTTTGTTGGGTCGACCATGGATTCACGCGGCCAAAGCCGTGCTTTCCACACTGCACCAAATGGTCAAATTCGAGTGGGACAGACAAGAAATTGTGTTACATGGGAAAGATCCCACATGCGCCATGAATGATGCCAGTGTGCCCTTTATAGAAACTGAAGATGATAAAGGACCATGGGTTTATCAGGCCTTCGACACGGTCCCGGTAAGCAGAGTGCCCGAAGGTAAAAGCATGCCATGTCCTAGGGTGGCAGCTGCGACTGTCATGGTAGTATCAGAAATGCTGAATAACGGGTTCGTGCCAGGGAAAGGTCTGGGGGCTGAACTTTAGGGCATTATTCAACCTGTGTCCCTTCCCAAAAATCTGGACACCTTCGGATTAGGTTTCAAACCAACAGCGGCAGATGTTAGAAGGGCCCGTAAATTGAAAAAGAAATCTTGGGTCCTTCCTAAACCTATTCCACGTTTGTCCAGGTCCTTCGTCAGGCCGGGTAGTAAGAAACAGTCATTGGCAAAGATGTCAGGTTCGTTGATTGGGGCAGAGAAGAATTTGGATAAGGCGTTTGATAGAGTATTTGCTGAAGCAAACATGGTTGAGGCCGCGAAAGGGTTAAGCGGGGCAGACATACAATACATCGGACCACATGCTAACATCAATAATTGGGAAGCTACTCCTCTTCCAATTCGGAGGGAGTCGTGGTAGTGGGTTTTGTTTTCCTTTTGTCACCTGGATTATTCTAGGGTTTGTAATCCAGTTGCTATGTTTCGTCTATTTGGATGAGTTAAAACCTTGTTGTCTTTACATTTAATGAAATGCAATTTTCTTCGTCCCTAATTCTGTTTCTATTTTCTTTTCTTTTCTTTTTGTACAGTTCTTTTTATGCTGATATCAATGATATGACATGCATGGGGAATCTTTGGCCCAGTTTTAAAAGCCAATCTAGCTCAGAAGTAATAATACAAGAGATCGAGTGTGATGATGGGGTGGATTGTAACAATGATGAAGCTTATGAGGAAATTAGTAAAAAATTAAGTCATTTTGAAGAAAAACCCAAACCTAACCTAAATGACAAAGAAGCAGTTAATATAGGGGACCAAGACAATGTGCGGGAAACTAAAATAAGTGTTCGTCTGGAGCCACAACTCAAGGAGGAGATAATTAAAGTATTGCATGAGTACAAAGATGTTTTTGCATGGTCATATGATGATATACCGGGACTAAGCACCGATTTGGTGGTTCATAAATTGCCCACTAATCCTGCACTCCTTCCTATCAAGCAGAAGTTGAGAAAGTTCAAAACGGACATAAGTGTGAAGATCAAAGAAGAGATTACCAAGCAGTTTGAGGCGAAGGTCATTCAGGTTACACGGTACCCCACTTGGTTAGCTAATGTTGTGCCTGTGCCAAAGAAAGATGGCAAGACCAGGGTGTGCGTCGATTATCGAGACCTTAACAAGGCAAGTCCAAAAGATAATTTCCCATTGCCCAACATCCATATACTGATCGACAATTGTGCCAAACATGATATTGGCTCTTTTGTGGATTGTTATGCGGGTTATCATCAGATTCTAATGGACAAGGAAGATGCAGAAAAGACGACATTCATCACGCCGTGGGGAACATATTGTTATCGGGTCATGCCGTTTGGTTTGAAAAATGCTGGGGCAACTTATATGAGGGCCATGACAACCATCTTCCATGATATGATACATAAGGAAATCAAGGTATATGTGGATGATGTGATCGTGAAGTCTAGAAAGCAATCCGACCATGTCAAAGATTTGAGAAAGTTCTTTCAAAGGCTTCGCAGGTACAATCTTAAGCTCAATCCTACAAAGTGTGCTTTCGGGGTGCCATCCGGGAAGTTGTTGGGGTTTATAGTCAGCCGGCAGGGTATTGAATTAGACCCGTCAAAGATCAAAGCTATTCAGGAGTTGTCGCCTCCAAGAAACAAAACCGAGGTGATGAGTTTGTTGGGAAGATTGAACTATATCAGCAGGTTCATTGCTCAGCTCACGGCAACGTGTGAACCAATTTTCAAGTTGTTGAAGAAAGATGCCGCGGTCAATTGGACTGATAAATGTCAGGAGGCTTTTGATAAGATAAAGGGGTATTTGTCAAACCCACCCATGTTGGTTCCGCCTGAACCAGGGAGGCCTTTGATTTTATATCTGACAGTTGTGGACAGTTCATTCGGCTGTGTACTGGGGCAGCACGATGTTACGGGCAGAAAGGAGCAGGCTATCTACTATCTCAGCAAGAAGTTCACATCTTATGAGGTTAAGTATACTCATCTGTAAAGGACATGTTGCGCCCTAACTTGGGTGGCATAGAAGTTGAAACATTATTTGACATCTTACACTACTTACCTTATATCTCGCTTGGACCCATTGAAGTATATTTTTCAGAAACCCATGCCCACAGGAAGGCTTGCAAAGTGGCAGATCTTGCTTACAGAGTTCGACATTATATATGTGACACAGACTGCCATGAAAGCACAAGCATTAGCAAATCATTTGGCTGAGAACCCCGTCGATGAAGATTATGAGCCTTTGAAAACCTATTTCCCTGATGAAGAGGTGATGCGCATTGATGAATTAGAACAAGCTGAGAAGTCGGGATGGAAACTTTTCTTTGATGGGGCTGCAAATATGAAGGGTGTGGGAATAGGAGCAGTACTTATTTCGGAAACAGGTCAGCATTACCCTGTTACAGCTCGGCTTCGTTTCTACTGTACAAACAACATGGCAGAATATGAGGCGTGTATATTGGGATTGAGATTAGCTGTGGATATGGGTGTACGGGAAGTCTTGGTCATGGGTGACTCGGACTTACTGGTACACCAGATTCAAGGAGAATGGGAAACACGGGATTTGAAGCTTATACCGTATCGGCAGTGTCTGCATGAGCTTTGCCAGCGTTTTTAGGCCATAGAATTCAGGCACATTCCGAGGATTCATAATGAGGTTGCTGACGCTTTGGCGACTTTGGCGTCAATGTTGCACCATCCAGATAAGGCTTATGTTGATCCATTACAGATTCAGGTCCGTGATCAGCATGCTTACTGTAATGTGATAGAAGAGGAAATCGATGGAGAGCCGTGGTTCCATGATATCAAAGAGTACATTAGAGCGGGAGTATATCCAATGCAGGCCACCGGTGATCAGAAAAGAACGATTCGGCGATTGGCAAGCGGATTTATCCTTAGTGGAGGAGTGTTGTACAAAAGAACTCCAGATCTCGGATTGTTGAGATGTATAGATGCAAGGCAGGCCACAACTATTATGACTGAGGTACGTTCCGGAGTTTGTGGACCACATATGAGTGGGTATGTTCTAGCAAAAAAGATTCTCCAAACGGGTTATTATTGGCTCGCGATGGAGCGGGATTGTATCAATTTTGTGCGTAAGTGTCATCAATGCCAAGTACATGGAGATTTGATTCATGCTCCACCATCAG
Organism: Nicotiana sylvestris; assembly: GCF_000393655.2. Classification (NCBI taxonomy): domain Eukaryota; kingdom Viridiplantae; phylum Streptophyta; class Magnoliopsida; order Solanales; family Solanaceae; genus Nicotiana; species Nicotiana sylvestris. The sequence continues at coordinate 165,822,678 of NC_091061.1, read as the reverse complement.
AATTACATACGATGTCCGCACCATGGCCTTTTGTTGAGTGGGGCATGGATGTTATAGGGCCAATTGATCCAGCAGCATCAAATGGGCACAGGTTTATCTTGGTAGCTATAGATTATTTTACCAAATGGGTGGAAGCTAAGACGTTCAAGTCTGTGACTAAGAAAGCTATAGTCGACTTCGTGCATTCAAATATCATCTGTCGGTTTGGGATTCCAAAGGTAATCATCATAGATAATGGGGCTAATCTTAATAGTCATTTGATGAAGGAGACATGCGAGCAGTTTAAGATTACTCATAGGCATTCTACTCCGTACCATCCCTAGGCAAATGGTGCGGTTGAAGCAGCCAATAAGAATATAAAGAAAATACTCTGGAAGATGGTTGAGGGATCTAGACAGTGGCACGAGAAATTGCCTTTTGCATTGTTAGGATATCGCACCACCATTCGTACCTCGGTGGGGGCGACTCCTTACTCACTGGTATATGGTACCGAGGCAGTAATACCCACAGAAGTGGAGATCTCATCCCTGCGAATCATTGCAGAGGCTGAGATCGATGATGATGAATGGGTGAAAAGCCGTCTTGAGCAGTTGAGTTTGATTGACGAGAAGAGACTGGCATCGGTGTGTCATGGCCAACTGTACCAACGAAGAATGGCAAGATCATACAACAAGAAAGTGTGTCCAAGGAAATTCGAAGTCGGGCAATTAGTCCTGAGGCGGATTTTGCCTCATTGGGCTGAAGCAAAAGGAAAGTTTGCCCCAAACTGGCAGGGACCATTTGTAATAACCAGAGTGTTGTCTAACAGAGCACTGTATTTGACAGATGTGGAAGGAAAATGTATAGAAATGGCCATCAATTCCGATGCGGTCAAGAGATACTATGTATGATTTCTTTATTTTCTGAATGTATCTATGTGTATTTGGCATATCTTAAAGATTGAAATGATGAAGGCATTTTGTCCTTCTATCCAAACACTATTATCCCTTGTTATCCCCTTTGAGCCTTACTTATTTTCATACCCCTCTTTCGGAATCAACGGCACTATCGGGGAATACAGGTACCGAACATAAAAGAAAGAAGAGAAAAACAAAAACAAAAACAAAGGAAAAGAAAAACAAAGGAAAGGGAAAAGAAATAAAAGAAAAGAAAAGAAGAAAAGGAAAGAAAGAAAAACAAAGGAAAGGGAAAAGAAAGAAAGAAAAGGAAAAGAAAGAAAAGGAAAAAACAGAAAGAAAAGGAAAGAAAGAAAAACACAACAATAAAAGTTATAATACAGTGAACTACGTTTTACTTGATCCCGAAAGGGTACGTAGGCAGCCTTACTCCAAGGTTTAGTCATACCAAAATAGAAATCCAAAAATCCCCAATCAAGAAACTGGGGCAGAAGTTGTGATTTTTGAGAAAACTGGATTCCGGAAGTTGTAATTTAAACCCATTCGAATTGTTTTGAGCCTTTTATACCTTTCTTTCTAACCCAATCCAAAAGCCTACATTATGGTCCAAAGAAAGACCTTTTGATCAATTTCTAAGAAATGCCAGGTTGAGCAGGTAGTGGTAATTCGTATCAGTGGCGACACTCTGGTTCAAGCAAGAAAGAACGAAAGCAAAAATGAGAGAGTCTTATTGGTGAAAACCTTCACGGGCACCGTAAGGAGACGGGAGCTGAGAGAAGATAAACGAGAGAGTCTTATTGGTGAAAACCCTCGCGGGCACCTTGAGGCAAAAGTGAGTTGGAAAATGGTTGAATGGCAAAAGGTCTGTGGGAGGAAAATGTTTCGAGGTACCGCAAGAAAGCAAAGTTAAGGTCTGGGTAATTCAAACAAGTGATGGAAGCTCGGGGCAACAAAGTACGGCGATTGAAAGCTGGTTATTTGGACAGATTGGGCCGATCAATTCAAAATGCATGTCATAACCATTGATACCAGCTGCCTCGCTCAGATAAGTTTCTTTTCCTTCCCTTTTTGAAATAACCATCTGGTTTTGGATTCTTCTTATCTTTGACTCAAACATCATCGCATTTCATTTTCTTTTGAGGGTTTTATCCAGTTTGAGATGTTTCAGTACTAGTCTTGGTCAATGAAAGCATAAAGGACTGCAAAACTCACTACCGGTTTATAGAATTGTAAAGAGCAACGTGGTCAGAGCATGTCAAAATAACTTGATGTCAAGTGGAACACAGGGAATTACCGGAAGTTTCATCGGTGAAATGATTGGGGAATGTCGTGGGAAAGGCAAAAGCTTAAACAAAAGGTCAGAAAATGAAATAACAGCATGGATGTAAAACATTTAGGTTGCCGAATGTTGGGAAATTTAAAAGTTGGTCAAAAAGCCGGGCAGTTCAGGGACAGTGCGTGGAAGGCAGTCAACACAAAGCAAGGTAGTGGAAGGATTTTTCAGCAAGAAGTCCATCAACTAACCACCATTTTAGACTGACAAAATTTTCTTTAATTGTAACAGGGGTAGAGAGTTAGCCGTTGAAAAGGAATTCTCCAAGAAGGAAAACAAGCAGTAATCAGGTTTGATCGCAAAGTGCGGTTTGATTAAATACGAGATAATCTTGAAGTGCATAAGGGGAATGGAATTTGATTGCAAAGTTGGCATAATTAGAATAAGTGCAAGTTGTGAGGACCTTCCTGGATAATAGGACGTAGTTCATATACCCGAAAGTCAGGAGTCCGCTTGGAGAATAGAGACATACAATTTAATTTTAACAATCAGGAGCCCTCCTGGATAATAGAGGAGTAGTTTCAATTTTAGGTTCAAAAGTCAGGAGCCCGCCTAGAAAATGGAGGTGTTAAATATTTTAGCAGTCAAAATCAGGAGCCCTCCTGGAGAACAGAGGTGATATAATTCAATTTTAGTTTTCAATTAATCTCTTTGTCTATTTTGAAGTCAGGAGCCCTCCTGAAGAATAGAGGCATGCAATTCAAGTTTCGGAGGTCAGGAGCCCGCCTGGATAACAGAGGAACACATACAGTTCAAGCTTCAGAAGTTTGGATTCCGCTTAAGGGAATAGCAACATGGATTTTATCGAGAAAGAACAAGACAACAAGGCAACAAGGAAGTACAAGAGCAAGTTTGAAGAATTTAGATAGGATTGTTATAATTCATAGAGCATAGTTGGTTTAGCTTCTATTATCTTTGACATGGTGTAATAAGGGAGGTCAGCAAGCAGTAACAGCAGCAGTAACAACAGCAAGCGTAGTACAATCACAGTTCCTGGTAGTCCCAGCTACCAGACATTCCCGAACTACACTGACCTGATTCCTGTTTAGCCCAGGATATGTAGGCAACCTCCGAAGCAGGATGCGGTCAAACTTTTCAAAAATGCTTCACACGGAATTTTCAAACGGGCAAAAATCGCTCGTATTTGCTCACTTATCTTTGCCCGAAAACCCTTCGTATTTCCGAGCAAAGAGGGGCAGCTGTGAGCACGTGATTTTTGCCCTAAAATATGATTACTCCCAAAATCCCAAACAAAATAATTTTCCTTTATTTTTTACAATTTTTGTGCAATTTTGGCGTCATTTTCTGATAATTGTTGCATTCTATTTGCGCATGTTAATTCTATAAAGTACAAAAATATGCATTTTTGCGTTTAGGTTTTAGTATCAATTAAAGGTTAAAAAAAAGTAAAACATGAAAATCACAAAAAATTAGTCGCTTTCACATTTTAATGATTTTTACTATGAACTTGTCATGAAATAGCTTTTGAACAATTTTAGTAATTAATTAGCCTTTGTTTTGAAATAGCTAGGACTTCATGTTAGTTTTACATTTCCATAAAAATCAGAAAAATTATAAAAATTGTAAAAGTGGGAAAAGAAAACAAAAAGGAAATAAGAATAAAATTGGGTCTTAATAAAAGACCCAAATTTGGGCCAAATCAGAAGATTTGTTCAGGCCCAAACGTCTCAACCCATTGTAAATCAGCCCCAACCCAAGCCCCAACCCGGTCCGTCCCCCTTTCTAATCGAAACGACGTCGTTTTGTGACCTCCAAATCAGGACCGCTGGATCTCATCAATCCAACGGTCCGGAACTAACGAGCTTCTTAATATAAAAGGGTCTGAAACTCTCCCCCTACCCCCATTTGCCTCATCGTCCTTACCCTACCCCTCCTTAACAAACCCTAACCCGCGCCGCCATCAAACCCCTCGTCGGCGGTGAACACAACCTATGTTGTTCACTCCGAGGTTAACACCACAGATCCCCCTCACTCTCCTCCTTCCATTGCACCCACTGGTTTACCTCGAACAAGGCCGGAACTCGTCGAATCTTAGTTTGAAGTTTTCCGGCCAAGTGACGAGTTCATCCAAATCAGTCCAAAATCACACCCCACAACCCCCGGCCCTTCCTCAACACTAATCCATGGTTATTTTCCTTCAAATCACTGTGAAACGGCCCGAATATTAGATCTAAGAATTTCTTGCCAAACCCTAAAACCAAATCCTTTTGATTTCGAACCGTAGTATCCTTAACCATGTGTTCTCTTGTAAGAACACATGGTTAGGGATGTTACGCGTCAAAAATCTGAAAGGATTCAGACGTTTCTGACTGGCCGGAGTCCCTTGTGCCTCTGTGAGTTTTTACTTCTTCCTTTTACTCGCATGTTTGAAGTGTTATTTACAGTTTTTGTTTTATTAATTTTTCTGTTGATTTTATGATTTAATTGTATTAGTTTAAGTTCTGTCAATTACTGTTGATTCTGAGTTTGATATTTGTTTGAATGATTGTAAGTTCATGGTTTAAGAATTAGTTTAAGTTCACTTAATATTGATCATGTTAGCTTAAGCACAGTTTAATTTCATTTAGCTTGATTGAGTTGGTATAATTGAAAAAATTGGTTTTGGTCAGTCTGACTAGTTAGTTTCTGAATGCTAATTAATTAATTTCAGTTAGTTTTAGATTTAAATTAGGGTATTGGTTATAGCTGTTAAGGATGAGGGTAGTTTTAGTAACTTTGAGGGGCTTTTAGGGATAATCTGTCTATGGAAAAGGATAGTTCTGATAGGAATAGTAATATCAAGGTATATGGAAGGGCAGTATAGGTATTGTATGGGTAGAGGAATACCCTAGGGCCTTCTAGAATAGGGTACAAGTGTAGATTTTAATAATTGTAAGGCATTTACTTGTTTAGCAAGTTAAGAATAGAGGTACCAAACTGAAAATAGGGAGGGACTGATTGGAAAATCAGAATCTGATCTATTCTCTTTGGGGTTGACTATAAAAGGGCATGAAATGCCTTGGGAAAAGGGGTTCTTCTCTCTTCTTCTGCCTTCAGCCCTGAGTTTCAATTTGAGTTTTCATTCTTGCTTTTGATCTCAGTTAGCATTTTAATTCCAAGATTATTCAGAAAACAAAAACATCAAAAAATGGAGAAATCCGAATCAACTTCATAGTTTCATCACTAGTTTTGGATTTCAGTTGGGTTTTGGGTTTAGCATTATTACAGAGGTGCTTAGGTGCAGCTGTGAGGGTTAGGAGTATACTTGAAGTATGTGTTGAATTAATCTGTGGAGACCGCCTGTATTTCTGATTTTCAAAGCAGTCTGTCTGTATTTCTGTGGTGTATACTGCCGAGTTTGTTGCTAGTGCTGTTCAAAGTAGCTGACTCCTCTCCTTTTCTCTATTTACATTCCAATTTCCAGGTACATTTCTCTGAATCTCACTGATGTATGCTCGTTGAAGTTGAAATGAAATGTTCAAGGGCCTGTTATTCAACTGAAAGCAGTCTGTATTTTAACTGATAATAATAGTGTAGTTTCCTGTTATATAATTAGCAGTTATGTGTATAATTAAACTTGTTTAGTAAGGTTGATTACATATTGAATGTTGCATAATCTTGAACTGTAGAATTGGGCGTTTGAAATAACTTTGAGCATGGGCCTGGTCTAATTTGAAGGTTTGTGTGAATTCAATAGTCATCAGTAGCAATTGGATCTATGTACATGACATGAGAATTTATGAGCAAGTCTCATGACATTTAGCTTAATTATTGGTACTTTCGTCATTGGTCATAATAGTGTAGTAGAAGGTCTGCTTTTGTTTTAAGATTCTGAAATCGTTTGGAAGGCAAACCATAATTATGGTAGGTAGATTGGTATTGAAATCAGTTAGAAATCATGAGACAAACTCATTCATAATTGGCTTAGTTCATTAAAAGCAGCAGGTCTTGATAGGCAATTGGTAGGATAGATCGTTTAGGAATTTTGGAGTTCACGGCTTTTGTTAAAATGAAGGTATGCATGGTCAGTGTAGTGACTCGTTGATATTATATCAATTGTTGCAATGGAAACATACCCATCTTCGTTGGGCCGTTCGGACCGCATCAAGGCCATGAGGCAGGCCCAATATTCCTTTGAATTTGGTTCTTAGTCTATTTCAGTGTAATCCAATTCTAAATTAACTAGTCTTTTAGAGACACATAAATAAATAGGAAATCATAGTTACTTCAGGATTGCTACTAGCCTCGCCCGAATAAAATCACATACGCGGGCTGTCAACAATTGGTTATAAAAATGATTAGAAATTGGGATGGCCATTTAGCAAATTCCATGGTCTTCTTTAAAATCATATTATATTAGAATCTTTAAACTCGATTTTAATTAAATTACTTTCTTAAATTCGGGTGCGCATTGATGCGACCCAAATCCAAATCTTGATGAAGTCGAAATGTGTCGACAACCACGGGCGCATTAATTGCGACAGGGTTCGAAATGCGTTTTCGCGACATCATAATTCTTATAAAATAAATAATGATAAAAAGCGGTTTACGAATAGAATGCACATAAGTTAGAATGTATTAAAATCAGATAAAAATCAAATACAACAGTTAAGCGACCGTGCTAGAACCACAGAACCCGAAAATGCCTAACACCTTCTCCCGGGTTAACAGAATTCCTTACTCGGATTTCTGGTTCGCGGACTATTAACAGAGTCATAAATTTCCTCTGTTCGGGATTCAACCGGTGACTTGGGACACCATTAATATCCCAAGTGGCGACTCTGATTAATTAATAATTAAATCCCGTTCCGATTGTCCTTTAAATGGAAAAACTCCTTTACGCCCTTACCGGCGTAGGCGGTGTAAAAAGTAGGTGTGACATTTACATATTCAGTCATTTTCGTTTTGTGCCTCTTAAATTTTAGCTTGTGGAGTGTGTGCCCGGTGGTGTTAGTTGCGATTTATTGATTCAGGTGTTTAGTTATGAGGTTTTCATGGTTCTTGTATCATCGTCAGTGTTGTGGAGGTTTGAAACGGGTTCCTATTGGATATAAGGCTAATGGCCGGTGCTGGATTTGATTTCAGGAAGCTATTGTGATCAGAAATGTTATTATAGGCCTATGTGTGGTGTGTTAAGTTGGGTGGTCGTACCTTGGGGGTGTAGGCATGAGTTGTTGTAGCTGGTTGAAACCGATACTGGAAATAAATTTCGAATCAGATCTTTTGGAAATGTATGGGAGATGAGAATTTTGGGCTCTAAGGCTTATTGGTATTGGTAGAAAGGCTAAATTACAGTTGAGATAGTGTCATCAGCCTTATGTAGATTGGGGTGACGTGGGGTCACCCGCAGGTGTATGTTGGAAGTGTGCATTCAGTGAATTGAGGACTTCGAGGAAAATCTTGGCACGTTTGAGGATGAACGTTTGTTTTAAGAGGGGGAGGATGTAGTGACCCGACCAGCCATTTTGAGAATTTAAACTCCGTTCGGCAGCATAAGGTCTTGAACAACTTCACATTATATGTATCGACTTGCGTGCATGGTTGAATTCAGTTACTGGATGATTCAGAGTCGAATTGTAAGAAGAAATCCAGTTTTAGAAGCTTAAGCAGTGAGAATTTAACCAGAATTTGACTTTTGTGTAAACGGCTCCAGAATGAGTTTTGGATGATGTCAGAGCTTTGTATGGTGATTTTGAACTTAGGCGTGCATTCGGATTCAGATTTGGAGGTTCGTAGGGTAATTTCAGGTATTTCGGTGAAAGTTAGAAAAGTTGAAATTTGAAAAATGGAGAAGTTTGACCCATAGTTGAATTTTATGATATTGGGGTCGGAATGTGATTCCGAGAGTTGGAACAGCTGAGTCTCGTCATTTGGGACTTGCCTGTAAAATTTGGTGTCGTTCGGAGTTGATTTGATATGGTTCGGATGCTTGGTTGCAATTCTAGGAGTATTTGAAGTTCATGATGATTTTCATGCGTTTTGGTATCCAATTCGTGGTACTAAAGGCTATTTTGGTGTTCCGATTGGGCGAGCGAGTTCATGTTATGTTTTCAGACTTGCGTGGATGTTTGGCGTGGAGCCTCGAGGGCTCGGATAAGTTTCTTACGCATTTCGGAGTGTTGGAAAAAAGTTCAGTTGTGCTGGTGTCTCTATTCTCGCATTTGCGAGGATTTCATCACAAATGTGATGACCGCATTAGCGAGATCATTCTTGCATTTGCGACGCTGGGATGGGGTAGGGGAGTTTGCAATTGCGATCAACTTCATCGCATTTGTGACTAGGTAAAATCGCATTTGTGATGCAATTGTCGCTTTTGCAAACATCTCAGAGCTCGCATTTGCGAGTCTTGTGTTGCATTTGCGACCTGATCAGAGCTAGCCAGACTTCGCATTTGCGATATTTATATCGCATTTGTGATCCTGATGTCGCAAATGTGACATCTGAGGCTGGTATTAAGTCTCCCATTTCGGGATTTAGCTTCATTTTATCATATTTTGAACCCTAGGTCCGAGGGTGGGCAATTTTGAGAGAAGATTTTCATACCAAATCATAGCGTAAGTGTCTCTAATCAATTTCCAACTATATTTTGTGATTATATCTTAGATTTAATATCAAAGTCATGAGAATCTAAAGGAAAATTTGGGAAAAATTGTAAAATCTTACAAAAATAAAAGATCATAATTTGAGGGACCAAATGGTATCGGAATTTGATAATTTTGTATGGTTGAACTCGTATCGGAATGGGTATTCAGTTTTTGTAAAATTTGTCGGGTTTCGTGGCGGGGCCCAGGGGTCGACATTTGGACAAATTTTTGGATTTTGTTAAAAAATGAGACTTTATGATCCGGAATAGTTTCTTATGAGTTTTATTTGTTCTTTGAAGTTATTTTGGTCATATTTGAGCCGTCCGGAGGTCAATTCACCCTAAGAAGTTCCTTTTAGAGTATTATTTTATCTTCTTTGAGGTAAGTATCTTGCCTAACCTTGTGTGGGGGATTTCCCCTTAGGATTTGAGTCTTCTATGTTGATTGTAGTCCGTGTACGCAAGGTGACGAGTGTGTACTCGGACTTATTTGTGGAAAATTGGCCTTTTAGGGTTCTTAGATCCTTATATGCACTGTGTATGAAGTTGTTCTTGATATGACTGAGTTCCTATTTACTAGTTTCACCTCTACATGTTTAAATTAGAATTAATTGCTTTAGGATTCACTCGTATTGCCTATTTGATTCTTATTTGACTTAATTGAAGAATTTACCTCTTCTATTGTCATGCTATCTTTTTACAAGTTTTTATCTTTATTTGAAATTATCATCATCTCATCCTTTAATTGTTTAGTCTTAATTGGGGTTATGATTATCTTTCCGTTGTTTTTCTTTAATTGAATTGTGGAATATTCTTCGTAATTGTCCAACCTTAAAAGAAGTCTAGAAATTCATATTTTAGTGGACTTGTTCTTATTTGGAACTGTTGGACTCGTATTAGTTTTCTCGTTGTTGAACTGTATATTGTGGAATCGTTGTGGCATATTAGTTCCCTCCTTGTTGAACTGTTTTCTTTACGCCTAGCATTCTTTACTATGGTTATTTCATGTGAATAAGTTCTACCGTTTCTTTGTGATTTAAAGTTCTTGAGTTGATATACTTGTCGTACTTTATATTATTTTCATTGTTGTTGTTGCACTTGTTGAGGTGATGCACGAGGTTTCTGACATGCTGTAACTGTTATCTCTGTTGGTTGCGCTGCATATTTACTTTGGGACTACGGAATGGTATTCCCGGAGATCCCCCTATTCTGCATATTTACTTTGGGACTATAGAACGGTATTCCGGAAGATTCCCTTGTTCTGCATATTTACTTTGGGACTACGGAACAGTATTCCGGGAGATCCCCCTGGACATTTATATTTGGGACTACGGGACGGTATTCCGGGAGATCACATGTTGTTATTTCTGTGTTCTGAGCCATTGATATTCTGTGCTTACATTATTGTAAACATTCTACGTGTTGTCCGTTCTTTTCCTTATACTTACTAGTTGGTATGAACTATATTAGGACACTTGCACAGGCATACACATAGCTAAGCACCTTTATCGGATAAGAGGTTTTCTTGATATTGCTGAGTGTAGACGCACACCCTTGTTTACTTGCCTTCCATGTGAGAATGGATCTATTTAGCACGTGAGTCGTCAGTGTGGTTATGAGGTGTGATAGGGGCTCATGATGCCAAGTGTTAGGGTTCGGGTATTGAGACCCGTATTATATGATTTTGAGATGAGGTGTCACAGGGTGACTTATATTGGAAGAATATTTATTTGAAAAGACTACATTCGAAAGGTATTTATTTTGAAAGAACTATGTTTAAGAGATATTTATTTGAAGGAAGTATATTTCGAAATATTTTTATTGGGAAGGATTATATTCTAAAGATTTCTATTTGAAATCTTATAGGTGAAAGATTTAGATTTGAAGGATTTGACTAATTGATTGGAGTTTGTTGGCTAAGGCCTGTTGTGAAAACTGTTGTAGTTGCTGAATTGTTATTTGTCTTTACTGTATTTGTGATTTCGGATTTGGGTTATGTTCCCATTCACTCTTCTACGTCCTTATTACGATGTTCCGCTGTTACTTGTTGGTTCCTTCCTTATGGCAAACTATTGCTAGTCATATCGCATAATCTTTATAGAGATATCATGTTCTGTTGTTCATATACTTATACTTGTCAGTTTATTAGACCAGTAGGTGTCTTGACTGTTCCACGTCACTACTCCACCGAGGTTAGTCTTGATATTTACTGGGCACCGTTGTGGTGTGCTTATGTTACACTTCTGTACATTTCTTTTGTACAGATCAAGGTATTTGTTCGTTAGCAGTTGTGCGGATTCTTGCTGAGGAGACTCAAGGTAAACCTATTGCTGCGTTCGCAGGCTTCGAAGTCACCTTCCTATTTTGTATTCACACTATTTTACTTATTTTTCAAACAATTGTATTTAGAAGCTGTAGCAAACTCTATTGAACTTATGACTTGTACCAGTTTTAGCAAATTGTAAATTCTATAAAGATTTCTCTACCGAGACTGTTAGACTTTCTTTATTATTGTTGATATTCAGTAAAATGTTAGGCTTACCTAGTCCCTAAGACTAGGTGCCATCACGAAACCTAACGGAGGGAAAATTGGATCGTGACAAGGTGGCTGATCTCTCCATAACAAATTCTTAGCTTAGATTTCCAAGTCAATGCATATCTTGGTTGAAGCTCTTAAAATCACACATATCATCCCGTATGATTACCTTGATCTTTTCCAGCTTCATTTTTGGCAAATTTTGACTCTTTAAACACTTCATTTAGTCCAAGTAGGTGCTTATATTCTCAGGGTACCTTAATGATGTCATTAATATTAAATTAGACCAAAATAATATTCAAAACTTGCAGGGCTTTACATCTTGTTTGGCAGTTATGCTCGTCAAATTAATATCCCAATATTGAATTCTTTTCTGGGGGCAATGGGTAGAATATATTCAAATTAATATGTGCAATGAAAAAATGAAATAAAAAACAAAATGTACCGGTAGTATTATTTCTTACAAGGATATTAAGGAACCCAACGGGAAGTGCATCGCTCCATTACAAAAGGGAGTTGCTTAACAACTTTATACAGCATGATAAAATTAAATAAATAGATTTAATTCTTTCAACAAAGGAGAATGAAGTCCTGCAGCTCCACGACTAGCAACAAATGCTGTCTATACTTCAATAGAATCCACAAGTAGGGCAATAATGTGAGGTTTTAAGACTTTCTCCGGATGAGTGTATCCATCTAGATTGTGTATATATGTAACCTCAACAATACGTGCAAGATTGAGAATACGAGATAAAAACTCGATAGAGACATGAGTGGGCCTAAGAAGTCCTTCATTAAGATCCTTCCACGCTGCCTCAGCCATTTCTTGAAATTTAGTCATTGCCTCTTCTGTTGATATGCCATCATCTCTCATGCAACACTCAATTCCTGTTGCAATTTGTCCCCTACTTTTCTCAACCTGGAAAGGTAGATAGATTAGGGGTTAGCTTTTATATTGTCGCAATACTTTATTTGTCCAAATTATATATAATTATATAAGTTTGTGAGATACATCTCATACCTCATATGTGGCTGTGTCATCAATAACTCGGCATATTATCACACTAGCTTCAAGAATTTTAGGATTCTTTGACAACCACTCAAAATCCTGCTTTGTAACAGACTTCATGCCCAAATATGATGTTGTCGCGAGATAGTAATATGTAGTAGTTGCTAGTGCATTGCTTAGGTATTCAGAAACAGGTGGCTTATATCCTTCAATAAACCACGTTGACTCGACATTATAGTTTCTTACTACTTCTTTCATCTGTGAATATAAAATAGATATGTTTAAGTGGTAGATAATTTTGATTGAATTGTATCAAGTTTATGATCACTAAAAGACGTACAGAAGGTAAAACAAAGTGAGAAACGGGTTAAGGAAAAAACGTATTTCGATCGATAGTTAAGTTGATCAAACATACTCTTTCTATTGCATGGTAGACAATATGAGATCTTCCAGCACTAGACAATTCCTTTTCATAATCCTTGTAAAGATCTAGAATAGCTTTATAACTGATTTTCATGTAATCAGGAAGTCGATCAATTTCGTTGATATCCCATCTGTAGGATGACAAAATTAAGGTGAACTCATGCATTTTGAAAGAGCACAACTATAATGAGTAGAAGTTCGTCTTATTCTTTTCACAACGACATTCACTATCAAAGAATAAGTGAACTGATGAAGTTCATACCTTTGTATGGCATCTGTGTATGCCTCAAGTTCTTTAACTGTACCATAAGCATCAAAGGTGTCATCGACAATCGAAATCATTGATATGGTCTTAACGAGCATGATGCGACCTTGAGAGTATTGAGGCTCAAAATAAACTCCTAGTGCCCAAAAGTAACATTCAACTACTCAATCTCTAGAATATGGAAGTGTGGTTACGAAATTCAAATCTTTCCACCACCTGCAACATAACAAACTGACATCAGTACTTGAGATATGATCAATCAAAAAGGGTTCATCGTTTTTATATGTCGCACCTTGACACTTCAGCAAGTTCTTGTTTGTGCAACATCTGGAGCAAGTTGAAATCTAATTTGGAAATCGAAGTAACACATTATTTTTCGATTGTTCCTTCTCGTAGATTGATGAGATGAAGAATCGGGTCTCGACTCTAGGAACGCCCTTGTGCAAACATTGCTCAAGGGCATGTGTCACTTGCTCCCTAAGGGGAGATTTCAAATGTTGAGCTGCAGATTCAAGATGGATAATGGAGAAAGCAAGTGCATCTTCTAAGATATCGTCAGCATGAGTCCTTACATGTGAAACTTCATACAAGCTCAATAATCCTAAGACTTCACTAGCAAGAGACTCTTTGAATTTGCCATTTTCATCTTGGAATTTTCTGAAAATTTCTGGTATTTCAAGAAAGAAAACTCAAGATTAATTTGCCTTCTTCCTATAAATTGATAACAATTTTAACAATATTAAGGCATGCTTTATGATGAACTTACCAGGAGAGATGTTGAAACCGTGTTGCCTGAGCAATCGAAATTGAAGTGCAGAAGTGCACAAATCATCGCAGTTTGAGTTTTGGTTGAAAATTTGATCCAAAATCTCATCAATTTCTTTCTCAAAGTGGTAGGCTATGCCAAGGCGTTCAATAACGTCAATCAAATTCAATGTGTCAGCCGATTTTCTTCCAGTAGCTAACAACATACTCCTCGTTTGTTCCTTCAATGCTTCAATCTCTTGAGTATACTTTTCTGCAGCCTATATATAACATTTTTGAAAGGACATAAAAATAAATGTTCAAAATACATCATCCAATAAGCACAAAGAAGACACTGGCTTTAATTTGCATGTAAGAAGAAAAATAACTAGTAAGTACCTGATTGTCAATGGAGAAAGAAAGGAAACGATCGCCCCAAAGACTAGGAGAGAAGTCGGCGACAGGGCGAACGATCTCTTCTTCTTCTTCAATCTTCACAAGATTATTACCAACTGCAGCTGATGCCATTGCTAATTAATTTATACTTTTAGTATTTGTTGCCACAAGACTAAGAGAATTTTTGGTACTTTAGAAGAAAGAAACTACTCAAATAAATATATGAGAGAGTGGTGAGTCATGAGACGATGACTCAAATGGAAGAGCAGGCATAAGTATTTATAATGGTCAGCTACAGCCATCTTCTTTTAATTTAATTATTTCTTTCGTTGCCTTGTTTGACCAAATAGTAACAAGGCGTAACCAGCAGTACTTAACAGCCTTTTTAGTTCTTCCTTGGCGTCTCAGTGTATCCAATATAATAGGAGTAGTATTTCTCTAAGTTTTTTTTACGTTAAAAAATATGTGTTGTGGGACATCATCGAAAAGAATGATTACTAATCTTTATTATAATCGTCAAACAAACAAGTTTGTGTTATGAAATAAAAGCAATTTAGTAAAACATGAACAAGAAATAAAAGCAATTTAGTAAAACATGAACAAGAAATAGAGATAGAGAGAAGGAAGAGATTTTCTTCTTCAATTGTATGTATTTTCCTATCTATTACAAGACCTTTATATAGGCATGAAAAGTGAAGAAAATATGTCATGGAATATGTCATTGAACATAGAAAATATGTCATTGAATATGTCATTAAGCATTTGACATGAAGATCATGGAGGAAGAGTAGACATCCACCATAACATGATATTTATCATAACACTCCCCCTTGGATGTCCATAAATAATGTGCCTCATTAAAACCTTATTAGGAAAAAAACCCTATGGGAAAAAAAATCCTAATGAAGGAAAAAGAGTACACATATTTAGAAATACGTCTTTTGGTTGCCTCGTTAAAAACCTTGCAAGGAAAACCCGGTGGGACAAAACCTTGTAAGGAAAAAAGAGTACACCGCGTATTAACTCCCCTTGATGAGAGCATCAGTTCACATCCTTCAGCCTTCGCATCCCAATCTTGTACACCAGTTTCTTGAAGGTTGACGTCAGTAGAGATTTGGTGAACAAATCAACCATATTATCACTTGAACGAATCTGTTGCACATTGATATCACCATTCTTTTGAAGATCATGTGTGAAAATAACTTTGGTAAAATGTGCTTTGTCTTATCTCCTTTTATGAATCATCCCTTCAATTGGGCTATGCATGCTGCATTGTCTTCATACAAAATTATGGGTAGTTTGTCACACTTCAAACCACATTTGTCTCGGATAAAATATATTATAGACCTCAACCAAATACATTCTCGACTTGCTTCATGAATAGAAATTATCTCAGTATGATTAGAAGAAGTAGCCACGATTGATTACTTAGTCAATCGCCAAGATATGACAGTTCCTCCACATGTAAACACATAGCATATCTGAGATCAAGCCTTGTGTGTGTCAGATAAATACTCTACATCAGCATAACCAACAAGATCAGGATTGCAATCATTACCACAAAATAAGCCCACATTGGTAGTCCCTTTTAGATAATACAATATGTATTTGATTTCACTCCAATGTCTCCTTGTAGGAGCAGAGCTATATCTTGTTAAGACATTAACTGAAAATGTTATGTCATGCCTTTTAGTGTTAGCAAGATACTTTAGTGCATTAATTGCACTAAGATATGGTACTTCAAGACCAACAAGTTCTTCATTATTTTCATGAGATCGAAATGGATCTTTATTTATATCGAGTGATCTCACAACCATCGGGGTACTAAATGGATGTGCTTTATCCATATAAAATCGCTTTAAAATCTTTTCAGTGTATGCTGATTGATTGATAAAAATTTCATCTTTCATATACTCAATTTGTAGACCAAGACAAAATTTTGTCTTTCCAAGATCTTTCATTTCAAATTCTTTCTTTAAACAGTTTACTGCTTTAAGAAGCTGTCTGGGAGTTGTAATGATATTTGAATCAACATACACAAAGATTATAACAAATTCAAATCCAGATCTTTTTATAAAGATACAAGGACAAATTGAATCATTCTTGT
Source organism: Nicotiana sylvestris (assembly GCF_000393655.2). Lineage (NCBI taxonomy): Eukaryota > Viridiplantae > Streptophyta > Magnoliopsida > Solanales > Solanaceae > Nicotiana > Nicotiana sylvestris. Next base: position 165,806,386 of record NC_091061.1, on the reverse strand, counting down.
ACCCTTCTTTCAATAAGTACTCACACAAGTGATTATACACATGCGCCTTGATTGTTTCAATCCGTATAAAGATTTTTGAAGCATTATTTAATAGATTTCTTGGAAACATTAATATGCTTCAGAACAATTTTAATCCTTCAATGATTTCCATTATACGCATATCAAGTTTTCATGTATTGCCAGATTAAAACCTGAAATAATTATATCCACCATAAAAGAACATGTCTCCATATAATCAATGTGAGGATATTTACTAATTTTCTTGTGTCACAAATCGTCTTTATATCTATCGACATGAACTTTTTGCACAAGAACACATTTATTCTTCCACTGGCTTTATATTTTCAGGTGTTGGGACTATCCGCCCAACTTCACATTTTTTCAAGTGAAGTCAATTTTCATTGCGTATTTTTCATTTGGTCAATCATTTATCTGTGCAAATTTCATGACAGATTTGAGCTAAAGATCCTCGTCAATATTAATAATATTGAGCGCTACATTATGTTAACAATATCGTCGACGATCATTTTATATCGGTTCAATTATTACACAATAAAGACATAACTTATTGAGATCTCTTTATCTCATTATTTTCAGGTACCCGAGCGTCTCATATGAGGTCTTACGAAGTGTTATGTCGTGGTACTCTTCTAGAGCACTTGCCTCCTTATTATGACCATTTTGCCCCTCTCCTTCTTCAAGGAGTTTTATCTTTGGAGCCGATTGGCCTGTTACGCTTCATACATGCCATAGACTCTGTCCCTTATGGACTTTATTCTAGCTGGAGCATTAACAGCTAAAATATGACATTTAGCTTTGGGTCAGCAAATGCGTCTGGCAATAATTTATAAATTAATTATCACTTGAACTTCAAGTGCATATTTTCTTGTACGATGATCTATATGTATTTATAATAATTCATTTCACGTATCACTTTCTCAGCTATCCATTTTCTCCCACTAATGTTGGGATCACCAACACATTTCCCAACCTTCTTTGAGAACTCATCTTTGTGCATTGTGGTGGCATAATTAAATCATATAGCACATTCATATTTCTATATAAAAATTATTTGGTTCTTGACCCTGAACCGATTGTGATAGGGAGAAATTTTCATAACTTGGCTAGATGAGTACAAGTGTTGGCATATATTAAATAATACATCTCATACCAAATTTCATTTTTGGAAGTTTTGTTCTCATAACCAATGATTTATCTATAATTGGAGCATACAATTTCCGCTAAACAAACTTAGATTTAAACTAGTATTATCAAGATAAATCATCATAATTTATATTCTGGAATTGTGCTCTAATAATTTGAGCAAGCAATCTTGCAAAAACCAAACTGCAAGTTTATAACAAATGCATATGTGACCATAAAATTGATGCATCTATTAAACTCATATAATAGTAAACGGTCCACATGGCAGGTGACTGGGCCCATATATATATCACCTTTTATTCCTTCCAGAAATCAAGGGATTCAATCCCAACCTTTAACTAGTATATCATGAGAATAAACAGCACAATAGAATTCTTGAAGAATCTTCTATTCTTCAATATATGTCAATGTAATTCTTAATTAATTTTTCGCATCATAATTGAACCGAGATGGTCAACCGGTCATGCCAATTAATATTTGTTTTAGTAAACCTCTAGTTTACTTGTGGCATATGATTCCAGCATCATGCTTATATTTGTGTAGTACAAATAGGAAGAAGATCGGGTAACCTTTCATATTTACCCAGTATGATTATAGAAATATGAAGATATTCAATCTTCCTTTCATTTATAGTCTCAATATGCCAATCACTTTGACTTATATATTTGAAACTCAAAAAGTTTCTTTTGAGACTTTACAATATCAATGTCATGAATAAGTTTATTCATCCGGGTAGTAACAAATTAGTTTTTCCGGAGTTCTTAACAACTTTTGTACTACAAGATCTTTTATCATACCATTCTTATGGTAAATGTCTCCTTCACGAATAAAATTATATCATAATAAATTGTATCATAAGCAAAATCATTTCTTGCTTTAATTTTGCCTTTAATAACTTTTATAAGGCATGACAAAATAATATTTGGCATATCACATGTACGCGACCAATGACATATTCATGTAACCACACAATAATATTTATTCTCTTTATTTTACTCAAACCTCCCTTAGAGGTGAGTTGTGTGGTATTCATATAATCATGAATTGCATGTCTTTATTCATTGCTTTTATTATATATTGTCACATTCAACTTTAGGAATGGGTTTGCATTCTCAATGTTTATCACAAGTCACATTCTCTTCAAGGAATGAATCATAATCAGCGATGTTCTTTATTATTTTCATACCAATTTGATGGTAAGCATTTCCTTCACATTTTGAAGGACTATTTTGAGAACTCTTATTGTTCTCCTTTTATAATCATAGTGATGATTATTATTATTTTGAACGCTCTCATTCATTGTTCAACCACTTGTCTTCGTTTAGACTTATTATGCACTGCTATCACATTTACTTCAAGAATGTAGCAAATCAAGTGGGACAATTTTCATGCCTTTTCATGAAAAATATATTATTTTTCTTTAGTCATCATTATATCATAAATATGGTACATTGGGACTCAAACCCAATATCTTACCAATATAAAGGCATGTTAGGCCATAATAAATTGGGACTCAAACCCAACTCTTATCATTATGGAGCATCAAGACTTGATCCCGATGTCTTACCCTCAATCAATGGCATAATAGGCTAAACAATATTGAGATTCATTCTCAAGACTTAATTTCAATCACAAGCCAAGAAAGTTATACACAACTAATTTGCATCTTAGCAAATCAAATTTGCTTTATTAACTAAGTGTACAAATCTCAAATCAGCGTAAAGCTTTATTAATCATTTGTATCATCTATATGAAAAACAACCGTTTGTAGTCAGAATATTTTTTCTAAATTCTATTAGAGTTTAAAAGGATCATAAAATCATTGTCAAATATTTATTGAGTCTCTCTAAAAAATATTGTTGTTTACGGGGTATACCCTACCTATTGGATTTGATTAAACGCCATGACTTTCCTTCACACAATTCAACCAAGCAATTAGTAATGAATTTATCAAAAGTACACCATATAGGTAACAACACATATATATAGTACTAATACATAAATTCAGCATTTATATTACCTGAAAAGTGATATTATAGGTCACAACTTACCAGTTGTAGCTTGTGCATCATTCATATAAAATACTTAAAAATGGTAAGTCAGTAGCAAGCATCAAGTAGGTCATGGATACTCAAAAATACCTCTTCTAGTAGTCATACTAATCATTGTTTGCTTTCAAATGATACGACCATAAATTATGAAGTATACTTTCTCAATAGCTGGTTTGTTTTTTAAATTTCAAAGAAGTAATTAATCAATCTAGATAAAGATGTGAAGTATTTCTTGTTTTCTTCAAGATGATTTATGCTTTTAATCAGTGTGACCAATTTTATTATTATATTTTTTATTCATTTTTTTTTGGGTACTATATGCAAGTGTAAAAATCCAAAAGGAAAAAAAAATTCATCCAAGTAAAAGAAAATGTTTAAAGCGACAAGACAGATTGAAGATAGTTAACGCACAAATATGCATAAGACAATTTATATAAAATATCTTTGGTTACCATGGCATGCATCATATCAACAATTAACTGCTACTATGATTTTCACATATAGAACTTCGAAAATTTTATTCCATTCATGTGATATAAAAGATGTAATATTAATATGTGCTTATGCAATACAAGTGTAGTACGAAGTTGTGTGCATATGAGATTTTAAAGGAATGACAAGTATAAGATAATCATACCTTCTTACATTTCATTACTTACCATATGTAGTTTCTCTTTACATTTAACCATGTGATGATATGTATAGCTTCTAATTGTAATTTTTTCGGATGTAGGAAAATTTTTGTCGATATAATACAATTGGTTAGAGACTTGTGCTGATAACGTGTTATGAAATAAAAGCAATTTAGTAAAACATGAACAAGAAATAAAAGCAATTTAGTAAAACATGAACAAGAAATAGAGATAGAGAGAAGGAAGAGATTTTCTTCTTCAATTGTGTGTATTTTCCTATCTATTACAAGGCCTTTATATAGGCATGAAAAGTGAAGAAAATATGTCATGGAATATGTCATTGAACATAGAAAATATGTCATTGAATATGTCATTAAGCATTTGACATGAAGATCATGGAGGAAGAGTAGACATCCACCATAACATGATATTTATCATAACAATTTGCAATTATTTAGAGATTAATGATTGCTAGTTTCTTTAATTCATATCTTTATAGCTTGTTTTGCTAAGCTTCAAAATTTGTTTATTTTAAAAATTGTTTCAAGTATTTTTGGAGAGTAGCGGTTTGTATTTGGATAATCAATTGAACAAATACTTTTGCCAATACTAGAGCAACAAAAAGTTCCAAAAGTGCTTTTGGGTGAGTGACGTACATAGAATTTTCTGTAAGTGATATCACATTTAAAAAGATGATCAATATAATTAACTAGCTAGTAGCCTTAGTGCAACGAGTTCAACTGAAAACATTATTTCTTGCATGAAACATAGATATCTCTTTGTGAAAAATAATAAAATATTATCAAATATTATATTCAGTAACCCATAATTTTATAAGTATAATGAGTTTAAGGTTAAAAACTTTAACGGTTAAACTCATCAAATTGATATCTTAGATACACCTTGGACTAAAACGACATGAGAGATAAAAAAAGTAACACCAACAAATACACCCAAAAGTTGCAAATTACATAAAAAAGGATTAATATTTTTGAGAATTATGGTTCTAAATATATTTATGTTATACTGGAGTAATTACATTTCTGTAGTAAGATCGAATTAGCTATGACTAAACAATAATTCCTTATTGCTTATTCAATTACTAGTTTTAAGGTATGCGCGTTGCATGTGTAACCTATGTCAGTGAAATTAATTTTATTTTAAAATTACATAAATATTTTTAAAGCATTTGTGAGTTATATTATAAAAAATTTAAAAGTTAAACAAATTTAAACTCCTTAAAATCATACATTTTGAGATGTAAAGGAAAAAAAAACCATACACGAAAGAAGTCCTCCAAATTGCCAACAAATTATACAATATTAGAAAAAAGAACAAAAACTACTAAGTAACATAACTTGAAATTTGAAGAAATTATTATCTATATGAATTCTAAAGAGAAAGCAACCGTAGAGGTGGGAACCGAAGGATAATCTTCTGATTCATCAATTGTTGTAGTTTTGGACAAATTGCCTAAGAGTGTGTTTCTAATCTTGCTATTTGTGTATTTATGTGTGTGTTTTTTCTTCGGAATAAATTGGAATCAAACATTCATATCGACTATTCCTCTTTTAAATAGAAAAATAATTTTCTAACCCAACTAAAAAATATAGACAAAACACGACTTACAATTTTACCCGACTCCTAAAGATACTTGGATGTCTAATGTTCCCGTTGAAATATTAAGTCACATTGACTTTAGTACTTAAGTTCTTATAGTTATCCACTTGGCTAAATTAATAATTTGGATTAATTTATTGAAAAAATAATTTGTAAATTTTTTTATCAACATTAATGTGTTTTTACAATTAATAAGTTTAAAGTCAAAAACATAATTAAAGAACTGCAGAAAATTTTAAGAGAAAATTCACATAAAAACAAAAACAAAAACAAAAACAATAATGTCATAATTATAATTTAAAAAGAAAAAAGAAAAAAAGCAGCCCGATGCACTAAGCTCCCGCTATACGCGGGATCCGGAGAAGGCCGGATTACAAAGATCTATTGTACACCGTCTTACCCTGCATTACAAATAAATATATTCACATAAACAAACAAAGAAGAATTCACATGATTCGAAGGTGTTCATGATAGTATTTGTATCAAAGGACTATTAAACACGAGTAAATAAATTGTAAGCATTGTCGACCCACATACATTAGTGCCAACTTCTACCTGCAATTTATATTTTTCAGCATAAAAAATCATATGCATATGAGTACATGCAAAATACATATTTTCAAGAAAGTAACCACAACGAAAAAATTACATAATCACCAATTGTAGGGATAAACGAATATAACAACAAAAGAAAACACCAAAGTCCATCAAGATTTATTAGTATATCATCAAATGAGTCACCTGCTCGATATGGATATATAGCAAGATTTCACCCTAATAACTTTATGAAGAGACTATAGAAAGTTTACCTAAAATCACAAGAAAATGTATACCGATATACGTACGATTTGACTAATTACTCTTTCTAGTATTATTTTTTTGTTTAATTAGTTTTCTAAACAATAATTTTGTCAGCAAGCAAAAAACGAAATGAATAGCAACAAATATGCCAAAAACAATTGATATGAAACATAGAGTGGTGATAGAGGGGCAAAGAGAAGTAGTCTTCAGAACCTAAACAAAGAAAATACACAATATAAATAACATGAATTAATAATTGGTAATAAAAAAAACCACGCTGCAGTAAAGAATTAGAAAAATCTAAAGTATCCTAAACCTAAAGGAAAGCCACTAAAGAACCCTAAGCATAGGAAATCCAAAAAAATCTTGAACTAAATAAAGCAAAGCCGTAAAACCTTTATTACTGAGTAAAATTACAATTATATCTAACATATAACTTACCTACGATGGGTAAAAAAGACGAACGATATTTCGATTGGAGCTTCGTACTTTTAATATAGTAAAATAAAATGTAGATAGATATAGATATAGATAGATAGATATAGATATAGATAAATAAGTGTCACGACCCAAATCTACCATGTCGTGATGACGCCTAACGTGGAACTAGGCAATCTGACTTTTTTACCAAAACAATCCGATATTTCAAAATAAAGATTTCTTCAAGCTATTTAATTAATAAAACTTTATAAGATAAATCTGAATAACAAAGTGCGGAAAGAAAAGTCCGACATCGGGGTGTCACTAGTCATGAGCATCTACTAAGGACTGTACGATAAAAATAAGACTAATACAGTCTGGAAAACAACTATTAACATCTATAAGAAGATAGGAAGGAGAAGAGCAGGGTTGCGATCGCCATGCATCTACCTTGCTAACTCCATAGACCCGCGACGGATGAAATCAACACTCGCTAGCATGTCCAGCAATCCCTGGATCCGCACACAATGTCACGATCCAAAACTAACCCTGTCGTGATGGCACCTGTCGTGGTACTAGGAAAGCCGACACATAACCATAACAAAACGATATTATCAATTTTTAAGAAAATTCCAAGCCACTTAACATAAAACCTTCATAAAGAGTTCAAATCAAAACAAAAGTGCGGAAAAGAAAAGCCCGATATCAGGGTGTCACTAGTCATGAGCATCTACTATAATGTATCTGACAATATCAAGACCAATATAGTCTAGAAAGTAACTAAATACAACTAAAGGAAGATAAGAGGGAGGAAAGCAGGGTTGAGATCACGAGGCAGCTACCTTGCTAACTCTGATGGATCTGCAACTAATCAATCAACACTCGCTACCAAGTCTATAAATGCCTGGATCTGCACACAAGATGCAGGGAGTAACGTGAGTATGCCAATTCAGTAAGTAACCAAAGTAAATAAAGGCTGAGCAATAGTGACGAGCAATAAAGCACGTAAAGTTCATATCATGAAATCTTATTAAAAATACAATAGGCTTTAAAAGCAGAGTTTGAATCAAATCATTTCGTTTAAACTCAGATCCGGTAAAATCATTTGAAGATATTTTTCAACAGTTCTCAAACAGAGGCTTGATGCAACAATGAGTAAAATGATGGAATCATAAACAACCCCTCGGGAAAAACATCACTCATATACAGCCCCTCGGGTAAAACATCACTCATATACAGCCCCTCGGGCAAGCCTCACAGTCACTCATATACAGCCCCTCGGGCATACCTCACCATCACTCATATATAGCCCATCAGGAAAAACATCACTCAGTAGGTACCTGCGGTCACTAGGGGTGTGCAGACTCCGGATGCGCTCTTTCAGCCCAAGTGCTATAACAAGTCACCTCGTGGCATAAATCAATCTGGGCCTCGACCTCACTCAATCATGAGACAGTAAAATATATTGCGGCATGCAGCCCAATCCCATAAATATCCTCACAAATCAGGCCCTCGGCCTCATTCAGTCATAAACCTCTCAAGCCACTCGAGCTCTCAGTAAAAACAGGGTACTCAGCCCAAAATAACATTTATATGCATCAAAACAGAGTAATAAAGACTGAGTTATAAAATCAGTAAGTATAACATGACTAAGTATAGATTTTCAATAAAAAAAAACAGTGAGAGAATAGTAAGGAAAAGGCCCCTAATAGTCCAAACAGCTCTGGCACAAGGCCAAACATGGCATTCAGTCCAATTTACAGAAACACTTTCTAAACCACATAAGCATCATATAGTTTCAACCAAATACGCAACTTATAGTTGCGACAAGACGGATCAAGTCACAATCTCCAATAGTGCACACATATACGCCAGTCACCTAGCATGTGCGTGACCTCAAAATAGTAAAACGATATGAAATCCGAGGTTTCATACCCTCAGGGCTAGATTTACAATCATTACTTACCTCAAACAAGCCAACTCCAATACCAAGTAAGCCAAGCAATGCTCCAAAAATGCCATCTCGCGCATTCCAACCTCCGGACGGCTCGAAACCCAATACATATGGTGAAAATCACCTCAAAATTCCGAGCTCCCCAACTCAAAATATGACCAAATATAAAACCCTTATTTTATATATTTTTTCTACCAGTTATTCTGTCTCGCTTCTCGTGCCAAACGATCCCGAAACTCGCTTTTGATGCCTATAATGGATTCTTATAAAATTTTAGTCAAGGTAGGCTCTTAAATCGCTCCATTTGACCTTATATTGAAGGAGATATGTTGGTTTCAATATTTGATAATAGTGCAGATTTTTAAATACGAATCCAGTGGCAATTTCAGAATTAATCTGAAAAATTTGACAACCCAATTCTTAGGAAAATGATCATAAAATCCTCATACGATGTCCAATTTGATGATTCATTTTGCTATGGCTCCGTAATTACGATACGGATCTAATGCTTAAATAAAAATAGAAATCGGATTTCATTTGCTTAATGTAGTACCATTTATTCTTGAAAAACGACGTCGAAACATAAAAAACGAGCGCAACACAACCCAAACCTATCCGAAACTCACCCGAGCCCCTTGGGATCCTGTTTGAACATAACAACAAGTCTCATATCATAAAACGGACCTACTTGAGGCCTCAAAACACACATAACAATATCGAAACGATGAATCACACCTCAATTCGAAATCAATAAACTTGAAACTTCAAACTTCCACAACCGATGCCGAAACATATCAAATCACGTTCGATTGACCTTAAATTTTGCACACAAGTCACATTTGATATTATGGACATGCTCCAACTTCCGGAATCAGAATCCAACCCCGATGTCAAAAATTTCACTCCCGGTCAAACATTCCAAAATTCCAACTTTCGCTATTTCAAGCCAAATTATACTAGGGACCTCCAAATCACAATCCAGATGCGCTCCTAAGTCCAAAATCACCCAACTGAGCTAACGGAACCAATATAAATCCAATCCGAGGTCAAATTCTAAAAAGTCAAAATTTGGTCAAATCTTTCAAATTTAATGTTTCTAGCTGAGAACCATTCTTCCGAATCAATTTCGAATAACCTGAAAACCAAAATCGATGATTCACATTGTGAGCACGTGATTTTTTCCCTATGTGAATTAATCCCATAAATTCAAGAAAAATAAATTTTCCCCATTATTTGCAATTTCGTAGATTTTTGTAGCATTTTGTTAATTGTTTGCATTTGTCTGTGCATGTTTAATTTTATTTAATTCATGAAAATACAAAAATACATTGCATTTGCATTTAGGATTTAATTTTACATTTTTAGGTTAATTAGCAATTTAGTTGTCTTATAAAAATGATTAAAATCACAAAAAATGACTCATTTTGCATTTTTAACTTTTTAACTTTAAATTTTGTAGTTTCTTTTAATTTGGGAATTAATTAATTGTTGTAAATATTATATTGAGTAATTAGTTTAATTTGGAAAATTAATTTAGTTTAAGAGTTAATTTAGGATTTAAATTGATTTAAAAAAAAAAGAAATGAAAAGAAAACAATTGAAAATTGAAAAGAAAATAAAATAAAATGAAAGGGTTGTTGTTTTTGGGCCACTATTATCGTAGCCCAGATAAGTTTCCCTTCCAAACCCATTCCGAATCCGGCCCACACTCTACCCCAAACCCGGACCAGCCCCACCCCAGACCGAAACGACCCTATTTTACCCCTATCCCCTCTCAACCGTTGGATCACATTGATCCAACGGACCGGAACTCGACCCCTCCCACGTATAAAACTGTCCTAAGACAGCCCCACCCCCTCAGAACCCCCCACTCTCTACCCTATCATCATCTCTAACCTCAGAAACCCTAAAGACGCCGCCCTAAGACCCTCCGCCGGCGGTGACGCCTTACACCACTTAAATCACCCCCATCTTCACACCACAACATCCATGTGGTCTCCCCTTCACCAATCTCCAACTAGATACCCTCAAATCCCTTTAGATCGGCTCGAATTTTAGATTGAAAAACCCGATCAAAAACCTAACTTCCCTAAATTACTCAAAAATTAAATCCCATCATCCTTGACCTTCCCTCATCATTATTTCATCGTCGATTTCCCAAATACCCCTTCCAAAAACCCCAAATCCTAAATCTACAACCAGTCAAAAATCCTCGGTTTGTTTTCAAGCTTCGAACTAGCCGGAAATACAGGCTGGTTAGTTGTTCTTGGCAAGAACAACTAATTAGCCTCAATTTCGGGTCATTGCGAGGTAGTTCCGGCCCTTTGCATCAATTTAGTGGGATTTGAACCCCTTGATTCTTTTCTCAGGTAAATCTTTGCTCCCTTACTATTTTGAAAGTTTTATTCCTCTTCCCTTTCTTTAGGTTTTTCCCCACATGTTTAGGGTTACTTTCATTTTTCGGAACCATGCCGTGTATAGCTCTAGGTTATTTCTGTTCTTCTCTTTTTTCCCTTAGTTAAGTTGTTTTGTCTTTAGGTTTCAGTTTTGTTAGTGTTAATTACTGGTTTGTCTTAATTTAGTGTATTTATAGTTTATTATGCTCATTCATGTCATTAATAAAACCTTTCATCTTAAGGTTTGGATTTGGGGTGTTAGTCTGTCATGTTGGATGGGTTTGCAAGAAGGACACCTCCTGTTGGGGTTTGTTTAAACACATTTGGTTTAAAAGCTGTTTCATGATTAGAATAATATGCATTCATTCATGTTGTTTTGCAAATCTGGTTTAAGCTTTGTTTCCTCAATCAGCTTGTTTTTATGTTGGTTTGTCTTCTCATGGTCTGTAGAGTAGCTCAACTATATCAGTTTAGACCTTCAATTTTTCCTTGCTCGTGTCTGAGTAATTTGAGTTCATAAAGGTTTTCAAATGGACTTTGGGCTTGATTTCATGCTTAAGAATTCTTAGATTCAGTTTAACTCATTTGTATCTTGTTTCTTTAGAGATAATTCGAAACTTATGATTTTGTTCAAATATGTTAGCCAAGTCAGATTTGGCATGGGTTGTGACGCTTGCTTTCTACTTTTGGGCTTATTCTTAAGCCCATATTCCATCACTAGTACTGCCATTATGGGGCATTCTATGCTACAGTCTATTGGCTTAATTGGGCTTGGATCTGCAAGCCATTTGAAAGCAAACATTTCTTTCGTTCATTTAGGGATTCGAATTAGGCCCAGATTTTCACTTTGGATAACCTGTCGAAGTCTAGCATGAACTGAAATTGGGTGATTAATTAAACGCTGGGGTATCTCCTTTTGTCATCGATTGTCGAATTATCCTAATCTATAGGCTTAATTAAGTGGATCGAGGTATTCCATATCAACAAACGTATAATCTATAGCCCTGGAATAATTAATATTAACTCTTTAAAATCAAGGTGTGCCATCAATTAAAGTTTCCATGGCCCTCGCAAATGTTATAGTTTACATATTAAAAATAAACCTCGTAGTTGCTTTAGGCGCGAATATTATATAATTATCACGATTATTACTAAAACCCAGGGGTACATTTCATGTGGTCCGGTTCTAATTTCCAACAAGGTTAAATAGAACGTGTCGTTAGCCGCGGGTGCATTTCATGTGGCGTGGCTTGCGATATGTTTTTAATAACCTTGAATTAACTCTTTAAATAAATAAAAGCAGTTTTAAAGTTAAAAATGCACATAGGTTTAAAAGTGTTTTAAAATCAGACAATTGAGCCAAAAATAATAGTTGAGCGACCGTGCTAGAACCACAGAACCCGGGAATGCCTAACACCTTCTCCCGGGTTAACAGAATTCCTTACCCGAATTTCTGTGTTCGCGGACTATAAAATAGAGTCAATCTTTTCTCGATTCGGGATTTGAATCGGTGACTTGAGACACCATAAATTATCCCAAGTGGGGACTCTAATTTTTAAATAAAATAATCCCGTTTCGATTGTCACTTAAATTGGAAAACTCCCTTATACCCCTTCTCGGGGTAGGAAAAAGGAGGTGTGATAGCTCTGGTAACTCTGCTGGGGATCGAACCCAGAATCTCTGGTTTAGGGTTCAAGAATTCGAGCTTAGAATAATTGTTATATTTGACTTTATTTATTATCTGGTTTTATTTACATGTTTAGGGCCTAATG